>NC_141157.1:18976535-19600439 GCF_053477565.2 Lygodium microphyllum
GAGACAATGGTACAACTAGGTCGATTGTATTATGAGCTTATGGTGTAGTGCATTGAGTGCTTGCTATTGCCTTTGGGTGGTGATCGTGAGCCACCAACTGTTCTTTCAATTCCTTAGATGGAGGTGTTGTTTGGGCCCAAATTTTGGGTGAATACCATATTAGTAGTATGTCAGAGGAGCAAAAGGCTAAGCACAAATGTATTGAAGTTCTTTTTGGAGACCATGTACTTGTAGGTGAAGACCTTCAATGTGTCCAACAAGGTGGCCTCCATGTTCTTCCTTGTCGATGATCATTCTCGCATCAATTGGACCAAGGTTCTACAAGAGTGGATGCTTCATGACCAGAAGCACATGGTTGTTCTTATAACCAGTGTTAAATCCATGTTAATGATGTGTGGGTAGCACTTTGCATTTGTGTTCCTTCTCCTACTGCCAAGGAACCATGCTACAGATTGAAGTGAATATTTCCAAAGGCTCCAATGTCATTGAGATTCATTGGCTGCTCGGAAGGTGCCAAACTAGCTGATGCTATTGTGGTAGAGGAATAGTCCTAGTCACATCCTCAAGGGACAATTGGGATGGCACTTAGCAAGGGCTATTTGACTATGGTTCTCGCAATGTGGTTCAAAAGACTAGGTCAATTTGATCTATTATGTGAATTTGTTTTTATCTTTTGAAGTTTCCTTTTTTTGTCTTGCCTTTGCAGTATATGCTTGGTCCTTATGCATTGGGTTCCCTTAATCCTCATGGGTTGACTTAGATTTATTTATTTCGGTCTCACAAAGGTCATGTTCAACTTCAATCAATAGCTTGAACCCCTAGTTGTGCCTTGTGATCAACCAAGCTTTCATAATTTTCATGAGAAATTTGACTTGTGAAACACAAGTTTTTCAATGAGTACTTATGTTCAATCAAGTTGTTTGCTTTCCTTTCCAAAGTAAGTGTGATTTGAAGAAAAGCAATGAATGTTATAGTTCACTTTCACTTATGTTATTGCAAATGGATTCCTCTCACAACTTTTAAGATAATGTAGTTTCCCACCCCATGTAGACCTTTCTCAAATGCACATGGACTGATAGGGCAATTCAAGATCTAGATGACTTATTTTTGTCCCCCTAGAATATTAGGATGATATTCCTTGAGTATTGCTTTCCCACAAGTAATGTGTGTTTAGGCTTAGACTCGATTGGAAAGTCAGGTGTATGGCAAATTGTCAAGCTATAAGGTCAACAAGTGGCTCATGTCTTAGCAAGTAGGAAATTGGGTTATATGGTACAGTTATAAGGCTTGCCCAATTGATGAGGTGATAAGATATGTGCTTTGATATCAATGAATTCTTGCTATGAGGACTTGATAAGTTGCTATTTTGATGAATAGACCAATCTCCTACAAATGATTAGCTAAGTTTGGGTGTTGACACTTGATGGCTTTAAGTACGAATGGATTGAGGCATTGACACTTAACATATTCACCATAGATGCATGACAAATTGACAATGGATGGCACCCATTGTTTTACTTGTCAAGTTGACAAGTTGAATATTTTCTTTGTTGACAGGTTAACACTAATCTTGCTGATTGACAAGTTTTTGATGAATTGGCAATCAATAGATGAGCTTCAAGTGGATGAGTGTGAGTCTCGAGTTGACAATGTTGTGTTTTAGTGAGTCAATATGTCATTTATCTTCCTTGGTGACAAGTTTGTTGGTAGATTGACAGGTTGACAAGCTAATAGATTCAAAAGTTGATGAGTTGGTGGTTGCTTGTGCTAATGAGTTGACAAGATTACCTTGATGAGGTTTCCCTTGAATATATTAAATTTCATTGATAGGTTCAATTTATGTGATGGTGAGTTGAGTAGTTTGTGTTGATGGATTGACAAGTCATTGCCAAGCTGATGTGTTTCTCAATAGGTTGACCAATTTCCCAACAAGTTGATAAATTTTCCACTGATGAGTTGATAAGTTAGGTTTGGTAGGCTAAGTTTAACATGATGGAGTAGACAAGTCTGAATTGATAGTTCTAGCTTGATAATTTGGACCAACAAGTTTTGGGTCGAGAGGTTTAAGTTGATAGGTTTACGCTGACAAGTTCACATTGATGGGTTTACATTGATAATTTGTAGTTGAAAGTTTTAGGTTGATAGTTTTGGGTTGACATGTTGGGATTGAGAGGTTGAGATTGATGAGCTTGGGATTGATAGGTTCACATTGATAGACTTACATTGATGAGTTTGATCAACAAGTTTTAGGATAACAAGTCGGGGTTGACAAGTTTTCCTTGCCAAGTTGAGGTTGATAGGTTGGGGACGACAAGTTTTCATTTTGACAATTTTTGATCGACGAGTTAGCATTGGTTTGACATACTTAGTTTGATGGGTTTTACTCCTTATATTGACAAGTTTGGATTCACAAGTTTTGGGTTGAGAGGATGGTTTG
Organism: Lygodium microphyllum; assembly: GCF_053477565.2. Lineage (NCBI taxonomy): Eukaryota > Viridiplantae > Streptophyta > Polypodiopsida > Schizaeales > Lygodiaceae > Lygodium > Lygodium microphyllum. The sequence goes on from NC_141157.1 coordinate 18,978,973, forward strand.
ACAATTGTCATCAATAAGTTGAGATCAACAAGTTGAGATTGACAAGTTTTAGTTTACATCGACGAGTTTTAGATTGACAAGATTTACTTTGACAAGTTCATGTTGACAATTTTAGATTGGCATGTTTTACTTTGACAAGTTCACATCAACAAGTTTTAAATTGATAGGTTTTACTTCGACAAGTTCACATTAATGAGTTTTAGTTTGGTGGCTTTTACTTTGACAAGTTCACGTTGATGAATTTTAGTTAGACATGATGGAACATAGATATCTTTTCTACCCAAAGTCATCATTACAATTGCATAAATAAGTTAAGGACTATCATCAAGGAATGTCTTTCATGTACACTTAGGCCACTCATGTCACGTGTCTTCTCTCATGCATTCACTTGTATTTAGTTTATTTATTATATCAAAAAAAAGAAAATAAAAGAAAATAAAAATCAAAGAAAAAGCACGTTGCATATTGACTGCACCTGGTGCAACCCCTTTGCCCACTCTCCCCAAATCATAGCCTCAAGACACATCAAGGTCATCACATTACTAGCATAGCAAGTATTTACTTGATTAATTCTATTGATGCTTATCAGCAAATTTGAGCATTATTTGTTGTGTTTGAGGTCAGCCATTGACTTGTTATTCAGAAAAAACTTGATCTATGTCATTGGGACAATAAGTATTGTGGAAGCTCTTGGACCTATCAGTGTGGTAGTTCATGATGGTGATGTTGTGCATGAATGCTTAGATGGACTTGGAGATCAATACACGAGCTTCGAGTCATCTATGAAAATGAGGGACGATATCCTTGATTTTGAAAACTTGATTACTATGTTGATACTTGAGGAGAAGAACCTTGTCTTGGATTTCTCTTCTTCTCAAAGCAAGAACAAGTCTAAATAGGTATTTTACTCTACTAGTAGAGGTAGAGGTCAACGTGGTGGTCGTGGTCAAGGTTATGATGCATAGCAACATAGAGGAGGACAATTGTGAGAAAGGGGGAGTTAAAGAGGGTAAGTTGCATATCCTAATAGGCAACAAAATTTTGGTGGTATAGCAAGAGCGCTCACATTGTGGTCAAAAATGCCACATTTCTTAAAATTTCTTCAAAAAGAAGGCTAAAATGAGAAGTGGAAAAAGGTAGCAAGGCAATTATGCATCCAATAGAGCAGAAACAATGATGATAGAAGTAAGCAATTGTTTGTTATGCAACACTTTATGAATATTATGAATCTTGATGGTTCATCAAAGAATGATGTATGGTACTAGACTCAGGTACCTCTAACTAACCACATGACTTCTCATGGAAAGTGGTTTACAGATATGCACAATCTAGAGTCTCTAAGTTATGTGGAGACATGGGATGATACAACTAACCCCATTACTCATCTTAGACATGTTTCTTTGGTAAAAATAAGTACTTGGCTGATGTGGTGTATGTACCAAATATTACAAAAAACTTAGTTTTTGTTGGCTAGATGGTAGAACAAGGATTGCATATTCAATTCACATCTGATGGTTGTTATGTAGAAGATCTCAAAAATGATTGCAGGTTGATTGCAAAAGGGAAACATGCTAGTAGATTGTGTACTCTCAATGCAAGTCTACCTGAAATGGATGCTAGCATGTTTGCATAAGGCTCTATCTACTATATACATTATGAACAGGATAGATTTGGTTTATATCTGTAGAAGATCTCAAAAGTGACACCCAAAGAGAAGTTTATAGATATAAAACAAATCTGTCCCATCTGAAAGTATTTGCATGTATTGCTTATGTCCATATTCTTGATGAGTTGGGTAGTAAATTAGATCCCAATGAAAACAATGTGTATTTGTGGGATATTCTCTTCAGCAAAAGGGATATAGATATCATAACCAGTTACATGTGAGCTGAGAGTTAGCTAGGATATTATTTTCAATGAAATGAGTAGCTGGTATAGTAATGTGCTGAATGCACTTGGGGTTGATGAGCATGAGAGTGTGGCTATGCAAAAAATAGGTCTGTAGTCACAGATATTGAGTGGACCACAAGAGTCTCCTAGTCATGGTTCTATTCATAAACCTTGGAGTGGTAGATTAAGGTCAAAGGTTACTCCACAAGTATATCATAGATGTCAAGAAATGGTAAAGAGAAAGTTGGAAGCTCACCTATTATGACAAATGTATCATTAGGCTTCTCTCATGTTGATGCTAATTCAGATGGCTTTGAGTAGAGCTTCGTTGAGGAGTTTAGGATTTTGTCTATTCAAACACCTAGTGTACGAAAGGCACAAGAGGATACTAAAGAACCTAGTAGTGATCCAAGTCCACACAAGTCAATTAGAGTAAGTAAGCCAATGCAGCAATCGACATATGATAGCTATGTAGCTTATCACTATGAATATATGGCCAAGGTTGTGCAAGATGTGGAACCCACTTGTTTTGATAATGCAATGGATAATGAGTATTAGGATTGTGCTATGGATGAAGAAATGGCTACACTTATGGATAATGACACATGGGAGTTCATGCAAGTTATTGGTTGCAAATGGGTTTACAAGGTCAACATATGGATCTATTGAGCACCACGTAGAGGTGACTCTTGGCAATCTAGAACAGGGATAAATATTGTCATTATTGTGGTAGGTATGGACATATTGCACAATACTATCATAAAAAGCATGTTGAACATGAGAGCAAAAGGCAAACAACATGGTAACTAGGCATCCTCTAGTACTGCTACAAATGATTAGTTAGATAGGTTGTTTGCCATGATAGATGAATGATATAGCTAAGCAAGGCAAGGCTGATGAAAGATGGTACGTTGACTCAAATGCCTCAAATCATATGACCCCACATGGAGAGTGGCTTAATGAGATGACTGTAGGCTCTCATAGCTATGTATATACAAGTGATGATACACAACATGACATCAAGCATACAGGTTTTGTACAATTAGTCATGCATGATGAAAAGAAAAAGAGTCTTTATGATGTTTTACATGTATTTTATATCACTAAAAATTTATTGTCTATTGGAAAAATGGCTAGGCTGATCGAAATTTGCAAGTCAAATTGAGTAGAGATGGTTATTTTATTGAAGAATATGGAAATGGTTGCAAGTTGATTACAAAAGGAAAAAGGGATGGCATGATGTTTACCTTGGATGCTACTATTCCTAAACTAAGGAAGCCATGCTTGCTCATGATAGTGGAGAAATTAGAGATGTGGAAATATGGCATACGCATATTGGATATATTAACATACAACGGCTAAAAACCATGCAGCAGAAGGAAATTGTACTTGGTTTGCCAAATTTCAAGTACATGGAGTCAGGACATGTATGTTTTACTTGTCAATTTGGGAAGAAAGCAAGATTCCCATTTTTCAAACATGTTAGAAATAGCATTAGACCATTGAAATTAGTGTATTTAGATATTTAGAATCCATCACATAATGCATCATTTAGTGGTGCACAATATTATGTCTCTTTTATTGATGATTTCAATAGATATACTTGGTTGTATATTTTGAAGCACAAGGATCAAGTGCTAGATGTTTTCAAAGATTTTAGAAATCATGCTAAAAATGATTTGAAGTGTTATATCTCATGCTTAAGATCTAATGAAGGAGGTGAGTATGTCTCTTATGAATTTGATAGGTATCTTGCTAAGTATGGCATTAAAAGGTAGCTTACATGCAATTATACATTGCAATAAAATGGTGTGACAAATAGAAAAAATAGAGTGCTTATGGAAGTTGCAAGAGCTATGTTGAATGAGAAGAATTTGCCCAACTATTATTGGGATGAAGTAGTTGTGACTGTAGTGCATGTCTTAAGCAGGACTCCTACAGCACTAGTGTTCATGATCTTACACTATATGAGAAACTGTATGGGCATAAACTGATATCAACCATTTAACAGTCTTTGGATGTATTTCTTATGTACATGTGCCAAATGAGAAGAGGAAAAAGTCAAATATGATGGCTGTTAAGTCTATCTGTGTTGGCTATGCATAGGATAGGAAAGCATACAAATGCTACAATCCTTCTACATGTGAGACATTGGTTATTAGAGATGTTGTGTTTGATGAGTTAGATTCTTAGTATGGTAGTCAAGATGTGGTTATTTTTTATGGACCAATAGACAATACTCATGCTCAAATTTATCCTTTGGATAGTACTATTATTAGTGGGTTTATAGGTGATATGTCCCCTACTATCAATCCATGGGTAGGTCGCTTGCATAGTCATGGTTCTATGTCCACTAACACAGATATGTGAGTGAGCGGGAGATTATATAAAGGTAAAGGGAAAATGTTTGAAGATGTTACTACGCCACTTTATTATGGTTATGAGTAACTTGGGAGTGACAGCTTAGACAATGAACTTGGTATACCATTAATTACTACATCTAGAGTTAGGCAAAATAGGTATGTACTGCCTCATGAGAGGGAATCTCATAGTGCACCATAGTTGAGAAGGTCAAAGGAGAGAGTCAAAAAGCCTATTGATAGGCTCATTTATAGTGAATATTTAGCCAAGTCACTTTACTTACATGACAAAAGTAATGGGTCATAAAGAGTCGACAAAGTTCAACGAAGCAATTGTTGATGAAAATTGCTGTGCAGCTATGGATGAAAAGTATGCTGCATTGGTTGAAAATGACACTTGAGATTTGGTCAGATTCCTTGAAGGAAATATACCATTGGCTTCAAATGGGGTTACAAAGTGAAATGCAAAGCAAATGGATCTTTGGAGAGATACAAAGCACTGTTGATTAGTAAAAGTTATCTACAACAATATGGCCTTGGTTATGAGGAAACTTTTAGCCCACTTGCAATAATGGAAAACAAGAAAATTTTCATTTCTTTGGAAACATTTGGGGGATGAAAACTTTGGCAAATGGATGTCAAAAATGCATTTTCAAATTGAGATCCGATTGAGGAAGTGTATATGGAACAAACAAAGGGTTATGTACATCTTGATTATCCTAATCATGTGTGTAGGTTGAAAAATACACTTTATGGTTTCTATTCAATATTGGGCATTCATTTGTGTTAATTTCCTTCGTAGTTTGTGGATATGAAGAATAAGTTGTGATAAATCTGTAGGAGGAATTGTTTATGATGCTACCTAGAGAATTCATATTCCAGTGTTCTTTTTCTTCCTATTGCTTTCTAAAAGCATGAAGAACAAGCTTGTTGGTGTGACCAAATAGATTTTTTTGTAGCATTTTTCCCATTTCTTTGGTATTCACTAGAGAGCTCCATGTTTGATGCAAAACGGGGGAAGATTGCCATCAACAAGCACCTATAGGAGGCTAGAAATGAAGGAAACAATGTTGTTGAAGAGAAAAGGCACAAAAGATTGTAAATTCAAAGTAATACAAAAGAATTGGTACAGTTCATGGGAAAAGCCACTTTCTTCAAGAGACTTATTCCCCAATGCCAAGAGCACAATGCTACCTTGATACACCTTGTGTGATGGACTGTTCCCCCTACCTACAAAGCAATAGAGACGTGCATTTTTGTGTCATCTATTTGGAAGAAAACTGAAGAAGCAAAAATAGAGAGAATGAACATCAATGGAAGATTTGGCTTTCATTGAAGAGTTTCCAAATATTATTCAGTGGGAGATTGTGAAGAAGCTCTAGAAGTCATGATCAGTGGAGATCCACAAGAATAAGAAGAAAAAGAGCTGGGATTTGTTCGTGGTTGCACAATAGCAAGACACATGGGATGCTTAGTGCACTAACAACCTTCTACTTGTCTGATTGGCAACCCACGAGAAGCTAGTAGATAGAGTATTTTTCACAACTTATGCCATTGAAACCCTCTGAAGTTGATACTACCAAAACGATAGCAATATGGCAATTCTCAAAAGAATGAATTTTGATACCTTCAGAATAGAATACCTTCCCCTCTGCAGCAGTGGCATAAAAGTAAAATTCAGAGATTGTGAAAATAAAGAAGTGGAAGAAATATTGGTAAGAAAGTCTTCCAAAGACTAAAGTCACTTTGTTTCCCTTCTGTGGAGCATAGCCAAATTGGATGGATCCAACTCTTTGATGAATGATGCAACAAAGAGACAAACACTAAAATGAATCCAGAGGTACATGAGAAGAGAGAAGGAAAAAATCAAAGCTGAGGACAAGCTAGCAAAAGAAGCCTCCTTTGACGCCCTTTATGGAACTCTTCACAGAAGTCCCAATGGTGAATCAAGGTTCCCTTTCCAACTAGATCTATCCTAGAAATATTAATGGTAAGCTAGTGAATACAATGAAGATCCCAATCTTCATGTAGCTGAGTACATGATAGCCTCTGTGGTCAACAATGCCAGAACCCCGATGCATTGGTTGGAGATATTTCCTGCCACTTTCAAAGGTGCAATGTTGATTTGGTATGACAGACAAGTAGCCAGAACTTTCAACGCATGCAACCAAGAACTAAAGGTGGCCTTTCTCACCAAATTTAAGTGTGAAAATTTCTAATAGTGGATATGCGGGGAGTTCATGAATTTGAGCCAATCCTCGAGAGAATAGGTAGAAGCATATGTCTCTAGAATGGAATCCATGCTAAAGAGATGGACCTACCATAACTTGGACAAAGGCATCCAGAAGGGAGTTTTTCTAAGAAACCTACAACAAGAGATTCGAAAGTTCATGGAATTTGAGAAGACCAACTAATTTGCAAACTTACTGGAACGTGCAAGACTATATGATGAAGTTGAAGCAAGATTGTCTATGAACTCCAAAAAGAGGAGTCCTACATCCTCCAATGTTGGGAATGGTATATCCACCAAATGCAATTCCAAGGATTGTTCTCTACCCCTACCCTCTGATGCATGTAGTGCCACAATATGGTGCAATGAATCCACAGTGGTCGTAGACAGTACCTCAAATGATGGTTCCACCACACCAGAGTAATGGCCTCAAACAGTTCCCCCAATAGAAAATCAATAACAATAGTGGAACCCTACCAACTAGAATGAATGCATAACAATCCAAATAGGAGCTTTAAATCAGAACTAAAACAAAGGCTCATGTACATTAGCCCAACCAGTTTAAGTGGTGATTGCGAAGACCCCCCAGAATCCTACTCCAAGTTCTCTAAGAGGAGAGAATTTGAAGGACTACTTGTCTGATTGAATTACAAACATCAAGAAGGAGTTGATTAATGTGATTATAGAACAATTCTAGTCACTTACTGTCAGCCTATCAAACACTGCAAGAGTAGGAAGAGATGTCATGCAAACAAACACTCAGTGTGGAAAGTGCCATCAAGCGAGACACTTAACCACTGAATGTGCCCAAAGCCAACCACCCTTGAAGCCTTCTGCTCTTATTGCATAAGAAAGAACCACACATAGGACATCTCCTTTCTAAAAGAGATGCATGACAAAAGGAAGAAAGATGAGGAAGCAAGGTTTAACCTACTCGAATCCAAGATGACAACCCAAGACATTGGCCTAAAGCCCAAAGGGTTTGGTCCTTCTTTCAGTCCAAGGAGGTTCCCCTCCCAAAGTTATAAAGGAAGATAGTGGTGGAAAAATATCCAAAGTGTAATGCTATAAATACCGAGCAAAAAGTCACATCTCTCCAAATTGTCCAAACCCTATAAGATTTGTGGATTGCAAGCCCCTCTGTAGTTGATGTAATCTACCATTGAGGCTAAGTATGTTGACTTGCATTGTGATAGTCAGAGTGCCATCCAATTGACATAGAATCTTGTCTTTCATGCAAAGATAAAGCACATTATCATTAGGGACATGCTTAAGGACAAGCAAACTGAACTTATCAAGGTTCATATATGTATGATAACCCTATAGATCTTCTCATGAGTTTATCTTTCAGTGCTTTGCACACTGCAAAGCGCTGATGGGCATAACATCTTCATTGTTTTATTCTCCCTTAAAGATTCGGACAAAATTTGAGATAAGTTTCTCTCAAAGGATTTTGGGAGCCATTCTACATCATTCTAGTATATGTCCACTAGGTCAAATAATAGCATGTCTAGATAGCAATTCATTTTAATTCACCACTTTCAAGGTGAATCAAAGTTCACAATCCAACCCCACTTAGACTCTAACTCAATAAGGGTCTCTAAACTACAGTCCATTGTTATATTTATATGATCTTTAGCGCAAAGCACACACGTGTGATGGTGGGGGGTTTTTCTATTACAATTTAATGTGTTTGTAGCGTGTTTGTGCATGCATATGTGACAACAAGGGTTTATTTTTAATTTACAAAATTATATGGAGTTATGCTGAAATGTGCTCATGCAATGGCGGGGATCATTTTTACAAATTAATGGTCTAGTTGATTTTAATTAAAAAGTATGGGATGTCTTGTATTCATTTTGTGATGCATGTTGCTTTAATTTTATTTACAATTTAATTGTGTTTGAGGGTGCACATGGAGAAGGGGGGGAAAAAGAACCTAGCAATGTGTGGGACATCTGCAGGCTCTAATGGAACAATAATGGAAGGGACACAACTCCTCGAATTTCATGACATCTTTAAAAATCCATTAAAAATTAAACACATAGGTGACTAGCAACTAGTCAACCTCCTGTATAATAATAAATAAAAGGCCTTGACTAATCATAATTATCCAAAATAGAAAATAATATAGAGACACATGTATGAATGTGTAAGTGAATTTTTATTTTTTGGTTTATTTTATTTTATTTTGATTTTTTAATATTTTTATGACCATTTTAAGTAGGATTTCTATTTTTTTTATATTTTCAAATGGAAAAATAAGTAAATATATTAAAGTTTTTTTTTATTTTTATGGTTTTTTGAGATTTTTATCAAATTTTTAATGATTTTATTATATGTTTCAAATTTTAATTAGGCTTTTAAAAAATTTTATGTGAATTTCAAATTTTAAATTTAAGAAAAATTTTATTCATCATGAGTCTATTTGTTTGCATTTTAATGATTTTTTTTAAATAAAGAGATGTTTTGTATTTTTAAATATTTTTGTTTCTTTTCGACTTTGAAAACTTTGTTTTTTTACAAAAAGATGTCTACCCAAACTGGCTGCATGTGAAAGTAGCTCCACGGCATAGACAAGATGACACATGTGTCCTCGTGTGTGAACGGTAGCAAGAAAGCCCCATAGATGCGAGAGCATGAAAATCCAATGCCCATGCACGAACAAGAGCAAACATAAATATAAGGCGTAGCATGCACCAGCTTGCGTGGAAACAGATTCTGCAACATGTGTGTCTACAAGGTTCGATGGATTTGTTTTGATGTCTTCATGTCTTTTCTGATGGTGAGAGGGTTTAAGCACAGGAAAGAGGGCCTTACAAGGAGTGGAGGAAGGGGGGCTTAGTAGGGGGGTTGGAAAAAGGGCCTAGGTGGGGTTAGGTGTGGGGATGGAATGAAGCAATTTAAAAAAGAAGAAATACAACAAAATGTGCTCCTCCCCACATCGCATGGCCCAAGCAAGGGTGGGTGTGGGGTGAGGGATAAAAACATTTGCCGTGATGAGGGTGAAGGGAATGTTGGAAGCACGTGTCAAACTACAGAGGGGCATGATGGAATGCATCACAAGATGATAAAGATCGTTCAAAAATGTGTAAATCCTTCAAAAATCAATAACAACTGAATCTTACCTCAAAATCGAGGGTTGTAAAAAGGGAAAACTAATTGTTCAAAGTGATAAATAAACTCATGATATCATATTCCAATTTTGGTTAAGCAAGGATGCGTTCACATGGAAGAATTGAAAAATAAGAAACCGTTGAAATAAAAAAGGGTACATCCAAGAGGTAGGGTGTAATAGGATGGGTAGGTAGGGAAAGGACCCCAATAGGACAAAGAAAAAAAAACATTATTCCTAACTCATTTCGTGATATGTTACAATTTTCACGAGTGAGAGCTTGGCTCTCAAATAATGTCACAAAAATAAATATACAACCACAAGAATTAGTTATTTGAATACATTGTAGTTGCACATTGCGATAACATTATCCAACTCAAAAAGAAAAATCCTCATCGAACTAATTTAGATACTAACTTGCATGCTTCTTTACTCTTTGAGGTTAACACTATCCCACCTTCTATATAAGTAATAGTGCCTCGGTACACACAATTATTGAAAGCATGCTTCAACTTGCACCATAGGTGTGGAATGCTAGGAACAGTGGTTTTAGAAGGGGGGATGGTAGTTACTAATGATGAAGTATGCTTATTGGTACTCACTACTTGGCGTCATCGATGATGACAAAGCTATATTGAAAATTGTTGGTGTATCCTTGACTGAGAGTCCCTTTTTCTTGGATAAAACTTGAAAGTCTATTGAATTGGATACTGCAAAAGGCAGAAGAGTCATTGTTGATGGTTGAATAGGTAGTGGTTCGGATTTCTTTGCAACTTCTATACCTCTAATGAAAGCTTCACATGATTTGCTTCGTAGGGGGAGCAATAGTCTTCCACTTTCGTGCACATGGCATATATTGATGGCTTGCTAAATGCATTGAACTCGAAGAGAGCTAGGAGTATTGTCCTACAATTTAGGACCTAAACCATCAAAAAAGGTTATTGTGAAAATACTATGTGGGCCCATTTGCATGTTTAAGTAAGACGTCTCTCTCCATTGGTTCTTACTGACAAAGTTGATAAAACAAGGAAATTTAGCCAATAAAAATGAAAAGGCTTGACCTTGATGAGCAGAGAAAGTTCCTGAAGAGGATATTGATAAAACAAGGAAATTTAGCCAATAAAAATGAAAAGGATTGTCCTTGATGAGCGAAGAAAGTTCCTGAAGAGGATAATAGGGAGATGTTATAAGTAGGTCAATTAGAAGTGTTGAATTCGACTAACTGCTTTTTGAAGGATTAGGTCTCTAGCAATTTCAATAGCGAGTGTTAGTTCAAACAATTGGACTATTTCTTACGTGCCTTTTCTACCTTGCTTTTGTGTGGTTAGCTCGGCGGCATTAAGGTGAATGAAAAAGAGAGAGAAGTGCAAGTGACTCAGGGAGACGTGTCTAACCGTAGGTGAGTCGAGCTCCCTATGTGCGTATCTTGTAGCGCTTGTAACAATGTTAATTGTGTTGCTTATACTAAAAAGAGTCATTATTAATAAGTGGTTTATTCTTTTTATTTTGAGCTTTACTTGAGCACATTCTTGCTCCTCTCACGTTCTTCCTCCTGTCACTAGTTTTTAATATGATTCAAAGGCTAGGTTATTGCACTTTTCGCGGGAGTTGTGTAATTGTTTGCAGTGAAAGTCTCCATGTTCAATAGAATCAAGTGCATCCATTGTTCTTAATATAATGGTCATCAAATTTAGTCCCATTCTTGAAAAGTCTTCCAAGTAGGACTTCCTCTTCAACACCTTCACGATTGGAAAGCATCTATACGCGATCGGCACGCTTCCGAGTTTTGATTATCGAGATGATGTTTCGTTTGCGCAGAAGGGAACGTTGAGCTCCCCCACAAGGATTCGTTGCCGCATTTCTCGGGACAAGGTTGGGTTGGCCAATTTTAGTTCATGATATTGAAATCGACACCTTCGTCAAAGAGAGCATCGAGGACAATAAGTTTGTCCCTCGGATATGCTAGTGGTATTAACTCTTTGCCTCTAGGCTCAATATTCACAGCTTTGAAAGTACCTTTCGAATGCTAAGCAATTGTCATGTAAGGCAATTGATTAGCGTGCCATTGAATTTATGCGTGGACACATCCGGTCCGCTAGTCCTTGGCTGGTCTTCGTATTGGCTACCTCTAGCGATTTTTATGGAGGAGTTCTTGGATGGAATTTCTGTCCACATAAGAGTAAGCTCAAGGGTTTACAAACCCGGGTGGCTTGTATTCTAAAAACAGGCTATACCCTCCACTCCTACCTTGTTGACCTGTGGTAGGATGATGCGGCCACCACCGATTTTGGATCATACCCTAAGACTAGTTGCTGGTACCTGTCCACATAAGAGTCCACCATATCACCACAATGCCCAGGACTATAGTTCTGTCATTAGCCGGGGCCATCTTGGGGCCTACAGCTCCAGTTACACTACAAAGTATAGGAAGGTTAACCCATACATGCACCGTTATCAATCTACAGTTTGAACTACCATGGCGGCCAAAATCCGCACAAGCTTCTCCAGTAGAGAGCTGCGGCTTCAGGCATTCATTCAATGAATGTCATGGGAGCTCTGCTGATTCCCTGGCCTTGCGCAGAACTAAAATTTCCGACTTCAAATGCCCCTGAAATTGCTGTCGTTGCACATACATGCCTTGCGTGCACTGTCTGTGTGAACCAGTTTGCATGCTATGCGATTGGTGCCTCTTCCACTTTGTTACGTCTGGAGCCTTCACACATTTTTTTCCTTGTTGCTTAGAACCCTTGTCACGGTGCACCCTCGACGTATCGAGGGAGAAACTCGGGAGCTGGGCAGGAGAGGCCTGCCTGTTTCCACCACATGGTATGTAATCATCGAGGGAGACCATGAGGTCATCTCATCCTCCCTTGGCACAAACCAAGCAAGTGCCGTGTGTGTGTGTGTGGTCGGAGCAGGACCTGGCAGCACAAGCCTAGAAGGAAGGATAGAGACCGAAAGATCAGTGCTGACTGACCTCTCCATCAGAATCCATGGCGCCGGAGCCACCAGCAGCAAGCAACAATTTCGAGCTTTGATCGCGCCAAAATAGACGCCGGCCTCCCGCCCCCATCCAAGCGTGTCCGCGAACACCCACGTGAGTCCGATAGTCGTCGAGATTCCGATTGCGGTCCGGTCCGTGCAAGCCCCCTGCGGCAGGCCGGGCCAGCAGGATCAAAGCTACGGAGCGGATCTGTGCTGCGGCGTCCAGCGCGGGGCCTGCCGCCTATCAGGCCAATGCGTCCGCTTAAACCGGCACCGGAGCAGTTGAAGGACAGAAGGGGTCGTTGGAGATCCCGCTCTCCCCCGACGGAACGAGCCTTGCCATGCGCTGCCAGAGCGAGCATGGGACCTTTTCTCTCTCAGCATTGCACCGACGACGAAGATTGGAAGGCGATCCGAGCGCGACGCTTGCAGCGGGAATGGGTCTGCAGGTTAGGTCTTCGCTCTGAATAGGGGCCGCGCGAACGCGAGCCCCCGCTGCCACAAATTATGACGTGCACTCTCCCACTCAGGGGAGATGCTAGGGTGCGGCCCGTCCGCAGTGCAATGGAGAGGCCGACCCTAGGCCATCGGCCTTCCTGATCACCGATAGACCCCGCCCAGGTAAGTATGCTGCTCTCCCCGCCAGGCTTCGCCTTAAGTAGTAGGTACCCCCCGCTGCCTCCCTCCCAGCAAGCACCCCATTCACGACCACACGCTGCAGGCTATACCTAAGGGACGAAAACGCCAACGTAAACGCAGCAGAGCTCTCCTCGAATTTGATATTCACCAAAAGTCTCCTCCTTTCCAAACTCCCTTTTTTCTTACAAATTCCCCCTTCTCGCATTTCATTGGTATTACAGGGGTACCAAGGTTACCTCACTTACCTCGAACGTTCGGGATGGTGCTTAACCGGTCACGCCAAGCTAGCGCCCCTGGTAAAGCTTACTTGCATGTAAAAAGGTCCATGACCAACTAAAAAGAACCACAAAATGGGTAGGATGCCTAAGGGGGATGGGGAAACCCTTAATATTTTTTAATTTAAAGGATGAGAAAGAATAGAATAGACTTTTCATCTGCGTACAAATTTTGAACTCTTGCTTTCAATTGGGAGAGTGAGAGTGAAAGTGTTGTGTGTGTGTGTGTGAGAGAGAGAGAGAGAGAGTGTGTGTGTGTGTGTGTGTGTGTGTGAGAAACTGAATGGGTGAAGCTTTGTTCTTCCTTCTCTTGAGCACTCTCTCGTGCCTAAGCTCATGCTTCCTTCTTGCATGCAAAGGCCATAGAGGGTTAAGAATGAAAGGAATACACTCAAGGGTCATGGAGCTTCACAAAGGCCTCCTCCTTCAAGCTTGGAAGCCACATACACTCACTACAAGCGAATCTCAGCATTCATAATACATGCGAGAGTCTAAGTGAGAGATGGCCATTGTACTTCATACATCAATTCTCTTGAAAAAATAAGTAGGTGCGCATGGTTTTAGGCACCCATTATGAATTGATCCTTTCCGAGGGTGCAAAGAGATTAGTGAGAGATGGCCACTGTACTTCATAGATCAATTCTCTTGAAAAAGTAAGTAGGTGCGCATCAATCGATCCCCTTTCCACTAGTGCGCACTTATGTGTGCTCCAGCACATTGGCACTTGCATTAACTCACCCTATGTGCACTTGAGTGTACCCTTGTGTACCTAGGGGCTGCATCTTGCATTGCATCCATAATCCCAAGTACTCTTGTGTCCACATAGAAGTCTCTGCACATTGAAACATTCACTAGCACTTTAAGACTTGCCATAATGTGTTGCACCTTGCACTAGTGTCGCATCTCAACCATACATGCACTATAAGTGCACTCTAGTGCAATTATTGTAGACACACTTCTTCTAAACAACCCTAATGCATGATGACCCACCTCTCTCTCTCTTCTTTCACAAGCCAACAACCATACTGTTTGTAGGGGAGGCTTGAGGGGGAGTAAGGAAAGACAATGAGGCCTTGTATGTGTACTTGCCACATCAAATTGCACACTCTTGTGCACTTGCATACACTTGAGTGCACTTGTGTACATTTGAGTGCACAAACATGTATGTGCACTTGCACTAGCACTAGCATGTACACTTGTGTGCACTAGAACCTTGCATTACCATTAAATCCATCTCTTCACACAATTCCTAGTACCCTTCCATATCATAGTGTATTAGTTCGAGTGCACTGCACTTGCATATGAACTTTCAACTTTGGTACATTATTTCCATTAAGCATTACCCACATGCACTAGTGCACATACATTTGTGCACTATCCCACTCCTACACACAATCTTTCATAACTACTTATAGTTAACATAAATATCATGTGTACTCATTATGAGCCTTGAATTCATTTAAGATCCCAACTGCACAGACAAGTGAATAGTAGTATGCCACTCATACATGCACTTGTTGCAAGAGTCTCTTTTGTCTCAATACCAACCCACTCCCACCTTGTTTGCAAGGGAAGTTTGGAGGGAAGAAGGTGGCATCTTGCAATGCACTAGTGTGCAATGGTGCGCTTGCATGCATTCGTGTGCACAAATGTGCATTGGCACTGGCACTCGCATAGACACATGCATGTGAACTTGAGTACCCTTGAGTGCACTAGTATCCACAACCCCACCCACTCTAGGTCCACTACTACAAACCTTACATTTAGCCTCACTCAATTCACTTATGTGCTTGATTGCACATAGTGCAGTTGCTTTGACACTCACACACACTAACATTGGCACACTGACATGGACATGTGCATATACACACATGTGCACTTCTGATGCACTTGTGCTAGCAACTCTAAACACCTTAACCTAGTGCACAAAAACGTATATTGAGCCAACCATTGTGTACTTGTGTCTGCTCGAGTGTACTTGTGTGAGCCTATGTATGCTTGAAATTAGTGCACTTACCTGTACATGCACTTAGGAGCAGTTGCACTTAGACTTAGGTGCGCCTACACCTAATTGTATTTGCCACCTAAATATTCTTGTAATTGCACATAGTCACACTTGTGTAGAGTGCACATGCACTATGCACTAACCCTGAACAACTGAGTCTCTGAGCTCACCTTAGGACACCTTTCTTCTCAATCTACATCTGCATACCTTAAGGCATGAGAAGGAATCATAACTCTACATGTTGAGCACTATTGTTAAGCACTCTAAGCACACATATTAATTCACTTTCCACACATGTGCACTGTTGCACCCCATGTAGTCACTACATTCCACTCTCAATGCACACAATTGCATTTGCACATGCGCAAAGTGAAAAGAAAGGGTAATTGCAATAATTAAAAAGGAAACTCGCAAGGGAAAAGAAATAAACTCAACAAGGCAAAAAAAAAACTGTCAAGAAAACCAGAAGGAAACACAATTAATCTAATGCAAGTATAGTTGTTTGAAAAGTTAAAAGTGCTACACGAAAGTGTTTTTTACACATTGTTTGATGGAAAGAGAGAGAGAATTTTTGCACAATTCATGAGCACAAGCAAGATTGTGACCAAGAAGACTTCACTTGCTCAATATTCAATGATCTAAAGAACAAGAAGAGATAAAGGTAGGAGACTCAAAAATAAGAAGCAAAACATAGATGTGACCTTCCAACGCCCACATCAAGGAGAGACCCCAGTCCTAGTAGATCCTAGACATTCAGAACACCCCTATACATGACCTAATTAACTAAGTTATCTAGTTAGACCACTGAGAAGCAAGAGAAACCACGAGGATGACACCAAGCACAATGAAGAGAATTGAGGGGCTGAGGCAATGCCTTGAATGACTTCCAAGCCTTAATCAACAACTTCTAGTAAGCTACAAAGTTTAATGTCTCCGATATGACTCGAGGTAATGGAAAAACTTTGGGAGAGCTGCAAGGCCAACGGATAAACACTCTTAACTAACAACTAGATCTTAACAATGAAACTAGACACTAGCTTGCAACCATGCAAGCAAAGATGGAAAATATCCATTGAATGTTATTGGATGCAAGAGTAATAGGATGGGGATAGGATTCCTTCTCAGGTCCCATGCAATGATGCCCTTGTTTGACTACTCTTATTTGATGCAAGTAGGGACCCACATTGCACAAACCATCCTAACCTGAATGGAAAACACTCTAGGTGCTAGAGACCAGGCAAAAATCCCCTTAATTGCAAAATAGGTAGATAATTACTGCACCGAGGATGACCCTAATAGCTTTATCAAAAAATTTGTGCAAGTCTATGATGCCAATAACCTTATTGGTGACACCAATCAAGTTCAAGCCTTTGAACTTTGCTTAGGAAAAAATGGACAAACCTGGTTTACTAATCTTGATGCTACTGAGAAGGCCTCCTTCATATTGCTTATGAACTTTGCTTAGGAAAAAATAGACAAACATGGTTGACTAATCTTGATGCTGCTGAGAAGTCCTCCTTCATATTGCTTATGGACATATTTAGTAAATGCTTCATAAAAACTAGCTATGGGGATAACCTCATTGTTCAACTCATAAACATCGAGTAGTAATGAGGATGAGAGCCCAAGAGATTACATCTCCAAGGTTTAGATTCTATACAAACAAATCTCTACCACCATAGAGCGACCCATCACCATGGCAGACAAAATCCTTCATCAAAGGCATCTACAATGAAAGGTTTTGTGAAACCTTGGTTAGGAACTCTGAACTTGATCGCTCCAACATCAATAATGTTTTGGATAAGCCTATCCATGTGGACCACCTCCACCATGAAATGGATTAGAGAGAAAAGGTCATATGGATCTTATTAGTCATGATTGTAGGGCAAAACTACACAGAAACCAAGGAAACCCAAGAGTTTATTGTAGATGTTATGAATTTGCAGCAATAACTACTTAAGAGAAAAAAATCACTCAAAATTTCTAGATCCCACAACCAAAATGTATAATGCATTCATTGCAAGGATGGGGATCACCTACCTTTAGAATGTCCTCAACCACCTTGATCATGCATGAATTGTGGATGATTTGGCCATGAAGTACCATATTGTAGAGCCCCATGTAGCCTCTTTGCTCCTACATTTGCCTACCAACAATTTAACCATGGCCCAGACAGCCTCCACTTGCCCCATCATTGGCACTACTAGCCCCTCTATAGTGGCCATGCAATGAGCTGAGATTAACCCCTTAGGAATCCCTAGACCTCCTATGCCAATTGTCATGCACCCGCCTAGTGATGCCCTAGTCCACTTATATGAAGAACCAACAGAATAAGCAAAATACACAAGCCCTTTTGTCTATTACAATGAGGAAGGACGTCTAATCCTCATGGACTACTATCTTATACCCTTTATTATGTTGGTATGAGGTTGGAAATGAGGCATGTCTGCAAATTAGGACCCCATTGCCTATTGGAATTGTGGGCAACTATGGCATGTTTCCTTGAGGTGTCCAAAGAAACAAGAGTAGTCTAAGGTAGGTGATGATGACCAACATTGCCTTGAATGTGAAATTACACACATGTATCTAGATTATCCATAGTGTAAGGCAAGCAAAAGGAAGGTTGTAGTGCCATATATTCCTTTGAGCCTATTTATAGTGGAAAACGATGAAGATAGCCTTCCCATTCTTATGCATGCCATCACTCTCACACAAAGTAAGGTTGGGGGAGTGAGCATTGAAGGTCCCATGACTATGAATGGATCCATTATTGGCAAAAAGAGCACCAAGAAATGAGAAAGAGAGCTAAACTCAAACTTAAGAGAATGTTGCTGCCTCTAGCATAGAGAGTTCTACAATAGTACCATAGACTACTAAAGAAGCCATCACCAAGGATGAGGTATATCCTAACCTAGTTCAGCAGCAGCTAACTGCAATTTTCAAGGTTAAGGAATGGGTAAAGGTGACTCAAGATGAGTTCCAAATAGTGCAAGCTAATGAGATCCTGAACCTTCAAAGCCTATCCGATGCATCTCTTCAAGAAAAGAAATGACAAATTGATGAAATCACGACTGAACCCTTGAATGAACTACAGCCCATAGAATAAGAGTCTTATCTTGTTCATGATACAAGCAAGTCTCATTATATATATGAGGACATCAAACCAACCATTATCTTGCATCCACAAAAATTACCATTTTACTTGGAAAATTTTTCAAATGTATCTCATTAATTTGTGAAGGATTAAAATATTGGGTAGAAGGAATGAACCTTGCCAAATTTCACCATATTCTACAACTCAGCTTTAATACACCTCCAACCTTAAGTGCTTTAGGGGTTAACACATTTTGGGGAAAGGAGCCAAGCAACATGCTATTCTTCCCATGGAGACCCTTGGAGATACTATTTGGCAAGGAATCATTGACAGTGGAACATGTGTGAGGATAATGAATCAAGATGTACTCCAAGCTTGGAAAAATCCATTGATTGAACTAGTACATTTTAATCCCAGATCACCAATGGTTTTAAAGTTAGACCAATAAGGGTTCTAAGATATTGGCTTATCGAGATCGTTGGGGTACAACAAGGTTATGCAATGCATGTCTTGTCGAGGACTTGGGCAATGGTCTAGTCTTTTAAAGAAATAAGAAGGAGGCAGTTTGCATCGAGATAGTGTCTTAGTGGAAAACCTCACTGGTTGACTTGGACCCTATCTTAACACTCTTGCGTGGAGATTCTAACAAGCGTGCAACCCCTTGGGGATATATTTCCTCTCTTGAGGATGAACATGATTGGATACACATTCACGCCACTTAGAACTACCATTTATAGAAGAGCTAGAGTATCAATCAATCTATGAACGCTTGAGTCACGAAAATGCATGAGATTTCAAACCTCATGATAGATCCTCCAGTAGAATCAATCTATATGCTACTCTTTATGATGGCCCTTGACTCAGTAAATGTGCAAATTTTTTAGGCGATCCTACTGTAATGGACAAGCTTGCATTACACAAGGTTCTCAGCTAGTGGTAGCCATGTTTTCATAATCAGGTAGACACTAATTCGGCCATCTTCAAAGAATTGTTAAGCAGCCTCACATGTCACCTGTATCAAGTCACATTTGATTTTCATAATAGCCTTTTTGCCTCATTAATGAAGGAATAAGGTGTAGATGCCAAGGAAGTGAGTGACTCCAAGGATGGTCAATTAGTTTAGGACGATGATGATTCTAAGTCTGATATAGCAGATTACGACATAGATAGCTATACCATTAAACAAATCTATACGAACCCCAAACCCTCTTAGACCTCGAGCTTACTCATTGGCATGGGTATTGTGAGATTGCACTTAGAGTTGGAATGGCTCCAATATCTCAAGGTGCTTGACTATGAACATCACTATCCTGGTCCTAAGGTGGTCATAATCAAAGGCAACCTAGTTCAAGTCCCAGAGAACACCACAACAAGTTCTAACTCTAATATGGGTAGAAGTAGTGATTCTAACCTAGAAATTCCTCAACCAACCCAATCTACTAAGTCTAAGTCCAAACTTTCTGTCCATTTAAGGTGAAAACACCTAAAATGCAATACTCACAAAACAACGAGTCGAAAGAGATTCACGAAGTTCAAAAAAAGTAGCCGGGTAGTAGTATTGTTAGGCACAAAGCGCAAGGCACATCTAATGAACCCATTGAGGGACCAACAAAGATCAAAGAAGTAAACATTGCAACATCAAGGGAATCCTCTAAACTTGTTTACATTTCTAAGAGCCTCATCGTAGAGGATGAGGAACAATTGATCAACTTGATGAAAGAATACCAAGAGATATGGGTGAGAGATTCATTGGTTACTAAAAGTAGGATTCATCTATGAAATATAGCATATTGCCTAGGTATCATCGATCATTGTAGTACTCAAGAAGAATGGGAAATTTTATGCATACATCAATTATAAAAAGTTGAATGCTATAAGTAAGTAAGAGAGATCAATATTCCTTGCCATACGTGATCATATGATTGAGCAAGTAGCAGGGAAGGAAGCTTGCAGGTTCTTCGATAGGTTTCATGTGGGATCTTATATAAGGTGGGCCACCATGTGCCCTTCATTACCAATACCTACATAATGATACCCTTATTCTTTGTCATCTTCACTTGTACACGACTTTGTGATTGTACTTACGAAAGGGTGCCCTTCCTTTTCAATACCTACCATTGTGCATATGGTCATCATTCCCAGCCTATATGCAATCACTACATTAGCCACATGTATTCCTATTCATAACTACTCCACTCAAGCTACACCTCGTCCCACTCGATAACTAAAATACTCAAGGATAAAACTTGATTACCCCAACAATCAATTGCCACTATTCAACCAGTGCTAAACCCATTGAGATTGACCCATAAAAGGTCACACTATCACATGCTTGATACCCCATCACAATCCTTGTTGTTTCTCTAGCACTTGTTTATGCCTGTCACTTAGTTACTTGCTATCGCCAGCCTGACTTGCACTCCCTATTGACTATGCTACATGTGTTGCCATGCTCTACTACCCGCCTAAGTACCACCATGGACCACTATAGCTCCACAAAAGTGGCAATAGTGAGAGATCTCTTGAGGAAGTGTTCTAATATGGATATTCTTTAGGTTTAGGATGCCTTTTAGAGGTTTAGGACCTCTTGAATTGACAATGAGAATAATATATAATAGATTCTTCCCCCCCACATGATGTTAGACACTTAACTTTTAAGCATATTAACAATTAATTAATGTAACAAAATACTTGACGCCACCAAGAGATATATTTTTGTAGGCTCCCAAACATATATATATGCACAACATCAAATATATTACTGCTTATTTAAAACATTGTCATGCCAAAAAGTTGTCATGCTTGCTTTCCAAACTAACATGCTTCATAGACCTTATGTAATTCTGATACTATAAATGCAAGCAAAACCTATAAGCAACCATTTGGACTATCTTAGCCTTTATACATTTGCATATCTAATATGTTTGTATTATATTATGGATTCTAGCATCCAAAGTAAACATGCGACTAACTCTACTTCCTTTTGCAATCAACTTGTACTTATTATTAAAGTCTTGCACAAAACATCTCTTTGCATTAACGTAACATGCAGCCATGGCTCTATCACCTAAAAAACAAACACCGAATTCTTGGTGACGGATTGGACATCTAATACATCTAATAACCACTTTGTCTCACCATCAAGCAAGGAAAAATGAAAATTTTACCATGCATGAAATCGAGTAGCATGAATCATTACTAGTCTCTACATAACCTAGACTTTGTAAATCCTACATCTATCAAAAACATTCGACATGGTTGGTCATATGATTAGATTCACTTGAATCAACATACCATATATCATCACTTGTTTCCTTTCCTATAACAACATTACATCACATGATGCATAACAAACGTATACTTAGTTTTACTATCATTCTACATTGAAGATTAGGTATACTTTTATTGCTACTATTTACCATTGCAAATGTCACCTTCTTATCATAAGAATGGATTGTACTATGGTCTTTTCTTCCATAGTAATGATAGATAATACCAAAATTACTAGAATCTTTGTTTTATCATCCATCTCTTTCTCTAAAGCTCCTCTTATCTCTACAATTACCACCACCTCCGAAAATTTGCATGCCATCAAACTATTTATTTAACGTGTTTTATTGGTTATCACCAGCACATCCCATACTATGGCCTCTTGAAGAGGGCCCACTGTATTCCCTTCTTGAACTTGAGTAGAATGCTTAGAATTTCTCACTACTTCTTTCTAATGATTCACCCTATATACTAATCTCTTCATAATCATGAGAGAGACCTTCAAAATCTAGAAACGACTTCCATACATTGATAAAAGTAATAAAATATATTCAATCATTTTCATTATTAATACCACCAAAAGTAGATGAAAGCAAATCATCATTATCAGGCATTGCATCAACAGCTATCAAAGCATCTACAATACTCCTCACCTTCAAAACATACTCATTTATAGACATTTCCTCTTTCTTCAAAGTGTGAATATCTTGTTGAGTTGAATCTTCCATACCTTTGTATTTACTAAAAACATATATTCAAAGGTGGTTCAAGTTGCATGTGAACGCCTAATGTTTCTTATATACCCCAACACAGTGTTATCAATGATTATTGGAAATAACTAATGCATTACTTTTTTATTGTTTGTATTCTATTTTTTCAATGCCTTTAACTCTTCTGCAGTAGTTGAAGGATCACTTAGCTCTGGTTTCTTTTCTTCACCTAAAACGAACTTGTTGGGAGGGTTTACCAAGTACTTTCCTTATGAATTGGCATATAATACCTCACTAATAATATCAAATATCCTCATTATTGAAATACAATTAGGACTAGTCAAAAATGTGTGGCCTTTATCGTATTTAAACATTACGATTTAATTTTTCTAAGCACACATGTGTTTAATGATGTGCGTGTATGCAAATGTGACAACTTTTCACATTCCATTAACTAAATTACTTTGCCAATATAAAATAACTTGTTTTTGAAGTGGACATTTTTGAACATTGTTTTAGTTTAAACAAAATGCGGACACACATTGTTTATTAAGTTGAACTGAATAATGGGGACATTACAAATTGGTACCCTTATTCTTTATTATCATCACTTATATATGACTCTATAATGCATACTTACAAAAGGGTGCCCACCCTTACCAATACCTATCATGATGAACATTATTATCATTCCTACCATATACGCCATCACTACATTAGACACATGTCTTCATATTCATAACTATTTTGATCAAGCCACACCTCGTCCCACTTGATAACTCCAATGCTCAAGGACAAAACTCAATTTTCCCAACAACCAAATCCCACCCTTCGATTAATGCTGGAACTACTGACTACTCCATCAAGGCTCACATGTCTTACTATCACATACTCAACAACCCTAGTGCCTATTCATGCATGTCACTAAGTTACTTTCCACCATTAGTGTGTCTTATGCTCCCTCTTGATTGTGCTACATGCATTGCCCCACTCTATTGCTCCCCCTAGTACCACCAAGGACCATTATTGCACTACACAAATGGGGGGGGGAGAGAGAGAGAGAGAGAGAGAGAGAGAGAGAGAGAGAGAGAGAGTTGTCTTTGTTAGACAAAAGGAGAGAAATCCACATTTGAATTGGTTTGGAATATCCTTGTGGTTCAAGATGCCTTCTAGAGGTTGGGACCGCCCAAACCTACATTGAAAATGATATATAATAGATTCTCCTTCTCCATTTGACCTCAAACAAACACTTAACTTTTAAACATTTTTTGTTTCAATAGTAGCCTTGAAATTTTTGAGGTGATCAAGCACTTCATTCTTTTCCATCACAAAATACATTCACAACTTTCTAAAACAATTAGTGAATGCAACAAACTACTTGGTGCCACCAAAACATATATATGCACAACATCATATATATTACTACTTATGATATTGTCATGTAAAAGAGGTTGTCCTACTTGTTTCCCAAATTGATATGCTTCATAGATCTCATGTAATTCACCAACTCTAAATGCAAGAAAACCTTTAAGTGACCCTTTGGACTGTATTAATTTTAGTCTTTACACATTTGCATATCCAATATGTTTGTATTATAGTAGGAATTCTAGCATTCAAAGCAAACATGCGACTAACTCTACTTCCTTTTGCAATCAACTTATACTTATTATTAAAGTCTTCCACAAAACATCCCTTTGCATTAAATCTATGTAGCCCTAACTTTACCATCTAACATATAGACACCAAATTTTTTGTGACAAATGGCACATTTAATACATTTGATAGACAACTTTCTCACCATCATGCAAAGATAAAGGAAACTTTTACAATTCATGAAATCGAGTAGCATGAATCATTACCCATCTCTACATAACCTGGACTTTATAAATCTTGCATCTTGCAAAACCATTCAGCATGGTAACAAAATATTTTCAATCATTTGTTTATTAAGACTACCCAAAGTAGATGAAAACAAATCATCATCACCAAGCATTGCGTCAAGAGTAACCAAAGCATCTACAATGCTCCTCACCTTCAAAATGTTTTCCATGCCTTTAACTCTTCTGCAATAGCTGAAATATTACTTTTTTGTCGTTTGTATTCCATGTTTTCCACGCCTTTAACTCTTCTGCAATAGTTGAAATATCACTTAGCTCTCATTTCTTTTCTTCACATGAAAAAAACTCTACTTTCACCTATGAATTGGAATATAACGCATCACTAATAATAACAAATATCCTCATTATTGAAATACAGTTAAGGCTAGTTAAAATTTGTGGCCTTCATTGTCTTCAAATGCTATGATTCTTTAAAGCCTTAACCATGTGTTTATACTCAACATTTTTCCCTTCTTATAGCTTGAATGTATTGTGCCCATATAATTTCTTAGCTAAACTCTTAAGTGTTGTGTGCCAAAGAGGTGGCATCATTATGTTCTAGGTCAAGCCACTCATAAATTCAAATTGAAGCAAATTCTCACGAGTTTAGACCCATTGAGGTTAGGTATAAATGGATCTTGGCAAGCAAGCTTGTAGCGATCTTGGCAACTTAATTGCAAATTGAGGATTTCTCCAAGCCCCTAGCAAGGTTGGCATCCTCTTGTTAGCTTTGTGTGTTGTCTTTTTGCATAGCCCTAGATCTTGATGTACCTCTAAATGAATCCTTGCCATCAAGTAATGGACTCAACATGATGTTCATGGATCTTGGCACTTCCCTGAATGTGGCCTTGTAATGATTTGAATTCAACAATTGGTAGTTTAATTGGCCAATTTCCCACCCAAATTGCAAAGGACTAATGTCTTAATGGATCTAAATCTAGGAGGCTAGGAGGTGTTAGTGGGTGAGACTAAAAGTGCATCCAAGATTCTAATCATGCAAAATATGGTGGCCTGGAGATATTGAAAGTTTGAGCTAACTTTATTGAGGACTACATACAAATATTCAACAAGTGGATGAGCTAAATTGTTATGCACACTAATGTACTAGTGGTCTCGACCCAAGGAAGTGCCAAAAACTATCATGCGGTTGATGTAGACATGCTTAGGATGTGAGAATAGGGTGCCTAGGGTTGAGATGTGCATTTAAGGAATGGTGTAGGCATGTGGAATCTAACCAAGGTTATTTGGGGGGGGGGGGGGGGGGGTCCTAAGGTTGAGTGAGTGGTCAAGTACCCATGTGCCCTCAAAGAGAGATGGGTTCTTATGCCTAACTACTCAAAGGAATATTCTAAGTGAAAGTGCCTAGGGTGTGTGTATGGTGGTTTTAGGAAAGGGAGATTCTTATGCTTAGTGATATGGACAATGTGGTAGCTAGCTATGAAAAACCCTACGAGTGTGCGTGTGTTTGTTTGAGCCATACTAATGGAGTCCCTAAGGCTATGGGTGTGAATGTGACATGCAATGGGTGACCATGCACATGCGAGTGAGGGATCTAGAGTGTCTATAAATAAGGTGTGTAGCCGTGTCTAGGTGTATGCTTGCATGTTCTAAACAATGGGGGCCTCTAAACTATGATTGAGTGTGATCTAAGTGTATGCGCCTAGGTGAGGTGCACATTCCAAAATGTAATTTTGAGTTGTTGAGACTATGTTAGCCATGTGCCCTCACACTACTTGTGTAATAATAGGTGCACTAAAGATAAGTTGTGTGTGCCTAAACACTTAGGTGCTTGGGTGATTATCCAAAGAATGCATAAGCACTGCCTAGACTAGTATTTGCGCATGAGTAACTTCTAATTGCTATGCACATGTATGGTGGGTACAAGTGCTCACCTATGGATCCTTCCTTTTGTGTGGGAGTGCAAAGGTGTATCCTTAGAACTCATGTCCACAAACATCCATGTGTGGTGTGACTAGGTACTCCTAACTAATTATGAGTGTGTAAGAAAGATTATCAACTAAGTGCCTAAGCTAGGTGCCTCCAATGCTCTACAAGGTTGTTCCATGGCTCTAGAAAGAAGAAGCTTGAGAGTTGCGAGACTTACGAAAGGTGGTGGAACTATTTGAGGCACGGAACATCCAGAAATGTGAGCGAAAATATGTGCAACAACCTAGCCCCGATCATACCAACCTAGGTTCCACCATCTCTGTTAGTCAATAATAATATATGAAAGAGTGGAAAAAAAGGTTGCATAAAACATTAATAGCTAAGATTGAATCATAAAAACTAAGTTAATTTTGGAAAGACATTTAGATTATGTGCATTATAGCAAACCGATTAACTAGCTTTCATCATCATTATAAAAGAAATAAAAAAGATCGATTCTAGCTATCCTCCAATTCATGGTGGATGAAAAATTAGTTAGGTTTCGCATACAACTTTTATCTTGGAAAACAACATGATTAACTTAGTCCTAAGTTAGGTAATAAACCTAGGAAATTTGGTTTTAAAAAAATGGAAAAATCTTGGTAAACTTGCATAGTCTTAGGAAAATAAACTTAGTAAATTGTAAAGTCACCCTAGAGGAGAGGTAAAGAAGTCTATTTCCATTTTGTCTAGTATTGTGTGATGGTTTAGATTTTAGATTCTCCTCCCTTACAATTAGACACTTAGGTTAGAATTGTCTAAGGGTTGTCCTCAGCTAGAACATAACCCGATCAATGATGGATCATATAACTATGACTAAAAGAAGGGTCGAATGACCCCCTCCTAAGGACAAATGGTATCCTTTGGAAATACAAAACAATTATCTTCACAATAGGAAAAACCAATCATTAATACTCTCAAAACTACCATACTCCAAGAGACTCTCAACTCTTAGATGGTTTGATTGAACAAGTCAAAGGCTTGTTAGGTATATCATTAAGAAATGAACTTATATTGGACCGAACACTAAAGGAACAATGCAAGAGCAAATCATATATCCTAGGAGGATCGATCTTAAGCAAAGATCAAATAGTAATAACAATCTTAAGGGGGGTTGAAGACTCGCACCCAAAGTGGTAACTTACTAGACTCAGTTCATAGTTGAAACCTTGAATTATCTCTAAGGATAAGAGCAACCCAAGATTGTTCAAGATTGTCTTCTAGGGTAAATCAACTTTTGAAAGAAGTACTCGATGTGATTTTGATTATGCATACAATTGACGACTGATGTACCAAGAATGAATTGCTTGTGATTGTAAGGCATATTTTGACTGAATCTAATCTGAATCAAGTTAAATATAAGAAAGGATGCACTAGCCTTCCCCCAAGGCTAGTTGTAGGGACCCTATTCTATACGGGGGTCAAAATCACCGCTTTGAGAAGCTCAAATCGAGCCTATTGTGAGAGGTCGCTTTGTGGGGAGTTTAATTAGATAAGAGTAGGTAGGGGTGCCAAGGGGGCTCTAGCTAGTAAGGTCCTTAACTCCTAGGATTTTCCTAATTCTCTAGCTAACCTAGAATGGTCTTTTTGGGGCCTTGATACTAGTTAACGGGGTAAAATCTTAAAGGATATTAGACCTTTGGGTTAAATTGTAACAAGAAACCTTCAAAGCAATAAACGAGTTGTTTGACAATGATTGTTTGATCTTGCTTTTGTGTTGGGCTCTAAGTTATGTGAATGAATCTTGTGCTATAAAAGGCTAATTAAGAAAGCTAATTTTAAGTGTCCAAATATAACTATGGTAGGTAATTAGGTAAGTAAAGTGGCCCATGGAGGAAAGTAGGAGGGCATGACCCATGACGGGTTCTTTGTCCTATGGCAAGGTGGTCCCAGTTAGTTGGGAGCTTGTTATATGAGTCACGCTAGCTAGGAAATTACACTGATCCAAAAACTGTTGACTGAGAATATTGACTTCATGTCATTTTAGGGGATTGGAGTGAGATGCCTTATGGATAGATGGGTCAATGTGTTGCTATTCCCCTCATTTCTCACTCTCTTTGGACCTGGATCTAGGTCGATCCTAGTTGGGTTTGGCCATAACATTTTTGCCACAATGTAGATTCAAGAAACCTAAGCAAGTAATCCCATATCATTCCAAGCAGTGTTGGGAGTCATTGCTCAGAATCATGGCCCTAAAAGTAGTTTCAAGTGGCATGTCACATGTGGTATCAGAGCCTAAACCAAATTAGGATTGTTTTGGAGAAATTTGTGAAGGATTGTTAACTTAAAATTGAAGTTAAAGAATTGTGTATTACTAATGATAAATGAACCTATGGCAAAGTATGGGAGCTTGGGATTTTTTCCTAGTATTCTAAGCCATGTACATGTAAACGATGCACTCTTGTGATTATGGATGAAGGAGAGAGCTGATGCACATCCTAGACCAATTGTACAATCCATCCCCATTGTACCAAGAAAGAATATGGGTTTGGGATGAGTGTTACTATTACACAGATGTTGATAATTTCCATCACATCTAGACAAACTTAAAGAGAATTCAATGGATGGAGAATTTGAGGGTCGTAACTGCCTTTATATTCCCCCCATCTAGGAGAAATCCCACCTTGTATACCCACCATTAAGCAATTTGCATGGACTGTTATGTTTATGATGAAGTGGAAAGAGTGATCTGGCTAATAGAGTGATCTTCACCGACAACCATTGAGGGTGATACGAGCTTTCATCCTAAGAGGATAGGGATGTGAGTATGGGCTGCCCTCTATATTCATCAATAGAGCATGAGACATAGGGTGGGATGAGTGACCGGTCCATTTCTCTTTGATTTAATGGAGAGGTGGGATATGTGAATGGAGTGTTACATGCATGGGTTGGGCCTCTAAATGCACAAAGCATGATCTGTTCTATGCACGATGCTATAAGGTTCTTCCCTTTTTTCACTATATGCCTGTATAGGCGAAATGCACAATTGCACCATCAATTGTGCACAAGGCATATAATCTTCACATAAGTAACAATGAGGATTACATCAATGGATGTCAAGATTTGGGCTTTCCTCCTATATTTATCAATAGAGTGTAAGACAGAGGGAGAGGCTAATTGTAACAAATCTTCTAATTTTTTCAACAAATTGAGAGGTGAGGTTTGAGGGACATTACGAAAATTGGTGATCGTATATGTTCTTGTTTCCCTATGCACACATGAGACAGGCCTCTGCAACCATTACATGACATGTCACTCTCTTCTATGCATGACGTGAGAGGAGCAAGAATGTGCTCGAGTAAAGCTCAAAATAAAAAGAAAAAACCACTTATCAGCAATGACTCATTTTCGTATAAGCAACACAATTGACATTGTTACAAGCACTGCAAGATATGTACCTAGGGAGCTCGACTCACCTATGGCTAGACATGTCTCCCTAAGTCACTTACACTTCTCTCTCTTTTTCATTCACCTTAATGCCATCGAGCTAACCACAAAAGCAAGGTAGAAAAAACATGTAAGAAAAAGTCCAATTATTTGAACTAACACTCACTACTGAAATCACTAGAGACCCGATCCTTCAAAAAGCAGTTAGTTGAATTCAACACTTTCAATTGACCTCCTAATAACATCTCCCTATTATCCTCTTCAAGAACTTTCTCCACTCATCAAGGACAATCCTTTCCATTTTGATTGACTAAATTTCCTTGTTTTATCAACTTTGTCAGCAAGAACCAATGGAGAGACGTCTTCTAACTAAGTAACTACTTAAGCATGCAAATGGACCCACATAGTATTTTCACAATAACCTTTTCTTATGGTTCAGATCCTCAATTGTGGGACAATACTCCTAGCTCTCTTTGAGATCAACGCCTTTACCAAGCCAACAATATATGTCATGTGCACGAAAATGGAAGACTATTGCTCCCCCTACAAAGCAAATCATGTGAAGCTTTCATTAGAGGTATAGAAGTTGCAAAGAAATCCGAAACACTACCTATTCAACCATCAACAATGACTCTTCTAGCTTCTGCAATATCCAATTTAATAGACTTTCAACTTTTATCCAACAAAAAGGGACTCTTAGTCAAGCATACACCCACAATTTTCAATATAGCCTTGTCACCACCAACGACGCCAAGTAGTGAGTACCAATAAGCATCCTTCATCATTAGTAACTACCATCCCCCCTTCTAAAACCACTATTCCTAGCATTCCACACCTATGAAGCAAGTTGAAGCATGCTTTCAATAATTGTGAGTATCGAGGCACTATCACTCATATAGAAGGTGGGATAGTGTTAACCTCAAAGAGTAAAGAAGCATGCAAGTTAGTGTCTAAATTAGTTCAACAAGGATTTTCTTTTTGAGTTGGATAATGTTATCGCAATGTGCAATACAATGTAATCCAATGACTAATTCTTGTGGTTGCATATTTATTTTTGTGACATTGTTTGAGAGCTAAGCTCACTCTCTTGAAAATTGTAACATGTCACGAAATGAGTTAGGAAGACCTGCAATGGAGGTTAGGTTATGGGCAAAAAAATTTGCATTCACTTTCGATAAATATGTTAGGTTATGGGCAAAATAATTTGCATTCACTTTAGGAAAAAGAGCCAATGAAAAAGCCACGAAAGTGGGTAAGATGCCCAACTCATTGGTGGAAATCCTAACCCTAATCCTAAGGTATAATAAAAGCCAGAAATGTAAATGAAAAAGCTCATTCTTCCATGACAATAAGCCTTCTCCTGACTTCCATCTTAGCCTCTTGAGCACCTTGTGGAGACCGATGAAGAGTGAGAAAGTGAGAGTAAAAGTGGAGTGAGTGAAATAGTGACATAACTCCTACAACTAGTTCATTGGGATCAAGATGAAATAGTGAGGTGAAGACTAATTGAGGCAAGACCATTGGTTTTGCAGATAGCAATCATGGAGAGAAAGGGCAACATGAGACACTTGATTTCCAACTTATTTCATCCTATTTTCCATATTCTTTGGATCAACCATGAAGCCCTCTTGCTGCAACAGACCTTTGGTGATCAATTTGGAGAAGAAGAAATTAGGAAGGAGAGAGTAGATAGTGAAGAGTAGGCAGGGTGGCCATGTGGACAACGAAAGGCACCTATTTTCAGCTCTTTCTCTAATTGATATTCATTCCTAACCTCTACTCTAGCCCTCCCAAATTTCAGCCATCCAATTTCTAGTTAAAGCAAGCCATAATCTCTAGTTTGTAGGGAAGGAAGTAGGGAGGAGGAAGCAATCACAGGAGGGCAAAATAGGGTACCCACATGGGCAGTAGTAGGTACCTATTTTTAGCCCTCTACCTACCTATGAATTCAGCCCATAATCTCTCAAATATCAACTATCCCATCTTCCACCAATCACTAATCTCTTTGCACCCTCGGAAAGGATCGATTCAAGGCAATAACAAGCAAGACCTTGCTACCCACAAGGCAAGCCCACCACCACAGGGAAGGAGACATGCAAGAATAGACAATAAGTAGGTGTGAATTTTGCCTTTTGTTTGCCATTCCAAACCTATCCATAAGAGCCCACATCTGGAGCATATTCAGCTTGTCATTGATTCTCCTTCAGATGATTGATCTATTGGGTGCTAAATGAGCATAAGAAGCATAGTCCACATAATATGGAGAAGAAGCAAAGATTAAAGAAGAGCAGAGATAGTAAATGCAAGATTTATTGTTGCAAGATTATTAACCATGGTTGCCATGAACTAGCCTTAGAACACCTACAACTTTGTTCATTGCTCCCTTCTTCATCCACCTTGCAAGGAGTGTAAGAGCTTGGTTAGAGCGCTATGCGAGAAGCTTCAAGAGGAAGAAAAGCAATTGGGAAGAAAGAAGAACCACCAAGCCACGAGAAGTAGCTACCATAAGGAGGGAAGAGCCACCAAGTGCAGAGCCAAAGGGAGGAATAGCCAACAGTAGAGGCAATATTTCGTTAAATTTATGCTTCTAAGTAATAGTGGAAGATAGTGATGCACTACATGTATGGCATTAATGAAGATCAAACTATGATCGAGTTTCCAAGCTATGAGTAGAATTCATTTAAATTTAGTCTCCTGTCTTTAAGAGCACTACATAGTGCACAACATCACTCTAGAACGTGCACTAGTACTTATACTTA
This sequence comes from Lygodium microphyllum, assembly GCF_053477565.2. Classification (NCBI taxonomy): domain Eukaryota; kingdom Viridiplantae; phylum Streptophyta; class Polypodiopsida; order Schizaeales; family Lygodiaceae; genus Lygodium; species Lygodium microphyllum. Next base: position 19,011,495 of record NC_141157.1, read on the forward strand.
TACTAACATGCATTCTATGTGCACTTGCATTGTAATGTGATCATTTGAAAATTGTATACCCATCATCGTGCAACATTGTGCACATGCACGATTTTAGGCACCCATTATAAATTGGGCTTGTGATCGATCCCCTTTTTGCTAGTGCGCACTTATGTGTGCTCCAGCACATTGGCACTTGCACTAACTCACCCTATGTGCACTTGAGTGTACCCTTGTGTACCTAGGGGCTGCTTCTTGCATTGCATCCATAATCCCAAGTACTATTGCGTCCACATAGAAGTCTTTGCACATCGAAACATGCACTAGCACTTTAAGACTCGCCATAATGTGTTGCACCTTGCACTAGTGATGTATCTCAACCATACATGCACTATAAGTGCACTCTAGTGCAATTATTGTAGACACACTTCTTCTAAACAACCCTAATGCATGATGACCCACCTCTCTCTCTCCTTTCACAAGCCAACAACCATACTATTTGTAGGGGAGGCTTGAGGGGGAGTAAGGAAAGACAATGAGGCCTTGTATGTGTACTTGCCACATCAAATTGCACACTCTTGTGCACTTGCATACACCTGAGTGCACTTGTGTACAGTTGAGTGCACAAACATGTATGTGCACTTGCACTAGCACTAGCATGTACACTTGTGTGCACTAGAACCTTGCATTACCATTAGATCCATCTCTTCACACAATTCATAGTAACCTTCCATATCATAGTGTATTAGTCCGAGTGCACTGCATATGAACTTTCAACTTTGGTGCATTATTTGCATTAAGCATTACCCACGTGCACTAGTGCACATACATTTGTGCACTATCCCACTCCTACACACAATCTTTCATAACTACTTGTAGTTAACATATATATCATGTGTACTCATTATGAGCCTTGAATTCATTTAAGATCCCAACTGCATAGACAAGTGAATTCATTTAACATATATATCACATGTACTCATTATGAGCCTTGAATTCATTTAAGATCCCAACTGCACAGACAAGTGAATAGTAGTATGCCACTCATACATGCACTTGTTGCAAGAGTCTCTTTTGTCTCAATACCAACCCACTCCCACCTTGTTTGAAAGGGAAGTTTGGAGGGAAGAAGGTGGCATCTTGCAGTGCACTAGTGTGCAACGGTGTGCTTGCATGCATTCGTGTGCACAAATGTGCATTGGCATTGGCATTGGCATAGACACATGCATGTGAACTTGAGTACCCTTGAATGCACTAGTATCCACACCCCCACCCACTCTAGTTTCACTACTGCACGCCTTACATTTAGCCTCACGCAATTCACTTATGCACTTGATTGCACATAGTGAACTTGCTTTCACACTCACAAACACTAACATTGGCACACACTTACATGGGCATGTGCACGTACACACATGTGCACTTCTGATGCACTTGTGCCAGCAACTCTAAACACCTTAACCTAGTGCACAAAAACGTGTATTGAGCCAACCATTATGTACTTGTGTATGCTCGAGTGTACTTGTGTGTGCCTGTGTATGCTTGAAATTAGTGCACTTACCTGTACATGCACTTAGGAGCACTTGCACTTAGACTTAGGTGCACCTGCACCTAATCGCATTTGCACTTAGATATGTTGGCACTCATGTGCACTTATGTACACTACCTCTTGCACTTGCACTTGTATGCATGCTCACATATAGTCCACCATAGTGCACTACATCTAGAATTGCATGTCACATGCCCCCTAAATATTTTTGTAATTGCACATAATCATACCTGTGTAGAGTGCACATGCATTATGCACCAACCCTGAACAACTAAGTCTCTGAACTCACCTTAGGACACCTTTCTTCTCAATCTACATCTGCACACCTTAAGGCATGAGAAGGAATCATAAGTCTACATGTTGAGCATTGTTGTTAAGCACTCTAAGCACACATATTAATTCACTTTCCGCACATGTGCACTCTTGCACCCCACGTAGTCACTACATTCCACCCTCAATGTGTGCAATTGCATTTGCACATGTGCAAAGTGAAAAGAAAGGGTAATTGCAATAATTAAAAAGGAAACTCGCAAGGGAAAAGAAATAAACTCAACAAGGCAAAAAAAAAAAACCGTCAAGAAAACCAGAAGGAAACACAATTGATCTAATGCAAGTATAGTTGTTTGAAAAGTTAAAAGTGCTGCACAAAAGTGTTTTTTACACATTGTCTGATGGAAACTGAGGGATAATTTTTGCACAATGCATGAGCACAAGCAAGATTGTGACCAAGAAGACTTCACTTGCGCAATATTCAATGATCTAAAGAACAAGAAGAGATAAAGGTAGGAGACTCAAAAATAAGAAGCAAAACATAGATGTGACCTTCCAACACCCACATCAAGGAGAGACCCCAATCCTAGTAGATCCTAGACATTCAAAACACCCCTATCCGTGACCTAATTAACTAAGTTATCTAGTTAGACCACTGAGAAGCAAGAGAAACCACGAGGATGACACCACGCACCATGGAGAGAATTGAGGGGCTGAGGCAATGCCTTGAATGACTTCAAGTCCTCAATCAACAACTTCTCGTAAGCTACAAAGTTTGATGTCTCCGATATGACTCTTGAGGTAATGGAAAAACTTTGGGAGAGCTAAAGGCCAATGGATAAACACTCTTAACTGACAACTAGATCTTAACAATGAAACTAGACACTAGCTTGCAACCATGCAAGCAAAGATGGAAAATATCCATCGAATGTTATTGAATGCAAGAGTAATAGGATGGGGATAGGATTCCTTCTCAGGTCCCATGCAACGATGCCCTTGTTTTACTACTCTTATTTGATGCAAGTAGGGACCCACATTGCACAAACCATCCTAACCTGAATGGAAAACACTCTAGAAGCAAAAGACCAAGCAAAAATCCCCTAAGTTGCAAAATAGCTAGATAATTACTGCACCAAGGATGACCCTTATAGCTTTATCAAAAAAATTGTGCAAGTCTATGATGCCAATAACCTTATTGGTGACACCAATCAAGTTCAAGCCTTTGAAATTTGCTTAGGAAAAAATGGACAAACCTGGTTTACTAATCTTGATGCTACTGAGAAGGCCTCCTTCATATTGCTTATGAACTTTGCTTAGGAAAAAATGGACAAACATGCTTGACTAATCTTGATGCTGCTGAGAAGGCCTCCTTCATATTGTTTATGGATATATTTAGTAAATGCTTCATAAAAACTAGCTATGGGGATAACCTCATTGTTCAACTCATAAACATCGAGTAGTGATGAGGATGAGAGCCCGAGAGATTACATCTCTAAGGTTGAGATTCTGTACAAACAAATCTCTACCACCATAGAGCGACCCATCACCAATGGCAGACAAAAGCATTCATCAAAGGCATCTACAATGGAAGGATCTATGAAACCTTCGTTAGGAACTCTGAACTTGATCGCTCCAACATCAATAATGTTTTAGATAAGCCTATCCATGTGGACCACCTCCACCATGAAATGGATTAGAGAGAAACGACCATATGGAGAGAGAAAAGGCCATATGGACCTTATTAGTCATGATTGTAGGGCAAAACTACACAGAAACCAAGGAAACCCAAGAGTTTATTGCAGATGTTATGAATTAGTAGAAATAACTACTGAAGATAGAAAAATCACTCAAAATTTCTAGATCCCACAACCAAAATGTGTAATGCATTCATTGCGAGGATGGGGATCACCTACCTTTAGCAGCAATTTTCTAGGTTAAGGAATGGGTAAAGGTGACTCAATATGAGTTCCAAATAGTGCAGGCTAATGAGATTCTGAACCTTCCAAGCCTATCCCATGCATCTCTTCAAGAAAAGAAATGACAAATTTATGAAATCACAACTGAACCCCTGAATGAACTGCAACCCATAGAATAAGAGTCTTCTCTTGTTCATGATACAAGCAGGTCTCATTATATATATGAGACCATCAAAACAACCATTATTGTAGCTCTTGCATCCACAAAAATTACCATTTTACTTGGAAATTTTTTCAAAGGTATCTCATTAATTTGTGAAGGATTAAAATATTGGGTAGAAGGAATGAACCTTGCCAGATTTCACCACATTCTACAACTCAGCTTTAGTGCACCTCCAACCTTAAGTGCTTTAGGGGTTAACACATTTTGGGAAAGGAGCCAAGCAACATGCTATTCTTCCCATGGAGACCCTTGGAGATACTATTTGGCAAGGAATCATTGATAGTGGAACAGGTGTGAGGATAGTCAATGAAGATGTACTCCAAGCTTCAAAAAATCCATCAATTGAACTAGTACATTTTAACCCCAGATCACCAATGGTTTTAAAGTTAGACCAATAAGGGTTCTAAGATATTGGCTTATCGAGATCGTTGGGGTACAATTCAAGGTTACCTTCATTGTCATGAAAGGAGTAGATTATGATATATTGCTTGGCCGACCATGGATATGGAATGCATGTCTTGTCGAGGACTTGGGCAATGGTCTAGTCTTTTTAAGAAATAAGAAGGAGGCAGTTTGCATCAAGATAGTGGCTTAGTGGAAAACCTCGCTGGTTCACTTGGACCCTATCTTGACACTCTTGCGTGGAGATTCTAACAAGCCTGCAACCCCTTGAGGATATATTTCCTCTCTTGAGGATGAACATGATTGGATACACATTCATGCCACCTTAGAACTACCATTTATATAAGAGCTAGAGTAGCAATCAGTCTATGAATGCTTGAGTCAGAAAAATGCATGAGATTTCAAACCTCATAATAGATCCTCTAGTAGAATCAATCTATATGCTACTCTTTATGATGGCCCTTAACTCAATAAACGTGAAACTTTTTTGGGCCATCCTACTCCAATGGACAAGCTTGCATTACACAAGATCCTCAGCTAGTGGCAGCCATGTTTTTGTAATCGAGTAGACACTAATTTGGCCATCTTCAAAGAATTGTTAAGCAGCCTCATATGTCACGTGCATCAAGTCCTATTTGATTTTCACGAAGTTCAAAAAAAGTAATCGGGTAGTAGTATTGTTAGGCACAAAGCGCAAGGCACATCTAATGAACCCATTGAGGGACCAACAAAGATCAAAGAAGTAAACATTGCAACATCAATGGAATCCTCTAAACTTGTTTACATTTCTAAGAGCCTCATCGTAGAGGATGAGGAACAATTGATCAACTTGATGAAAGAATACCAAGAGATATGGATGAGAACTTGCCCACCATGTTAGAGAAGAGATTCATTGGTTACTAAAAGTAGGATTCATCTATGAAATATAGCATATTGCCTAGGTATCATCGATCATTGTAGTACTTAAGAAGAATGGGAAATTTTGTGTATGCATCAATTATAAATACTTGAATGCTATAAATAAGTAAGAGAGATCACTATTCGTTTCCATACGTGATTAGATGATTGAGGAACTAGCAGGGAAGGAAGCTTGCAACTTCTTAGATAGGTTTCATGTGGGATCTTATATAAGGTGGGCCACCATGTTCCCTTCATTACCAATACCTACATAATGATACCCTTATTCTTTGTTATCTTCACTTGTACATGACTCTGTGATTGTACTTATGAAAGGGTGCCCTTCCTTACCAATACCTACCATTGTGCACATGGTCATCATTCCCAACCTATATGCAATCACTACATTAGCCACATGTATTCCTATTCATAACTACTCCGCTCAAGCTACACCTCGTCCCACTCGATAACTACAATACTCAAGGATAAAACTTGATTACCCCAACAATCAATTGCCACTATTCAACCAGTGCTAAAACCATTGAGATTGACCCATAAAAGGTCACACTATCACATGCTTGATACCCCATCACAATCCTTGTTGTTTCTCTAGCACTTGTTCATGCTTGTCACTCAATTACTTGCTATCGCTAGCCTGACTTGCACTCCCTATTGACTATGCTACATGTGCTGCCATGCTCTACTACCCGCCTAAGTACCACCATGGACCACTATAGGTCCACAAAAGTGGCAATAGTGAGAGATCTCTTGAGGAAGTGTTCTAATATGGAAAGAGAGAGAGAGAGAGAGAGAGAGAGAGAGAGAGAGAGAGAGAGAGAGAGAGAGAGAGAGAGAGAGAGAGAGAGAGAGAGAGAGAGAGAGAGAGAGAGAGAGAGAGAGAGAGAGGGAGGGAGGGAGGGAGGGAGGGAGGGAGGGAGGGAGGGAGGGAGGGAGGGAGAGAGGGAGGGTTGTCTTTGTCAGACAAAATGAAAGAAAACCACATTTGAATTTGGTTTGGGATATTCTTTAGGTTTAGGATGCCTTTTAGAGGTTTAGGACCTCTTGAATTGATAATGAGAATAATATATAATAGATTCTCCCCCTCCACATGATGTGAAACACCTAACTTTTAAGCATATTAAGAATTAATGAATGTAACAAAATACTTGATGCCACCAAGAGATATATTTTTGTAGGCTCCCAAACATACATATGCACAACATCAAATATATTACTGCTTATTTAGAACATTGTCATGCAAAAAAGTTGTCCTACTTGCTTTCCAAATTAACATGCTTCATAGACCTTATGTAATTCTGATACTCTAAATGCAAGCAAAACATATAAGCAACCATTTGGACTATCTTAGCCTTTATACATTTGCATATCTAATATGTTTGTATTATATCATGGATTCTAACATCCAAAGCAAACATGCGACTAACTCTACTTCCTTTTGCCATCAACTTGTACTTATTATTAAAGTCTTGCACAAAACATATCTTTGCATTAAACCTAACATGCAGCCATGGCTCTATCACCTAAAAAACAAATACCAAATTCTTGGTGATGGATTGGACATCTAATACATCTAATAACCACTTTGTCTCACCATCAAGCAAGGAAAAATGAAAATTTTACCATGCATGAAATCGAGTAGCATGAATCATTACTAGTCTCTACATAACCTAGACTTTGTAAATCCTACATCTATAAAAAACATTCGACATGGTTAGTCATATGATTAGATTCACTTGAATCAACATACCATATATCATCACTTGTTTCCTTTCCTATAACATCATTACATCACATGATGTATAACAAACATATACTTAGTTTTACCATCATTCTACATTAAATATTAGGTGTACTTTTCTTGCTTCAATTTACCATTGAGCAATACATACAATTATATATAATTATTTTGTTTGTTTGTTTTTTTTTTTTTTTTTTGTTTGATGGACCTAGTATTTCCTGATGATCATTAAGGAAGAATCCATCTCTTTCTCTAAAGCTCCTCTTATCTCTACAATTACCACCACCTCTGAAAATTTGCATGCCATCAAACTATTGATTTAATGTGTTTTATTGGTTATCACCAGCACATCCCATACTATGGCCTCTTGAAGAGGGCCCACTGTATTCCCTTCTTGAACTTGAGTAGAATGCTCAGAATTTCTCACTACTTCTTTCTAATGATTCACCCTATATACTAATCTCTTCATAATCATGAGAGAGACCAACTCATCAAAATCTAAAAACGGCTTCCATACATAGATAAAAGTAATAAAAGATATTCAATCATTTTCATTATTAATACCACCAAAACTAGATGAGCATGTTCATGCATGTCACTAAGTTACTTGCCACCATTAGTGTGTCTTATGCTCCCTCTTGATTGTGCTACATGCATTGCCCCACTCTATTGCTCCCCCTAGTACCACCAAGGACCATTATCGCACTACACAAATGGAGAGAGAGAGAGAGAGAGAGAGAGAGAGAGAGAGAGAGAGAGAGAGAGAGAGAGAGAGAGAGAGAGAGAGAGAGAGAGAGAGAGAGAGAGAGAGAGAGAGAGAGAGAGAGAGAGAAGAGAGAGAGAGAGAGATGTGAATTGGTTTGGAATATGCTTGTGGTTCAAGATGCCTTCTAGAGGTTGGGATCACCCAAACCTACAATGAAAATGATATATAATAGATTCTCCTTCTCCATTTGACCTCAAACAAACGCTTAACTTTTAAGCCTTTTTTGTTTCAATAGTAGCCTTGAAATTTTTGAGGTGATCAAGCACTTCATTCTTTTCCATCATGAAATACATTCACAACTTTCTAGAACAATTAGTGAATGCAACAAACTACTTGGTGCCACCAAAACATATCTATGCACAAATCATATATATTACTACTTACGATATTGTCATGCAAAAAAGGTTGTCCTACTTGCTTCCAAAATTGATATGCTTCATAGATCTCATGTAATTCAGCAACTCTAAATGCAAGCAAACCTTTGAGTGTCCCTTTGGACTGTATCAATTTTAGTCTTTACACACTTGCATATCCAATATGTTTGTATTATTGTAGGAATTCTAGCATGCAAAGCAAACATGCGACTAACTCTACTTCCTTTTGCAATCAACTTGTACTTATTATTAAAGTCTTCCACAAAACATCCCTTTGCATTAAATCTATGTAGCCCTAACTTTACCATCTAACATATAGACACCAATTTTTTTGTGACAGATGGCACATTTAATACATCTGATAGACACCTTTCTCACCATCATGCAAAGATAAAGGAAACTTTTACAATTCATGAAACAAGTAGCATGAATCATTACCCATCTCTACATAACCTGGACTCTATAAATCTTGCATCTTGAAAAAACCATTCAGCATGGTAATAAAATATTTTCAATCATTTGTTTATTAAGACTACCCAAAGTAGATGAAAACAAATCATCATCACCAAGCATTGCGTCAAGAGTAACCAAAGCATCTACAATGCTCCTCACCTTCAAAATGTACTCATTTATAGACATTTTCTCTTTCTTCAAAGTATTAAGCTTTTGCTTGAGCTGAATCTTCCATGACTTTCTTTTTACTAAAAACATATATTCAAAGGTGGTTTTAGCTACGTGTGAGCTCATAGCATTTGTTATATATCCCAACATAGTGCTATCAATGACTATAATCAACTGATATATTACTTTTCTGTCGTTTGTATTCCATGCTTTCCACGCCTTTAACTCTTCTGCAATAGTTGAAAGATCTCATTTCTTTTCTTCACATGAAAAGAACTCTACTTTCACCTATGAATTGGAATATAATGCATCACTAATAATAACAAATATCCTCATTATTGAAATATAGTTAGGGCTAGTTAAAATGTGTGGCCTCGATTGTATTCAAATGTTATGATTCTTTAAAGCCTTAGCCATGTGTTTATACTCAACATTTTTCCCTTCTTGTAGCTTGAATGTATTGTGCCCATATAATTTCTTAGCTAAACTCTTAAGTGTTGTGTGCCAAAGAGGTGGCATCATTATGTTCTAGGTCAAGCCACTCATAAATTCAAATTGAAGCAAATTCTCACAAGTTTAGACCCGTTGCGGTTAGGTATAAATGGATCTTGGCAAGCAAGCTTGTAGCGATCTTGGCAACTTAATTGCAAATTGAGGATTTCTCCAAGCCCCTAGCAAGGTTGGCATCCTCTTGTTAGCTTTGTGTGTTGTCTTTTTGCATAGCCTTGGATCTTGATGTACCTCTAAATGAATCCTTGCCATCAAGTAATGGACTCAACATGATGTTCATGGCTCTTGGCTCTTCCCTGAATGTGGCCTTTGTAATGTTTTGAATTCAACAATTGGTAGTTTTATTAGCCAATTTCCCACCCAAATTGCAAAGGACTAGTGTCTTAATGGATCTAGATCTAGGAGGCTAGGAGGTGTTAGTGGGTGAGACTAAAAGTGCATCCAAGATTCTAATCATGCAAAATGTGGTGGCCTAAAGATATTGAAAGATTGAACTAACTTTATTGAGGACTACATACAAATATTCAACAAGTGGATGAGCTAAGTTGTTATGCAGACTAATGTACTAGTGGTCTCGACCCAAGGAAGTGCCAAAAACTATCATGCGGTTGATGTAGACATGCTTAGGATGTGAGAATAGGGTGCCTAGGGTTGAGATGTGCATTTAAGGAATGGTGTAGGCATGTGGAATCTAACCAAGGTTATTTGGGGGGGGGGGGGTCCTAAGGTTGAGTGAGTGGTCAAGTACCCATGTGCCCTCAAAGAGAGATGGGTTCTTATGCCTAACTACTCAAAGGAATATTCTAAGTGAAAGTGCCTAGGGTGTGTGTATGGTGGTTTTAGGAAAGGGGGATTCTTATGCTTAGTGATATGGACAATGTGGTAGCTAGCTATGAAAAACCCTACGAGTGTGTGTGTGTTTGTTTGAGCCATACTAATGGAGTCCCTAAGGCTATGGGTGTGAATGTGACATGCAATGGGTGACCATGCACATGTGAGTGAGGGATCTAGAGTGTCTATAAATAAGGTGTGTACCTGTGTCTAGGTGTATGCTTGCATGTTCTAAACAATGGGGGCCTCTAAACTATGATTGAGTGTGATCTAAGTGTATGCACCTAGGTGAGGTGCACATTCCAAAAGGTAATTTTGAGTTGTTGAGACTATGTTAGCTATGTGCCCTCGCACTACCTGTGTAATAATAGGTAGTAACTTCTAATTGCTATGCACATGTATGGTGGGTACAAGTGCTCACCTATGGATCCTTCCTTTTGTGTGGGAGTGCAAAGGTGTATCCTTAGAACCTATGTCCACAAACATCCATGTGTGGTGTGACTAGGTACTCCTAACTAATTATGAGTGTGTAAGAAAGATTATAAACTAAATGCCTAAGCTAGGTGCCTCCAATGCCCTACGAGGTTGTTCCTATAGTGCAAAAAGTGTTCCTTAATAGACGTGGATGAGTACCTATTGCAATATGGATGAATGATGTCTACTTTGAGGTGCCTAGCTAGTGTCCTTTTGCTTCCCATCACTTAGCAAGTGTCCTCTACCTCTTACAACCAAATGAATGCTTGGAGCTTAACTATTTAGGGGAGGAAGACTTACAACTTGAGTTGGAGGTGGCATAAATTAAGAATATCAATGTGACTTTTCTAAGGTGTTCATGGCCTATAATATCAAGATCAAGATGGGCCTTGTTTTATATCAAGGGGCTGTCTAAGCTTGGAGGTGCTCAAGTGTAGGCCAAGTTGGTGATTAATCACACTTGACACCCTATGAGGCTATGTGTGTTTCCCCATATGCTAGTTTTGATGTCAAATGTTGAATTTTTAAAAAATGTATGTCATGAGATGCCACCATATGATCACCACTAGTCATGTAGACTCCTAGATTGCCATTCCTCTCATTAGCCATGTCAAACCCTCTCATTGCATCATCGTTGCCTTGACGACTAGCATCATCACTAACGCCTTGAACATGAACACATGGGTTGCCATGCTATCAACTAGATGAGGAGGAGACATGGAGAGAGGGAGGGGGTTACTCCCCTAAGCTTGTATAAAGGCTAGACAAATAGACCTTGAAATAAGAGATAGAGAGACAAGATAAGGAGAGAGAGAGAGAGAGAGAGAGAGAGAGAGAGAGAGAGAGAGAGAGAGAGAGAGAGAGAGAGAGAGAGAGAGAGAGAGAGAGAGAGAGAGAGAGAGAGAGAGAGAGAGAGAGAGAAAGAGAGAGAGAGAGAGAGAGAGAGAGAATTGGAGGTAGAGTGAGAGATAGAGAAGAGTGAGAGAGATAGAGAGAGAAAATAAGAGAAGAGGAGGAAGAAGATTCATTACATTGTCCCAAGGCCCTTATTTCACAAAGAACACCCCCATTCTTGGATCAACTCTCTTAAAGCTTTTTGAGACTATGTATCCATCATGGCTCCAGAAAGAAGAAGCTTGAGAGTTGCGAGACTTACGAAAGGTGGTGGAACTATTGGAGGCACGGAACATCCAGAAATGTGAGCGAAAATATGTGCAACGACCTAGCCCCGATCATACCAACCTAGGTTCCACCATCTCTGTTAGTCAATAATAATATATGAAAGAGTGGCAAAAAAGGTTGCATAAAACATTAATAGCTAATATTGAATCATAAAAACTAAGTTAATTGTGGAAATACCTTAGATTATGTGCATTATAGCAAACCGATTAACTAGCTTTCATCATCATTGTAAAAGAAATAAAAAAGATGGATTCTAGCTATCCTCCAATTCATGGTGGATGAAAAATTGGTTAGATTTTGCATACAATTTTTATCTCGGAAAACAACATGATTAACTTAGTCCTAGGTTAGGTAATAAACCTAGGAAAATTGGTAAAAAAACAAATGGAAAATTCTTGGTAAACTTGCATAGTCTTAAGAAAATAAACTTAGTAAATTGTAAAGTCACCCTAGAGGAGGGGTAGAGAAGTCTATTTCCATTTTTTCTAGTATTGTGTGATGGTTTAGATTTTAGATTCTCCTCCCTTACAGTTAGAGATTTGGGTCAGATGTGTTTAAGGGTCATTCTCAGCTAGAACATAACCCGATCATATAACTATGATGGATCAATGATGGATCATATAACTATGACTAAAGGAAGGGTTCAATGACCCCCTCCTCATGCAATGACCCCCTCCTCATGAAAAATGGTATCCTTTGGAAATACAAAACAACTATCTTCACAATAGGAAAAACCAATCATTAATACTCTCAAAACTACCATGCGCCAAGAGACTCTCAACTCTTAGATGGTTTGATTGAACAAGTCAAAGGCTTGTTGGGTATCGCATTAAGAAATGAACTTATATTGGACCGAACACTAAAGGAACAATGCAAGAGTAGATCATCTATCCTAGGAGGATCGATCTTAAGCAAAGATCAAATAGTAATAACAATCTTAAGGGGGGTTGAAGACCCACACCCAAAATGGTAACATACCAGACTCAGTTCATAGTTGAAACCTTGAATTATCTCTAAGGATAAGAGCAACCCAAGATTGTTCAAGATTGTCTTCTAGGGTAAATCAACTTTTGGAATAAGTACTTGATGTGATTTTGATTATGCATACAATTGACGATTGATGTACTAAGAATGAATTGCTTGTGATTGTAAGGCAGATTTTGATTGAATCTAATTTGAATCAAGTTAAATATAAGAAAGGATGAACTAGCCCTCCCCCAAGGCTAGTTGTAGGGACCCTATTCTATACGGGGTTCAAAATCACCGCTTTGAGAAGCTCAAATCGAGCCTATTGTGAGAGGTCGCTTTGTGGGGAGTTTAATTAGATAAGAGTAGGTGGGGGTGCCAAGGGGGCTCTAGCTAGTAAGGTCCTTAACTCCTAGGATCTTCCTAACTCTCTAGCTGACCTAGAATGGTCTTTTTGGGGCCTTGATACTAGTTAACGGGGTAAAATCTTAAAGGATATTAGACCTTTGGGTTAATGTTACTTCCACATGGGTGGAAGAGAAATTGTAACGAGAAACCTTCAAAGCAATAAATGAGTTGTTTGACAATGATTGTTTGATCTTGCTTTTGTGTTGGGCTCTAAGTTATGTGAATGCATCTTGTGCTATAAAAGGCTAATTAAGAAAGCTAATTTTAAGTGTCCAAATATAACTATGGTAGGTAATTAGGTAAGTAAAGTGACCCATGGAGGAAAGTAGGAGGGCATGACCCATGACGAGTTCTTCGTCCTATGGCAAGGTGGTCCCAGTTAGTTGGGAGCTTGTTATATGAGTTATGCTAGCTAGGAAATTACATTGATCCAAAAATTATTGACTAAGAATATTGAATTCGTGTCATTTTAGGGGAGGATTGAGATGCCTTATGGATAGATGGGTCAATGTGTTGCTATTCCCCTCATTTCTCACTCTCTTTGGATCTGGATTTAGGTCAATCCTAGTGGGGTTTGGCCATAACATTTTTGCCACAATGTAGATTCAAGAAAACCTAAGCAATTAATCCCATATCATTCCAAGCAGTGTTGGCAATCATTGCTCAGAATCATGGCCCTAAAAGTAGTTTCAAGTGGCATGTCACATGTGGTATCAGAGCCTAAACCAAATTAGGATTGTTTTGGAGAAATTTGTGAAGGATTGTTAACTTAAAATTGAAGTTAAAGAATTGTGTATTACTAATGATAAATGAACCTATGGCAAAGTATGGGAGCTTGGGATCTTTTCCTAGTATTCAAAGCCATGTACATGTCAACGATGCACTCCTGTGATTATGGATGAAGGAGAGAGCTGATGCACATCCTAGACCAACTGTATGATCCATCCCCATTGTACCAAGAAAGAATATGGGTTTGGGATGAGTGTTACTATTACATAGATGTTGATCATTTCCATTACATCTGGACAAACTTAAAGAGAATTTAGTGGATGGAGAATTTGAGGGTCGTAACTGCCTTTATATTCCCCCCATCTAGGAGAAATCCCACCTTGTACACCCACCATTAAGCAATTTGCATGGACTGTTATGTTTATGATGAAGTGAAAAGAGTGATCTGGCTAATAGAGTGTTAGTATATAGGATCGATCATTCTCGTTGTCACCGTGGGTTCCATATAGAAGGTCTTCCTGACCCTCCTTCACAGTATAGGCGTTTGGATATCCACCACAAACCACCATGCTATTACCCTATTGACCTAGCTTATTATCAGCCTTAGGGTCCTATCAAGGAGTTGTAATTCCCTCAAGCTATAAATAAAAGAGCTTATCTTTTCTTCTTCATATAGAAATTCCCTATTCAATGTAAACCTTGGCTTATACTGCTTATAATGAAATTATTCTCCATTTACTTTCATGATTTGTGTAATCATTGTATTGAACTTTGATTCTTAATAAAAATTTATTGAAGTTTAGTAATGTGAGCACTAAGTAAGAAGTGTAGTTCTAAGTATTTTGAGCATGAAAATTAATCATGGAAATCCTTGTTTAAAACGAGGGTACCGTGTCTACCTCGAGTCTTGCAGAGGCTCAGGAGAATAAATTCCTTTCCCCCATGCAAGTCTAACCGCTTGAGTTTGATAGCAAAGAAAAGGATGTTGCAGTGGAGGTAGAGATATGGATAGAGTCCATGGAAGATTACTTCACCAGTGCTAAATTTGCTTCCTCAAATCTAGCAATGATCTCCAAGTTGAAACTAACAAGAGAAGCCCATTTTGTGGTGGAAGAAGTGGTGTAAAGACTTTAGTGTCTAAAAAACAACTATCACTTAGGGGAAGATAAAGGAAGCTGTGCAAGGAAGATACCTCCCACGGGCTTACAACACTTTGAAAATGAAAGAATTTTTTACCTTGAAGTAGTTAGGGATGAGCTTGGAAGCATACTATTAGAAATTTTTATTGCTTCTAAAGTATGCACCTCCCATGGACATGTTAGAATAGGTATCCAAGTTTTTCCATGGTAGAGGCAGTGCATTCATATGATCTCCAAGATGCCCTAATTCGAGCAAGACCAATCACCCAAGATCTATAGTCTAAGCCCAAAAGCGACAAATGTTGGGGCAATAATTACCAAAACAAAGGTGGATCATGGGGCTATGCCAAGAGAGCCCAAGGACAACACCAAATTGGTTAAAGGAAGAAGGAAGAGACTAACACAATCAAGAACTTCATACCTACAGGGGGCAACAAGGAAGCTCCTAGCTATTTCCATTGCAACAAGCTAGGCCACTTCAAGAGGCAGCATATGAAGATTGGCCGAGATTTTCTCCAAGGATAGTATCGCAGCTAGAATCAAGCAATTATGGGTGGAGGAAGAGCTAGTGGTGTGACCCTTAAAGAAATAAAAGAGGGCGAAGATCCAACCTTGGAAGTAGATATATGGAGAGGCCAACAATGTATCTGCCCTCCATAAGAAAGGGCCGAATTGCTAGTTTTCGGTGATTCAAATGCCAGCATCCTATCAAGGTAAAACTTTTAAGATTTTGATTGATTGTGGAAGCACCCACTCATTTATCTCACTAGAGTGTGCTAGAAGGTTAGGAATAGACATTGTGCATGCATCAAAGTTGCTTGTGGAATTGGAAAATGGAAAATAAGTCCTTTCTACATAGCAAACTAGCAAAGTGGAATTTAAACTGGGAGACAATATTTGCAACATGGATTTCAGAGTAATGAACTTAGGAGGCTATGGATGCTTGTTGGGAATGGACTCGTTGATCATCACCAATAATGCTCGTATCCATTGTGGGAAGGGCCAAGTTACATTTCAGGATCAAAACATCAAACATGTACCTGTCGAGGGGGAAGTAGGGAAGCCAAAAGTCTAGCTTGCAAAATCTTATCACATAGTGAAAGGATCGAGAAAAGGGCTACTTGTCCACTTAATTAAACATAGTAAAATTAAATAGGGTAGTGAGACCAAGGAATAGCCATCTTGGCTAAAGGAATATGCAAACATATTTCCTAAAAGAGATAATTGAACTTCCACCTCAAAGGGAATTTGATCATTAAATCAAGCTTCAAATGTCTATCCCAGAAGCTATTTAGTTGAAGGAGCAACTCAAATAGCTATTGGGTCAAGGCTATATTAGACCACGTAATTCATTGTGGGGAGCCCTACTGTGATTTCAAAAGAAGAAGGATGGAACTCTCCATCTTTGCATTGATTATCACAGGTCAAACCGGGTGATAGTAAAGAATAAGTACATGATTTTGAGGATAGATGAGCTATGATGGGACCTAAAATGGGCCGGCACTGGCTATAGCACTAGCCGGACCTTTGACATACACAAGACAACCCCACAGCCTCACGGCCAGGAGCATCTACGAGACACATTGCCCTGCCATCATACATACATTTTGTGTTTGTATCGTGTTTGTAGTCCAACCCTTAACCTTCTCAAACTCCTCAAAGGGAGATCCTACACATTTTGGTGTAATTCACCACGTAAAACAGCATAGGAGGCATCCCTCGGCTGATTGCCATGGCCCCACTGTGACCCTCCTACACCTTGGATTGGCCCCTCGATGCGTCGCTAACACATATAACACATAAGAAACAGACTCCGCTCTTGGTACCAATATTATATCGTTCTAGGAATGTATCAGTCCTCACTTACTTGTCCCCTTGGACCCACCATCTAGACCTAGAGCTTGGGTGCTTGTCTCTCTCCAGCATGGGTCATTTATAATTCAACAAATTGCTATGCATGCTAGGAATAGATACCATGTGTATGATTCATGTAATAGTAGATGCCTTATTGTGCACAAACAGTTATGGTTTGAAATCAGCCTATGTGTCGTGCAAAAACAACCCTTTTAATGAATTTTCACTAATACGCAATGCTTCGTTGCAAGAACCTAGCACCAAGGCAAACCTCATGCTGCTAGATCCATTATTTTCAAATAAACCGCATCCTAAATGTTATGCATAAAGAAAACAATTAGACTTTATATTATTTCAGTGCTTAAACTATCGTATAACATCATCCTCCTCCTCATCATTTAAATTTTGCTGCGTTGCATAGGTGTAAAGGCTCTTTTATGTCATTTTTTGTATGTAAAAGCAATAAATATGTACTTTAACACAAAGAAAAAGGGCCAAACTGAGGCTTAACCTCATGCTTCAACCCCGTCAAACATTCACATACATAGATCTCATTTTTCCATTTTTTTCAAACGCTAGAAATCCATTTTTCTCCATTTTCCTCTATTTTTTCCTATTTATTTTTAATAGAAAATATGTATTTTTTGGTTTTTTTCTGATGCTGATCATTGAAACTGAAACTCAGCATTTTCCCTTATTTTACCCCATGTCCACTCATTTCTCCCACTCAAAATCAAAGAAACTATCAATTTCCATCAAAATTAGTGTTTTTTTGGGTTTTGAAAATTTATAATTGCTGTAAATCAATACAGGTTCTGCATAACAGTGATTGCAACCCTCAAACATAATGCAAGGAACATTCAAATAAAATTTCAGCTCATGTGCACACCATTTAGACCATGAACGATAAAAAACAAGCAAAATTCTTTCATAAAATAGAGCATACCGCCTTTTTGTGTGTTTCGGGTTTTTTGAATATTTAATTGGGACTGTGTATCGACCAACCAGCCATGGATTTTAGCATAGATCTTTAGCCTTCAGCCTCCTCAGCCTCTTGGAACAATTTAAAGCCTCCCGGCCATCTCCCGATTCTCTTCTTGATACTTGCCACATGAAGTGCCTCTATGCAGGAGAGAGAAAGAGGAGAGAGAAAGACTGAATTCTGATCAGGTCATCCGGACAGCCATTCGAGGATCGGAGACAAGTGATGAGGAACGAAGATAGAGTGCAGACAAGGCATCCAATCAGTTGGGGGGGTTGCTTTTAGGCTCTCCAACCCCCCTCTCCATCAATTGTGGCCATGGCGCCTTCTTTCTACTCACGAAATGGAAAAAAAAAACGCCCCCCCCACGAAATTCGTTTTTTAGTTGGGGCTCCCAAAGGGACCCCCCAAAAGGCATAACTTTTGGGCTCTCTAAAGTCTATTCTCACTTACCCTTTTGGGTCTTGGCTTCCCGAGCATTCCCTCTTCCTCGCACGGTATCCAATTTGTAGTCCGAAAAATCCAAGGCATCTGTCTTGAAGTCCTCCATTGCTCCCAGGGTCTTGTTTGACACACCAAAAAATTATGAAAATTCACCAACTGTTGTCGAGTGGGTCTTTTAAGCACTTTCGGGCATTTTCACTTAAAATTGTACTGATTGCAACTGCCGCCTTCAACGAAATCTATTTTTCTCTCGAAATTCAGAATTTTTTGCTAAACTAAATGCATCAAGTTGTGACCCATACCTCCTGCATATATAGCAAGAGGCATATGCATAACATGTCGTTTGATCAACCTATGGGTCCAAGATAATAGTGGTAAATGGGTCTCGGCCACTCTTCGCATTACCCATATCAACCATCGCCTGCCATATAACGCGTGGTCTGATAACATTCCCCACAAGCGACCATGTCTCGTCTTGTTATCAAGAGTGACATCCGGACTAGGACCACAGTTGAAAAAGAAGTCCTCTTCATAAGCAAAATTGGCTAATGAATCCGCAAACTGATTCCAATAACGTGGAATGAGCTAAAGAAATACGCTCTCAAATTCATCAAGTAGGGTTATAGCAGTTCGATGATACATACAAAGGATAGGATTCCGGACTGTATATGTCCCATTTAGTTGATTTAAAATCAGCTAGGAATCCCCCTTTACTAACAACTCTCAAATACCACCTTTCTTGGCAATATTTAGTCCCATAATCAAGGCTTTATACTCTGCCATGTTGTTAGTGAATCCTGCCCCAAAATAAGCAGCTAATTTCATTGCAACCCTACGTCGGGGATCTCGGATAACTACTCCAACACTCCCTTTTTTATTAGGCCCCCCAGGACGCCCTATCAAAGTATAACGTGTACGTCCACAATGGGTTTACACAACCAGCCATCATGAACTCCTCTACTCGTAATTATGATAGTCAAAATTCAACATATTTAAGAGGATGAACTAACGGCTCCATCCCACCTTCTTCATTAAACTCAATAGGGATGCTTGTCAAAATTTGTAAACAGTGATGGCAGAAAACTTAGATCTCCCACACAAAGGTGCCATCTTCTTGCTCAATCACTTTGTATCCCTTGCTCCACCAGATAAGCTTCCCCTCGTGATATCTTTGCTCGAGATATGGGTGCTCCAAATAAGGGATTAGCCGTCCCTTTAACTAGTGTAAGCTCTCCTGCATGTCTCAAATTAACCCCAACATAGACCTGCAATGCATTTAGCGCGTTAGCATATTCAGAAATAATAAGGTTTAAATCTTATTAAGATTAACCTTATTCTTAAATTCCACTCCTTGTAGATTAGTTGATAAAGCTGTGGACTTATTTTTACCTAATCGAACTATCTTGTAAGAGCTATCCCATCTAGGTTCCAGCTTTCCTGGAAATAGCTCCCTACGTGCATCGTAGTATAGAAGTAGCTGCCCTTTCTTAAAGGTATATTTCTTTGCATTTAAATCATGCTACTGCTTCATCCAATGTTTAGCCACTTCCTGGTGCAACAAACTCTACAATTTAAGTTCATCCAAGTGGGCTATAGTCGTAAAACACTCAAATAGGGCATCTTCATCACCCAAAGAATGATTGATTGCGAATCTTAAGGTTGGCAACTCAATTTCTACGAGCAAGACACACTCCTCCCTATAAACTAATTTAAATGGGATGTGGCCAGTGGCTCATTTGAACGTCATATTATACGCCCATACCGCCACATATAATTTTGTATCCCAGTCCCGCTTCTTTTCGGAGACTATCTTGGATAGGATACCCACTAGTTGCTTATTGCTACTCTCAACTTGTCCATTTGCTTGCGGATTATAGGGGGTTGTCTTGTTATGCTTAATTTTTCATGCTTCAGTCAGGCTTTTAATCACCTTGTTCAAAAAATGGGTTCCATGGTCCGATATATTTCCTTTAGCGGACCAAAATGGTAGATAATCTGCTCAAGTAGGAAACTGACAGTCTCTTTTGCATTGTCCTGCCTCATCACCCGTGCTTCTGACCACTTTGTAAAGTAATCAGTTGCTACTATAATGTATCTTTTCTGAGTAGTAGACGACGGGGTAATAGGTCCCACAAAATCGATGCCCCACTTCTCAAATGGAAGGGTAGCCATAATGACGTAAGTGGACGCCTCCTATTCTCTCTACTGTCATGTCTTTGACATGTATCGCATCTCTTGACATAGTCAAATGAATCTTGGAAGATGGACGGCCAGCAATATCCAGCTCTTAAAGCCTTCTATGCTGTCAACCGTCCAGCAAAGTGCCCTCCACAAGCGGATTCATGGCACTCTTCCAATGTAAATGGAACCTCGTCAAGCATTACACATTGGCGATAGATATCACCAATACCCTACTGATATAGCGTTCCTACGATCAAGGAAAATTTGAATGCCTATTGTTTAATTTTCCTCTTCTTCGATTTTGATAAAGTAGCTCCAGTCTCTCCCCTAGAAAGATAATGCATTATAGCAGCATACCAAGAGGGAATAGATGTCGTATCAATCTTGAACAAAGTTTCCATGTCACTTCCTTCAGTCAAGACCTCTTTTGGCTCTCCGAAATCCACAAGACACTCTACAATGCCCTGAAGCTTCAGCGGCTCGCTCTTAATCTTGTAATCAAATTCCTGCAAAGGGATTAACCACTTTGCTAAACGATCAGGCGGCTGTAACTTATTCAACAACAATCGAAGCCCTTTCACCTTCGTATAAAAAACCATCTTCTCATAAAGAATGTAGTGCTTGAACTTTTTGGTTGCAAATACCATCGCAAGGCACAACTTCTCCATATAGGTATAGTTAATTTCCGATATACCCAACTTCCAACTAGCAAAAGCTATCGGATGGTACCACTTCTCCTCTCAAATTTGGGATAAGCAACAGCTAATACTATACATGGTTGCTATTGAAAATATATAGAAAATTTCACCCGTTTTAGGTGCTTTTAAAACAGGTGCTTTGGCAAGCTCTTGCTTTACATAGTCAAAATATACTTTGCAAGCATTATTCCATGCAAACTGATAGTTAAAGGACAATAGGTTCGTCAGTGGCAATGTTCTTTCTGCCAAGGCATTGATAAACCTCCAATAATACCCTACAGATGACAAAAAGTTATGCACTTCCTTTGGAGTACGTGGCAGACTCATGGTGACTATGACCTTGATTTTTTCAGGGTCAATCACAATCCCTACGGAACTGACCACATGGCCTAACAGTAGCCCATAAGGCACTCCAAAGATGCACTTTTGCGGCTTGAGAGCTATGCAAAATTGTCTGCAACACTCGAAACACTTCCGCAAAATAATCAACTGCCTTTCCCTTACAGTGGCTGCGCCCAGGTCATCAATGAATACTTTCAACTCCTTTAGGGAGATGTCACCAAAGGTTTTGTCGGCTGTTCTTTGCCACAAACGAGGTGCATTACATAACCCAAATGCCATCACATGGTATGCAAAGGTATCGAAGATAGTGATAAATGTCGTTTTCAACTTGTCTTGCTCAGGTTATACCCTGCAAAGCAATCCATGAACGAATGTATTTCCCTACCCACCAATTGATCCAAAATTTGGTCAATAAATGACAATGGGTAGTAATCTTTAACAGTGTGTTTGTTTGGCTCTCTAAAGTCTACACAAAGACAGATTTGATTATTATTCTTCTTTCTAATCACAACCGGCGAGCACCATTCAGTATGCTGAACTGGGAAGATCAAACCCGCCTTCCGCAACTTCTGAAGCTCTTCAAACAACCCGTCCCTTAGTTCAAAAGGCATACGCCTTACTTTTTGACGTACAGGGCGGGTACCTTCCTTTACAGGAATGGTATGCACAGCCAGACTGGGAGGAATACCCCTAAGTAGCTCCAAGCAAAGATGTCGCGGAACTCTTGAATCAATTACACATAGTCCTCTCTCTCTTCCGAACTGAGCATGGAACCTAATTTGATTGGCCGTAAATCATTAGGTGTGCCAAGGTCCAACTCAATAACGTTTGCATCTCTTATTCGACCTTGAGGCTCTATCAGCCCATTCAAGGTTATCTGATAAATATCCTCTGTAATGGACCCTTCTTTAGATCCATCACGCGATGACATCTCACTACCAGATGGATCATCTACTATTTCTAGTTCAGTGGAGGATAATGAAGCTCTCTCACTCTGAGGAGACTCAGGGTAAGTATTCACCATTACACGATGGGCATCTCGACCTAGAATCATTCGACCAGGAGGTATATCGACTTGATAGTCTGTCCGTAGAATCCATGTCTTGCCTAGCAAAACTCGATAGCTAGGACGTCCTGCAAACCTTATCACCCTAAATTCCAGATAGCATTCCACGCTCGAAACTGTAACGTGGACTTTAGTGATGCAACCTTCCGGTTGTCTTAGACTATCATCAGCCATCCTAAGAAGTGTGGAGCCATCTTTTTAGATCTCTAGACCTAACCTCTCCATCAAATCTGAACTCATGATATTGACAGAGGATCTAGTGTCCACGATAGCGTGCTCCACTAATATTCCATCCACATACACTGGAACCCTCTTGAATTCCTTACGTACTCCTGGAGAAAGTTTAGTCAATTGTAGGAGATTTACTTCTGGGTTAACTTCACAAAGAGAACTTACTAGGTCAAAGTCGTGGTAGTTAGCCAAAGTTCTCTTCTCGTGCCAAACAATTCTCTCCTTTGTCTTTCAATCAGCTTTGGTGCCTCTTTTTTAGCCTTTACCTTCTTTCTTAGCAATCCTTTATCCTTCTCGGGATCAACTTTACTACCAACAGGTCTTAAAGATCCAACTTCCATATCAAGATTCAGGACTCGCTTTTCCCTGGCATCTTGCTTAGGGCTTTCCTCGACAAGTTTTGCAATTCCTTTGTCACCCTCTTTGATCTTTTGACCTCTTGTTACGGCTTGTAGATCAAAAGTTTCAGCATCATTGACATGTACGGCCTCAATAAGGTTGACTCCATTGCCATGAGGCAACTCCTCTACAGTAGTCTTTCCTCGTTGCAATGTTTGTCTTGGTCCCTCATCTTGCTGGAGATTATTCCCTTGTGCGCGATGGTTAACACTGGACCTAGTTGTTTACTCCCTTGTTGGAGAGAACTGATCTCACTCCAACATGTAGCAGTTAAGTGGCTAGACTTTTCGCAAATATCGCATTTGACATTTGGACAATTCCTAGGGAAATGTTGGCCACCACACCACTTACAGCTGAATCTTGAGGGGGCACCCTCCTCAGGGCATCAACTCTCTATCAAATTTTGTTGCTTCTTAAGAAAATTGACGTCCACAGCTATTTGTCAGTATTGCTCAGAAATCATATCAGTATAGTGCTTCATTATGTCCTTAACTTCGCTAAGGACATTAGAGGCACTCGACTCATAGCCGCAATCATCTATCTGTAGTCCCATCGGCCTAACTACTTGATTAGGAATTGGCCAGTGACCTACTGGGACAACATTAGGATTTATTGTTTGGCTTCCACCACTATTAAGTGAGACCGCCTGACTAGCCATGGGCATAGTCATACTAGGAGGGGCTGGTAACATAGGCAAATTTGGCATGATAATCCCTCTCCCATTCGCGTTTGACATGGGGTCAAGGCCAAATTATTACCATTCCAATTTATCCTTGCTACATAAGCCGCTTGCAAGCGCGACTCTACTCCTTCTGCTTGGGTAATAGCAGTGTCAATGTCAGTCAAAGCGACACTACTAAGCTACACTTGGATATTGAAATCCAATCCCTGTAGGAAATATTGCAACTATGCAGCCGCTAGAATGGGAATATAAGTATTAAGTTTGCGAAGAACTTGCTTTAGTTTCTTAGCATAGGCCTGGACATTCTCATTTGGCTCTTGGCGTGTTACATTCAAGAGACGCAACCAATACTGCCTACCCTTCTCCATCTTCTTCTGCTAACCCATGGAAAATGGGCAAAGGTGTTCCTAATGCCGGTAAATCTGGTGTCCCTACTGGAATTGCGATGGGTTGTGCCATGGCTACAACCGTATTGACAACAGGAGTTTGTGTAGGTACAACTACACCCCCACTTGAAGTGGGTTGATTAACTGGAAGAAGGGAAGTACCAAGACTTCCACTTGTACTCAAAGGGCTGTTGTAACACTTAGGTTACTAGAACCACTACCGCTTATGCGTAACGGGCTGCTCCTTTGAGGAAAATAACGTCTTACAATCTCCAACCGCCATTTAGCCCTCTCAGCACATTCCTCTTTTGGTATTTTAACTTGATGATCCTTGTCAGAGAACATAAACCGATTATTTGGTCCCTAAAAACCCTAGATTCGGAACCACCACTTGTTGGCAGCTCCTGGCAAACACACCACTAATGGGACCTAAAATGGGCCAGCACTGGCTATAGCACTAGCCGGACCTCTGACATGCATAAGACAACTCCATGGCCTTGCAGCCAGGAGCATCTACAGGACACATTTCCCTGCCATTGTACGTACATTTTGTGTTTGTATCGTGTTTGTAGTCCAACCCTTAACCTTCTCAAACTCCTCAGAGGGAGACCCTACACATTTTGGTGTAATTCACCACGTAGAAAAACATAGGAGGCATCCCTCAGCTGATTACCATGGCCCCACTGCGACCCTTCTACACCTTGGGGATTGGCCCCTCGATGCGTCGCTAACACATATAATACATAAGAAACAGACTCTGCTATTGGTACCAATATTATATTGTTCCAGGAATGTACTAGTCCTCATTTACTTGTCCCCTTGGACCCACCATCTAGACCTATAGCTTGGGTGCCTTACTCTCTCTAGCGTGGGTCATTTATAATTCAACCAATTGCTATGCATGTCAAGAATAGATACAATGTGTATGATTCATGCAATAGTGGATGCCTTATTGTGCACAAATAGTTATGGTTTGAAATCAGCCTATGTGTCGTGCAAAAACAGCCCTTTTAATGAATTTTCACTAATATGCAATGCTTCATTGCAGGAACCTAGCACCAAGGCGAACCTCGTGCTGCTAGATCCATTATTTTCAAATCAGTGCTTAAACTGTTGTATAACATCATCCTCCCCCTCACCATTTAAATTTTGTTGCATTGCATATGTATAGAGGCTCTTTTATGTCATTGTTTGTATGTAAAAGCAATAAATACGCACTTTAACACAAAGAAAAAGGGTCAAACTGAGGCTTAACCTCATGTTTCAGCCGTGTCAGGCATTCACATACATAGATCTCATTTTTCCATTTTTTTCAAACGCTAGAAACCCATTTTTTTCCATTTTCTCTATTTTTTCCTATTTATTTTAATAAAAAATAGGTATTTTCTATTTTTTTTATGACTCATCATTGGAACTAAAACTCTACATTTTTCCTTATTTTACCCCATGTCCACTCATTTCCCCAATCAAAATCAAAGAAACTATCAATTTCCATCAAAATTAGTATTTTTTCGGGTTTTGAAAATTTATAATTGTTGTAAATCAATACGGATTTTGCATAACAGTGATTGCAGCCCTCAAACATAATGCAAGGAATATTCAAATAAAATTTCAGCTCATGTGCACACCATTTAGACCATGAATGATAAAACACAAGCAAAATTCTTTCATAAAATAGAGCATGCCACCTTTTTGCGTGATTCTAGTTTTTTGAATATTTAATTGGGACTATGTATCGACCAACTAGCCATGGATTTTAACATAGATCTTCAGCCTTCAGCCTCCTCAGCCTCTTGGAACAATCCGGTGCCTCCCGGACAAGCATCCATCTCCTGATTTTCTTCTTGATTCTTGCCACATGAAGTGCCTCTATGCAGGAGAGAGAAAGAGGAGAGAGAAATACCGAATTCTGATTAGGTCATCTGGACAGCCATTCGAGGATCGGAGACAAGTGATGAGGAGCGAAGATAGAGTGTAGATAAGGCATCCAATCAGTTGGGAGGGGGGGTTGCTTTTAGGCTCTCCAACCCCCCTCTCCATCAATCATGGCCACGGCGCCTTCTTTCTACTAACGGCGTGGAAAAAAACGAACCCCCCCCCCCCCCCCCCCCCCATGAAATTTGTTTTTTAGTTGGGGCTCCCAAAGGGAGCCCCCAAAAGGCATAACCTTTGGGCTCTCTAAAGTCTATTCTCACTTGCCCTTTTCGGTCTTGGCTTCCCGGGCACTCCCTCTTCCTTGCACGGTATCCAATTCGCGGTTTGAAAAATCCTGGGCGTCTGTCTTGAAGTCCTCCACTGCTAGGCATCTCCCAAGGTCTCGTCTGACACACCAAAAAATTATGAAAATTCACCAATTGTCGTCCAGTGGGTCTTTTAAGCACTTTCGGGCATTGCAGCTTAAAATCGTACTGATTGCAACCGCCGCCTTCGATGAAATCTATTTTTCTCTTGAAATTCAAAATTTTTGGCTATTTTTAAGCACTTCTCAACATCAAAAATCATCCATCAAGCTACTTGACCAACTCAAGGGGCAAAGATATTCTTCAAAATCGATCTCAGATTAGGTTACTATCAAATAAAGATCAAGGATGAAGACATTCCAAAGACTGCGTACAACATGAGAAATTGCCATTTCAAGTTCATTGTGATGTCTTTCAAATTGACCAAATGCTCCTGCCACCTTCAACAAGTTAATGCAAGATATCTTATGGCCCTATCTTGATGATTTTGTCCTTGTCTTTTTTGAGGACATTTTGACATACTCCAAGAATGATGAGGACGACAAACCACAACTTTGTATCGTCCTTGAAACCATGAGGATGCATAAACTCTATGTGAAGAAAAAGAAATGTGCCTTCTTCAAGAGGTAGATTGAGTACCTTGGATTCATAGTAGTTGCAAAAGGAATCATAGTAGATCCTGCCAAAGCTAGGGATGTTTGGGAATGGCCACCTTCCAACATGAGTTAAAGAGGTGCAAAGATTTTGAGGGCTAATTGGATGGTATAGGATTTTTATCAAGGATTATACCTTGATTGCCACACTCCTCACTAAATTTCTCACGAACCAAGTTGTTATTGTGTGGACTCCCATTGAGCAAGTCAGCTTCAAGAAGCTTAAACATAGCTTGGTGATGACACCCATCCTAAAGCTAGTTGACCTAAGTAAATAATTTGAAATTGTAATAGATGCAAGCTCTCTTGCACTAGGCTGCATGCTTATGCAGGAAGGTCATCATGTAATTTATTCACTCAAGAAAGCTAAAGACTCATGAGAAGAATTATGCTACTCATGATTTGGAGCTATTAGCTGTGATTCATGCTCTCAAACTATGGAGACAGTAACTGCTTGGAAATAAGTTTTCTCGCCACAAAAGCCTCAATTGGATCTTCACTTAGCTGAATTTCAATATGAGGCAATGTTGGTGGATTGAAATCTTACAAGAAGTACATACCAAGAAAGGAGAATGTCATTGTAGATGTCTTAAGCTGCAAAGTGTTTTTCAATACCCTGGTCCTAGAGGAACCCTCTAAAGTAGAATCTCTAGCCTCCATGGTGTCAATGCCTAGCAACCCAATCATCAAGTTAGCTAGGGAAAAGGCAAGCCAGGATTCAAAATACCAACAAATGCTAAGGGAAATAGAAGCTTTTAGGAAAATGTTAGAAGAAATGGATGTTCACTTTCATAGTGTACAATTATGGTATGCGCACATGCATAAAGGATTTCTTGTAATTTGTGTTTTCTCAAATTTCTTCAAGTTTTATGCCAAGCTATATTGATTTCTTGTAACATTGGTATTAGAGCATAGTGATTCGCATGTGTGTCGCTTTCAAGTCCACATCAAGCTCAAGGCATCCATCCCTCACCAAGATGTTTCCCCCTTTCCCATCAAGTATCATTGGAAAAATTGTGGGACAAAGCTTCAACATAGTGGTTACTTATTTTGGAGAGTGGGAGTCATCTTTTCAGTATTTTTAAGGTGAAAGGGACCTATGAAAAGCTCTCCTCTTCGAGTCTTCCTCTCTTACACCCATGTATGCAATAGAAAAACCACCTATTAGTGGTTTGCCTTCCTAAAGGTGGTTTTACCACAAGAGAGAAGAGCTCCAAATCTGAGATTATAGCCATGTTGGTACTACCCTACAAGATCCCAAATCATTATTGTCATCTCCTATTACTCTTGTTCAATAAGTCACTTGTTGACATCAGCATGCTGGAAAAGAAGATAACCTCTCGGGTTTTGCGTTGCCCACACACTAGTTTTAGATACCGTTTGTAGGGCAACAATAAGCATTAATTAAGCTTAGCTTAGTTAAGCTTTATTAACTAAAATATTTTTAAATAATAATTATTTATTTTACAAGGGCCAACAATGGTAGTGAGTGTTTTTGTAACATGGGGGGGGGGGTAATCATTATCCCTCTGACAGGCATAGAACCTTTGCATTTCACACATGGGCGATTGGCAAGGCAATCAAGTAACAATAGTGCAGTATGACTTCCTTGATAGGCCAAGCATTAGCTTTCTGAGAATCATGCTACATCCAATGGTATCTCATAAGCATCACATCATCTCATGGGTGTCATTTAGTTGCACGCTTTTTTTAATAAAAAGAATTAACAAGCTCACTCTAAAGCTCATCATAAGCTTAAAGCTTACACAAGCTTATTTTAGTCCTTTGGCCAAGTGGACATCTTCTTATCAATAGGGGAAAAATACATGAAACTTGAACAACACCTTGCCACCCATGACACAATATAAACCTCAAACCAGTCAAGAGAGGCTGCAGGTATGTTTGCTAGCTATGAAAACCTGCAAGAAAACCTTTCTTCTTCACCAAGAACCATTGCTCCAAAACACACAAGAAAGAGGAACACAAGAGATTGAAAATTCCAAACCATCCTCACCCTCTTCCTCTTCCTCACTCTCCATTAGATTATGCAATGAAGCACAAGAGAAAGAAGCAAGAACAAGAAGGCAAGTGTTGTGCCAAAATGGGAGAGAGAGAAATGAAGTGTGAGATGAGGAGATAAAGGAAGAGAGAGATTGTAACCACCTCAACCTCCCACCTCCTCAAATCCCACGATTGCAACCACCTTTTTTTCCTTTCTTGAATTGAAAATTTGCATACATTTTGCTAAGGTCTAAAAGACCCTTCATTTTGAGAATAGGACAAAGGTATTTGACCTTGCTTTTCCTTTCCATATTTTAAGATGTGAGCCTAAGGACCCACATTGTTACATTGTTTCAGATTTGAATTTTTTGCCAAGAGTTACAAAAGCAAAATGTTATTTCACAAAAGATGTTCCCATGTTGAGCACATTTTGGTGCCTTTGTTTGCACTGATTTCCTGGTTATCATTCCTCCCACACTTAAGTGTGAAGCGTCCCCACGAAAAACTGGAGAAGAACCACGATCAACACTTGAAAAATCTTCATCTTTATCTTTGTCTTCAATCTTCATTTCTTTTCTTCATTGTCTTTGAATTGTCATTGGACAAGGAAGAAAAATAACAAACAAAATAGAATCATAACTAGGATGTTAAAGCCTAGGTCACAAACACTCCACAAGAAAAATTCACCGAGCATACAAAAGATAGGGCTTTCAACCAACTTGCATGCAAAGATAACATCACACCCAAGATAGGTTGAAACACAACCACACCATGAAGCTCATTAAAACCCGAAAAAGATATAGCCATCTAGCATTCCCTCACAAAAGATATTGCAATTATGCACTCCACCCAGTTATTGTTTTGAAGAGAAAAAGGAAAGTGGTCTTATTATGAATGAATGAAATTTTTTTATAAAAACGAGATTTATAGGAATTTTTGTGTGTATCAAGAATGGTACTGCAAAGAAGATAGAAAATTGGAGATAAGAAGAATAAGCATATGAACTAGCTATAAAGGATTTTATTTTTCACTTATTTTAAATGCTATGAAGATAAGGAAGAAATGGATGACGCATGCTATTGCAGGAGAACAAACTGACATTGCAAAATGACGACTTCCAATCCTTGCTCGCAAAAAATAGAAGATTAAAGCAAGAGACCATTCGCATCAAGGCAGCATACGATTTGCAAACTGGGCGATCACATTTCCTAGGGAGTAATACTCGCAAACATCACAGGTGTCACCACTGGCAGGGCAGGTGATTACGCACTCTTGCAGGATCTTAGTGGTCTCAATGGCAATACACTTTGCAGGGACAATGGGGATTTGACAAAATAATCAGGGAGGATTATCTTAGAGGGAGCACCCATGCCAGATGAATGAGGCATGTCAAATAGTTGATATTCTGCACCTCAAAAATGGCTTTCCAAATGAATATTCCATGCCATTAACTAATTTGAACTTGTTATGAGACCATGACTGCCAATTATTTTGGATTTTTGAAGGTGCAAGCCACCTAAGCGGGATGAAATTGTGATGGTTTATGTCGCCTCCGCAGAGAAAAATAGGTTGAAAGGTTTAGGAATAACGGCAATGGAGGGCAACCTGATACTTGATACGATGTGCATATACAGATGCACAGAGACTGGGGGGCGCAGGGAAGGTAGGCTTGGCAGAGAATGGTACAAGCAATGGTAGCAAAAAAAAGCATAGAATTACCACTAGATTTAGGGGATTTGGCATGGTACACAAAATGGGCACATTGTGTTTTGGAAGAAGTCAATCATCGTGCGCTTCATCATCTTTTTCCTTTTCTTCCAAAAATATGAGAAATTTCTGAAACCTTTGATGGCCAACCTCAAAAACCTTGTTTTCTTGCAAGCTCCATAGCCACCTCTTTTCCCGGGCCAGTGCACCAAATGAACAACACCTTGCACGGCACAATAATATAAACCTCAAACCGGCCAAGAGAGGCTGCAAGTATGCTTGCTGGCTATGAAAACCTGCAAGAAAACCTTTCTTCTTCACCAAGAACCATTGCTCCAAAACACACAAGAAAGAGGAGCACAAGAGATTGAAAATTCCAAACCATCCTCACCCTCTTCCTCTTCCTCACTCTCCACTAGATTAGGCAATGAAGCATAAGAGAAAGAAGCAAGAACAAGAAGGCAAGTGTTGTGCCAAACCATCTGAATTAGCATCAACATGAGAGAAACCTAATGGTACATTTGTCATAATAGGTGAGCTCCCAACTTTCTCTTTACCTTTTCTTGACATCTATGATATACTTGTGGAGTAACCTTTGAGCTTAATCTACCACTCCAAGGTTTATCAATAGAACCATGACTAGGAGACTCTTGTGGTCCACTCAATATCTGTGACTACTGACCTATTTTTTGCATAGCCACACTCTCATGCTCATCAACCCCAAGTGCATCCTGCACATTACTATACCAGCTACTCATTTCATCGAAAATAATATCCTAGCTAACTCTCAGCTCACATGTAACATGGTTATGATATCTATATCCCTTTTGCTGAAGAGAATATACCACAAATACACTTTTTTTTTCTTTGGGATCTAATTTACTACCCAAATCATCAAGTATATGGACATAAGCAATACATGCAAATACTTTCAGATGGGACAGATTTGTTTTCTATCTGTAAATTTCTCTTTGGGTGTCATTTTTGAGATCTTCTACAGATAGAAACCAAATCTATCTTGTTCATAATGTATATAGTAGATAGAGCCTTATGCAAACATGCTAGCATCCATTTCAGGTAGACTTGCATCAAGAGTACAGAATCTACTAGCACGTTTCCCTTTTGCAATCAACTTACAATCATTTTTGAGATCTTCTGCATAACAACCATTAGATGTGAATTGAATATGCAATCCTTGTTCTACCATCTAACCAACAAAAACTAAGTTTTTTGTAATATTTGGTACATACAACACATCAGCCAAGTACTTATTTTTACCAAAGAAACATGTCTAAGATGAGTAATGGGGTGAGTTGTATCATCCCATGTCTCCACATAACTTAGAGACTCTGGATTGTGCATATCTCTAAGCCACTCTCCATGAGAAGTCATGTGGTTAGAGGTACCTGAGTCTAGTACATCATTCTTTGATGAACCTTCAAGAGTCATAATATTCATAAAGTGTTGCATAACAAACAATTGCTTACTTCTATCATCATTTTTTATGCTCTATTGGATGCATAATTGCCTTGCTACCTTTTTCCATTTCTCATTTTAGCCTTCTTTTTGAAGAAATTTTAAGAAATGTGGCATTTTTTACCACAATGTGAGCGCTCTTGCTATACCACCAAAATTTTGTTGCCTATTAGAATATGCAACTTACCCTCTTTAACTCCCCCTTTCTCACAATTGTCCTCCTGTATTTTGCTATGCATCATAACCTTGACCACGACCACCACCTTGACCTCTACTGATGGCCTCTACCTCTGCTAGTACAGTAAAATACCTATTTAGACTTGTTCTTGCTTTGAGAAGAAGAGAAATCCAAGACAAGGTTCTTCTCCTCAAGTATCAACACAGTAATCAAGTTTGCAAAATCAAGGATATCATCCCTCATTTTCATAGATGACTTGAAGCTCTTGTATTCATCTCCAAGTCCATCTAAGCATTCATGCACAACATCCCCATCATGAACTACCACATTGATAGGTCCAAGAGCTTCCACAATACTTATTGTCCCAACAACATACACCAAATTTGTTTTGAATAACAAGTCAATGGGTGACCTCAAACACAACAAATGATGCTCAAATTCACTTGATAAGCATCAATAGAATTAATCAAGTAAATACTTGTTGTCCAAACATTATACATCAAGTTTTTCCTAAATAAAAGGTCAATGATTGACCTCAAACACAACAAATGATGTTCAAATTTGAAGCCTTTAATGCTAGGAATTGGTTATTAAAGGTTTCCTTTTTGGGTTATCCATATTCCCATTAATCTATTGGAATAAGGACATATGTATAACTAAACCTACAAGTCATCAGCTATAACTTACCTAGTTGGTATAAAGTTGTGGTGTTGTGTTATTCCTAGGGTGACATGTCATTTGAGCATGCTAGTAATGTCCTGACCTTGATGTGTCTTGAGGCTATGATTTGGGGAGAGTGGGCAAAGGGGTTCCACTAGGTGCAGTCAATATGCAATGTGCTTTTTCTTTGATTTTTATTTTCTTTTATTTTCTTTTTTTGATATAATAAATAAACTAAATACAAGCAAATGCATGAGAGAAGACACATGACATGAGTGGCCTAAGTGTACATGAAAGACATTCCTTAAAGATAGTCCTTAACTTATTTATGCAGTTGTAATGATGACTTTGGGTAGAAAAGATATCTATGTTCCATCATGTCTAACTAAAATTCATCAACGTGAACTTGCCAAAGTAAAATCCACCAAACTAAAACTCATTAATGTGAACTTGTCAAAGTAAAACCTATCAATTTAAAACTCGTTGATATGAACTTGTCAAAGTAAAACATACCGATCTAAAATTGTCAACATGAACTTGTCAAAGTAAATCTTGTCAATCTAAAACTCATGGATGTAAACTAAAACTTGTCAATCTCATCTTGTTGATCTCAACTTATTGATGACAATTGTCAAGCCATCCTCTCAGCCCAAAACTTGTGAATCCAAACTTGTCAATATAAGGACGAAAACCCATCAAACTGAGTATGTCAAACCAAAACCTATTGATGCTAACTCATCAATCAAAAATTGTAAAACCGGAAACTTGTCGTCCCCAACCTATCAACCTCGACTTGTCAACTTGACAAGTAAAACTATGGATGCCATCCATTGTCAATTTGTCATGCATCTATGGTCAATATGTTAAGTGTCAATGCCTCAATCCATTGGTACTTAAAGCCATCAAGTGTCAACACCCAAACTTAGCTAATCATTTGTAGGAGATTGGACTATTCATCAAAATAGCAACTTCTCAAGTCCTCATAGCAAGAATTCATTGATATCAAAGCACATATCTTATCACCTCATCAATTGGGCAAGCCTTATAACTGTACCATATAACCCAATTTTCTACTTGCTAAGACATGAGCCACTTGTTGACCTTATAGCTTGACAATTTGCCATACACCTCACTTGCCAATCGAGTCTAAGCCTAAACACACATTACTTGTGGGAAAGCAATACTCAAGGAATATCATCCTAATATTCTAGGGGGACAAAAATAAGTCATCTAGCTCTTGAATTGCCCTATCAGTCCATGTGCATTTGATAAAGGTTTACATGGGGTGGGAAACTACATTATCTTAAAAGTTGTGAGAGGAATCCATTTGCAATAGTTGATAATGTGGGTGAAAGTGAACTATAACATTCATTGCTTTTCTTCAAATCACACTTACTTTGGAAAGGAAAGCAAACAACTTGATTGAACATAAGTACTCATTGAAAAACTTGTGTTTCACAAGTCAAATTTCTCATGAAAAGTATGAAAGCTTGGTTGAGCACAAGGCACAACTAGGGGTTCAAGCTATTGATTGAAGTTGAACATGACCTTTGTGAGACCGAAATAAATAAATCTAAGTCAACCCATGAGGATTAAGGGAACCCAATGCACAAGGACCAAGCATATACTACAAAGGCAAGACAAAAAAAAGAAACTTCAAAAGATACAAATTGACATAGCTTATTAAATTGACCTAGTCTTTTGAACCACATTGCAAGAACCATAGTCAAATAGCCCTTGCTAAGTGCCATCCCAATAGTCCCTTGAGGATGTGACTGGGACTATTCCTCTACCACAATAGCATCAACTAGTTTGGCACCTTCCCAGTAGCCAATGAATCTCAATGACATTGGAGCCTTTGGAAATATTCACTTCAATCTGTACTATGGCTCCTTGGCATTAGGAGAAGGGACAAAAATGCAAAGTGCTACCCACACATCACTAGCATGGATTTAACACTGGTTGTAAGAACAACCATGTGCTTCTACTCATGGAGCATCCACTCTTGCAGAACCTTGTTCCAATTGATGCAAGAATGATCATCGACAAGGAAGAACTTCATACATTTGTGCTTAGGCTTTTGCTCCTCTGACATACTATTAAGATGGTATTCACCCAAAATTTGGGCCCAAACATCACCTCCATCTAAGGAATTGAAAGAACAGTTGGTGGCTTACGATCATCACCCAAAGGCAATATCAAGCACTCCTCAATGCTCATTATACAATTGACCTAGTTGTACCATTGTCTCTTAATTCAACTATGCAACAATGGCCTTAGTCATAGGGTGAATTAGTGTAGTGCATTGTAGGGAATGAGGTCTTGAGAAGGATGGACTTAACCCAAGGATGAAAATTTCTAGGCACTTAGGAAGGACATGCGAAAGTTTATCAAACACAGGCTAGTTAGCCACCAGGATTGCATAGAAGAGCAAATAGAAAAAAAGCAAGCGACACAACAAGTAAGAAGATAGTGAGAGAGAGCAAGCTAAACACAACAGTTTGCAAATGAACCCAAGGTCAAAAGAAAACTTTGTTTGTATGTTGTTGTTCCAATGAACAAAGCTTGAAAAGATTGCACCAACATATGCTTGCCACATCACCCACTTTTTCCATGATGAGCCATAAGTGTTGTATACATTGCAAATTATCGTATCATTACGAGAAATATTTCCCACCCAAAATAATGAGTAAGGGCCCTTGAAGACCTACCATGTAAGCCATACCATCTATAACTAGATGGATAGATCCATCTAGACATGAATATCCACTATCATTGAGAGTCTAGAGTTAAGTTATTTGTCTTTGGATTGAAGGGTGGAAGAAGCTAATAGGACAAATCCGTCAGAAGGAACATGTATACCAGCCCATCCACATGATAATATTGCAACCAAAACCCATTAATGGTATGGGGAAGGAGATTACCCTAAAGACCTAGGAGATAGAAAGAATTCGATCTAATACCACAAAAAACCCATAACATGCCACTCCATCTAAATTTCAACTTTCCTACAAGCTTCCCCATTCAGGTATTAAACACCAAAACTGCTTGGTCTCATTCAAATAAGAGCCTCTTGGATAAGGAACCAGTTTGAAGCTTCCATTGTAGTTGGGGACTCCTCCAGAAGGAAAAAAATCCGAAATGCGACCCGCATGTTGGGTACCAAAAATTCTAGTGGTGACAGATTTTACCTCAAAGGTCAATTTCTATGGAGAAAGACTAGTAGCCACTTTATAAGAAGTACGATAGGCCCATAATGCGACCAAGAGTTTGTTGTCCCAATCTTTTTAATGATTTTCCACTAGGTCTATAAGAATTTTACACAAGGTTTTGTTAGTGAATTTGGCCAATCTCTATGCATGAGCATAATAGTGGGAAGATTTCTTATGAATCACTAGAAAGAAGGCCATTGATCACCGTATTAATGAAGTGACCTCCACGATCACTCACTAGCTCAATTAGAGAGCCATACTGAGCAAGTATGCTTTTAAAAAGACAAGACGGTACTAATTTGACAAAATTATCTTTTAACACCCATGCCTCCACCTACTTTAAAAAGACAAGATGGTACTTATTCTTGGTGTGGGTTGCTGCTCCTTGATCAAGGCCAATGAAATCAAGGCTTCACTTTTTGAAATTATTCCAATGGAAGAATCGGAAGGAGCATTAGCCTATCCCAAGGTAGAGATTTCCCTAGTTGCATAACAAGAATCACATTTGTAGACCCCCTATATCTCCATGCATAGTAGCCACAGTAATCTAACTTGTTTGATCTTATGGATTGTTACTTCTACCAAAAAATGACATCAAAGACACCTTGATGAGCCTTATCCATGACAACTTCCTACTCCATCGACATCACTAGTCTCACATGACCAAGTCATTGCTATGCTAAGGTCAAAGGACCAATAAAAAATCCCATTAGTCACCAAGCAAATAGATAATTATAGAGTAAGCCATGACCTATGTAGCTCCATAAAGCAATTTGAGTAGGTATGTGAGGCACACAACCTCACTATTGATGATAAGAAGGCCTAGGCCTTTAGCCTCTATTTGAGTGACAAGGCTAGAATATATGGTCCACAAGACTAGATGAGAATGAAAAAGTGAGCTCTTCCAACCTCAAGGGCCTATTCATCATGTGGTTCATTGAAGCTAGATATGGGAACAACCTCATCATATGGCTCATGAACCTATAGCAACAAGAGGAAAAAAATATACAAGAATATGTCTCCAAAGTGTGAAGCTTGTATAATGAATCTCACTTGTTGAGATGCTGAATCCCAAGGCTATCTTAAAAGTGTTTGTTAAGAGAATTCAAGACAAA
Source organism: Lygodium microphyllum (assembly GCF_053477565.2). Classification (NCBI taxonomy): domain Eukaryota; kingdom Viridiplantae; phylum Streptophyta; class Polypodiopsida; order Schizaeales; family Lygodiaceae; genus Lygodium; species Lygodium microphyllum. The sequence goes on from NC_141157.1 coordinate 19,048,997, forward strand.
TGCATCTATGAGGCCATGGTGAGTAATTCAACATTAAAAATGTCTAACTTGGATACTATTTTAGACGAGACCATGTGCATGGATTATTGGCATGGAGAAACAAATTGAGACAAGAAGGTAAAAACCAGAAGTGATGTTGCATCATCAAGAAGTAGCAAAGAATTGAGCACAGCACAAGACCTCTTCATTGCATTCAAGTAACACTAGAATAAACTAGCAAGGTTAACCAATGCCTTGAAGCAACCATGGTCTAATCAGCCAAACATTCAATGCATATATTGGAAACTGATGACCAGCTCCCATCTGAGTGTTTTTGACCTCCACAAATTTGCGAATTGTGGACATATTGGATAAGACACAACTTATTACCAAACATCTACTTACCCTATGGAACAATATTTAATAATAATAATCCATACCCACATATAGAACACTTTGCTAGCCCCCAATGAGCAAAAGCAGGTAGCAAAATGAGCAAAGATAAACTCATATAAGGATTAACTTGACCCCCAACTCAGATAATAACTCACCCTCCGAGGGTGCTCCTGCCCACTACATTGAGGAGATGATTGAGGAAGAGGAATATTCAGACCAATACGTGGCTTATGATAAGGAGGGTAACACAGTTCTTATATCATCTCCCCATAACAATCATGGTTTTAGGGTGAGGAAGAGGAAGAGGACAAACTCAATGTAAAGATTCAATCAAGTGCTGGAATTATAGGCAACTAGGGCATGTGTCCTCAATATGTCCCAAAAAATTTAAGCTTTCCAAGGATCATCAATTGGACCAATGATGACCCGAACGTGGGATATCCCATATGTACCCTAACTATCCTAGGAGGAAGACCAACACAAGTAAGGCCATTGTCCCTTTGTACCTCTCATGCTCTTTAAGGTAGAGGTGATTCATGATGACAAGGACATGATACCCATGCCTACCAATGACATCGCAAGGGCTCAAAGAAAGAAAATTGGTGTTAGTACTCCAGGGTTGTTCATTGCACAAAGATGGAAGGAATCACTTGATCTCACACAACACAATGTGATGTTTAGTTCCATTGCAAAGGAAGAGTTTGCACAATGGCTTCAATTTATGACCATATGTTCATTGATATAAAAAAACAAGGATTCCAAAACACCTCATGGAAGGCATACTCATTAAAAAAATCTCATCTAAGCCCAATGGAATGTCCAAAGGCTTTGTAAGCATACTCACTAGGTGTAATCAATGTGTGGGACTAAGACTCCTTCCTTATGTACCATTGGCACTAGGACATGTTGAGAGAAGACATAGTGAGAGCAAAAAAGAGCAAGAAAGAAGATGTTAAATTTTTAATAAAGAACATAGTAGCTAACAAGGGAAAAAGAGGAGTACAGAGAGGAGAGTGAGGAGAGTTCATCTACCTTAGGCTCTAATGATAGAAACACCCTAGGGGCAAGTATTAGCTTGTGTTGCTAAGAAAAGGAGTAAGAAGGAAGCAAAAATAATAGATGCCAAGATGAAGAAGCACACTAAGGATATTCAAAGGACTATTTTAAAGTCATATGTTGAGTAGAGGCAAAAAGTCAACCACACACTTGTTCAACCAAATTCAAGCAATTATGATAGGCAAGGGGGGAGGTAGCTGATGAGAGGGAAAAGAAAAGGCCATGAAGAGTTTCTAAAGCCTTGACCAAAAAGTGCTTCAACAATTAGTATATCAAATACAAGGCTTAGAAAAAAAAATTCACCAACCTTGGAGAATATCAAAATCACTAAAGAAGCCACACCTACTTCACAAGGTGACAAGTAGCACTAGATAGAATCTGGAGAAAAATTGGTACAAGCTTGAGCTCAATTTTCACAACTTCACTTCTTGTGCTCCTTGCTCCAAGCACGTGCTCCAATAAAAACCACTCTAATATCTAGTGAGGGGAAAGGAATGGTGAAATACAAGATAGAAGCTATGGAGTGCAAGAGGGTTGAGAGAAAGAAATACACAAGAGAGTCTAGTGGTTGGATAGAATGAATGTGTGAGGTGTCTTCTTCAACAGGCATGGAGGAGTCCTCAAGTAGTCAATCAAAATTTGTGTCCATGCACAACATTGCCCAATCTCCTTGTGGGAGTTAATAGAGCATACTACCACACTATTTTGATACACAAAAGTAGCTTTCTTTTATTATTTTGTTAAACAAGGTTCATTAGACTCGCCCTAACAAACAAATCAAATTCAAATACATTATTTCATAATAGCAATCAAACCCTTCACTTTAGGGAGTGGTATAAAATTGTCTCTCCACAAAAAGACATTGTCTAGACTAGGATAAGCTCTTCCGATCCCACAAGATTGGGTTATATGTGATCGCACTTTGTCTATGATCACTAGGAAATTTGTTGGCATAGAGCCCCTCTAAGCTTCCTTGATCCTTGTGAGCTATCTTACATAATAGGGGACTTATAACTCTTCCCTTTGTCCTTTTATGTGCTCAAGTGATCAAAATAAAACAAACACCTACCTCCCTCATGAGTGTAGTACCTCCACTTGTGCATGTGAGTTTTTCCAAACTCTATAGAGTGCTAAGGAACATTAAGTTGGGGATCCCAATATCCTCAACCACCATATTCCATAACACTTTTGGATATTAGAAGCATACAACTATATGACACATAACTTATCATTCTCAAATCCAAAAAATTATATAACCATAGAAACATAACACACTTTTTATCACATGTGATGCATAGAGTCTATCTCTTCATCAATTTCCATATTCTTTTCTAAAAATCAAATCATAGTTCTAGTATGTTCTAGCATTCTCTAATAGTAAATTTAAGTCAATTCTAGGAAATTACAATTTATGAAGCAAAATACTCATCATATGTGTTTTTCTAACATTCCAAGCTTCTTTCTTTAATTACATTGAAGCATAAATAAGCAACCACATAAGTTAATTAAAGAATTTTTGAAATTTTGAGATCAAATTCAAAGATTCATAAATAATACGACACAAGGGTGGTCACAAGCAAGTAGGCATGCATAGGATTCTGGATGGATACTTGTCAATGTGTCATGATTAGAATATGATAAGTGTTGGCAATCATTAAAACTGCCTCAAATAGATCGGGTAGGTTAGTTCCTTGAGTTTTATGCATGCGAATAGGCTAGGTGAGAGGTGGACATGACTTCATGAGTCAAGCCCTTGAAATAATACATGTGTTTTCGGGACTCGTCATTGGCATGTGAACACATCACCTTACTAAAAAGATCAATGGCTAATGTAGCATGCATCTCCAAAGTCAACATATGTTGATGGAATATAGCTTTAGGATAAACAATTAGTCAAAAAATCATTTTTGAATGCATCAAGCAAATGTGGCAATACAATTTATGCATAGGAATCCATTTAGGTGTTTTGTCCTCTCGTATGAGGTTCCATTTGACTTATGCTAAATATTCATTAGGATTTAATTCATTCCTATATTTTTTATCTTATCAAGATCTTAGGGTCTTTCTCAACTTTAAAATCTAATTTAGACTTCTAGGATTCATTTAAATGATCTATGTAAGATCTTGAAAAGTCTTTCTTTGAGATGGAATCCTAGAAGAAATGACATCATCATTCCATCTTAGGCCTTATAACATGATAATACCTTGCTAATCAAAGCAAGGATACTCTCCTAGTCAAAAGTTAATATCCTATCGGTTAACCTTCTCAATGAAGGCTTCTTCACGTTTAAGTATCAAAATAATGTTAAGATTAGCTTAGCCTTATTAGACCTAACTCTCCCTTTTGGCATAGAGTGATCACACAAGAGTTCGTAGCATACTAATTGTTATACTATCCTCCTTGAAGAAAATATTGGATATTAATTTCTAATTTCCTCTTTTAATTATAACTCTAAAACAATGCATTTTCTTATAGACAATTCATAATCATTCCTATGCTTCATATTTAAATTCCAATCAATTTGACTTGTATTTCAACATAGCGACTAGATTCCATTATGGAAGGGGATGCTATTTGGAAAAATTCCCTCCTAAGCAAGTGATTGGTTGTCCATTTAAACGAATCCTAGGTACCCACCACTAGGATTTTTGAATCAAGTAGCTAGCCTATACTATTTAATTCTCTCATTAACAATCACCACTTCAATTAGTATTTATAGTGAAGAACATGTGACCTAAATACAAAAGGGGCGCCTAGGTTTGAGTTGGTGCAAGTGGAACCTCACTCATTTGAGTGAATGACTCTAGCACTCCTTCTCTTGAAGACCATCATGAACTCACGAGCCATCCCACTCACAAATTGTCCCATGTGCGCTCCTCGCTTGGCTCCTTTCTCGATCCTTGTAGCACTCTTGTGCATGTACAATCTTCAAAGTGAGCTTTAACAAGATAAGGAGAGTTTTGAATAGGTAAACGAAATTCGGTAGATGGTATGAATAGATTATGAATTTAGATGGTAAATTATTGGATTTTTTAAATCCAATGTGGAATAAAGTAGGGATTATGACCTAGGCCATGCATATGGCCCCCATTTTAGGTAGAATGGATAAGTCATCTCTCTCCCTTTTCCTTTACTTGGACTAATCTTGGACTCTCTCTCCCTCATGGTAGCTTCTTTCTTGTCCTTCTTCTCTAGTTGATGAGGGAAATGGATGTTTGTGGTGCATGGCACTTTAATATCCAATTCATGGTGTCTCATTCAATGCAAGTGTGCAGGCAGCCTATTTCCCTATTGATGATTGATGATGGATAGGACGAGAGAACAAACATTTAGAAAATCTTTTGATAAAGTGGTTTAATAAAACTATTAAACTTATGACTTAGTTATTTTGACCCTTTACTCCAAAGTTGTAGTTCATGCATGTGCTATGCTCCACACTTTGCATACTCCATGACTCATCATGATCAAAATAATGCCCAAGCTTTATACTTTGGAGCTTGCTTTGGTTGGATATTAAAGTCCTTTATTTAATATTTTGGCTTGGCATGTTACAAATAAGATCTAGGCACAACCCATCAACCTTAATCCCATACATCCATAGGTGCCATTACCCACACCATTTGCTAAGCATATAGCTCATCCCTATGTACCCACATCACCTCTCCTAGACATTCCATCCAGAGTTGTGTTCACATTCTTCCATTTCCTACAAGTCCTACATAGAAGGTTGCAACTACACATTACCATCTACTACATTACCTTTAGGACATCCACTTTTTGGATACTTTGCATCACTCCCTAGGAATTTGTAAAGCACCATAGTTTGCACTCATATCATGTTAGGTGCACATAGGTTGGATTCCCCATTCACACCACATCGGCCCAGGATATCCACTTTTTAGGTACTTTGCATCTCTCCCTATGAATATTTTAGCACTCTAGTTTGCAATTGCATCATCTTAGGTGCACATATGTTGGATTACTTATTCACACCACATTGGGTAGTTCCTTGCACAGATTAGCACTTAGGCAACTAGCACCTCATTTCCTTAGGACATTCTCTCACATTATTCACCACACTCACACTCAATTAACCCTAGGATAGTTGGCACTCCCACCCCCCTTAGTTGACATTTCTTGCCAAAATGTGCAAGTACATGTAGCTTTAGCCAACTTCTAGCAAAATTGCAAGTTGCCATACTAGGCTTGGGCGTTTCATGCTTAGGGTCACTCAGATCCTAACTCCTCTCAAATCTAGGTACCACATCCTTATGTTAGGTAATCAAGAACTCACTCATTTATCACCTACGTGATACACAGTTAGGTGCATCCCACCTAGGTATAGATACCTCCAGACCATGACTCATACCACATAGGAGTTACTTATGAATTTAAGCATAGGATGCATCGCACTCCAAGGAGAGAAAACCACCTAAGATGCCACCAACTATTGGAATTCTTATCATTACAAGGGCCAAGAGCACAACATTAAATTCAAAGTATTCCAAGTCACATTCAAAGAGTGGATCAAGATCAAGGGACTAAGAGGAGAAGCCAGTTGTTGGAATTCTTATCATTACAAGGGCCAAGAGCACAACATTAGATTCAAAGTATTCCAAGTCACATTCAAAGAGTGGATCAAGATCAAGGGACTAAGAGGAGAAGCCAATTGTGGGAATTCTTATCATTACAAGGGCCAAGAGAACAACATTAGATTCAAAGTATTCCAAGTCACATTCAAAGAGTGAATGAAGATCAATGGACTAAGAGGAGAAGCCAATTGTTGCATTGACAATTTCAACATCAACAAATCTTAAGACCTCAACACATTATATTGTAAATTCAAATCTATAACCAATTGATATCACATTATGTTTTTGAGATGAAGTAAAGTGAGTTGCACTTAATTCATTGACCAAGACTTGCAAAGAGGTTTGCCTCTAGACATTGCTACTTGATCACCATTGAGCAATAACTTAGGTTGCTCATTCACCCATTCTGATTAGAAGACTACTTGCTTTGCTCCAAGATTTGTAACCATACACATTCAATTTTGCAAGCTCATTTGAATTGCAAGAGATAAGGTCTCATGAAGTTTTTACATCTATAGCCAAAGACACATCAAGGAAAAGCCAAGGATGACTACACTTAGGGCAAAGTCAAGAGGAAGACTAACTAAGGGGAAGGATGTTGAATTGAAAAACCCTAGAAATTTAGGAGACACAATGCACATATAAAAGATCAAACACACAAGAACTTGACATTGCAAGAAGAGCCAAAGATTTTGCCATCCGGCCTTTCGAAGGGAGTTTGCCCCTGAAAGGGGAGGTCAGTATTGGCTACGTGTCCTTAACTTTACACATCAAGAACCTCACGAGAATGTCCATGGGTATGCCAAGAAACTGAAGGAGGTTTTTAGATAATTACAAACCTATATCCCTATTCAAGCTGCTGCTCAGTTGTTGCAATACTTTCTATATGGGTTAGACTTTAACATTCGAGTGCAATTGAGTAGTGTTGCTCTAGCTGACATTGATATGGCCATAACACAAGCGGAAGAGGTAGAATCACTATTACAAGTGGCTTATGCCTCTAGGTCAAATTGGGATTTAAGTTTAGGGTTTGGAAATGCTTTAGCGGTGACAAACATAGGTCAAGGGATGCCCATGAGTCCTCCTAATGGGAGAGGAAACATAATCCTGAATGTGCCCATATGTTGCCAGCTCCTCCCAGTGTGACCATGCCGATGTAATAAAGCATAAATGCCTTAGTCTAGGGTAGGCAAGGGTTAAGTATAAAAGGTGGAGATGTAACTTGTGAAGGATCTTTTTGTCATCTCAACCTCCCACCATCTAAGAGGGTGAATACTCTTGGCCAGTATAGCTTGGGGTGCATACCATGCTGCAGCCACTCATCATTGATTCTCAGCCAACATTGGTAATATCATTTCATGCCTAGCCACCTTGGCTATAGTTTCTTAGCATTTTATTTCTATTTCTTGTATTTTCAGTTTAATGGCTTCGTGTGGGAATTAGCTTCTTTACATTGGTATCAGAGCACATTTTTATCCAATGGGAAGGTCATTTTCATGGTGAATCTAGTTATAGTTTAGGCACAGAGTAACTGGAGGAGAAGAATTAGTCATAGGATTTGATTCAGTTAAAACTGTAACTAGTTAAGGTCTCTATAGTAAGCCGTGACTAAATTTTATGGTCTTGAAGAATGTCTGAAGAAATAATGGTGGATTCATGGTCATTTTGGTGGTTTGTGGTCAAATTTGGGCCATTTTGAAGTATCATGGACTTAACTGAAGCCTAAACAGGGTTTGGAGAGGTTAAACCATGGTTACTTTTTGGAGCAAGCTTCTCTTTTCTCTTTCCAAGCTTCTTGTTGAAAACTACCATGGAGATCTCTACTCATTTCTCTTTGCCATGATCATTTCTCTTCAAGTCACCTACTGGAGATGATTCCTAATACCCTGGCCAACATATGGACTACCTGTTTGATGGATCTTCATCAAGATTATCATCACGTGATGCACGAGAAGCTCCTAGACCTTTTGCACCAGTAATCAACATGCTATTGACCTCTTGAATTAGCTCACTCCATCATCCTGAAGCTATGCCCTCTCTTTCGTGATCAAATGCAGCCCTAACCTGAAGTATTAGTCATCTCTTACTTACTTGATATTTCACATTCCTTCAGTCCTGAAGCTTCCTTCACAACCCTAGCTATGGTTGAAAGTGGACAGCATGAAGATCTTAGCATTTTCTTGAAGTTTTGAGTCAATCTTGGTCTTTTTTAGCTTCAAGAAGTGGAAATCAAGCATCTACAACCGACATTGGGCAAACATTGGAGCTTCTAAGCAAGATTGAAGGATTTCCCTCATCTCAAATTGGGGAAAAACAAGGCAACCATCACTTTTCATCAAATTTTGCTTCATTGAGGCTTCAATTCATGGGGCTTTTATTGTCTACAACCCCGGGAAGGTTTAATTGAAAGTATTTCTTAAAGATTGGGCTTACATTGAAGAATTTCTTTGAGATTGAAGGCATTTTCAGCCTCTTGAACATGGTAATGTCTGAAAATTCATGGAATCCTTGATTCTAACAAGAATTTACACTCTTCAAAGCTCAAAGGATCTTGTCCAACAAGCTATTGTAGACTTCTATCAAATCATTGGCTTCTCTTGATTGCATTGGAGCAATCTTATTGATCAGGAGCTGAAGATTACATGGGAGCAATCATATTGGACAAAGCTTTCTTAAAGTTGGTCTTATGATCTTCAATATTGGTCCATTGATGGTGATTTATGTTGAATGTTGATTGATTGGATTCATCTACTACTCTTCATGAACATTAAAGAGGTAATTCTATTGCTTTTAGCTTAATCTCTCTTTTCATCCAATTGTTGAACCAGTCCCATTGTTCATAAGAGAATTTGAGTGTAATAGAACCTCTTAATTCGCATTGAAGGGCATGTAGAATTCAACCTAGGATTGATTATGATTGTTTGATGAATTTCTTTTCTGCCCATTCAAATGTTGATGCTGAATTGATTGCATAAATGCTACTCACTACCTACTTAACTTGGATTTTTGTTGGATGATTGAATATTGATGCTATAGGACTGAAACAATGATAAAAATGGTAAGTGAAAATATTGTAAAAGCAGTTAGTCATTGCAAAAGGGTAATGCCCTATACATAGCCCTTTCAATTCTATCATTTCCCAATACCCACTTGCATTTCATTGGATAACTTAAAGGCTTTTTCAGTCAATGCATATCATCCTTGTTTGATTAGCCATTATAATGTACTTGCCATGTTGGTTCCCACGAGGAAAAAGTGGATGCCAGGCGATTTGGAAAGACAAAATAGAGGTAACCCTCCCTTCTCAATTAAGACCCTGAAGGGGTGCACAACCCGACTTGAGGTGAAACTTTGCATACCCCTCTTGTCTTGGAGCCCATGAAATTTTCAAATTTAGGTGCATGTACATTCTCCATTATCAGATTTTGGCAGTAGTACAGTAGTGATAAGACCTATTAAGGGTACCATATGTGGTTGAAGGTTCCATTGAATAAGATTGGAAGAGGTGTAGGGCATCTCCTATTTTCAGGATACCTACAGGTGTTGGACAGAGTTTTTACAAGTCAAACAATAGGTATGTACCAATCTACAGGTTATTCTTGAGCCCTATAGGTTCCCCATAATTCTCTTTTAGTTGCTACAATGGTTTACAAGGATTTCTTCCACACAGGGTATTCCTACAAGGTCAAACAAGGTACTTACAGGTGGTGGACAGGGTGCAGGAAATTCCTATTCAGACTTGAAGCTTCAATTACAGAAAATTTTGTCCTGATCCAAATTGAGAACTTGATAGCTCCATTTGAAAAGGGATCCTAAGCTTCAATTTGAATAAAAATATTTGGCAATCCGATATTGGGAGCTCAAGTTATTGTTGCTGATTTTCTAACACTAGGTATACTGAGACATCACCTAGACATATACATGGGGACACTATTTGACATTGTTGCACCCAAAGTATCCAACCCATGTCTATATCTTTTGAAATCTCATATATCCCCATATAATAATCTTCCCATAGAGCTATTAAGCTTTGGGATTGGTGCTATATTTTGAGAGAAACAGGGGATTAATTGACAAAGTGTCTACTACAACATCATTGCCTCCTAATGGCCAAGAAGAAGAAGAAAGATCCCATTACTAAAGCATTGAATGATGGTGTCAGGGACTTTCAAGAGGGTCAAAATTACACAAATAAAGCCCATAATGTTGAACAAATAGATGAAGATTTAAGCATTGGGATTGCTTATAGCACACATCAAGAACAACATGACATACATGAAGTGCATGCAAGGAATGATTATCTTTTACTATCAAAAGAGTTGGGACATGTCAATGAAGGCCTTTCTAAGGATTTGAAGACTTTGAATGAAGCCTTAACACATATGAATCAAGGTTTTTTGCAAGGGATGGCACAAGTAAACAAGGGAATCTCTAATTTGTAGCAAAACAACGAATCTTTATTCCAAGAACTCATCTCAGCCATAAAGAAAATGGAAGCAAGCCACAAAGGAAACCTCAAACTATTGAAGACTCCCATGAAATTCCCTTTGTTGGTAATCCTTCCCATCCAAACAAAGATAATTTTCAGCCAGTTATGCACACTTTTGAAAGGGAAGAACCATCTAGACTGAGGGGCAACCATCATCCTTCACAAATCCATGGCATTCATACCCCAAGACTTCAATTTAGCAACCCAAAAGATAATCATAGACATGAAGGGAAACAAGAAAACACTCGATGGAATAATGATTATCATGGATGTGACCCCTTCTACAAGACTTTTTATCATCAGCCCTCAAATTTACAAGAAGGAAATGCACTCAACAATCAAGTTCATGAAGGTGGAAGGTATGATGAGCAAAGATCAGCCCATAACATCCCAAACCAAGAGCATGTTTCAAATGGTCAACCTTCATCTCATGGTTTTGGACCACCTACTTTTAGGCAAAACTCATGGAACCAAGATTCATGGAGGCAACATTCTTATGGGCAGCCATCTTACAATGAAAAAGAATATAAGGAAAATATCAATATCACTAATTTCAAAGGGGATAACGCTTCACCTTCAGAATAGGAGGAGTGGATTAATAAGCTTGAATTGTACTTCACCCTTTATCCTAGAACTAAAGAAGCCAATATTATTTCTCAACTCTTCATCTTGAAGGTTATGCCCATACTTGGTGGCATTACATACACAAGATTGGGCAAAACTTTGACACTTGGGAGGAGTTCAAGTAAGCAATGATTGTCATCTTTGTTTCTCCTTTGGAAAAAGAAAGACATCAATCATTGCTTGCTTGAACTCCTACTTGAATCTTTCCATGTATGTTGAAGGCATTTCAGATTTTGCTAAGGTGAACACATATATTTTCGGTCTTAACCGTGCCCTATCATTGGAGGTAGGAGCTCAACAACCAAAAACATTACATGAGGCTATACAATCGGCTGAAAGATACTTCTTGAAGTACAAGAGAGATGTAGGAAATTTCCAACAAAGGAGTATGGGCAATAATATTTTCAATGAACCTACAAAATGTGGGCAAGTTTTCAGCCAATCAAGAGACTCTTTTAAGTAAAAAAACACGGGTTATAACAATCAAAATAGTTATAACAGCAAAGTGCCAACATTTTCCACTATTTATGCCTTTAAATAGGGTGAAAATTATGCAAGAAACAGGGGCAAACTTTCAGAAATGTGGTTGAGACAAGAGGTACTTTTTCAAGAACTCACTGTCCCAAAATAGTTTTAACAGCAATTTTTCCCTCATGATAAACTTAGAGACATGCATACAAAAGGATTATGCTCCAAATGTGGGGAGAAGTGTCACAAGATCATAAGCTGAAGTGTAAAGCTAAGAACTCAAAAATCAACATGGTGATCACTCAAGATGTGGAAGTTGAAGAAGAAGAAGATCAATAGGGAAATTTATTGCATGTTGATGCATACCCAATGGTTGAAGAGATTCATGAAGAAGAGCATGTCACCAACAAACAATTCTATGATCCCATGGATGGATTTTCATTTGATCCAGGTGGCACTCATGATTCTCATGCTTCCTTGTGTACCATCTCACATGATGCATGGACCAGTTGCAAAGGGAAAAATACACTTAGACTTAAAGGTTTCATTAATGTCAAGGTTATACATTTTTTAGTGGATACGGACAGCACTCATAGCTTCGTCAACACCAAATCTTTGAATATGGGTTGAAGTTGCTACCATTGATATGGATTCTTCCTTGTGGATACAAGTTGGCAATGGTGCATATGAGTCTAGTAAAGAAGTGTGTCTGTGTACTTCAATTGAGCTATCGTCCTCTTGCACAATACAACTAGACTTGATCACTTTGGATATGGGGCCTATTGACATTGTTATTGGATGTAATTGGTTGAAGACACTTGGCAAATTCACTTTAGACTTGGAGCAAATGTAAATAGGATTTAATTGGCAAGGACAACACATAGAATTGAAAGGCATAGACCACAAACAAATAGAACTCATCTCCATGAAGAAATTGCAAAAAGAAATCAATGTCAAGTCATGCATCTTCACTCTTTTGCTTTGCGAAAGTAGATTAAGGACAATTGTCAAATCAGACATCTTCTTCTTCAAGGAAAAGGGATCCAATATTGGAAGAGCTATTGGAGGAATACATGGATTTATTTCAACCACCATCATCTTTACCTCCAAAGTGAGAGGTTGACCATCCTATTGATTTATTGCCTAACACAAAGCCCATCAACAAACCTCCCTATCGCTTGTCCAATTTTGAAAGGGAAGAAGTGGAGCGACAAGTCAAAGAATTGTTGCAAATGTGTTTAATTTAGCAAAGTCAATCACCATTTGCCTCTCCCGTGCTCTTAGTCAAGAAGAAGGATGGATCATTTCACATGTGTATTGATTATTGGGATTTGAACAAGTCAACAGTCAAGAATAGGTATCCTATTCCCCGAATTGATGATCTTTTGGATGAGCTTAAAGATGCAAAGGTCTTCACCAAAATAGACATTCGATTGGGTTATCATCAAATTCGAATGAAGGATGAAGATGAGTTCAAAACAACTTTTAGGACTGAAAGAGGGTTACACCATTTCTTAGTTATGCCATTTGGACTTTCCAATGCACCTGCTACTTTTCAAGCCCTCATGAATAAAATATTGCAGCCCTTCTTGTTCGAAATAGTCCTTGTTTTCTTTGATGATATCCTAATCTATAGCAAATCCAAGGATGAGTATTTGAAGCATATACGAGAGGTCTTTGACACATTATGAAGACATACACTCTTTGCCAAGGTGACAAAGTATTCTTTCATGGAAGATGAAGTTGAATACTTAGGTCATATTGTGGGAGAGCAAGGCATTAGAGTGGACCTCAAAAAGGTAAAATGTGTTAAAGAATGGCCTACTCCTATGAATGCAATCTCCTTGAGAGGATTCCTTAAGTTATCATCCTTCTATAGGAGGTTCATCAAGAATTATGCTCATGTGGCAGCTCCATTGACAGATAGACTAAAAAAGGAGGCTTTCTTTTGAGACTTCATCACCGATCAAAGTTTCAACGAGCTGAAATCTCTCTTAATTTTAGCACCTATCCTTATATGCATGGATTTCTCTAAGGAGTTTATCATATGTACAGGTGCTAGTGGAAGAGGAATTGGGATTGTTTTATGTCAAGACTATGGAGTCATAGCTTATGAGAGCCGATAGCTTGATGACAAGGAGTGTCAATTACATGTTTATGAGCAAGAGATTAGCAATATTGCATGCTATCAAAAAGTGGCATCATTACATATATAGCAGCCATTTCAAGGTCAAAAGTGATCATCTGTGCTAAAATACTTTCTTTCACAAACAAATTTTTCTCCCAAGCAATGAAGATAGTTAGCTACTCTTCAAGGATATGACTTTGAGATATCTTATATGGCTGGAAAAAACAATGTGGTGGCAGATGCCTTATCAAGAATGTGGGCATGTTCTATCTCTATCATTTCAACCATGCATAAGAATTGGATCCATGACGTTCAAGAAGAGCATTTTCTTGATGAGCAATCATCAAAGATGATGAAGGAATTTCAGCAAGGCAAAGGAGAAGAGTATCCCAATTTCAAATGGGATAATGGTCTTTTATGGTATCATGGTAGAGTCTACTTGACACCACAATCTTCTTTCAAAGACCGTATCTTGCATGAGATGCACTCTTCGCCTTTAGCAGGACATCATGGATTGTTCAAAACATTTGACAATATCCATAAGAGTTTCTATTGGAAGGGCGTTTGGAGGGATATGAAGGATTATGTTATGCAATATCTTCCGTGTCAACAAAATAAGGACTCCTCTCTTCTACTCAACAGCTTACTTCAGCCACTCCCTATTCCTCAAGGAAAATGGATTGATATTACGATGGATTTTATTGTGGGATTACCTACAATAAAGCATGGGTGGAATATCATTTATGTGGTGGTAGACCGGTTAACTAAATTAGCTCATTTCATCCCTACCAAGGCTCAATTTATAACAAAGCAAGTTGCTGAACAATTTATGGAATATATTTTTAAGCTTCATGGTATGCCATTGGAGATCATATTCGATCGTGATACTAAGTTCATGAGAAGTTTTTGGAGGAGTTTGGACACTTCTATGGGAACAATTTTGACTCCTAGCACGGCATATCATCGCCAAATGAATGGCCAAATGGAGCATGTCAATAAGTGGTTGGAAGTCTATCCTCAACATTTATGAATACAAAGTGCAAATACCTTCAGCTCTCTTTCACGAAGATGTGAATCCATAAGCCAAGGCTGAAGTTGAGAAAATGGAAGCTCTTTTACATCAATGCAAAGAAAACATTAGAAAGGCACAAGATGTCACGAAGGCTTATGCTGATGAAAAGAGGAGGCCTTTGGAGTTCCCCCACCCCTCCCCCAAAAAAAAATCCGATCCATCCATCCCAACATCTAACCTCAAAGAACCCCGCTCAACCCACCTCAACCCTCCACGACACATCACACCCTCATCGCCTCCCCCCCCCCCACCCCACCCTACCTCACCTCCCCTCAAAAAACGCTGCTTAACCCACCCCACCTCACCCCCCCAAAAAACTTCACTCCACCCTAACCCCCCCCTCCCACCTCACCTCACCCCCCCACGACATGGTGCATCTTCCCCCTAAGAAAACCCCGCTCCACCCAAGCCCCGGCCCTCCCCCCCCCCAAAACACTTCACACCACCCCACCCCACCTCGCCTCACCCCCCCACGATGTGGTGCACCTTCCCCATAAGAAAACCCCGCTCCACCCAACCCCCCGCCCTCCCCCCCCAAAACACCTCACACCACCCCACCCCACCTCACCCCCCCACGAGGTGGTGCACCTTCCCCCTAAGAAAACCCCACTCCACCCAACCCCCCGCCCCCCCCCCCCCCCCAAAAAAAAAAACCCCACTCTACCCAAGACCATCATCCCAAAAAAAGGGAGCCCTTACAATTATCTCCTAACATCAACTCTAGACTACTTTGGGGTCTTCTTGCTGACACATCATATTTTGGATGTCGATGGTTAGTTTGGGTTATGAGTCAAGTAGCAAGTAAGCACCTTCCTACTCTATCATGGATGCATAGGTTTGTGTATCGTCATATTCGTCGAACACCCCTTGCTATTTATGCAGGGGGGTTAGCTAATAACCTGATGCACTTAGTGTAGGGCCCACGAGGCCTCATCATTGGTCGGGGTTTTGTGCTTTAGTAGAACGTTAGGACAAAGGGATTGTTTTAACAGTATGTTGTGCTGAATGGTAGTAAAATGCTTTATTTCATAAGGCCAAGAGGGCCGGTTTTGTCGAGTTTAAGTGCTTTATTTCATTAGGCCAAGAGGGCTAGTTTTATTGGGTGTGAAATGTTATATTTCCTTAGGTCAAGAGGGCCATATGTCTGTTTTGTGTAGGTACATTTAATGGTTTTCTATTTTAGTGATTGCACCACACAAGTTGATGAAGTCACTAGAGGGAGCCTTTGCTGCGGAGAAGCTTCTTATGGCCATTCCAGGTGGTATCGTCCCCTTTTTTGAGTTTTTCCCTTGAGCAAATAATGTTATATGTGTATGTAGGGGTTAATTTCTTTTCGTTTGTTGGGGACCAGAATAAACCATGAAGTCTTAGGGTTGGGTTAGGTATATCTGGGGGAGATTTGAGTAAGTTGTCTACCTCCTATTAGGACATTGTCAAGCGATAAAAACCTGTGATAAAGAGTAGTCCTTGTGACCCTATCCTTCCTCCTTACTAGGCACCTGTCCTAGGAGTCCCTGCTAGTCTGAGGCTATTAGAGAAGCCTACCAAAATATTAAAAAAGGGCAAGTTCTAAATAATCTAAAAATAAAAATTATAGAGGTGTGTAAAAAGGGGTTCTAACCCCTCAATAAGAAAAGGAAAAGGAAAAACAAGAAAATTCCAATAAGTAGTTGATTATCTCCTTGCGAAGGCTTGGTAGGTTGTCTTGTGAGTATTACGGAGGCTTGGTTAGTGCCTATAGCCAATGTCCGGGCCATTTTAGGTCCCTTGGATGCTCCTAGCTGCAAGGCCATGTGGGGTTGTCTTGTGAGCATTAGAAAGGCCTGCTTAGTGCCTATAGCTAGTGTGGGGCCCGTTTTAGGTCCTGACAACAAGGCCTTGTATTGCACCATGTTATTAGTAAAAATAGTGCCTAAATACACTCCCATTTGTAAAACCACTCAACGACGGGGTTCTTTAATGACAACCCCAACACTCGCATGCTTAGCAAGTCCTCGAGAAGCTCCATCAAAATATAATGTATAAACCAAGGCTTCATTAATATAACCTGCCATGGCAATCAACCTACTCATACTTATGATAGTCAAAGTCTAATCAAGAGAGAGGGTGTAAGACAAGTACAATCCCTCTTTCCTCACTAAACTCAATAGGGATGCTAGTAAGAACCCTATGACAATGATGGCAATAGACTCGAATATGCCACATGAAAGAGCAGTCTTGCTACTCAATAATGTGATAGCCCTTACTCCACTAGATCACTTTGCCTTGGTGATAATGCAGACCTAAATATGGATGCTCAAGATAAGAAATGATTTTCCCAGCCCTACACATAATAGGGCTTTAGTTTATTGAAGTTTACTTTAGTTTTGAACTCTAGCCCTTGCAAATTTGCTAAAAGGGTTGTACAGCCATTATTTCCATACAAACAATCTTATAAGGACCATCCCATTCGGGTTCCAACTTTCCAAGGAAGAGCTCATGACAGACATCAAAATATAGGACCAATTGTTAACCCCAACACGAAGAAAGCAAAAGGAAATAAAAAAGATGCATGGCAAAGGCGGAAAAAAGGTAGCTCGACTGAAGAAAGAAGAGGAGAAAAAGCCAAAAGCGCAAGGGCAACCTTAAAAGTCCAAGGTAGCTGCAAAAAGGGGAAAGGTGCATTTTAAAATGCAAAGGTGCACCCTGAAATCTTATAAAAGAGTGACAGGCAGTGGAAAATCTGGAAAGCTAAAATAAAAGACAAAGGCAAAGGTGCACCAGGAAAAGCACAAGACAAAACTCATGTAAAAGAGCGCAAGCGCACCACGGCTTAACTCAAGGAGCGCCGGGCTCTCACCCGTGCAATTTGTAAATATAGATGGGCGGTGGAAAGGGAGCTAGGAAGATACAAAGGACAATGGGAAAAAGGGCCTAGGCTATGGCCGGCCATGTAAAAGAGGGACAAGGGGATGACTGCCCAAAAGGGATTTAGGGTTTTGTATATAAAGTTGAAAAGTGAATGAGAAGCTCATTCTTGTGTGTGGCAAAAAGTGGCTCTCCTCTTCTTCTTCTCCTTCTTGTTCTTGCTTGCTTGAGCTTGTGCTTGAGAGAGGGAGTGTGAGAGTGTGGGGGAGTAAGTGTGTGAGGGTGAGGGACCGTGGGGTGGAGAAGCTCTCCATCTTCTCCTCTCTTCTTCTTTTCTCTTCTCTTCTCTTGTCTTGCTCGCGGCTATGGAGCTTGGAGTGTGGAGCTTGAGGATGGAGCTTGTTTGAAGCTTGCACTTGGATCGTGGAGCTACTGGAGTGTGCGGGAGAGGAGGTAACTCGAACGGCATGGAAGTAAGCTCACTACACCCGTAGATATGGATGGCGCATCGGCTATGTGAGAGGTAGCCATTAGTGCTCGGCTTGGAACGCTTGAAACAATAAACGGTTCGTGGGTCTTGGCGATTGAGCGAAAGCTCCCACATTTTGGTTCTATTGCTGGGACCAATGGATTTAAGCCTTGAGCGCTTGCGCACTTCGAATCGAGCATCAAAGTAAGGGTTTTCCCCCGAACCGATGCTTCAGATAGGTAGGAAGTGAGGGGGTTGAAGATGGTATTCGATCTCCTTAGCAAGTAGGTTTTTGCTTTCTTGAAATTTATGTTGTGAGTAGTGTAGGTATTTACTTTGTGATTTGGATGCATCAGAGTAGGAGAAAACAAAGAAAAACAAAGAAAATAAGCATTAGGGTTTACTATTGCAAAACAGGGCAAAAACAGGGCAAGAATCGTGCAAAAGTGGTAAAAAACTCGCTTGTGATGCTTAAGGTCGGCAAGTGAGTTATTGGGGGTGTCAATACCATACCCAGGAAGGGTATAAGGGCCAAAAGTGGCAAGAAAGGCCACATTGTGTATTGCAGGGTTTTAGGAGAGCAAGAGAGAAGAGGAAAGCTTGGTGAGGGAATCCGCTTCAATCTTGGCATCAGGGAGATATTCGGCCAGCCCAGGTAATTCTACACCTTCCCCTATAGTAGTAGGATGGATCTGGAGCTGCTCGTTAAGGGGGAAGGCGAATTTCGTGAGAGTCGACGAAAAGACGCACGGTGCTCGGCGCATCCGAGTAACGACGACTCTGGTCCGAGGTCCAGACTCGACCCTTGGACCGCTCGACTCGACCCACTCAGCCACCACTACCACTCGGACGCCCACATTCGGGCCGTCCAAATCGAGCACTCCGACTAGCTTAGAGTTCTGCCTCGGCCCACTCGGCCACCTAACCCTGACTCGGCCCATTCGGCCACCTGACACCCGGGTTCGCACCGGCCGAGTTGTGCATTCGAATGGTGGTTACGTACGACCATTCCCACTCGGCCCTCGGACGTGCCGAATTGGACACTTGGACCTTGCAATTCGGACCAGTTGGGCCGAGTGTGCAGTCTCACCAACTTTTCAGAAAACTTTACTTGACCCGGCCAACACTCAGCAGCACGAATTGTCGGAAGCCCTTAGAACACTCAGAACTTAATTCTGGCACACGAATAGGCAAAATCGTAGGACGCACCCGCTTAGCAGCTAGAGGTAGGCAGTTGTGAGACCAGGGACTTAGAGGCAAACCGCTGAGTGGAAAAGCCTGATTAGACCCAAAAACGAACGAGGCAATGAATTAGAAAAACTCTGAACCCCGAAATTGACCCCACAGGCTACATAGAGCGAAAGGCGCATTGTAGACCCACCACTAGGCTGAAACTTCGAGCAAGTGGTTCACGATTTGGCTGAACAATCCTCCAAGCTGTGCATGGTGTTTAAAGTAATGGCCCTGTGGGTCGAGGAAGGGACCGCCTCTCGGACCCCCGCAAAGGGGGCTCTGCCCTCTCTGTATCCTCCCCAAGTAGGCTAGAGAGAGAACGCGCGCCGTGATAGGCCCTCCAACTTAGACCCTCGGGTAGTAATGGCCCTACGCGAGCATGGATGCTCACTTGGAAAGGAGCAACCAGAAGCCCGCACCCGAATAAAGGCAAACAGAGACCCTAGAACCTTAACGGGCCAATTTAGCCATCAAGGGAAAAAAGGCCACACTACAAGGACACATGTACATTGTGTTCAATCTACGTCTAGTCAAAGCAAAATGCAACATCATCAAGCTACCAATGCAGAGATGACTAGACATGACAGTCCTGACGATAGATGTACCCTGAGCAGCGCTGCACAGACAACCCAAGATCTCCGTGGAGAATCCACGTTTGACTGTGCAGCTAGAGACTCAAGGGCATAGTACCAAGACCCGGACGATGAAGACATAGTACCACCTACTTATCTTAGGGTCAAACTCACGGCAAAAAGAGAGCATAGGGTTGATGCTTCATTGATGAAGGAGCAAGTTTCAATATCTTGACTTATGAAGCATGGACTCTACTAGGTCAACCAGAGCTCAAACCGACTTATGCAACTCTTAAGCCTCATGGGGAAAACCCACAAGCACTTCTAGGGAAGTGCACAATCCTTGTAACTATTGAAACAAAAAGCTTGCCAATCCTGTTCTATGTTCGTCTAAATAGCGAGAACTATGGAAAGGAAATCCTCCTAGGAAGGCCCTTCAAAAAGGCAACGAAGTGTGAAGTCGACTATATAGCACAGAGGATACACCTAGCACTACTAGGTGTGAGGATAATCGCGACTTTTAGCAAGGGTGACCTCACCAAACCTCGAGCGAAGGGCAAGGAGCATTCTAACATACCAAGCAAGCCTAGTAATGAGAGCAGGGAACTGTTGAAAGAGTTGATACAAGCACAGGTTGAACGGAGAGAACTAGTAAGTGAGGCCATACTTGAGACAAGGAGGTCAGGAGATAAGCCCAAGGATAGGGCTTGGACTTACAAATATCGTAGAAGATCACGAAAGAAGCCCAAGCCTTATAGACGAAGGCATCCATGGAGAGCTGGCACGACGCCACGATGGATATCCAAGGCGTTTCTTCGTAATCAAGGGTATTATGCAGGCAACCGATGGATTTGTATGTCGAAACCCCCTGCTAAACCACCTCGGTCAGGAGCCCAAATTAGGTCAAAAGAAACGAGGCATGGGAGGATCTCTAAATGAGAATCCAAGTCTCAGACCAAAAATATTGGAGTGATTGCACTCCTCATGATTGAAATCAAGAAACCGAACATGACCCATCAAATACTAGATCCTCAGCCTAGCGTGCCTAGCAAGCGAATATCAGAGGGATCCGTCGAATGTGCACGAGGCCCACTAGTGGCCAAGGAGCCTTTGACTATGACTGGATCGATCCACACAGGTGAGTGTTCAGAGGACAACAAAAGACACGACCACGTCCGATCGCTCCAGGGACTCCACATTGCGATCCACCAAGAGTAACCAACCCACTAGACTAAACGCCACTGCTCCCAACTAGGGATCGCAGTAGTCACAGCCCTCGACTGTGACCACACCCCTTGCGGAACGTGTCCCTAACACTTCATCTGAGGAGGAGGTGCCATAACCAGTATCCTTGACAACTCCAATCCATCCCAAGCACCTAAAGCCTAGGCTCGAGGAGGAACCCCTCAAAGATGTGGCCAAGGAGATGACGCACCAAACCACTCAACCTAGCAAGGCTATTCAGCGCGCTGCGGCTATGTCCCATGAGGACACACTAGAGAAAGGAAATGCTAAGGCCCAACCAGGCACAACAACAGTTGACCTAGTCCAAGGTCCTGAACCATTGAGAGATATGCCTTCACTAAACAAGAGAAAGAGGAGAAAACAACGCAAACAACAACAGCTATAGGTGGTCGTGGACCCCAAGAGCATTGAAACCAAGAGCGTTGGAGAGCTGGGAAACAAAGCATCATGTCCGTCCACCAATGAACCCATTGATGTCTCTCCTAATAGCGGCGAAACCTCAGACACATCCGTGCGCCTTGAAAGGTTAATGCAGCCATTGCTATCAACAGTTGCTTCCAACACTCAATCCACCGACAATAGAACTCACATCGACCAATCAAGTATGGAGATAATGCTGCCACAATAGGGCGACAAATTCATACCAGTCATGTCCAAAGAGAACCATGATGCAATGACGAAGCCTCAAGAGAAACATGGAAACCCCAAGCGCATGAGCACTCCTAGCATTGATCAATCTTGCTCTTCTACGCTAAAGCCTAGGCAAACTCCTAGAACCTTGCGTGAAATGGCAATCGAGCAAGCCCTCGTCAAACATAGAGGTGTCGCAGAATGCCTAGCTGAGTTGGATGCTAAGCTCAAGGTGTTCGCACATGTCTATGTCATGGCAGACATGCGCGCGTTCCCTAAAGAGCAGCTTGGAGACTACTTGCCCTTTCCTTTATCTTGGGAAGAGCAGGAACACCTTCACGAGCACTATAGCAAGCTCCTGCATGAACGCTCGCTACTCATCTCGGGCGAGGAAGCCGACGAACTGCACTTAATTGTCACATTGAATGAGGCGCTCTGCCAACTGAATCTCTTAGACATAGAGCAACTGAAGCGACTATCAACAGGCCGAAGTGGATTTGAGTAGCATTGGTGTGAAAGCCGCGTTGCAATGGCCAAACTAGGGGCTCAGATCATGACAGTCTCTGAGGAGCGATTGGCCAAATGGCGATCCCAAAGAGACCCAACCTATGTGGCACCAACTTCCCTTCGAGTGCTGACTGCCATTCGAGGCAAGGACTTGGCTGAACCAAGCCAAGAAAACCCTCTACTTGATAAGGTTCTCACTGAGGAGGAGTTACACGTCGCCAGTAGACTCGGACAAGGTTCCATGCTACTCGATGTGGCAAAATATCTATCAGTATTGAGTAAGTTGCCACGTGTACTAGATGCGTGTGCCACGCTTCGGTACAATCCCGAGTTCTACAATTGGGGTCTATCTTCATGAAGTGACAGGGATTCAAAAAAAAAAGTATATATATAAACAATGATTTTTGTGTCACCCTGTATAGACATTATCAACACACACAAGCAATAAAGAGCCAGGCATGGACAGAAGAATCGAGGCCAACAGGCTACGCTAGGCTGGTCCCCCTTTCACCAGATCATGTCTGCCTTCGGGAAAAGGGCATGCACCCCGCATTGCCACCATGGAAAGCCCTGAACAACATCCCTAATGATGTAAGCAGGGCGCAGTCCCTCTCTACACACTTTTCCCTTCCCGACCTATCCTTCCAAGGATAAGCCCTCCAAATGTAGGACCACCAACCGATGTAACTCGGCGTGAGTCAAGATCTGCTTGTAGTTAGAGGCCAGAGGGACACCATTACAATGAGTACAACATGTTCCACACCTTCTCTTCTAGTCATATGCATTTGACAACCCACACTGAAATCCCTCCTATGCAAACAATCTTATTCCATATCAAGGCCTAATCCTTGGATTGCATCTTGCAGGCCTCCAGAAGGAAAACATGGAGAACCACGGACAACTGGCGTGCAGAGACGCTCTTCGCAGACGACGGGAGCACGCGGCATGCACCCCTCCACTGGTGCACTATGTACGAAGCCTCAAGAGAAACATGGAAACCCCAAGCACATGAGCACTCCTAGCATTGATCAATCTTGCTCTTCTACGCTAAAGCCTAGGCAAACTCCTAGAACCTTGTGTGAAATGGCAACCGAGCAAGCCCTCGTCGAACATAGAGGTGTCGCAGAATGCCTAGCTGAGTTGGATGCTAAGCTCAAGGTGTTCGCACGTGTCTATGTCCTGGCAGACATGCACGCATTCCCTAAAGAGCAGCTTGGAGACTACTTGCCCTTTCCTTTATCTTGGGAAGAGCAAGAACACCTTCATGAGCACTATAGCAGGATACTGCATGAATGCTTGCTACTCATCTTGGGCGAGGAAGCCGACGAACTATGCTTAACTATCACATTCAATGAGGCGCTCTGCCAACCGAATCTCTTAGACATAGAGCAACTGAAGCGACTATCAGCAGGCCGAAGTCGATTTGAGCAGCGTCGGTGTGAAAGCCGCATTGCAATGGCCGAACTAAGGGCTCAGATCATGACAGTCTCTGAGGAGCGATTGGCCAAATGGCGATCCCAAAGAGACCCAACCTATGTGGCACCAACTTCCCTTCGAGTGCTGACTGCCATTCGAGGCAAGGACTTGGCTGAACCAAGCCAAGAAAACCCTCTACTTGATAAGGTTCTCACTGAGGAGGAGTTACACATCGCCAGTAGACTCGGACAAGGTTCCATGCTACTCGATGTAGCGAAATATCTATCAGTATTGAGTAAGCTGCCACGTGTACTAGATGCGTGTGCCACGCTTCGGTACAATCCTGAGTTCTACAATTGGTTTCTATCCTCGTAAAGTGACAGGGATTCAAAAAAAAATGTATATATATAAACAATGATTTTTGCGTCACCCTGTATAGACATTATCAACACACACAAGCAATAAAGAGCCAGGCACGAACAGAAGAATCGAGGCCAACAGGCTATGCTAGGCCGGTCCCCCTTTCACCAGATCATGTCCGCCTCCGGGAAAAGGGCATGCACCCCGCATTGCCACCATGGAAAGCCCTGAACAACATCCCTAATGATGTAAGCAGGGCGTAGTCCCTCTCTACACACTTTTCCCTTCCTGACCTATCCTTCCAAGGATAAGCCCTCCAAATGTAGGACCACCAACCGATGTAACTCGGCGTGAGTCAAGATCTGCTTGTAGTTAGAGGCCAGAGGGACACCATTACAATGAGTACAACATGTTCCACACCTTCTCTTCTAGTCATATGCATTTGACAACCCACACTGAAATCCCTCCTATGCAAACAATCTTATTCCGTATCAAGGCCTAATCCTTGGATTGCATCTTGCAGGCCTCCAGAAGGAAAACATGGAGAACCACGGACAACTAGCGTGCAGAGACGCTCTTCACAGACGACAGGAGCACGCGGCATGTACCCCTCCACTGGTGCGCTATGTACCCACTCTCAAGAGATATGCAAAGAAATGCGGACCTAAACGGCACCGTCTCGGATGAAGGCCTAAAAACCCTCGGACCAAGAAAGTCAAAGCTCAGCTAAGCGTGCAAGCCGTGGCAACACCAGTTGCATAAATCCCCCACGAGCGCTCAAGCACCAGGTGCCCAAGAGCAGGAAAGGTGGCCAGGGATAGGAAGAGTTTGACGAATTAGTTAAAGGCATTTTGGAACTGGCGGCGGCCCGGGACTATACCATCCATGTCCCGGCCGACATGTGCCCTACCCGACCTCAAGACAATCCCGCACCAGCACCAGCCCAGTCGCCCAACCAATCAGACTCGCCCCGCCTAGTAGAAATCGACTAAGCCCTAGGATGTACGAGCAGCTTAACAAGTTATCAGGACCTAACTTTTTGTCTTTTGAAGGGTGAAAGGGAAACTCCCCACTCATGCAACTTCTTCTGCCTATAGCTAATGTATGCCGCATCTTTGACAAGCGATCGCATGGGAGTGCAATTAACATCATAGCATTTCGGAAAGTCATGTTTTAACATAGCTACATGTGTTGAATTAGTTAATGAAATCAAGCATGTACTCTCACGACGTGACAAGTGGATGTAGGATAACACAAGTCTTCGTGCAAATATGTTCAACGCCTTGGTCACTGCAAAACCACAACCGTGCACTAACCGCAACAAAGTCATGCTGTTGAACGCGAACAGTCACCCTCGTGAGTGCCCACATCGCACGAACCCACGCGTAGTCATGGGCTACACTCTCTTCTTGGGTCACGCTCTACACTCACTACGGGGGGCGCTGCAATCGTACCGATATCGCAACAACGGCTCCCCTAACAACAAGGCTAGGGCAAATCCATTACGGTCACATCCATTTCCCGAGCCTTCGAGGCTTGACATGTCCCGACCCATTGAAAGACTCATAACCCCCGCATATTGCAATGGTTGTACGGTGGCCAAAAAAAAAAAACACCCACACGCACATCACCACACCTAGGGGTCCTCAAAATTAGGTACGTCCAGTGACCTTGGTCGGCTGGCTCCATCTCTAGTCCCCTAGCCCCCTGGCATCACCCACAATACTTCAGGGCACATCAAGAGCAGGACAGCCTTAGGAAGCTTGTCTCGCCTGTGGTTAAACCTGTCACCCTGAACCATTCTCACAATTCCCTCTCACACTTTGCCTTAAAACCATGGCAACCAATTGGGGCATGCACCGCACGAATGGCCATGAACAGTACACCGTTCTCATCCACATGCCCAATGTTATTCCCGTGCCCTATCCTGCTACATCTACAATCACAATGCACACGATGGCGCACCCACCTTCACATGTACTTCTTTCCACCATGGACCACTCTCCTTCATCCACACGATGTTATGAGCCACCACGCCGCAGTCTTCTACCTACATAATATCTAAGTATGCACGGACACTCACATAATATCTGCACAAAAGTCTATACACAATTTGGGTCCTCAAGTGCAGGACAATACTCCAGGCTTGCTTAGAGTTCGACCTGTCTCCCAAAATATGTCTTGTGCACAATAAGAAGACTAGCACTACCCTTAGGGAGAGACCACATGATAGGTTTTTTCAATTGCAGGTATTCACGACTCCAACGAAGGTGTCGTTCGCTTTTCATCAACACTCAACTCTAAATTCCTATCCTTATCACCCTGTAAGCCTGCCCAGAATCATCATACACTGAATCCCCAACCAACCGCCACTTGTACTCCATCCGTGCAACCCCCCCAAATTACAGCCCTACCACCAACTCCCATTGCCCTACCACCTACAGCTTAACCCACCAATGTGCCCCCAACGACCTTCCTCCCCACCACTACCGACACTTCGCCATGGCAACCCCCGACACCCTTGCCACCCACGTCTTCGGTGCATGCTAACGCCTGCTACCTATGATGGTGAGTGCCATGGGATTGGCACTCGTCTAGGAGGGGGGTAATTTTAACCCCAACACGAAGAAAGAAAAAGGAAATAAAAAAAATGCAGGGCAAAGGCCGAAAAAAGATAGCTCGACTGAAGAAAGAAGAGGAGAAAAGGCCAAAAGCGCAAGGGCAACCTTAAAAGTCCAAGGCAGCTGCAAAAAGGGGAAAGATGCATTCTAAAATGCAAAGGCGCACCCTGAAATCTTGTAAAAGAGTGCCAGGCAGTGGAAAATCTGGAAAGCTAAAATAAAAGACAAAGGCAAAGGCGCACCAAGAAAAGCGCAAGACAAAACTCGTGTAAAAGAGCGCAAGTGCACTGCGGCTTAACTCAAGGAGCGCCGGGCTCTCACCCGTGCAATTTGTAAATATAGATGGGCGGTGGAAAGGGAGCTAGGAAGATACAAAGGACAATGGGAAAAAGGGCCTAGTCTATGGCCGGCCATGTAAAAGAGGGACAAGGGGATGACCGCCCAAAAGGGATTTAGGGTTTTGTATATAAAGTTGAAAAGTGAATGAGAAGCTCATTCTTGTGTGTGGCAAAAAGTGGCTCTCCTCTTCTTCTTCTCCTTCTTGTTCTTGCTTGCTTGAGCTTGTGCTTGAGAGAGGGAGTGTGAGAGGGTGAGAGTATGAGAAAGTGAGTGTGTGAGGGTGAGGGACTGTGGGGTGGAGAAGCTCTCCATCTTCTCCTCTCTTCTTCTCTTCTCTTCTCTTCTCTTGTCTTGCTCGCGGCTATGGAGCTTGGAGCGTGGAGCTTGAGGATGGAGCTTGTTTGAAGCTTGCACTTGGATCATGGAGCTACCAGAGTGTGCGGAGAGGAGTTAACTCGAACGGCATGGAGGTAAGCTCACTACACCCATAGATATGGATGGCGCGTCGGCTATGTGACAGGTACCCATTAGTGCTCAACTTGGAACGCTTGAAACAATAAGCGGTCCGTGGGTCTTAGCGGTTGAGCGAAAGCTCCTACACCAATTGATCCTTAACAAATGTATACTTCTTGGCACGAAGGTCATGAAGCATTTTCATCTGCTTCTTCCCTACTTCCTGATGTAGCAAGGCTTGTAACCAAATCTCATCAAGATATGCAAGGGAAGAGAGTTTTTCTTGCAATGCTTCCTCTTTACCCAAAGAATAGTTTAGAAAAAACCTTAGTGTAGGCAACTC
Organism: Lygodium microphyllum; assembly: GCF_053477565.2. Taxonomy (NCBI): domain Eukaryota; kingdom Viridiplantae; phylum Streptophyta; class Polypodiopsida; order Schizaeales; family Lygodiaceae; genus Lygodium; species Lygodium microphyllum. Next base: position 19,076,837 of record NC_141157.1, read on the forward strand.
AATCTTTGAAGGTAAAACACACTCTTCCTCATGTACTAATCTAAAAGGGGTGTGGCATGTAGTTCTTTTGAATGTCATGTTATAAGCCCAAATAGCCACATACAACTTCTTATCCCAATCACGCTTACCTTCAAATACAGTCTTAGATAAAATCCCCAAAAGCTACTTATTGGTACTCTCTACTTGCCCATCAGCTTGGAGATGTAAGGTGTGGTCTTATTATGTTTAATTTGTAGAGCTTCCATTAAAGTCTCAATGATTTTATTCAAAAAATGTGTCCCACAATCAAATACAATCTCCTTAGGTGGACCAAAATAGCAAACAATGTATTCCAAAATAAAACTAGATGTTTCCTTGACATTATCCTTCATCATAGCAAATGCTTGAGATGACTTCATGAAATAGTCTATCACTACAAATATATGATGCTTTCATGTAATTGATGAAGGATGTATAGGTCCAACAAAATCAATATCGCACTTCTCAAATGATACTATAGCCATGATAGGAGTTAGTGGTGGGCACTTCCTATTCTCCCTATTGTCATGTCTCTAATATGTATCACATCTCTTAACATATGCAAATGCATCCTAAAAATGGATGGCCACCAGTATCCGGCTCTCAAATCTTTATGTGCAATCACAACAAAGTGCCCTCCACAAGTGGAGTCATGACACTCTTTCAAGATAAGCGGAACCTCATCATGCAAGGATGACACATCGATGATAAACATCATCAACCCCTTATCGATATAGTGTTCCTGCAATTAAAGCAAATTTCAAGTATTGCTACCTAATTTTTCTCTTTTTAGCCTTCGACAAAGCGGCTTTAGCCTCTCCTATGGATAGATAATGCATTATGGCAACATATCAGGATGGAATGGAGGTTGCATCGATTTTGATTAGACCCTCGAGGTCACTACCTTCAGCCAAGACTTCCTGCGACTCCCCAAAATCCACAAGACATTCAATGATGCCCTACAACTTCAATAGTTTACTCTTAACTTCATAGTCCAACTCATGCAAAGTGATCAAACACTTTGCTAGGCGGTCTGGTGGCTACAACTTATTCAAGAATAGTTGCCTTGGCCCCTCTGTCTTTGTATAAAATAGTACATTTTCATACAGGATGTAGTGCTTGAATTTCTTCATTGAAAAAACTGTCCCAAGGCATGGTTTCTCCATGTAGGTATAATTAATCTCAGACACCCCCAATTTGTGATTGGCAAATGCAATTGGATGGTACCGCTTCTTCTCCCAAATCTAGGCTAAACATCAAGTAATACTATACATCGTAGCTGCTGAAAATATTTAAAAGGTATCATCCCTTTTAGGTGCTTTTAGGACTAGTACTTTTGCCAATTCTTAATAAAATGTCGATAATATTCAATTGATGATAGAAGGCTTCTCAAAGTGGTGATTTTGACCCCCGTATAGAATAGGGTCCCTACAACTAGCCTTGGGGGAGGGCTAGTGCATCCTTTCTTATATTTAACTTGATTCAAATTAGATTCAATCAAAATCTGCCATACAATCACAAGCAATTCATTCTTGGTACATCAGTTGTCAATCGTATGCATAATCAAAATCACATTTAGTACTTATTCCAAAAGTTGATTTACCCTAGAAGACAATCTTGAACAATCTTGGGTTGCTCTTATCCTTAGAGATAATTCAAGGTTTCAACTATGAACTGAGTCTAGTATGTTACCACTTTGGGTGCGAGTCTTCAACCCCCCTTAAGATTGTTATTACTATTTGAGCTTTGCTTAAGTTGATCCTCCTAGGATAGATGATTTGCTCTTACATTGTTCCTTTAGTGTTCGGTCCAATATAAGTTCATTTCTTAATGCGATACCTAACAAGCCTTTGACTTGTTCAATCAAACCATCTAAGAGTTGAGAGTCTCTTGGTGTATGGTAGTTTTGAGAGTATTAATGATTAGTTTTTCCTATTGTGAAGATAGTTGTTTTGTATTTCCAAAGGATACCATTTGTCATGAGGAGGGGCTCATCGGACCTTCCTTTAGTCATAGTTATATGATCCATCATTGATCGGGTTACGTTCTAGTTGAGGACGACCCTTAGACAATTCTGACCGAAGTGTCTAATTGTAAGGGAGGAGAATCTAAAATCTAAACCATCACACAATACTAGACAAAATGGAAATAGACTTCTCTACCTCTCCTCTAGGGTGACTTTACAATTTACTAAGTTTGTTTTCCTAAGACTATGTAAGTTTACCAAGAATTTTCCATTTGTTTTTTACCAATTTTCCTAGGTTTATTACCTAACCTAGGACTAAGTTAATCATGTTGTTTTCCAAGATAAAAATTGTATGTGAAACCTAACTGATTTTTCATCCACCATGAATTGGAGGATAGCTAGAATCCATCTTTTTTATTTCTTTTACAATGATGATGAAAGCTAGTTTATTGGTTTGCTATAATGCACATAATCTAAAGGTATTTCCAAAATTAACTTAGTTTTTATGATTCGGTCTTAGCTATTAATGTTTTATGCAACCTTTTTTGCCACTCTTTCATATATTATTATTGACTAATAGAGATGGTGGAATCTAGGTTGGTATGATCGGGGCTAGGTCGTTGCACATATTTTCGCTCACATTTCTGGATGTTACGTGCCTCCAATAGTTCCACCACCTTTCATAAGTCTCGCAACTCTCAAGCTTTAAGAGAGTTGATCCAAGAATGGGGGTGTTCTTTGGGAAATAAGGGCCTTGGGACAATGTAATGAATCTTCCTCCTCTTCTCTTATTTTCTCTCTCTATCTCTCCCACTCTTCTCTATATCTCACTCCACCTCCAATTCTCTCTCTCTCTCTCTCTCTCTCTCTCTCTCTCTCTCTCTCTCTCTCTCTCTCTCTCTCTCTCTCCCCTCTTTTCTTATCTTGTCTCTCTACTCTTATTTCAAGGTCTATTTGTCTAGCCTTTATACAAGCTAAGGGGGGTACCCCCTCCCTCTCTCCATGTATCCTCCTCATCTAGTTGATAGCATGGCAACCCATGTGTTCATGTTCAAGGCGTTAGTGATGATGCCTCATCAAGGCAACGATGATGTGATGAAAGGGTTTGACATGGCTAATGAGAGGAATGGCAATCTAGGAGTTTACATGACTAGTGGTGATCATATGGTGGCATCTCATTACATAAATTTTTTAAAATTTTAACATTCGACATCAAAACTAACATATGGGGAAACACACATAGCCTCATAGGGTGTCAACTGTGATTAATCACCAACTTGGCCTACACTTGAGCACCTCCAAGCTTAGACAACCCCTTGATATAAAATAAGGCCCATCTTGATCTTGATCTAATAGGCCATGAACACCTTAGAAAAGTCACATTGATATTCTTGATTCATGCCAACTCAAGCTCAAGTTGTCCCCTAAATAGTTAAGCTCCAAGCATTCATTTGGTTATAAGAGGTAGAGGTGTTAGAAGGCAGGCATAGGAACCCACTATAAGCAAGGGAGTATAAGGGCAGATGAGTGTGAATAGCCCTAGGGGCAGGGGAAACCCTAACCCTAGCTTGGCAAAGGCTATATAAATAGCCTATGGGTCAATATCAAGTGTGAGAGAGTGTACCCAAGTTGTACTCTAAGCAACTTAGTAAGCAAGATTTCATTCTTGTACTTTGAGCTCTCTTCTCCCTCTTGTGCACACATTCCAATGCTACAACTGTGGTTTCCAACATGGTATTAGAGCCATCTCTGATATCCTCAGCTTCCCTCAGCCTCAGCTATCACTAAGTGCACATGAGTCTCTATCTCCTTCATCTTATCCTTCTTTCCTCCATAGCTGCTTGCAACCTACCTCTATTGGAGGACTTGGGGAGGACAAAGGAGGCCATATCTCCCTCTGATTTCTTCTAGGGACTTCTTGGCTATCTTAGGGCGAATCAGCTTGGCACGATAGAGCTCAGGATTAGTCGACGGTGTGGGCAGCATTGCGTGATTTCCAGAAACAGGCGCAATTTCTGACAACGCAGAATTTGGGCTGCTATACACGCATCAAGCAACGCAATCCTTGCAGCTATCTTGGGGCTTTGATAGCCCCCCAAGTGGGCTATCCTCAGCTAAAAGGGTTCCTAGAAATTCCTCTCACAGAGAGAGATTTCTACCAAACCCTAACTGTGTTTTTTTGGGCAGCCATAGCCAACAAGCTCCAAGCTTGACATTTTGTCATTTTTTCACTCTGAGCTGCATTAACAATGATTCTAATCACTGAAGCAGAGTCTCTGAAGCCTATTCCAGATTCTAAAGCTCTTGGGCATGCTCAATGGACATCACTAAGCATTGGGAAGCCGACTTCCAATCGGGTTCCATTCAAGCACTTCACTAAGCTTGACAATAGTGTTTTCTAAACACTAATCATGAATCATCAGGTTAATTGCTTGCTGGGCATTCACTAAAATCTAGTGAGTTTTTTATTCCTCTTCGTATATTACTGTAAGGTTATGTGTACAATTAACACATAGACCATCATACACTAGAAGTGTATTGCATACCGTGAGTGACTTTGTCTCAAGTACATTGGTCAATGAAATCAAAAGCATGAGTGTCATTGTACTCTCCTCGAAATCGTCAGCAAGCATTGAGATCATAAACCAACCCTGACCAACACAAGCTTCATCCACTAAGCCATACCACAAGGAGGAGCCTGAAGTCTAGTCTAGGTTTACTTCATTAAAACCTAAAAAGACTATTAAACCTCGGAAGAAGTTTGCACATAAGAAAGGACCACCAAAGTCATACTTTGAAATATTACACTTATATGATTTTCAGCATTTCTCTTCATTGCAACTTTGATTTCAAATTGTCTAATTTGCTTCCGCATTCAGTGGAAAGTTTGTAGGGGACTAAACACTGCCCTTGTCCTAACAAGTGGTAAGACCTTCCCAATGACCACAACATATGCTGATGTCCGTCCTCAAATTCGAAAGTTTGATGGCAAGGATTTCCACCCATGGCAGGTACTTATAAAATACAAAATGATGGAGAGAGGGTATTGGCCTCTCATTCAAGGCAGTAGAGCTGTAAACTCTGCAAATCTAGTTGATATAGAGGATGACCAACGTGCTCAAGCAATCATAATGCTACACTTAGATGAATCCCTGATTCATCATGTTGATCGACTAAACACTGCTAAAGAAAAATGGGATGAGCTTGAAAAGCTCTATGGAGCCACTGGCAAAAATACTAAAATCTTCCTTAAAATTGAATTATTTAGCTTGGAATATCGTTCAGGAGAAGATTTGGGAAAATTCATTTCTCATATGAAGGGACTTATGGCACAGCTTGCTTCTGTACAAGCTCTAATACATGAAGAAGATGCTATTGCTATTCTCCTAAAAGCTGTAAAACAGGTGTTTCCTACTCTTGTAACCACTCTTACCAACATTCCAGATCCTACTTTGGCAAGTACCATTCAATCCTATTTGGATGAAGAAAAGAGGAACCACAAAGAAAGCAACAACAGTCAGGCAACTTCAAATTCCCGTGATCAAGTATTGGTTCATACAATTCTCACTAGATGTTCTTTCTGTAAGAAAAAAGAACATCTTGTAAACAACTGCTGGAAGAAGTACCCCGAGAAGATGAAATGTAACAAGTGCAAGAAGACATGGCATAATACTAGTAAATGCCCCAACACTCCTGAAATACCCAAAGAATTGGTGGCCAACTATGCCTCCGATCCATCTGAAGATCGACTGTTTTGACTATTTAAATCATCTACCTAAAACAACCTTGTAAGGCTGATTTATAAAGGCATCCCAAAAAAGGGGGGGGGGACCTCTTACATGCTTTGTAATCCAATGCCACCCTAGCATTGAGGGGGGGTGTTAGAAGGCAAGCATAGGAACCCACTGTAAGCAAGGGAGTATAAGGGCAGATGAGTGTGAATAGCCCTAGGGGCAGGGGAAACCCTAACCCTAGCTTGGCAAAGGCTATATAAACAGCCTATGGGTCACTATCAAGTGTGAGAGAGTGTACCCAAGTTGTACTCTAAGCAACTTAGTAAGCAAGATTTCCTTCTTGTACTTTGAGCTCTCTTCTCCCTCTTGTGCACACATTCCAATGCTGCAACTCTGGTTTTCAACAAGAGGACACTTGCTAAGTGATGGGAAGCAAAAGGATATTAGCTAGGCACCTCAAAGTAGACATCATTCATCCATATTGCATTAGGTACTCATCCATGTCTATTAAGGAGCACTTTTTGCACTATAGGAACAAGCTCTAGGGCATTGGAGGCACCTAGCTTAGGCACTTAGTTGATAATTTTTCTTACACACTCATAATTAGTTAGGAGTACTTAGTCACACCACACATGGATGTTTGTGGACATAGGTTCTAAGGATACACATTTGCACTCCCACACAAAAGGAAGGATCCATAGGTGAGCATTTGTACCCACCATACATGTGCATAGCAATTAGAAGTTACTCGTATGAAAATACTAGTCTAGGCAGTGCTTATGCATACTCTGGATAATCACCCAAGCACCTAAGTGTTTAGGCACACACAACTTATCTTTAATGCACCTATTATTACACAAGTAGTGCGAGGGCACATAGCTAACATAGTCTCAACAACTCAAAATTACATTTTGGAATGTGCACCTCACCTAGGCACATACACTTAGATCACACTCAATCATAGTTTAGAGGCTCCCATTGTTTAGAACATGCAAGCATACACCTAGACATGGCTACACACCTTATTTATAGACACTCTAGATCCCTCACTCGCATGTGCATGGTCACCCATTGCATGCCACATTCACACCCATAGCCTTAGGGACTCCATTAGTATGGCTCAAACAAAGACACGCACACTCGTAGGGTTTTTCATAGCTAGCTACCACATTGTCCATATCACTAAGCATAAGAATCTCCCTTTCCTAAAACCACCATACACACACCCTAGGCACTTTCACTTAGAATATTCCCTTGACCACTTAGGCATAAGAACCCATCTTGCTTTGAGGGCACATGGGTACTTGACCACTCACTCAACCTTAGGACCCCCCCCCCCCCCCCCCCCCCCCAATAACCTTGGTTAGATTCCACATGCCTACACCATTCCTTAAATGTACATCTCAACCCTCGGCACCCTATTCTCACATCCTAGGCATGTCTACATCAACCACATGATAGTTTTTGGCACTTCCTTAGGTCAAGACCACTAGTACATTAGTGTGCATAACAACTTAGCTCATCCACTTGTTGAATATTTGTATGTAGTCCTCAATAAAGTTAGTTCAACCTTTCAATATCTCTAGGCCACCATATTTTGCATGATTAGAATCTTGGATGCACTTTTATTCTCACCCACTAACACCTCCTAGCCTCGTAGATCTAGATCCATTAAGACACTAGTCCTTTGCAAATTAGGTGGAAAATTGGCCAATAAAACTACCAATTGTTGAATTCAAATCATTACAAGGCCACATTCAGGGAAGTGCCAAGAGCCATAAACATCATGTTGAGTCCATTACTTGATGGCAAGGATTCATTTAGAGGTACATCAAGATCCAGGGCTATGCAAAAAGACAGCACACAAAGCTAACAAGAGGATGCCAACCTTGCTACGGGCTTGGAGAAATCCTCAATTTGCAATTAAGTTTCCAAGATCGCTACAAGATTGCTTGCCAAGATCCATTTATACCTAACCTCAACTCGTGAGAATTCGCTTCAATTTGAATTTATGAGTGGCTTGACCTAGAACATAATGATGCCACCTCTTTGGCACCAACACTTAAGAGTTTAGCTAAGAAATTATTGTTAGATATGCTCAATGCCCCGCCCTCATAAGGTGCCACCAATGATCCATGGTGCTCAAAGTTATAAGGCCCCCATTACGAGGAGAAGCCAAATGTGAGCCCAGACATTGGTTGAGTCTTGACTTGTATATCAAATGAGGTCTATGTGACAGGATGGCAAAAAGGTGACCATTGTGGGTCTAATCTTTGGGTTGGACTGAGTAGTTAAGCTAGTAGCAACTCGAGGCACATTGCCCTCGGCCCGACAGTAGAGGGAATATTCCCTGGCCGACTAGTGCTCATATGGTAGGCCGACCTAACCGCCTTCACGGGCTATAAAAGCTAAACCCCTTCACAACCATCGATCATCTATCTTTCACCTAGTCAGAGTTGTTCCAGCTAGCCTTAAGCTCTTCACCTATCTTCTGTCTAGATTGCCATCTAAGCTTCACTGTGGAAGCGCACGGGTGGACAGAGCCATCTCTGTATCAGTTGTTTAGAGCTAAAGAAAATTTCTAATTCCCCTCTTATCTGTTGTGTACTCTCTATCTCTATCTCTTTCTCAGATTCTATTCGCTGTGCCGTGTAATTTTTACAATTATGTGGGCACAATACATTCAAGCTACTATCCCATAGCTAGTTTTTATGAAGCATTTACTAAATAAGTCCATAAGCAATATGAAGGAGGCCTTCTCAGAAACATCAAGATTAGTTAACCATGTTTGTCCATTTTTTCCTAAGAAAAATTCATAAGCAATATGAAGGAGGCCTTCTCAGTAGCATCAAGATTAGTAAACCAAGTTTGTCCATTTTTTCCTAAGCAAAGTTCAAAGGCTTGAACTTGATTGGTGTCACCAATAAGGTTATTGGCATCATAGACTTGCACAATTTTTTTGATAAAGCTATGAGGGTCATCCTCGGTGCAGTAATTATCTACCTATTTTGCAATTAAGGGGATTTTTGCCTGGTCTCTAGCACCTAGAGTGTTTTTCATTCAGGTTAGGATGGTTTGTGCAATGTGGGTCCCTACTTGCATCAAATAAGAGTAGTCAAACAAGGGCATCATTGCATGGGACCTGAGAAGGAATCCTATCCCCATCCTATTACTCTTGCATCCAATAACATTCAATGGATATTTTCCATCTTTGCTTGCATGGTTGCAAGCTAGTGTCTAGTTTCATTGTTAAGATCTAGTTGTTAGTTAAGAGTGTTTATCCGTTGGCCTTGCAGCTCTCCCAAAGTTTTTCCATTACCTCGAGTCATATCGGAGACATTAAACTTTGTAGCTTACTAGAAGTTGTTGATTAAGGCTTGGAAGTCATTCAAGGCATTGCCTCAGCCCCTCAATTCTCTCCATTGTGCTTGGTGTCATCCTCGTGGTTTCTCTTGCTTCTCAGTGGTCTAACTAGATAACTTAGTTAATTAGGTCATGTATAGGGGTGTTTTGAATGTCTAGGATCTACTAGGACTGGGGTCTCTCCTTGATGTGGGCGTTGGAAGGTCACATCTATGTTTTGCTTCTTATTTTTGAGTCTCCTACCTTTATCTCTTCTTGTTCTTTAGATCATTGAATATTGAGCAAGTGAAGTCTTCTTGGTCACAATCTTGCTTGTGCTCATGAATTGTGCAAAAATTCTCTCTCTCTTTCCATCAAACAATGTGTAAAAAACACTTTCGTGTAGCATACTTGCATTAGATTAATTGTGTTTCCTTCTGGTTTTCTTGACGGTTTTTTTTTGCCATGTTGAGTTTATTTCTTTTCCCTTGCGAGTTTCCTTTTTAATTATTGCACTTACCCTTTCTTTTCACTTTGCGCATGTGCAAATGCAATTGTGTGCATTGAGAGTGGAATGTAGTGACTACATGGGGTGCAACAGTGCACATGTGTGGAAAGTGAATTAATATGTGTGCTTAGAGTGCTTAACAACAGTGCTCAACATGTAGAGTTATGATTCCTTCTCATGCCTTAAGGTATGCAGATGTAGATTGAGAAGAAATGTGTCCTAAGGTGAGCTCAGAGACTCAGTTGTTCAGGGTTAGTGCATAGTGCATGTGCACTCTACACAAGTGTGACTATGTGCAATTACAAGAATATTTAGGTGGCAAATACAATTAGGTGTAGGCGCACCTAAGTCTAAGTGCAACTGCTCCTAAGTGCATGTACAGGTAAGTGCACTAATTTCAAGCATACATAGGCTCACACAAGTACACTCGAGCATACACAAGTACACAATGGTTGGCTCAATATACGTTTTTGTGCACTAGGTTAAGGTGTTTAGAGTTGCTAGCACAAGTGCATCAGAAGTGCACATGTGTGTATATGCACATGTCCATGTCAGTGTGCCAATGTTAGTGTGTGTGAGTGTCAAAGCAACTGCACTATGTGCAATCAAGCACATAAGTGAATTGAGTGAGGCTAAATGTAAGGTTTGCAGTAGTGGACCTAGAGTGGGTGGGGTTGTGGATACTAGTGCACTCAAGGGTACTCAAGTTCACATGCATGTGTCTATGCGAGTGCCAGTGCCAATGCACATTTGTGCACACGAATGCATGCAAGCGCACCATTGCACACTAGTGCATTGCAAGATGCCACCTTCTTCCCTCCAAACTTCCCTTGCAAACAAGGTGGGAGTGGGTTGGTATTGAGACAAAAGAGACTCTTGCAACAAGTGCATGTATGAGTGGCATACTACTATTCACTTGTCTGTGCAGTTGGGATCTTAAATGAATTCAAGGCTCATAATGAGTACACATGATATTTATGTTAACTATAAGTAGTTATGAAAGATTGTGTGTAGGAGTGGGATAGTGCACAAATGTATGTGCACTAGTGCATGTGGGTAATGCTTAATGGAAATAATGTACCAAAGTTGAAAGTTCATATGCAAGTGCAGTGCACTCGAACTAATACACTATGATATGGAAGGGTACTAGGAATTGTGTGAAGAGATGGATTTAATGGTAATGCAAGGTTCTAGTGCACACAAGTGTACATGCTAGTGCTAGTGCAAGTGCACATACATGTTTGTGCACTCAAATGTACACAAGTGCACTCAAGTGTATGCAAGTGCACAAGAGTGTGCAATTTGATGTGGCAAGTACACATACAAGGCCTCATTGTCTTTCCTTACTCCCCCTCAAGCCTCCCCTACAAACAGTATGGTTGTTGGCTTGTGAAAGAAGAGAGAGAGAGGTGGGTCATCATGCATTAGGGTTGTTTAGAAGAAGTGTGTCTACAATAATTGCACTAGAGTGCACTTATAGTGCATGTATGGTTGAGATGCGACACTAGTGCAAGGTGCAACACATTATGGCAAGTCTTAAAGTGCTAGTGAATGTTTCAATGTGCAGAGACTTCTATGTGGACACAAGAGTACTTGGGATTATGGATGCAATGCAAGATGCAGCCCCTAGGTACACAAGGGTACACTCAAGTGCACATAGGGTGAGTTAATGCAAGTGCCAATGTGCTGGAGCACACATAAGTGCGCACTAGTGGAAAGGGGATCGATTGATGCGCACCTACTTACTTTTTCAAGAGAATTGATCTATGAAGTACAGTGGCCATCTCTCACTAATCTCTTTGCACCCTCGGAAAGGATCAATTCATAATGGGTGCCTAAAACCATGCGCACCTACTTATTTTTTCAAGAGAATTGATGTATGAAGTACAATGGCCATCTCTCACTTAGACTCTCGCATGTATTATGAATGCTGAGATTCGCTTGTAGTGAGTGTATGTGGCTTCCAAGCTTGAAGGAGGAGGCCTTTGTGAAGCTCCATGACCCTTGAGTGTATTCCTTTCATTCTTAACCCTCTATGGCCTTTGCATGCAAGAAGGAAGCATGAGCTTAGGCACGAGAGAGTGCTCAAGAGAAGGAAGAACAAAGCTTCACCCATTCAGTTTCTCACACACACACACACACACACACACTCTCTCTCTCTCTCTCTCACACACACACACACACAACACTTTCACTCTCACTCTCCCAATTGAAAGCAAGAGTTCAAAATTTGTACGCAGATGAAAAGTCTATTCTATTCTTTCTCATCCTTTAAATTAAAAAATATTAAGGGTTTCCCCATCCCCCTTAGGCATCCTACCCATTTTGTGGTTCTTTTTAGTTGGTCATGGACCTTTTTACATGCAAGTAAGCTTTACCAGGGGCGCTAGCTTGGCGTGACCGGTTAAGCACCATCCCGAACGTTCGAGGTAAGTGAGGTAACCTTGGTACCCCTGTAATACCAATGAAATGCGAGAAGGGGGAATTTGTAAGAAAAAAGGGAGTTTGGAAAGGAGGAGACTTTTGGTGAATATCAAATTCGAGGAGAGCTCTGCTGCGTTTACGTTGGCGTTTTCGTCCCTTAGGTATAGCCTGCAGCGTGTGGTCGTGAATGGGGTGCTTGCTGGGAGGGAGGCAGCGGGGGGTACCTACTACTTAAGGCGAAGCCTGGCGGGGAGAGCAGCATACTTACCTGGGCGGGGTCTATCGGTGATCAGGAAGGCCGATGGCCTAGGGTCGGCCTCTCCATTGCACTGCGGACGGGCCGCACCCTAGCATCTCCCCTGAGTGGGAGAGTGCACGTCATAATTTGTGGCAGCGGGGGCTCGCGTTCGCGCGGCCCCTATTCAGAGCGAAGACCTAACCTGCAGACCCATTCCCGCTGCAAGCGTCGCGCTCGGATCGCCTTCCAATCTTCGTCGTCGGTGCAATGCTGAGAGAGAAAAGGTCCCATGCTCGCTCTGGCAGCGCATGGCAAGGCTCGTTCCGTCGGGGGAGAGCGGGATCTCCAACGACCCCTTCTGTCCTTCAACTGCTCCGGTGCCGGTTTAAGCGGACGCATTGGCCTGATAGGCGGCAGGCCCCGCGCTGGACGCCGCAGCACAGATCCGCTCCGTAGCTTTGATCCTGCTGGCCCGGCCTGCCGCAGGGGGCTTGCACGGACCGGACCGCAATCGGAATCTCGACGACTATCGGACTCACGTGGGTGTTCGCGGACACGCTTGGATGGGGGCGGGAGGCCGGCGTCTATTTTGGCGCGATCAAAGCTCGAAATTGTTGCTTGCTGCTGGTGGCTCCGGCGCCATGGATTCTGATGGAGAGGTCAGTCAGCACTGATCTTTCGGTCTCTATCCTTCCTTCTAGGCTTGTGCTGCCAGGTCCTGCTCCGACCACACACACACACACGGCACTTGCTTGGTTTGTGCCAAGGGAGGATGAGATGACCTCATGGTCTCCCTCGATGATTACATACCATGTGGTGGAAACAGGCAGGCCTCTCCTGCCCAGCTCCCGAGTTTCTCCCTCGATACGTCGAGGGTGCACCGTGACAAGGGTTCTAAGCAACAAGGAAAAAAATGTGTGAAGGCTCCAGACGTAACAAAGTGGAAGAGGCACCAATCGCATAGCATGCAAACTGGTTCACACAGACAGTGCACGCAAGGCATGTATGTGCAACGACAGCAATTTCAGGGGCATTTGAAGTCGGAAATTTTAGTTCTGCGCAAGGCCAGGGAATCAGCAGAGCTCCCATGACATTCATTGAATGAATGCCTGAAGCCGCAGCTCTCTACTGGAGAAGCTTGTGCGGATTTTGGCCGCCATGGTAGTTCAAACTGTAGATTGATAACGGTGCATGTATGGGTTAACCTTCCTATACTTTGTAGTGTAACTGGAGCTGTAGGCCCCAAGATGGCCCCGGCTAATGACAGAACTATAGTCCTGGGCATTGTGGTGATATGGTGGACTCTTATGTGGACAGGTACCAGCAACTAGTCTTAGGGTATGATCCAAAATCGGTGGTGGCCGCATCATCCTACCACAGGTCAACAAGGTAGGAGTGGAGGGTATAGCCTGTTTTTAGAATACAAGCCACCCGGGTTTGTAAACCCTTGAGCTTACTCTTATGTGGACAGAAATTCCATCCAAGAACTCCTCCATAAAAATCGCTAGAGGTAGCCAATACGAAGACCAGCCAAGGACTAGTGGACCGGATGTGTCCACGCATAAATTCAATGGCACGCTAATCAATTGCCTTACATGACAATTGCTTAGCATTCGAAAGGTACTTTCAAAGCTGTGAATATTGAGCCTAGAGGCAAAGAGTTAATACCACTAGCATATCCGAGGGACAAACTTATTGTCCTCGATGCTCTCTTTGACGAAGGTGTCGATTTCAATATCATGAACTAAAATTGGCCAACCCAACCTTGTCCCGAGAAATGCGGCAACGAATCCTTGTGGGGGAGCTCAACGTTCCCTTCTGCGCAAACGAAACATCATCTCGATAATCAAAACTCGGAAGCGTGCCGATCGCGTATAGATGCTTTCCAATCGTGAAGGTGTCGAAGAGGAAGTCCTACTTTGAAGACTTTTCAAGAATGGGACTAAATTTGATGACCATTATATTAAGAACAATCAATGGATGCACTTGATTCTATTGAACATGGAGACTTTCAGTGCAAGCAATCACACCTCCCGCGAAAAGTGCAATAACCTAGCCTTTGAATCATATTAAAAACTAGTGACAGGAGGAAGAACGTGAGAGGAGCAAGAATGTGCTCAAGTAAAGCTCAAAATAAAAAGAATAAACCACTTATTAATAATGACTCTTTTTAGTATAAGCAACACAATTAACATTGTTACAAGCGCTACAAGATACGCACATAGGGAGCTCGACTCACCTACGGTTAGACACGTCTCCCTGAGTCACTTGCACTTCTCTCTCTTTTTCATTCACCTTAATGCCGCCGAGCTAACCACACAAAAGCAAGGTAGAAAAGGCACGTAAGAAATAGTCCAATTATTTGAACTAACACTCGCTATTGAAATTGCAAGAGACCTAATCCTTCAAAAAGCAGTTAGTCGAATTCAACACTTCTAATTGACCTACTTATAACATCTCCCTATTATCCTCTTCAGGAACTTTCTTCGCTCATCAAGGACAATCCTTTCCATTTTTATTGGCTAAATTTCCTTGTTTTATCAATATCCTCTTCAGGAACTTTCTCTGCTCATCAAGGTCAAGCCTTTCCATTTTTATTGGCTAAATTTCCTTGTTTTATCAACTTTGTCAGTAAGAACCAATGGAGAGAGACGTCTTACTTAAACATGCAAATGGGTCCACATAGTATTTTCACAATAACCTTTTTTGATGGTTTAGGTTCTAAATTGTAGGACAATACTCCTAGCTCTCTTCGAGTTCAACGCATTTAGCAAGCCATCAATATATGCCATGTGCACGAAAGTGGAAGACTATTGCTCCCCCTATGAAGCAAATCACGTGAAGCTTTCATTAGAGGTATAGAAGTTGCAAAGAAATCTGAACCACTACCTATTCAACCATCAACAATGACTCTTCTGCCTTTTGCAGTATCCAATTCAATAGACTTTCAAGTTTTATCCAAGAAAAAGGGACTCTCAGTCAAGGATACACCAACAATTTTCAATATAGCTTTGTCATCATCGATGACGCCAAGTAGTGAGTACCAATAAGCATACTTCATCATTAGTAACTACCATCCCCCCTTCTAAAACCACTATTCCTAGCATTCCACACCTATGGTGCAAGTTGAAGCATGCTTTCAATAATTGTGAGTACCGAGGCACTATCACTTATATAGAAGGTGGGATAGTGTTAACCTCAAAGAGTAAAGAAGCATGGAAGTTAGTATCTAAATTAGTTCGATGAGGATTTTTCTTTTTGAGTTGGATAATGTTATCGCAATGTGCAACTACAATGTATTCAAATAACTAATTCTTGTGGTTGCATATTTATTTTTGTGACATTATTTGAGAGCTAAGCTCACTCGTGAAAATTGTAACATATCACGAAATGAGTTAGGAAGACTTGCAATGGAGGTTAGGTTATGGGCAAAAAAATTTGCATTCACTTTCGATAAATATGTTAGGTTATGGGCAAAATAATTTGTATTTACTTTAGAAAAAAGAGCCAATGAAAAAGCCACGAAAGTGGGTAAGATGCCCAACTCATTGGTGGAAATCTTAACCCTAATCCTAAGGTATAATAAAAGCCAGAAATGTAAATGAAAGAGCTCATTTTTCCATGACAATAAGCTTTCTCTTGACTTTCATCTTAGCCTCTTGAGCACCTTGTGGAGACTCATGAGTGAGAAAGTGGAGTTAGTGAAGGACTTGGAAAATAAAGCGCTCTTCTCTTTTTTATTCGTCTTTTCTTCCCCTTCTTTCATATCTTGGAGTGTGAGAGGCATGGTTTAAGGTTGAGATTTCCACTTCTCCTTCTTTCCTTTTCATATTTTCGATGGAGTGCTAGTGGATTGGATCAAATGTGGAGTAGTGGAAGTGCATTGAGAAGCATCACTTGAATTGTAAGGCCAATGATAAACCCATGGAGGCATTGAAACTACAATGCATGAAGGTGAGAACGTAAGCCTATTAGAAACTCTTGAGCCGTTTGTTTTCTTGCTTGCATTGGGATTGTGAAGAGAGAGTGAATGGCTTGGAGATTGAAATGTGGGTCAACTATGTGAGAGATGGTTGTGTCAACGAGCATTGGAACTCTTGAAATAACAAGATTCCAACTAATGTCCCATTATTGATCAATTGTACCTAGGCTAAGTGATAGTATGCTCAGAAAAACACATGGTTGCAACCATATGGGCTACATATGGATCACCTTCCACCTCTACAACATAGCTTCGATTTCCCTTTCTTAGAGCTCAATTGAGGGCAACTCAACAAGATGATTAGAATGGATAGTGTTCAATGACATATAACCACAACTTGTTTGGCACCTACCTAGGATCTCGAAACAAAGATGGCTTTCTACCAAAAGCATATATACATGTATCATAGGGTATAGTGCACCATTGGTCAAATTCACACATCCTCACATCAATTACAGATAGAGGCAAGTCACTATGGAGCATATTCCCTTCCCCTCTAGGATTGGATCTACCAAGTGGGGTCAAAGATCGAGGAGCACTACATATATGGGTGCCTAGTGTGCTATGAGATTAGAGGGTGCTTCCATTGTGTCTATTTCGAGAGAGATTCAAACCATTATTCGGGGTCTTCATTTTGTACCTACATTTACTTAAAGATAATCTCTTTTAGTCCCAATAAAGGTATGCAAGCGATTCATGAGAAAGCACCTTGATTGACTTTTTCAGAGTTGTGACTTGGCATAGTGCAGGTTGTAATGATTTGGAGGATGATTTGAATGTCCTATAGCACATGTTGGTCACGGTGGATTCTCAGATGGACAAGGGCATTCAATATGCATGATCTCTAAACCTTGATCTAGTATCACTCCCTTGGGAAACCTTAGGGTCAAGTGGGGGGTTTGTTAGGACCTAGGTTTTTTTGTTGCTAGTGTTTTATCAAGAACTCTATGGGTACAGAAGTGGGTCGGCCAAAACCATCTCAAAAGAGCTATACATGACAAGTCCCATTGGTTGCACATAAGTGCATCAACTGTTAGGCTCTCAATGGTTGAATAGATCTCTTTATATTCTCCTACAAGGTTGAATTTTTGTTATATGCTTTGGGGTCTTTGTTTTTTAAAGACATTCGAGCTATCTTTTTCTCTTTGTTGAGTCTTGTGTTGTGTGTATTTCCAAGTGTATATTGGTGTTTTTGTTATTTTTAAGATTTATGACCCTTTTTAGGGTTCATGGCCCTCAGTCCTTTGAGTTGCTCACCACAAGTCTATCATTTACTTCTTGTCCTTTGCTACGATTTACCTTTTGATTTATGTGTTGTCCTTGTGGTTAAGCATCTACACACATGTTAAGAAATTTCCTTTTATAACAGGCCTCACTCCAAGAGAAGGTGGCAAACGCCCTTAGATAGGAAGCTAGTTGTGGAAAAGGTGGTGACACCCCACAGTCCAAATCAATTGAACCTTTTGTTGGTCCTTCTAGGGTATAGTTCTGAAGCACCCTCCCTTAGTGCATTGTGTTCCTATGCTTTCAGAGGCCATTTGACTTGTACAATAGAGAGAAGATATTTATCGAGTCCAAGTTTCTAATTTATCGGCTACCTCCTTGGGTATGCCTCCTCATCAACAGATACTCAATGTCATCAGTAAACTGAAGCTGATCTTCATCGACAACCATTGAGGGTGATATGAGCTTTCATCCTAAGAGGATAGGGATGTGACCATGGGCTGCCCTCTATATTCATCAAGAGAGCATGAGACAGAGGGTGGGATGAGTGACCGGTTCATTTCTCTTTGATTTAATGGAGAGGTGGGCTATGTGAATGGAGTGTTACATGCCTGGGTTGGGCCTCTAAATGCACAAAGCATGATCTATTCTATGCACAATACTATAAGGTTCTTGCCTTTTTGCACGGTATGCCAGTACATGACGGAATGCACAATTGCACCATCAATTGTGCACAAGGTATATAATCTTCACATAAGTAACAATGAGGATTACATCAATGGATGTCAAGATTTGGGCTTTCCTCCTATATTTATCAATAGAGTGTAAGACATAGGGAGAGGCTAATTGTAACAAATGTTCTAATTCAACAAACTGAGAGGTGAGGTTTGAGGGACATTATGAAAATTGACGATCGTATATGTTCTTGTTTCCCTATGCACACTGCAACCATAATATGACATGTCACTCTCTTCTACGCACCATCAATTGTGCATGCTAGTATACTCTCTCTCTACGCCCTTAATCTTGTTGAATTCTAATTCATGTGTGAGTTATGGGTTTCTATCATCTCTTTTTGAGTGATATTTGTATATGGGCGAGTGTTCTATCATTCTTAATTTCAGTGATTCGTGAGATTGAGAGCTACATGCTTCGTAGATAATAACTTGGCGGTGTTCACCTATACGGGTACCTCCCTAGGTGTTGCTACATGGTTCCAACTGTGTTGACGTATGTTGTGACGAGCTGTGGTGTGCCGTACAGTCGACATCGACCCCTCGAGCGACAATGAGTGACTCCAACATCTAGTACACCAATGACTTTCAACCATGACCAATTGCTGAATGGGCCAAGTGTTTCCAACTCTCCTTTTAGTTGTATGTATGTATGTCATGTCATAAGTGTGAAGATGCAAGGGTTAGATCGTGTATTAGTATGTAGTCTCTTGTTGTTCGTCCTAACTGTTGGGGAAGGCTCCTCCGTCTGGCCGCCCATGTATTACTACACTGATAGTACCTACCATTGCACACTGCAGGTGGTGGGCACCTGTCATCGTCACTTTATTCTTTATTCTTTTAGTGACAATTTGAATAAAGGCCCGGTTACACATTGTGATTGCTCGAGCTCTTGTCACACCTTGGCTTCTCGAGCACCTACAAGGCCCTTTTGGGCACCCTCAAGGCATTGCAATAGAGTTACTTTTTCATTTGTTTCAAGGTTTCATTGAGTTCATAGGTCTACAAGTTTGAGAAGAGAAAGGGGGCATCACCATTGAAGCTCCTGTGCTTCATATATCATCATAGACCTCTTGTGGCTACTTGAGACTTCTTGTGTGCCTCCCTTGACACGTGGTAAAGCCCTGGAGCACCCTAAATCAGATCAGCAGAAGCAGCAAACCCTCCAGCCATGCAGCATGAATTTGTGTCGATTCTTGGTAGCCCATGGACAACACATCTTCAACTTGTTGATGATCCTGGCATACTTTCGAATCATTGTGGCAACCTTGGCAATGATGCTTGACATGCTTTGAAGCCTCCCAAGCCTTGAATATTGATGTGAGGCCCTGTAGTATAGTTTTGAACCAGTTTACAGTAGCTTATAGACACTAAATGTCAATGCTACACTAGCAATTGATGCCTATGCTTGTTTGGATCTTCCTATTTAAGCAATTTGATGCCTATTGATGACCGATTGTTGGGGGATGCAAGGCATATGTTTTACCATGATCTTGCACTGATTTTTGGGCTGAAAAATCACAGTTTTCAACAGTAAATCACTGCTGTACAATAGTGGGATGAAGCCTATTACTTCATGTTTGCCTTTGCCTCTTTTAATTAGGACATGCTTGGGAGATGTACTTTGATGTATTGATCATCGGGGATCAACTGTGAGCTTGATATTGCTTTGGATCATTGGCTAAGCTTGAGCTCCTCTTTGTAGCACTTGAATCTTTATCTTTGGATATTCTTTGGCATGTACGTTTATGTCTGACCGGTCTTGACATGCTTGGCTTATGCCATCTCTATACATGCTAGTTACATTGTCTTGGAGTTGATTGCTACTGCTGCTTACTTGGGCTTGACATTTGATTGCCTGGGCTTGGCTATTTCTTGGCTTGCCAGAGTTACAGTTTGGATATACTTGATGTCTACAGATGCTATGTATGGATGCTATGGAGTCTATATACTCGGGATGTCTCATTGATGCTTGATCTCGGACACTTGTCACTGGTGCACTCTTACCTGCTTTGTTCGAGCTTTCTTGCTTAACATTTACGGATTTTGTGCCAATGGGAGCAACTTGATACGCTTGATAGACATAGAGCAAGTGGGTTATGCTACTTGAGCATTCAGGCACTTGAGACTGGGATCTTCACTTTGATGTTGCATGGTTGATATGCCATGGTCCTCATAGGTGTATTTGGGTTGATTTGGGCTTTGCACTCCTTGAGCATACACCTATTTGTATCAGGCCTTGCCAGTGTTGTGTACGCTTTGCCCTATTACACAAGGGGTGTGCCGACTTACTGATGGATTCATTTGACATGCTTGGGTGTTTGCTCGATGTCTGTATGATTGCCACTTGCTCATTTATGTCCGCTTGATGTCGATGATGCTTTGATAGTCAGTGGTTGACTTGGTGCATTCATTTTGCCTACAGCTTGCTCTCATTGTACCTGGCTGTAATTTATTACAGCAAGCAATTATGCATGGACTATGATGTATTTTTCATGTTGAATAATCCTGGCTTTATATACTTTTGATGGTATTTGGTGGGCATCATCATTAACTATCAGTTCGTGGTCATTTTGCCTTGGTTTTGGTGGTAATTTGGTTATCTACACATCAAAAAATAGCAAGCACTTTTGAATTATCTGCACCATTTTGGACTGTAGTATGGTATCTTCTTCCATTGACAATGCTATCTTCAATATCACTAAGCTTGATGGTACAAATTATGCCTATTGGAAGAGCCAAGTTTGGCAGGTATTGGAAGAGCCACTAAGGATGGGTGACGAGTAGCCTAAAACTATGACTGATGACGAATGGATGGAGCTTGATAAGTTATGAAAGTCCACCCTCATCTTGTCTCTCACTAAACATGTGCATTACAATATGGTTGAGGAAGCACAGAGTGCTTGGCAGCTTTGGGATAAGATCAAGAACCTCTATGATAAAAAAAAGTCCAGCAAGTCAGATGTATTGGCTGAAGCAACTTATGGACTTGCACATGAAGGAGAATATGATGATGTCTGCTCATTTGAGCCAGTTCCATGCTATTCTCAAGAACTTGACTTCACAGGGCATTACCTTCAATGATGAGGTTACTCCATTGTTTTTGCTTGGGACTCTAAGTGAGTCATGGAATGTATTCCGCATTGCCTTATGTACTCCTGCTACTACTTTGAACTTGCCTGATGTAGAGAGTGCTCTTCGGTAGGAAGAGATCAACCATAAGAACTTGGATGCCTCTCGTGTGTCGTATGCTTTGATTGTTAGAGGTAGAGATGGTACTGGAAAGAATAGCCATGGGAATGGACGTGGCAGAGACTCTCAAAAGTCTAGGTATAAGTCACACAACAAGTCTCATGGAAGAAATGCTAATGTGACATGTCATCATTGTGGTAATAAGGGCCATATATGCTCACAGTGTCATGACTTGCACAATGAGAAGTGCAAAGAGAAGGGGAAAGACAAAGTACAAGAAAATTCCTCAGATCGCAGCATGGTACCTGCAAAATCTAGTGTGAAAATAGAGGAGATAGATGTCATGCAGACTGAGGACTCCAATGGGGAGTACATACTTGTAGCTAGTTCTTGTGATGCTATGCTGTTAACTAGGTTCACTCTATGTATGCGCAGTGCTGGCTTTTGCATTCTAGTGCTTCATTTCATGTTACACCATGTTGTGAGTGGTTCCATTCCTACCACACTGTCTCTGGTTTAGTTTGCTTGGGTGATGATAGGTCACTTGCTATTGTTAGCATTGGGGATGTACGGTTGCAATTCTCTACTGGTAGTACTTTTCTGTTATGTCCATCATGTACCTGCGCTTACATGCAGTCTTATGTCTACAGGGCAGCTTGATGATGCTAGGTTTCATGTCTCTTTTGGGGATTTTGCCTAGAAGATCACACGTGGCAAACTTGTGCTTGCTAGCGGTGCCAAGGTTGGTAGCCTCTATTCTCTTGTAGTCGATGGGTCCTTTGTTGACCATGTTTTGTCAGTAGGTTCCATCCCACATGTATCTGTTTGGCATGCCCATTTGGGTCATATGTCCTTGAAGGGAATAAAAATGCTTTTTGGTTTGCAGTACTTACTGCCCCTTGATTATGCATGTTTTGATTCATGTGAGCATTGTCTTTATGAGAGATAGACTAGGAATATGCATAAGAAGTCTGGTACGCATGAGTGAGTCCCTGGCATTGGTACATTCGGATGTCTGTGGGCCCATGCCTTGTTAGTCTATGGGTGGTGCAAAGTATTTTGTGACATTTATTGATGATTTTTTACGTAAAGTGTAAGCTTATCTCATTAAGCTTAAGTCAAATGTCTTGGCTGTGTTTTAGCGATGGCTTATATTGGTTGAGAACCAGACTGGACATAGGCTGAAATGCCTTAGGACTGATAATGGGGGAGAATATGTGTCACATGCCTTTGAGCAGCTATGTGATGAGAGATGTATTAAGCGTCAGTTGACTGCCCCCTATACCCCACCCCAGAATAGTTTGGCTGAGCGGATGAATAGAACCATCTAGGAGCGTGTACGTAGTATGCTTAGCCATGCAGGCCTACCACAGAGCTTTTAGGCTGAGGTAGTCAGTACAATTGTGCATATCATAAATAGATACCCTTCCAGTGGCTTGAAATTCTAGGTTGTAGAGGAGGTATGGATTGGGAAACCTTCGTCTTATGCGCATCTACATGTCTTTGGATGTGAGGCATTTTGCCATGTGTCCAAGGACAAGCATACAAAGTTGGATCCTAAGAGTGTCAAATGCATTTTCCTTGGCTATGGAGATGCATGTGAGATGGGTTACCGCCTCTGGGATCCACGCCATAGACATGATGTAGTCTTCCATGAAGATAAGATGCATAGGCAGCGTGAGAAGATGGTAGAGATACACATGGTTATATTCCAAGAGAAGCAACGTGCTCCAGTATAGCCTGCACACCTAGTTGGACATCCTACAATAGTAGTTGGTATCCATGGCCAGGATGTTGGACATACAATAGAGCGTGCAGTGAGACGGTCTACTAGAGATAGATATCCGCCTGATAGATTTGAGTCCCCGATACATTATGTCTTGGTTATAGATGCATGAGAGCCTGTCACCTATGATGAGGCTCTGTGTAGGGGTGACAGTCACACTCCTAAGAGAGGGTTATGCAGTCTAAGATGGAATCCTTGCATAAGAATATGACTTGGGATTTGGTTGCATTGCCTAAGGGAAAGAAGGCTTTGTGATGCAAATGGTTGTACAAGCTGAAAAGTATCCATGGGCACCCCAAGCCAGCTTATAAGGCAAGACCTGTTGCTAAGGGTTTTAAACATGAGCATGGAGTTGACTTTGATGAAGTCTTTTCTTCTATGGTCAAGATGACCACCCTACGCTTGGTTTTGGCCTTAGTCGCGCAACTTGATCGGGACATGTATCAGATGGATGTCAAGACTGCATTCTTGCATGGGGATTTGCATGATGAGATTTACATGGAGTAGCCTAAGGGCTTTGCAAAACCTGGCAGAGAGCACCTAGTGTGCAAGTTGAAGAAAAGTCTTTATGGCTTGAAGTAGACACCTAGGAACTGGTATCATAAGTTTGATGCCTTTATGCAGTCACAAGGCTACAACAAGAGTGCTATGGAGTGTCTTTACTTGAAGTAAGTCCATGATGGCTCATTGCTTATTTTGGCACTTTATGTGGATGATATGCTGATAGCAGAGAAAGCTCATGATGAGCTAGATGCTCTTAAATCTCAATTGAAGAAGAGCTTTGAGATGAAGGATTTGGGATAAGCCTCTCACATTCTTGGTATGCTCATTAAGCACGACAGGCAAGCATTAGGGACTACCCTACCTCTCATAGAGGGAGTACATTTATAAAGTCCTTGAGCATTTTCGTATGCATGACATGAAGCCTATTGGTTGTCCATTACCTTCTATGAAGGTCTCACAGGCCGATTGTCTGCAGACAGATGAGAAGAGGACCGATATGGCCAAGATCCCTTATGTATCAGCCGTGGGCAGTTTGATGTATGCCATGATAGCGACTTGTCCAGATATTGCCTTTGCAGTTGGTGTTGTGGCACGCTATATGGCTACACTTGGCAAGAAACATTGGGATGCCGTGAAGGGTATCATGAGATACGTGAAAGGCATAGTAGATATGTGTATTTGCTATGGCAGCTAGGATACAGGAGTTGTGGGATACACATACTCCAATTATGCAGGACATGCAGATAGTAGGAAGTCCACTTCTAGCTATATATTCACCTATGCTAGAGGTGCTGTCTCTTGGATGTCCAGGGTTCAAAAGTATACAACTCTCTCTACCATTGAGATTGAGTATGTTGTAGCCACTGAGGCTTGCAAGAAGGCTATAGTCGAAGAATCTGGTCTTCCATGCGAAGATGAAACACATTGAGGTGAGATATCACTTCATAGGTCCCCGGGGTCATGGAGGACAGGTATGTTGACCTTGTCAAGATCTCTACTGACAAAAATTCTGTAGATCTGCTCACAAAAGCCTCACTACTGAGCACTTTGCCTTTGCCTTTCTCAGGAGATTGATGGCCGTTGGATGAGATGACGTTTTCCCTCTTCCTGTTGTACACGTGTACATTGTATTTTCTTTCCTTTTTTCTTTTCACTCCTCACTGGGGCAGATTCGCCTTTAAGTGGGAGGTTGATGTGGTAAAGGCACCTCCGTCTAGCCGCCCGTGTATTACTACACTGATAGTATCCGCCACTACACACTATAGGTGGCGAACGCCTGTCACCATCACTTTATTCTTTATTCTTTTAGTGATAGTTTGAATAAAGGAAGGCCCAGTCACACATTGTGACTATTGGGATTCCCATTTTGTGTCTCTCTCTTTCTTGCTCTTGCTCTCTTGCCATAGCTCTTCCAAGTAAGCTTCGATCCTTCTCACCTTTTACTAACCCAAAATGTTAAGGTTTTAAGTGTGGGGATGCGTCCATGCACGTCTATTTTGTATAAACTCATACCAATGCCTTCTATGGATCTTTGATGGCTGCTATTTATTTTTTGTGCTATATCGGGGTCATTTCCCTACCCACCCATCCTATTACACCCTACCTCTAGGATGTCCCCTTTCTTATTTTAATGGTTTTTTATTTTTCAATCCTTCCATGTGAACGCATCCTTGCTTCACCAAAATTGAAATAAGATATCATGAGTTTATTCATCACTTTGAACCAATTAGTTTTTCCTTTTACAACCCCCTATTCTGGGTTACGATTCATTCCTTATTAATTTCTGAAGGATTTACACATTTTTGAATGAACTTTATTATCTTGTGATGCATTCCATCGCACGCTTGTGTAAGGTGCCTGCCCATTGACTGTCCTGGCATGCTTTTAGCAGTCTATCAAGAAACGAATCTAAGCGTCGCTGCTCAGCACTCCCATGGAATGTTCTGGGTTTTGTCACCTAGGGTTTCCCGAATCTGCCTCGCAACGGAACGTTACAGCCAAATCCACTAGGATCGACCTCGGCTCCTAGTGGCCAAGGTCTCCCAACAGTATTCTAGCGTTGGATCCTGGACATCCTACTTTACGCAGAGATACCCAAGCCGAAGTAAACCCATGCCGCACTTGGTTCAAAGAGAATGGGAAACGAGAGGGATGTGCTGCTTGACCTCTTTGTCCATAGGGAATAGTCCCATTTTGGTCCCCTAAAACAGAATGAATCAGGGTTCTATCCTAACAATTTCTAAGGTCAAAGATGGTAAAACCTTGTGAGAAGCCTCCCAGTTGCCTCCCAGTTCTCTGGGACCACCCTGACGGACTCGTCGGGGGTTCCGCCTACCCGCTTCCCTCAATAGCTTTAGTTTTCTAATTAGGTCATACCGCATTTATGTGTGACACTTAAAGTTAGCTTCATTAATTAAGCCTTTTAGGGAACATGGTTGGTTCCCATAAGTTACATCACATACACGAAAATATAGCAAGCAAAACAAATTCAAACAAATTCCTTAACTTACCTTCATGCTAATCTTTGTCTCTTGTCCATACAGGAGAAATTATGTACCACTTCTGTCCAACAGAAGTAACTGGTCCAAATCACATGGCGCCACAATTCTATCCTTTATCTAGAATAGAATATCCTAACATACCCAAATGTTGGAAGCCACGAAGGTCTTCAACTCCATTCTAGACCTAGCAAGGGGTATCCTGAGCTCCACCTAACCCGCAAGCTGTCTAGGAGCGAAACATCATTCCCGTGGTTAGCCTTTTCACCACTCGACCTTCGGCCCATGAATCGAGCAGTGCCCTCTTTGGGTTGATCCACGATGCGATCATGGAGGTGATCCACCCGTGCAATATATCCTTCCTTATTTAAACCCTTTAGAAATCCAGCACAACAAGGCATTCAACCCTAATATCATTTTCCAAGAAAACATTCAACCCGTGCAATATATCCTTCCTTAATTAAATCCTTTAGAAATCTAGCACAACAAGGCATTCAACCCTAATATCATTTTCCAAGAAAACATTCCTTTATCCCCATGGCAACTTGTCATCACAAATCCTTGCCATGCATTTACCATAAATCACAAGCACTTGGAACAATCATCCAAACAAAAAACTAATAACCAGTGGAATGTAAAAGCATTTAGGATGTTGTTCGATCAACCAACAAAAAACCAATTTTATTCTTCCCAAACAATGCAAGAATAGTCGTGATGACATTTCCATCGCATATTTGCTCTCCCCCTTGGGATCAAAGAGCGATTCTATGAAAAATGTACTTAACACTTGTATGCACAATTTTTAATGTAATGATTATGGCATTCATAACCCTTAACCAATTCTTCATTATAATTGCTCTGTCAAGGAATAAGCCATATGCAACTAGGTGCAATTAACTTCCCTTGATACATGCACTTTGCAAGCTCGATCTTTTGAATATGTGAGATGAAATTTATCACTTCTGATGATTTATACTCGTACATCATAGTATGGAGCCTAACGTATCTCATACGAGAATCAAAACAAGCATCTATCAATTTGGAAATACATTACTAACGACCAGTATTGCAGTTGGATTGACAGTGATGCCTTCCTCCAAAGCTTCGTTGTTGGTTATAGGATTGCCATCCACACGCAACACTCTTTGCTTGGGTGCCATTGTCCGCAAGTAGACTCGAGAAATAAAGAAGGTGGAATATATTCGAGATAGGAGAGCGTAAGAGAAGATGGCTTAGTTGAAGACCGAGATAGGAAAAAATTGAACTAACTCTCTCCCTTGCAGCCTCTCGGGATAAACTCTCTCTATCTCTCTCTCTCTCTCAAGCTCCTTCTCGTAATCTCTTGGAGGGGTATCCTTCTCTCTACCTCTCTCTCGTAGCCTCTCGGGGTCTCCTTATGCTGGTTGTGCTTTCCCATGTCTCATATTTATAGTGAATTAGAGAAGAGGCTTGTGGCTGAGAAGAGGAGCTCTTTATGGAGGGGGATCTTGGAAGAATTAGTGATCTGATGGTTCCATTGGCTCCGAAAGGGGGGTAAAACCTCAAGACACTTGCTTAGAAAGCTCTCAGTTCACTCCTTATTTTCTCTTTTCGATGTGTGTTTTCTATCTGTAGACTGCGAATGAGGCACACACGATTTTGTAAATCCCTCTCTTTATTTTTTTTCTTTTTATAAAATTTCCAAAACTAACTAAAACACTTGTCTTTTCTTTTAAATGACATCCAGTTCTAGAAGTCTCCATATATTTTTAGGATAATATCTAAAATATCTAGAATATGCTAGTTTTGCCTAAAATCTAATATTTTTGGACCATCCAAACTATACACATCAATATTAGTGATTAATATAGCTCATAAGTCTCGTTCACATTGTAACTTTCGTGAAGGGTGGCTACGGTCCTTGTCAATCCGAGAAAAATAATAGATTTACGACTCAATTTTTTTAACATATATTTTTAATTAAATTAAAAATCCTTAATTATTAATGCTACTTAGTTTTTTTACTTTAGTTAGTAATCTTACTAGATTATTAATTGACTAACTAACTTTCAAACTAACCAACTAATTTTTAATTGTGTGAAAATATTACAGCTTGTGTGGTTTGACACGTGCCTCGAGCATTCCTTTCACCCTCATGTTTTTATCCCTTGCCCCGCACCTACTTGGGCCACGTGATGCAGGGAGGAGCCCATTTTGTTGTATTTTTTCCTTTTTTAAATTGCTTCATTCCATCCCCACACCTATTCCCTAACCTATCCCCACCTAAGCCCTTTTCCCAACCTCCCTTCTAAGCGTCCCTTCCCAGACTCCTTGTTAGGCCCCCTTTCTTGCACTTAAATCCTCTCACCACCAGAAATGACACGTAGACATCAAAACAATCGATCGAACCCTGTAGACACATATCTTGCGGACTATGTTTCCATGCAAACTCGTGCGTGCTATGGCTTATTTGTATGTTTGCTCCTGTTCAGGTGCGTGCATTGGATTTTCATGCTCCACATCCCTGGGGCTTTCTTGTTGCCATTCACACATGAGGACAAACGTCTCATCTTGCCTGTGCTGTGGAGCTACTACTCACATGCAACTAGTCTGAGCAGACGCCTTTATTAAGGCCAAATTTGTAAAAAATGTAAATTTTAAAGTTAAAAAAATATATTAAAAATACAAAACATCTCTTAATTTAAAAAAATCATTAAAAAAATACAAACAAATAAACTCATGATGAACAAAAATTTTCCAAAATTCAAAAGTTATAAAAATTAAAAATAAACTAATTTTTTTGAAACATATAATATAATCATTAAGAATTTGATTAAAATCTCAAAAAAATCTTAAAAATTCAAAAAACTAAAATATATTTTCATATATATATATATATATATTTTCATTTAATAACACAATTGAAAAAACCCTACCAAAATTCTCATAAAAATATTAAAAATAAAAATAAAATAAAATTAACAAAAAAAAACCCACACATTAATATATGTGTTTATATTATTTTCTATTTTGGACAATTATGATTAGCTAAGGCTATTTATTTATTATTTTACAAGAGGTTAACTAGTTGCTAGTCACCTATTTGTTTATTTTTTCATGGATTTTTTTGGATATCACGAGATTCGAGGAATCACATCCCTTCCACCATTGTCCAATTAGAGCTTGCAGATGCCCCATACATTGCTAAGTTCTTTTCCCCCCCCTTCTCCATGTGCACCCTCAAACACAATTAAATTGTAAATAAAATCAACCCGACATGCATTACAGAATGAATACAAGACACCCCATACTTTTTAATTAAACTCAACTTGACCATTAATTTGTAAAAGAAACCCTCATCGTTGCATGAGCATAGTGCACTAAAACTCCATCTAATTTTGTAAATAAAAAATAAACCATCTTTGTCACATATGCATGCACAAATGTGCTACTACAGATTATAGAAAAAACCCCCTATCATCACTCATGTGTGTGCTTTGCACTAAAGATCAAATAATTATAACAATGAACTGAAGTTTAGAGACCCTTGTCGAGTAAAAGTCTAATTGGGATTGGGTTATGAACTTTGATTCACCTTGCATTAAATGGGTAAATTAAAATGAATTGCTATCTAGGCATGCTATTTTTTAACCTAGTGGTCATAGACTAGAATGATGTAGAATGACTCCTCCATTCCTTTGAGAGTAACTTATCTCAATTTTGTTTGATTCTTTAAGGGAGAATAAAATAGTAAAGATATTATGCCCATCAACACTTTGCAATGTGCAAAGCACTCAAAGATAAACTCATGAGAAGATTTGTAGGATTATCATACATATATAAACCTTGATAAGCTTAGTTTGCTTGTCCTTAAGCACGTCCCCAATGATAATGTGCTTTATCTTGGCATGAAAGACAAGATTCTATGTCAATTGGATGGCACTTTGACTATCACAATGCAAAGCAACATACTTGGCCTCAATGGTAGATTACATCGACTGCATATGTGCTTTATCTTTGCATGAAAGACAAGATTCTATGTCAATTGGATGGCACTTTGACTATCACAATGCAAAGCAACATACTTGGACTCAATGGTAGATTACAACCACTGCATAGGGACTTGTAATCCACAAATCTTATAGGGTTTGGAGAAAATGGAGAGATGTGACTTTTCTCTCCGCATTTATAGCATTCCACTTTGGATCTTTATCCACCACCATCTTCCTTTGTAACTTTGGAAGGGGAACCTCCTTGGACAGAAATAAGAACCAAACGCTTTGGGCTTTAGGCTAATGTCTTGGGTTGTCATCTTGGATTCTAGCAGGTTAAACCTTGCTTCCTCACCTTTCTTCCTTTTAATGCATCTCCTTAGAGAGGATATGTTTCTATGTGTGGTTCTTTCATATGCAATAAGAGCAAAGGGCTTCAAGGGTGGTTGGCTTTGGGCACATTTAGTGGTTAAATGTCTCGAACACTTTCCACACCAAGAAATCTCTTCCCACTCTTGTAGTGTTTGATAGGTTGACTGTATTCACTTTGAGTGTCTGTAATTGTTTTGTAATCACATCCATCAACCCCTGTTGATGTTTGCAATTGAATCGGACGAGTAATCCTTCAAATTCTCTCATCTCAGAGCACTTGGGATAGGATTTTTGGGGGGCCTTTGCAATCACCACCTAGATTGGTTGGCTAATGTACGGGAGTCTCTGTTCTAGTTCTAATTCAAAGTTCCTCTTTGGATTGTTAACTGTTCATTCCCAGTTAGTAGGGTTCCACTCTTGTTGTTGATTTTGCATTGGGGGAACTATTTGAGGCCAGTACTTTGGTGGTGTAATCATCATTTGAGGTACTATCTACGACCACTGTGGATTCATTGCACCATATTGTGGCACTACATGCACTAGAGGGTAGGGGTAGAGAACAATCCTTGCAATTGCATTTGGTGGATATCCCATTCCCAACATTGGAGGAGGTAGGACTCCTCTTCTGGAGGTCATAGACAATCTTGCTTCAACTTCATCATATAGTCTTGCACGTTCCATTATAGTTTGCAAATTAGTTGGTCTTCTCAATTCCATGAATCTTGAATCTCTTGTTGTAGGTCTCTTAGAAAAACTCCCTTTTGGATGCCTTCATCTAAGTTATGGTTGGTCAATCTCTTTAGTATGTATTCCATTGTTGTTAAGCATCTACACATATGTTAAGAAATTTCCTTTCATAACAGGCCTCACTCCAAGAGAAGGTGGCAAGCACCCTTGGATAGGAAGCTAGCGCTGGAAAAGGTGGCAATACCCCATAGTCTAAATCAATTGAACCTTTTGTTGGTCCTTCTAGGGTATTCTGAAGCCCCCTCCCTTGATGTGTTGTGTCATTGTGCTCTCAGAGATTGTCTAACTCATACAATAGAGAGAAGTTCTTCATCGAGTCTAGGTTTCTAATTTATCAGCTACCTCCTTGGGTATGCCTCTTCATCAAGAGACACTCAACATGTTTAGTAAACCAAAGCTGATCTTCATCGACAATCACTAAGGGTGATGCAAGCTTTCATCTTAACATGATGGGGATGTGAGTATGGGCTAACCTCTGTATTCATCAACAAAGCATGAGACAGAGGGTGGGACGAGTGACCAGTCCTTTTCTCTTTAATTTAATTGAGAGATGAGTTGTGTGAATGGAGTGTTGCACACATGGGTTGGGCCTCTCAATGCACAAAGCATGATTTGTTCTATGCATGGTACTATAAGGTTCTTGCCTTCTTGTACTGTATACTGGCATAGGGCGGAATGCACAATTGTACCATCAATTGTGCACAAGGCATATAATCTTCACATTAGTAATAGTGAGGATTACATCAATGGGTGTTAGGATTTGGGATTCCCTCCTATATTTATCAATAGAGTGTGAGACATAGGGAGAGGCAAATTGTAATTAACCTTCTATTTCAACAAACTGAGAGGTGAGGTTGGAGGGATATTATGAAAATTGGTGATCATATACGTTATTGTTTCACTATGCACACACAAGATGGGCCTTTGCAACCATAACATGACACGTCACTCTATTCTATGCACTACATTACAAGGCTCCATGGCCTTCCTTCTTACACCCATGCCAAATTGAGTGGGATACACTAATGCACCATCAACTGTGCACGCTAGTATACTCCCTCTCTATACCCTCAATCTTGTCAATTTCTAAACCAGGTGTGAGTTATGGGTTCCTATCATCTCTCTTGGAGTGATGTTCATATATGGGGTGAGTGTTCTATCATCCTCAACTTGAGTGATTGGTGAGATTGAGAGCTACATGTTTCATAGACAATAACTTGGCGATGTTTACCTATATGGGTACCTTCCTAGGTGCTGCTACATAGTCCCTATCATATGGACATAGGCCATCATGAGTTGTGATGTCCCCTATGGTCAATGCCAACCCTTGGAGCGACAATGAGCGACTCCAACATCTAGTGTACGAATGACTTTCAACCATGAACAACTGTTGAATGGGCCAAGTGTTTCAAACTCTACTTTTGCTGGTATGTATGTATGTCATGTCATAAGTGTGGAGACACAAGGGGTTAGATTGTGTGTTAGTATGTAGGCTCCTGTTGATTATCCTAACCCAT
The DNA here is from genome assembly GCF_053477565.2 of Lygodium microphyllum. NCBI lineage: Eukaryota > Viridiplantae > Streptophyta > Polypodiopsida > Schizaeales > Lygodiaceae > Lygodium > Lygodium microphyllum. The sequence continues at coordinate 19,109,594 of NC_141157.1, forward strand.
TATGTCAAGGTTTTGATTATGGGGATGCGTCCATGCACGTCTATTTTGTATAAACTCATAGCAATACCTTCTACTAATCTTTGATTAATGTTTTTTTTTTTTTTGCCCTATTGGGGTCCTTTCCCTACCCACCCATCCTATTACACCCTACCTCCTGGATGTACCCTTTATTATTTCAACGGTTTTTTATTTTTCAATTTTTCCATGTGAACGCATCCTTGCTCAACCAAAATTGGAATATGATAGTATGAGTTTATTTATCACTTTGAGAAATTAGTTTTCCCTTTTACAACCCCCGATTTTGAGGTAAGATTCAATCGTTATTAATTTTTGAAGGATTTACACATTTTTGAACAATCTTTATCATCCTGTGATGCATTCCATCACGCCTCTGTGTGCTTTGACACGTGCCCCCAACATTCCTTTCACCCTCATCACGGCAAATGTTTTTATTCCTCGCCCCACACCCACCCTTGCTTGGGCCATGTGATGTGGGGAGGAGCCCATTTTGTTGTATTTCTTCTTTTTTAAATTGCTTCATGCCATCCCCACACATACCCCCACCTAGGCCCTTTTTCCAACCCCCCTTCCCCCACTCCTTGTTAGGCGCCCTTTCTTGCGCTTAAACCCTCTCACCACCAGAAAAGACATGCAGACATCAAAACAAAGCCATTGAACCCTGTAAACACACATGTTGCAGAATCTGTTTCCACGTAGGCTGGTGCATGCTACACCTTATCTGTATGTTTGCTCCTATTCGTGCATGGGCATCGGATTTACATGCTCCCGTATCTATGGGGCTTTCTTGCTGCCATTCACACATGAGGACACATGTGTCATCTTGTCTATGCCATGGAGCTAATGTTCACATGCAACTAGTTTGGGTACACGTCTTTTTATAAAAAAACAAAGTTTTCAAAGTCGAAAAGAAATAAAAATATTTAAAAATACAAAACATCTCTTTATTTTTTAAAAAAATAATTAAAATGCAAAGAAATGGACTCATGATGAATAAAAATTTCCCTAAATTTAAAATTTAAAATTTACATAAAAATTTTTAAAAGCCTAATAAGAATTTGAAACATATAATAAAATCATTAAAAATTTGATAAAAAACTCAAAATACCATAACAATAGTAAAAAAAACTTTAATATATTTACTTATTTTTCCATTTGAAAACACACCAAAAATAGAAACCCTACCTAAAATTTTCATAAAAATATTTAAAAATAAAAATAAAATAAAATAAACCAAAAAAATAAAAATTCACCCACACATTCATACATGTGTCTCTATATTATTTTCTATTTTGGATAATTATGATTAGTTAAAGCCTTTTATTTATTATTTTATAGGAGGTTGACCAGTTGCTAATCACCTATTTGTTTAATTTTTAATGGATTTTTAAAGATGTCACGAAATTCGAGGAGTTATGTCCCTTCCATTATTGTCCCATTAGAGCCTGTAGATGTCGCACACATTGCTAGGTTCTTTTTTCCCCCCTTCTCCATGTGCACCCTCAAACACAATTAAATTGTAAATAAAATTAAAGCAACATGCACCACAAAATGAATACAAGACACCCCATACTTTCTAACTAAAATCAACTAGACCATTAATTTGTAAAAATAATCACCGCCATTGCATGAGCACATTGCAGTGTAACTCCATATAATTTTGTAAATTAAAAATAAACCCTCGTTGTCACATATGCATGCACAAACATGCTACAAACACATTAAATTGTAATAGAAAAAACCCCCACCATCACACATGTGTGTGCTTTGCGCTAAAAATCATATAAATATAACAATGAACTGCAGTTTAGAGACCCTTATTGAGTTAGAGTCTAAGTGGGGTTGGGTTGTGAACTTTGATTCACCTTGAAACAGGTGAATTAAAATGAATTGCTATCTAGACATGCTATTATTTGACCTAGTGGACATATACTAGAATGATGTATAATGACTCCCAAAATCCTTTGAGAGAAACTTATTTTAAAATTTGTCTCAATCTTTAAGGGAGAATAAAACAATGAAGATATTATGCCCATCAGCACTTTGCAGTGTGCAAAGCACCTAAAGATAAACTCATGAGAAGATCTATAGGGTTATCATACATATATAAACCTTGATAAGCTCAGTTTTCTTGTTCTTAAGCACGTCCCTAATGATAATGTGCTTTATCTTTGCATGAAAGACAAGATTCTATGACAATTGGATGGCACTCTGACTATCACAATGCAAGCATGGCTTATGCCATATTTCCACATCTCTAATTTCTCCACTATCATGAGCAAGCATGGCTTCCTTAGTTTAGGAATAGTAGCATCCAAGGTAAACATCATGCCATCCCTTTTTCCTTTTGCAATCAACTTGCAACCATTTCCATATTCTTCAATAAAATAACCATCTCTACTCAATTTGACTTGCAGATTTTGATCAGCCCAGCTATTTTTCCAATAGACAATAAATTTTTAGTGATATACAATACATGTAAAACATCATAGTGAGAAGATAAAGGAAGAGAGAGGTTGTAACCACCTTAACCTCCCACCTCCTCAAATCCCACGACTGCAACCACCTCCTTTTCCTTTCTTGAATTGAAAAATTGCATACATTTTACTAAGGTCTAAAAGACCCTTCATTTTGAGAATAGGACAAAGGTATTTGACCTTGCTTTTCCTTTCCATATTTTAAGATGTGAGCCTAAGGACCCACATTGTTACATTGCTTCATATTTGAATTTTTTTGCCAAGAGTTACAAAAGCAAAATGCTATTTCGCAAAAGATGTTCCCATGTTGAGCACAATTTGGTGCCTTTGTTTGCACTAATTTCCTGGTTATCAAAACCCCCTTTTCCATTTAACCCTTTTATGATTACTCTTGTTACCTCATAAAGAGAGTTTATGTGTAAAGACTATGTAAGAGTTCTTGATATATTCCACAAGAATTCTACACAAGTCTCTTCATATCCATAGGAATATGACATTTTCCAGTGGTAACCCTTTCCTTACACAGAGTTTTCATATTAGATCTCATGGAAGAATTGGTCCCATCATCATCTATGTCAAAAGATTTCAATGCTCCACCCCCACCATTTACCATCGATGAGGAGATACTTGATCTTGTAGCTATTCATTTAGAAGAAAAACACAATGAGCATATCCTCTTGCAAGCACAATTTACCACACTTAAGAGAGTCAAAATTTTTTTGGAAAACATTTTTGATAAGTAATTTTTGTGCATGTAGGACAAATAATGAGGACTTTATGTTTCTTAATTATTATTTGCATTCTTTTCTATGGATGCAGTTATTACAAAAATTGCACGACTTAGTACTCCAAGGTGGCTTCTTTCAAAGTCTTTATCACTTACACCCATGGCCACAAACTAAATATCTTTTCATCTATGGCATAGCGGCCACAAATTTATTATCTCATCATCTAAGTCATCTATGTAGATTTATGCAAAGAAGAAACCTTTTCTAATGACCACCACACCCACTTTCAACTCAACATCTATTATCATATCTTCTAAGGTATATTTGAGGAGCATTGCTATTCACAAATAGCATCTAAGCTATGTTCTTCAGTTTAAACTATTTACTATCTTGCACAACCACCATTTCCTTCTCGATTGTGTGGAAAACTATTTATGTTGGGTAACTTTTTTTAGAAAAATGAGGATTTCCTATTGGTGCTCTTTTCAAGTATTTTCCCAATCCATTGGCAACCTTCGTGTAGATTCACTGCATGAGGCAACACGTTTGATTTGTGGTGCAAATTCATCGCATTGAGGCAGCACCAATATGTGGTTGATTACCCAGATTTATTGTGGAATTAAAATTTATTCAACTCAATTCTATCAAGTAGGGCTACCAATGATATTCTGAGTTATTAGAATATGACCCATATTCCATACTCTAGTGGTTATCATTGTATTATTTTGGGCACTTGTGTATTATTGTTGTACTCATGGACACTAGTTTATCATGGATGTATTATTTTGTGAGAGCTGGACTGACTCCCTTGCACATTGTATTTATCACCCCCAGTTGTATTTGTTGCATTTACAACTGTTGCATGGGTTATGCACATGCATTTGTCATAGTATTAGCATAAGCTTGGTCTATTTAGACTAAAGTACATGCATGCTATGAGAATTGATTGGCCTAGATCATGCAAAGGAGGTAGAACGCTTGAAAGAGGCAAACCCTGATTCACAGTGGTAGAAACCCTAAAACACTAAAGGGACACAAACCCTAAAATGCAAAGTGGAGCAAAAACCCTAATCCTAAAACAATGTGTTGTCCTAGAGAGGTGAACTAGACCCTAACCCTAATTCATGTCTATATAAGGGTGGGAGGTCTCAGTTGTATTTACTATTTTGGTGCATCCATGGTGTGGAAGCTCTATCATTGCAATGATTGAGGCTTTCTATTCTCTTCTTCTGTTCTATCATCTTGTCTCCATTGTTGAGAGTGAATGAGAGAGAGTGAGTGAGAGGTATGTTGAGTGGGAGACAAAGAGAAGGTGAAGATCTTCATCATCTTCTTGCTTTTCTCTTCTTCTCTACTAGCTTCTTGAGCTGTTGGTGTGCTTGGTGTTGGATGTGAAGGAGCAACGACATTAGATCGTGTTGATTGTGGTTGTGGAAAAATCTTTGAGTCTTCAAGATTTTGGACTACAAAGTGGGAAGGTAAGTTGCTGAGTTCACTGCACCTCAAAGCTAGTCTTGTATTCTTGATTTATTGGGATAAGAGGAGGATTCTTGGTTAGTGTAGAGTGGAGTGTCGAGAGACAAGGTAAGACATTGTTGCCGAAGTGAGTTGTAGCTTCTAAAACAATAGAAGTCCACGTCCAAAGTCCCGACTATTGGTGCATTTGGCTCAAAATTTTGGTTCTCTTTGGTTGAGATGAAGGAGAGTGCAACCACTGAGATTCTCACACTCCTAGCATGTGGTGGAATAGGATGCTTTTGCATGGGCATGGATGGGATTGATGGGGTACCAATCGTCTGCATTTGTGGCTAGTATTCCAAAACCCATGTGGCTAGGTTAAGAAGGCTGAATTGAAAAGAACTGGCTCATTGGATTAAGATTGAAGCAATAGGAATTGTTAGAGTATGAAATACTACAACACTCAAACTCAAAAACTTAAAAAACAAAACTCAAAACACAAAAATGTAAAACACAAAACTCAAAAATCAAACTTTGCTTGCTTAAACAAACCATGTGACTTTTTTGTGGATTGAAGATACATCATGCTTGTCATGTTTTTTGGGTTGCATGTGTATTGAAACAAAAGCAACACAAAAATGAAAAACTCAAAACTCAAACTTTTCTTGCTTAAATAAACTATATGAAATTTTTGTGGATTGAAGATACATCATGCTTGTCATGCTTGTTGGGTTGTGTGTGTATTGAAGCGAAAGCAATACAAAAATGCAAAACACAAAACTCAAAATGCAAATCTTTTTACTTGACCAATCCGTGTATCAATGTTATAGATGCAACTTTCTTATAATGGATGATTGACAATGTGAGCACTGAAGGAAGAAGAGTGAGAAAAAGTCAAAATACACAATGCAAGAATCAAATACACGGTCATTGTTTTATTATTTGGTTGGTTATTTCTTGTTGCCATTTGACAGTTAGGATCCTTAGACCTAGATTTAGAGTTTCTTTGCACTAGAAGATCATCATATTCATAGTTCATACTCACAATACAACTTGCACCACCCATTTAGGACTTGCACTTGCACCACTAGGCTTGCACTTGCACCATCTCACCCACTTGCACCACCTAGGTCACATTGCACTTACATCACCCACAAGCCTATGACTTTCACCACCCACAAACCTACGACTTGCACCACCCATCCATGACTTAAACTTGCACCACTAGGCTTGCACTTGCACCACCTAGGTCGCATTGCACTTGTACCACTCATTTGCACCACCTAGATCACTTTGCACTTGCACCACTTAGGTTACATTACACTCTTACACTCGCACCACCACTCATTTGCACCACCTAGATCACTTTGTACTTGCACCACCTAGGTCACTTTACACTCACACCACTTGCGCTACCTTATGAATTGCACCACCCACCTAGGTCACTTTGCACTTGCACCACCTAGATCATTTTGCACTTGCACCACTTATCTACACTTTGCATTTGCACTACCTACCTAGGACTTGTCCTCACTCCCATACATCAAACCCTACTCCCACACATCAAATACTCACTCCCACACATAATCTCACTCCCACATATATTCATTCCTTTAAGGTCAACTTGACATGATTGTGATGCTTTGAGGAATTGTTGCACATATGCATATTGTTTGAACAAAAGAAAGTATGATTTTTCACATCTTCCTTTTGTCTGTTCAAAGTGTCTCAAGTATCTTGAAAGTCTATATATTTTGGAATGAATTTATTAGAAGAATCATTTAAATGCCTTAGGAACTCACTAAGGAACTTGTACAACCAAGGTCAAGTGGCCTAGGAGACACATCATAAGGAACTAGCACACCTAGCACTAAGGCAACACACATTAGGCTAACATCACGTAGGGACATTTAGTATCATAGTGCAAAACCAAAACAACCTTGGTATAGAACACACAATAAATCGAGGGGGAAAATCATCCAAGCTACCATGAAGAGCTAAAGTCCAATCACTACAACAAGGGCCCAATGAGTGAGAAGTTATTAACTAAGCTATCTAGAGTACAAAGATAAATTCACATCATTTTGGAGATTTAGAAGAATAGAAACACACACAAGAAACCAAACAAGAAATTTAATTTATAAGAAGAGTATCATGTGGCTTTTCAAAGCCTAAGACTCAGTTGATGTGCCTCATAATAGATTAGGCCATAGGTCTACAAGTCCTAAAATCTTTGGAGTCAACAATAAAGAGAACCCTTCCCATTTGTCTATTCATTGATAATATGACTGAGCTAGCAACTCAAGAGCCTAGGCCACAATTAGTAGACTAGATGGGGATATGGACACATTCACAAAGATTGACCTTAGATGTATTGAGTGTGGCATCAATCATATGTATCATGATTGTCCAACACGCAAGGCATCTAGTAGTACCCTCACACAGTCTATACAGCCTAATATCCAAAAGATCAAAGCCACCAAAACACTAACCTAAAGTATGAAGAGCTAATACCTCCTACATATCTTTGGGCCAAATTAACTGCCAGGTGAGAGCTCATTATTGATGCTCTCATTGATGAAGGTTTCGATTAGAACATCCTGACTTATGATGTATGGACTGCGATTGGTCAACCTGAACTAGTCCCAATAAATGCAATCATCAAACCTTATGGAGGATCATATTCTCCCCTCGTAGGACAATGCAGGATTCTTCAAACTATAGATATTGAGACCCTTCCCATTGTTTTTTATGTGTTTCCAAATTAGGAAGATATGGGTAGAGAGGTTCTGCTGCTAGAAAGAACTTTCATGCATGTGACCAAATGTATTGTGGACTATGAAGCACACCGAATATAGTTGAGCTTACCAACTATCCAAATGATCATAGCTTTCAGCAAAAGGAGCCTTGCCTCTTCTTTTAAATAAGGGCAAGAAACCTATCTTAGAGTTAAACCACACACCTAGGGTGGAAGGCCAAAAAGTTCTAAAGGAACTCCTTAGGGCACAAGTGGACCAAAGAGAAGCACTTAGTAGGAATCCTTCTGGAATCAAAGGAAAGACTAAAGCTATTGGGAATACTACCACAGCTTCTCAAGTTGATGGAAATAGAAATGCATCTAGAAGGAATCAAAGACCTAGGTCATGTAACTGGAAGCATTATTGGAGAGCTAGCACAAAGTCGCGATGGGTTTCCAAAGCATTACTACATGCTCAAGGGTTTTATGGGAGAAATTGTTGGATTTGGTTGCTAAAACCACCCGCAAAGCCACCTCCACTGACCATAGCCTAAGGTCCATCAAAATCCAAGAGAAAGAGAAAGAGACCCAAATGCAAATCTAGGTCAAGGATCAAGATACTTGCAAAGATACAAATTGACAACTAATAAGTAGCTAGTTCTTAAGATACCCGAATCCAAAATTTTGGAAGTGCAATAGGCTCTTGAAGTAGTTGCTAATCCACATGAGGAACTAACAATGATTGAGTCAAAAAGAGGACACAAAGAAGTCACTACTTGATGCTGCTACTCATGCTAAAATAGAAAGTCCAAGGAAGTTGACTATAGATTCCTCTAGTGTTGACAAGCATCAATCCATGGAAGTTGCTAGTCCTTCAAAATAGCCAATGTCCCTCAAGAACTAAGAACCTTTGTCACCCAAGACAAAATAGAACATCTAGTAGCAATAGCCTAGTGTAGCTGCTCACTTCACAAAAAAGAATCCACAAGGGACTAAGAAAACATTATAGGATCAATGACTGAGAGTGTTGTCAATAATAAATTTTGAAAATTGAAGACCAAGTCTACCTCCCATGAGTCTGAGGATCCTAGTGTTCCATCATGTTTGATACACATGATTGACCAATCCACTACCTTAGAAGTTACTACTTCCAATTTTGAGGAGAAACCCACACAATCACAATTCTTGGCTACAACCAAACGTATCATTTTAGCTAAGAAATAAGCATCTAGTACTTTAGTCTCACAACAAAACACTAACTCTACCTCAAAGAGCACAATGAATCCCACGATTCACGAATGGACCAAAGCTCCAGTGCATTTAAAGCCAGTTAAGAGACCTCTCATGGAAGCTTTAGAAAACATGGGGGCAACAAAAGGATCAATCCAAGATTAGAGTTCCAAGGAACTAGATGTAATAGTATTCACTTCACTCACTCATGCACATATTCATGTTGACATTGGAATTTAGACTGTCAAGGATAAGACACTCTTAGAAAGGCCTCTAACAACATGGTTAGAGCAATCACAAATTTGTTGGTATTATCCACCAATCGTGGGAGAAGTCATGAAGAAAATGATCAAGATAGAGCAAGCAAAGTATCACTTGATTCCTGTTCTTCCACCCTGAGCAGTGCATAGCAAAGCAAGGAAGACATTGCAACATTAGCCATGAAAGTAGAAGGACAAAGTGAGTTTGAAAGGAAATGGTATTCTAATCGAGGTTTAGTTGCAAGGTATGGTAGCCATCTAATGACTATTGTTGAGTAGAGAAAGGCACTTTGGACTCCCATGCATGATCCGACATATATAGTACCTAAATCTCTGAGTGGTTGCAACTATCCATGGTGTCAATATTCTAAACTTGCTAAAGTAGAGCCTTATGTGACACACTCCTTTCAAAGGAGGAGCTACACATGGCCAATAGATTGGGACAAAGAAACATGATGATTGATATCATTAGATATATTTTCTACCTTACACATGACCCACAACTTCTTAATGGCTATGCTTCATTACAGTACAATCCAAACTTCTATGAGTGGTTTATTCCAATTTTCCTCTACCTCTACCACCATCCAAAGTGAATTTGCATCCCATGATGTGAAGTAGAGTGATGTACATAAAACTTTTGTTAACACTAACATGATGGCTAAAAGCAGTGTGCTTGAAATTCCAAACCCCAAGGCCACAACTACTAACATCCTACTAACCCACACCTCCAATTCAACCAAGTTGAGCCAGTTTAAACCCCAAGATGCTCCAGAGGAGGCTGCTTAGACTCACCTCCAGATCAGCCCTACTAAACATGTCCCTCCTTTTGGTCTCTATGTTAGATATGCTCAATGCCCCACCCTCATAAGGTGCCACCAATGATCCATGGTGCTCAAAGTTGTAAGGCCCCCATTATGAAGAGAAGCCATATGTGAGCTCGGATATTGGTTGAGTCTTGACTTGTATATCAGATGAGGTCTATGTGATCAGATGGCAAAAAGGTGACCATTGTGGGCCTAATCTTTGGGTTAGATGGAGCAGTTAAGTTGGTAGCAACTCAAGGCACATTGCATCGAGTTCCAAGGTAAGGGAGTTATCAGAGGCCCTTATTTTGGGGTTCGGGGGTGCTCCCCCGGCTCGACGGTAAAGGCAATATTCCTTGGAATATTCCCTGGCCGACTAGTGGAGGCTCATATGGTAGGTCAGTCAGGCCGACCTAACCGCCTTCGTGGGCTATAAAAGCTAAACCCCTTCACAGCCAACTATTATCTATCTTTCACCCAGTCAGAGTTGTTCCAACTAGCCTTAAGCTCTTCACCTATCTTCTGTCTAGATCACCATCTAAGCTTCATAGTGGAAGTGCACGGGTGGATAAAGCCATCTTTGTATCAGTTGTTTGGAGCTAAATAAAATTTTTAAATTCTCATCTTATTTGTTGTGTACTCTCTATCTCTTTCTCAGATTCTATTTGCTATGCTGTGCAATTTTTACACTCTAGCCTTTGCTTGTTAACTAACCACTTAATAACATGGTTGTTCATTTTGGCCAAGAAATGATATTCCTCTAACACAGAGTGGCTACTCCAATTGATGCCATATTCACTACTTGTGTTAAGTTATTTTCAATGATTGATTTAGGCATTGCTGATGATAAGATGATACAAGTTGCTTCCAAATGCCATCCCACTTGGGAAGAGAGTGAACACATTTGCCACAAAAGCCTCTTGGTTCAAGATGAAAATGCTAAATCCTTCCTCAAAAGTAAGTGTAGTCATGTCCAGTTATTTCCTCCTATGCTTTTGTGACCAAAATAGAAAGCCAATTAGTACTTAATGAACTTGAGTAGAATTATGATTCCTTAAGTCCATTCTTGCAGAAATGGTTTTCTCATCGGCTTGATATTGCTTGTGATGGTAGTCATCTTATGAGAATGGTAGAGCAATGTCGTATAAGAAATGTGCTTCAATATGATCCAACCTACTATGAGACTACTACCTTGCATTCTATCATCTTGGCTCAACATCTAGACTTGCCACAAAAGTTGAAATACCACCTTGAAGAGGAGTTTGCATTGCCAGTCGCTTTTGCAGGACCATCCTTGCTTGACAATGCGATTACTTACATTTGTGGAATGGGTACAAAATCAACTGACTTGGATGCTTTTGCTAAGTTGGAGTATAATCCAAATTTCTATGAATACTGGATCCCAAAAACTGGAAAATACTAACCCTTGTATATAAGTAATCTTTTTTCTCATTGTATATGTTTTTCTTTTGTTGTAATGACAAGAGCTCGAGACCCTCTAACTTTTGAAAGAATGCTATAACTTTTGTGAGGGTAAGATCAAGGTACGAGATCACAACTTTTGATCACAATACACTATGAAATGCAAAAAAAAAAAAGTTATAATTTTTTATATCTTTTGAATTTGCATCCACTCCATTGTATTCTCAAGGTTTCACCAAGTGAATGCATGCAAATAATAGGTGACACATCAATGCAATACACTTCATATTTAAAGCCAACATAATCAATAGTAGACTCTTTCTTTGACAATTCCAAGGTATGGCAATATCATGGCAACCATATCATTTGAGAGACTCTTAGAAAGATAAAAACATTTGAGCGCTATCGATATCGACATCCCAATTTCTTCATCCATCACTTCCCTTGACTATAACATACAATGGTCTTCTACTTCTTGAGGGGAAGTCATGCTTGCTTCATCAATACTACAAGTCTTCATCACCTGGTACTAGTTCTTCTTCACCAACTCTATATCACCAATGAGACAAGGTGCTTTCAAGGTTCAAGGCTCAGTCTTCCATTTCCATGTGTACACTCTCATGCACAACTCCATTCTTTGAGCCAAGTCTATTATTCTCAATCAACCTTTAGATCTCTCATACTTCCACTTTGATTTTGTAAGGCTTCAATTGGCTGGCTCTATATCTAGCTCCCTAGCTCATTTTCCATTTTCCCCCACATTTACCCAGGGCACATCAAGATCATGACATACCTAGGAAGTCTTGGCTCACCTTGGTTAGACCTATCTCCCTAAGTAATTTGCACTTTTTCCATTCCACTTCATTTATCCTAGTGCTTGTCACTCAACTTCAAAGCAAGAAAGAAAAGTATTTCACATAAAAAGGGACCAGTTTCATCCACTCCCCCTTGTGTTGATTCAAAGGAGAATCATGTACTTCAAGAGCTTATTATATTGGACTCCAACTTTTGTCTATCTCCCCATCAGTGTCTCTCTGAAAACTATATTTTTCCTCAACAACAACGACACATTCTTCCATATTCACCAATGCAAGATTCCTTGTTAGCCCTCATCAAGAGAGAATCCATAGAGCAGTCTTCTAACTATGCATTAGACTATGTATGCTCGTGTACTCACATTATATTTGCACCATAACCTATTCATGGTTTTGAGTCCTCAAGTGTGGGAAAAATTTTTAGGCTTGTTTGAAGTTCAACCCATCTTCCAATTTCACCTATGCACAAGTTACCATGCATGTAAGTAGACACACCCCTTAGGGAGAGCACAAGTTAGCTTATAGGAATTTCGTAGACGATTGAAAGAATTGAATACCCATCAACATTGATGGCCTTTGCATCCTCATCCTTCCATGTTTCACTTCCTTTTTTTTTTGCTATGCCATCAGTGATTCGTCATGAAGACATCATCTTCCAGCAGTCACCACACCTTTTTTGGATGCCATCTACAATATCCGCAAGAGCATCATCATCTTCACTACCAAATCTTCATATCAACAGGCATATCACTCTCATCATCCACAATTCTTCATTAGCAACCTTTATTTCTCTCCATCTTAGGATTGTTTCTAGCATTCCTCATCTACCTTTGATGTGAGTGCCATGGGACTAGTATTTGTTTAGGAGGGGGTTAATGTTAATAGTATTTTGTGAAGGCTAAGGTGAAAGAAGGTCAAAGCAAGATCAAAGTGCAAGTGCCAGCTACTATTTTTTGAAAGGATTATAATTTTATGGAGCTTCATTGTATTATTTTGGGCACTTTTATATTATTATTTTACTCATGGACAACAAATTATCATGGATATATTATTTTGTGATAGCTGGGCTCACTCCTATGCACATTGTATTTATCACCCGCAATTGTATTTGTTAAACTCGCAACTATTGCATGGGTTGTGCACATGTATTTGTCATAGTATTAGCATAGACTTGCTCTATTTAGACTAAAATATAAGCATGCTATGAGGATTGGCTGGCCTAGATCTCACAAAGGGGACAGGACACCCAAAAAAAGGTGCAAATCCTAATTCACAATTGTGGAAACCCTAAAATGCAAAAGGGGTGCAAACCCTAAAATGCAAAGTGGGGCACCCTAAAACAGTGCACCATGCTAGAGAGGTGACCTAACCCTAACCCTAATTTGTGTATATATAAGGGTGGGAGGTCTCAGTTGTATTTATCCTTTTGGCATATCCATGTTGCGAAAGCTCTATTAGTGCAACTATTGAAGTTTTCTATTCTCTTCTTCTATTCTATCATCTTGCCTCCATTGTTGAGAGAGAGAGAGAGAGAGAGAGAGAGAGAGAGAGAGAGAGAGAGAGAGAGAGAGAGAGAGAGAGAGAGAAGTGTGTTGAGTGAGGGATTGAGGAAAGGTGAAGATTTTTGTCATCTTCTTACTTTTATCTTCTTCTCTACTAGTTCTTGACTCATTGATATACTCGGTGTTGGATACGAAGGAGTGACGACAATGGATCATGTTGATTGTGGTCGTGGAACTAATTGCGAGTCTTCAAGCTATTGGACTACAATGTGGGAAGGTAAGTTGGTGTGTTCACTACACCTCAAAGTTAGTCTTGTGTTCTTGCTTTCTTGGGATAGAGAGGAGGATGCTTGGTTAGTGTAGAGCAGAGTGTCGAGAGACAAGGTGAGAGATTAGTGGTTGAAGTGAGTTGCAGCTTCTGAAATAATAGAAGTCTATCCAAAGTTCCGACTGTTGGTGCATTTGGCTCAACAGATTTAGGTGATCTTGTGCAAAGCAAGACACTTGAAGATGAATACTAGTGAATCTTTAGGTAACCTTAGTTGATAGAGGAACCTAGATTCATGTTGATCCTAGTGTGTTTGGCTAGAAAATTTTCAAAAGCTTAAATCACAGTTATGAGTCTAGTACATCAAATGTTCTTGGCGCAGTCAAGGACATAAAGAGGCATTATATCGATATGATAATGAAATAGTATGGACAAATAGCTATAGATGTTATTTTCCTAAAGAAGTAGCAAAACTTGATAGGAAATCAACGTGCTGAAGAGGGTGGTCCATCAAGATTTAACTATAAGTGGTGTAGTGGTCAGCACTTTCTAAGAAACTGCCCTAATGTCAAATGTGACATATTTGGGAAGTCCGGCCATCTAGCTAGTACTTACTAGAGTAAGATCAGTTCTCTTCAATGAGGAAGTAGGCAACCAGGTCCAATTAATCATTAATCACAAGGGAATAACCTTCAGTAGGATGAGGGACCAAAGAAAATATTGTAGAGAGGAAAACCTATCATAGAAGAGTTGCCTAGTGGTAGTGGTGTCAGCCTTATCAAAGTTGTGCATGTCAACACCGGTGAGGCTTCCAATTTATGAGCTATTACAAGAGGATAGAAGGTTAAGGAAGGTGATAGGGATAAACTAAAACCTGTTGAGGCAAACTCTAAACAAGATGATAAGGGGATGTAAGTCCTTAACCCTGATGTGGAAGCTTGTCCTCTAAACATTGCTAATGGCAAAGTTGACTCTAATAAGGAGCTACCAAAGAAGAAGATAAAAGCTAAGAAAGAGGCACCTAAGCCTATTTAGTGACCAAGAGAAAGAATGGTCTAGCGGGAGAAGAGAACCATTACTAATTATCATGAATTTGACTCGGCCAAATCTTTTTGCATGGTAAAGCCTGATATGAACCTCCTGTAGCAACTGATCAAGTTATCTCCAAGAGTGCATAAAGAGTTTGAGAATATCCTTTGCACTAGCTATATCATCAAACCCTTGGGAATAGCCCATGTGGAAGATGACTAATTTGAATATGTTGAAAAGCATTGGCCAAGAGTGGTAGCGTATGTTAATGGCATATTATTGGATCATACTATTGTAGATATGGGATCCTCTATTAACATTACGAGTTCAAAATTGATGGAAAGGCTCAAATTGGAAATCCAAAAGGATGCCTCCACAATTCTTTGGATTGTTGATAAGAGTTTAAGACAACCTAAATATTGTATTACCAAAGTCCACGTGATTGTTGCTAATGTGGAATGCATTTTGGACTTTAGGATTATTAGGTTTGTAGGGCATCCAAGCTATCAAGTATTATCAGGAAGGCCATGGATCTTGCAAATTGACTATCAAGTCGATATACCCATTGGTCATTTGATTTTTGGCAGTGGCGCTGTTGTAGGGCATCATTGAATGTCTTGTGGTTTTTGGGAAGTCGAAGGAAGTCTTGGTTGAAGGTACCGACCTTGAGGGTCTAATCAAAATTGATGCAACCTCCATTCCATCCTGATATGCTGCCATAATGCATTATCTATCCATAGGAGCGGCTAAAGCCGCTTTGCCAAAGACTAAAAAGAGAAAAATTAGGTAGCAAGCCTTGAAATTTTCCTTGATTGTAGGAACACTATATCGACAAGGGGTCGATGATGTTTATCATTGATGTGTCATCCTTGCCTGATGAGGTTTCGTTTATCTTGGAAGAGTGTCATGACTCTGCTTGTGGAGGGCACTTTGTTGTGATTGCACATAAAGATTTGAGAGCTGGATACTGGTGGCCATCCATTTTTAGGATGCATTTGCATATGTTAAGAGATGTGATACATATTAGAGACATGACAATAGGGAGAATAGGAAGTGCCCACCATTGACTCTATCATGGCTATAGTATCATTTGAGAAGTGCGACATTGATTTTGTTGGACCTATACATCCTTCATCAATTACATGAAAGCATCATATCTTTGTAGTGATAGACTATTTCATGAAGTCATCTCAAGCATGTGCCACGATGAAGGATAATATCAAGGAAACAACTAGTTTTATTTTGGAAGACATTATTTGCTGTTTTGGTCCACCTAAGGAGATTGTATTTGATTGTGGGACACATTTTTTGAATAAAATCATTGAGGCTTTAATGGAAGCTCTAAACATTAAACATAATAAGACCATGCCTTACATCTCCAAGCTAATGGGCAAGTAGAGAGTACCAATAAGTAGCTTGTGGGGATTTTATCTAAGACAACATTTGAAGGTAAGCGTGATTGGGATAAGAAGTTGTATGTGGCTATTTGGGCTTATAACATGACATTCAAAAGAACTACATGCCACACCCCTTTTAAATTAGTACATGAGGAAGAGTGTGTTTTACCTTTGAAGATTGAGTTGCCTATAGTAAGGTTCTCTCTAAACCATTCTTTGGGTAAAGAGGAAGCATTGCAAGAAAAACTCGCTTCCCTTGCATATCTTGATGAGATTTGGTTACAAGCTATGGGAGATTTCACTCAACTGCCAAGACCCATGGACCGCTTATTGTTTCAAGTGTTCCAAGGAGCTCTAATGGCTACCTCTCACATAGCCGACGTGCCCTCGATCCTAAGTGTGTAGTGAGCTTACCTTGATGCCGATATGAGTTGCCTCCTCCCTTCCACACTTTGGTAGCTCCATGATCCTAGATGCTAGCTCAAGCATGCTCAAGCCTCCTCCTTCTCCAAGCTCCAACCGCCATAGCCGTGCGTGCAAAAGAAGGAAAGGGAAGAAAAGATGATGAAGAGCTTCACCCCCTTGATCCCTCACTCCCACTCTCCCTTCCTCACTCTCACCCTCACTCCCTCTCTCAATAGCACACATAAGCAAGGAGAGGAGAAGAAGAGGAGAAGAGAAGAGATCTTGTTGGGCACACACCAAAGAACGAGCTTCCATTCACTTTTTGAACTTTATATATACAAACCCTAAAACCCCATGGGCACCCATCCCTTTTTACATGATCAGCCATTGTGGCAAGGTCCCTTTTTATAATTCCCTCTTTTTGCTTTGTGCCCTAGGCCTATATTCGACTACTCTTTTACAAGTGGCACAAAAGGGAGCCTGGGGCTCTTTTACAAAAGTTTTTTGGAGTTTTTGAGGCACCTTTTATTTAAAACTACGCTTTTGGCCTCGGCTTAGCTTTGGAGCCTGCCTGTGTGTCCTTGCTCCTTTTCCATCTTCTTTATGCATTTTCATTCATCTTTCCGCCTTCTAAGCTTGGGTTTAACATTACCCCCCTCCGAGATGGGTGCCAGTCCCATGGCACTCTTATTGACTGTTGGTGGTTGAAGAAGCAGTCGGTGGAGCAGCGATGTGAGGGCAGGGCAGCATGTAGACTCGGGTGCTCGTGGAAGCATGGGAGGAAGGTTGGGTGGAGAAGTAATGGATGTTGATGGGGGCCTCCGAAGTCGGTGGGTGGGCGCGGTGGTGGTGCTTGGAAGGATAGGGGGTGGTGCTCCACCTAAGGAGGGGGATGTCTATCTTAGTGTGTAGTGCGAGCGGCTCAGTGTGACAGGTCTAACCATAGGCGAGTGCCCTCCCTAGGTATGTCCTGCCCTTGATGGGCCCTAAGCGTGAAGTGGGGGGGGGGGGGGGGGGGGGAGAAAAGGGCTAGGGGGTTAGGAGTGGAGCCGGCCGACCGAAGCCACCGGGCACGCCTAACTTGAGGACCCCTAGGTGCGGTGATTGTGCTTTATGGGGTGCTAAGTGGTTGTGGAAGTGAGTTGTTTGGTTTATTCCATGCGTAGAGATGCACAGGTATTCCATGTGTAAGGAGGTTTTTTTTTGTGTTTTTTTTTTGTTTGTTTTTTTTTTCACAACTAGAAGAATGATAGCCAGTACCTAATTAGAGATGCACAGGTATTCCATGTGTAAGGAGGTTTTTTTTTGTGTTTTTTTTTTGTTTGTTTTTTTTTTCACAACTAGAAGAATGATAGCCAGTACCTAATCTTCCTTGTCTGATGGAGATGGAGAAGGGGATCGGATGGATTTTCTCAAAAATTGACGGCTTTGCATGTACCCTTTGAGGTTCATGCGGACGTGGAGAGAGGTGGTAGAAAGGAAGGGTTGGTTGCACCTAGTAAATTGGCTATCGTTCATATCTTCTAGGAGAGCTAGGCAAAAGGAGGGAAGAAGGCTAGCTCTCATCATTAGGCGTGCCATAGCGTAGCTATCAATAGCATTGGGGTCAAAAAAGAGGGGGGGGCAAGCTACTCTCTTGTGGTGTCGGGTCTTGCTTGAGTAATAGCTTAAGAAGCCTAAGGTAATTACATGTAGTTATAAAGGCGGGATCTGGACAGGAGGAGAAGTCTGCGAGAAAGCACGTCATGGAATCACTTAGGCTTCCTAAATCAAAAAGGAGGGCATGCTCGAAGGAGGCGGCATTGGAGTTATAGATGATGGGGAAGTCATGCCGCCCATGGAGGGTGGCAACAAAATCCACGCCTACCCTACGAGGATACGCCATGAATGTGGGGTCGTTCCTCTCGTAGGGTAGGGACGCCATCCAGGCGAGCATGTTAATATCGCATACTCGCCTTCTCCAAAGAGGTTGGTAGTTGTAGCCCCTTACAGTGTGTGGTACCTCGAACACCTTGTATTGCCAAAACTCTGCTTCCTCCGTGCTCCACAGAGTGGGGGTCTTTGCCCTGTCTTCTAGCCATTTTTGGCCCAGCTGGCCGCTAGTCGTGATCACCTCCTCCATTACCTTAGTTGGTAGGACCCTTCTCAGGCTGTTAGGCATGAGGAAATTGAAAGTAAAAGGGTCCTTTTTGTTTTCTTGCTATTCCCAAATCACCAGCTCCACGTGGAATTGCATCGAGAGGTCATCGGGGCATGGTGGGAGGGGTGCGGATGGCTACACGACTGGTTTAGCTCTCAAACTGCCTCCTGGTTTCTTCAACCAATTTCCTCTGTTGCTCCCTGAGAGCGGTTTGTCTGTCTGAGGGCGGGTCGAGTTGTTACTGTTCCGGATCATGCGACGATGGGGGTTGTGGGATTATTTCTTCGCTGGTTCTCCTTATGACAAATTCAATGTCAACCTCCTCCCCCTGCCAGTTGTCTAGTTGCACTCCTTCCTCAAAGTCGAGTGCGTCCAACTCTTGGGGGGTTAGACCGGCCAATAGCAGGTACTTTCATTGTTCTTCTAAGCCTAGCCTAACCTTCGCAGGTTGGGGTGGCATTTGTAGCCCCACATGTAGGGCTCTGCGTGCAATGCTCAGTTTCTTATGTACCACCTCCAATGATTCCTTTCCCTCCGGTCGGGTCATGTCTAGTAATGTGTTGAGGAAGGCCTGTTTTGCTGGGTAGTGAAGGCTGTCTGGGCGGCGTCCGCTTTGATTTCTGCCAAGATTTTTTCTTTTTTCACCGAAGCGAGGTGCCGCACCAGTGCCTTCACCCGTTTCTCATTCTGCGTGGCCCATTCCTTGGCCCTTTTGTTCATTCCTTCCATGCTCTCCCCCTGCTTTTTGCTAGGGTTACGTGCTTCTGCTCGTGGGCTCTGAGTTCTTTGCTCATATTCTCGTGCTCTTTCCTTCCGAGGTGTAGTTGATTGGTCATGGACTTGATCTCTTTTCGTTGTTGCTACCTCTCTTGTCTTCTCTCCTCTTCTTTGGCGTTTAGTTCCTCCATCATTTGCTCAATGGTGGCGGTTTTCGCCTCCAGTTCCCCATGTTGCATCAGGAGGAGCTTGTATTCCCGCTGCATCTGCACAAGTTCTTGATTTTCGTCCTCAAGCCGCTGTTTGTAGCTTTCTTCCATGTCTTCTTTTGCTTTCAATTCTTGCTTGAGGTCAAATATTTGACGTTGTTGCATGGCTATGATGTGGGTTTTCTCTAGTTGGAAGGCGGCCACTGACTCTTTCTCTGCCACCAACTCAACCACCGCCATTCTCTTTTCCTCCTTCTCCCTCTCCAATTGGGAGAGCAGCTTGGCGACGTATTCGTCGTAACTGGCTGGTGGTGTCATTGTTGCGTGGGTGGGGGTGGTTGAGGCCTCCACACGTGGACGCTTCTGGTCCTGCCTCGATTTTGCATTTGCGGCTAGTCTTTTTTTTCCCGTGGCCGTAGTTTCTGTGCTCTTCCCTTGGGCCATTTCTTTACTGATGAAGTATTGCATCTAGGCCACAAAGTTGGAAACTTCCATGCTGGTGGCGATGCTAGGGGTGAGCATAGTGGGTTCAGTGGAGGGTTCCATGAGGGTGGGGATAGGATGGAGGGGTGCTTTGCCTTTGCCTTCCAGGACTGCGGGCGGCGCGGCTTCTGGTGCCTATGCGCTAGAGCTAGGCCCTTCTTCCCTCAGCTGGTTCCAGGCTCCTGGATCATCTGCCCTGCATTGTTGCTCAATGGACCAGCGTGTGGCCTCGACCAAGTCCTCCTCTTCCTTTCTTTTTAATTCCTCTTCTTCCTCCGCAGCTCTTCTTTGCCTTTCTTTTCCGGCCTTTCTGTATTCTTCCTCTAGTTTCTCTTTTTCTTCTTGCTCCTCTCTTCTTCTCTTTTCAGCCTCCTGCTTTGATGCCTTTTTAGCCCGCTTGACTTGCTTTGTTGTTTCTTCTTCTTCTTGCTTCCTCTTCTTCTCCCTCTCCTCGGTCTCCTTGAGGGATTGTCTTTTTGCTTTTTCCAAATCTTCCTTCTCCTTCCTGTGGCCTTCATCGGGTTTCTTTTTCTTTTGCACTGCCTTCTTCCTGGTTTCCTTGACCTGCTTTTTGCTTGATTGCTCTTCTTGCCCCTATCCTTCCTTATCAGTCTCAGTCCTATCGCTGGACCTCTCCTGGTATTGATGAGGGGGTGACCTGTCGGGCGTTTTCCCTTTCCCCTCTTCTGCATCGTGCGTCTCTTTCACGGCCTCCTGGATGAGCGCTGTTAAGATGCTTCCATAGGCGATGAACGAGGCCTTGGACGAGGCTTTTTTTCTTTCTGTGGCCTTAGATGCTGGAGACTCTCCTCCTGCGGGCATGCTTTCTAAAGCCAGTGCCTTAGCCGCCTGGTCGATAGTTTTACGCACATAACTGTTTCAACCGACTTCATGCAGGGTATGAGCCGCCACATTCTCTAGCACCAGCACACTGATTCGGTGCATCAATGCATTGTAGCATTGCCTGAAAAAGAGGGCATGTACCAGTTTTGCCTGCAATCTAGTTTCTGCATCAGGGATATCTTGAATGCTGATACCGTCGTTTGGCAGCACGTCCTCCTTTCTCATCCCCAGCGTGGCATACACATCTCTCTTCTGCTTCTTTTCTATTTTCGGTTCTAGTCCCGGTGCCTTTTCCACCAAGGCGGGGGTTAAGCGAACCAGCACTTTCTTGGCGTTTTGTCCCCTTCCTATTGTGACGGTCCCGCATTCGTTGTCGGGGTCGTAAGACCTGAGAAATTCCACGCACCTTGTGTGGTCGGGTTCTTGTGTGAAACTTTCCAGGTACTTGGTGAAGTTGCATTTTTCAATGACTCTCCTGGCCGCCTCTTCCTTGGCCACCAATCCTTCTATGTTGTGAATAGTTTGGAATTTTAGTTGGTTGTAGGCGCAGCTCTCCAGGGTGATGCTGTATTGTGCTCTCTCCTCTTCCATGAATGGAAGCCGGTGGGCATGGTCTTGTTGCGACATTTTTCGTTCCTGTCATGAACCCCAGTTTCCATTAGTTCTTCCAAATTGACAATACAAAAACATCCTAGACTGAAAAGGAAAGATTTATGTGTTTATTGAATGGAAGCCTTAAAATCCTATCCAATGTGAAGCCCCCCTTTTCAGCTTTAACTTTTTGCCTTTCATTTTAAAGTTCTCTTGACATTTTTCTACCTCGCTTGTTGCCTATGTGCTTATGTGTTTTGCTTGACTCCTGCTAATTTTAATTGATCTCTTGATTCTAATTTTAATTGATCTCTCGATGCACCTTACTCCCCTTCCCCTCCCAGCTTGAGAAGAATCCTTACTAGGATTGAAGGTGTGGGGGATTGAGGACCTTAGAATGGGTCTTAGGAGTCATCAGTGTAGGAACCAAGTGTAGAAATCGGGGTTGTACTCTAACTGAACTGTGCGATCGAGATCAACACGGCAAGTGCCAACGTGCATTATGTAAGTAAGAACATCTGTTATGAAGTCACCGGAGGCATTACGGCTAGCAATGTGTAGCTCCTTCTTAGTTAGTAGGCGATCAAGGTAAGGATGTCCCTGGATGTGCTCCTCCAAGGGGTGGTTGCGAAGAGTGGTCAACACTTTGTACGAGGTTGGCACGATATAAGTGGGGTTGTACTCCGTTGTTTTGATTGCGTGGCGTTGCTCCACGTTGGTCGTGACTCGGTAGCCCTCTACTTCCCATTGCAACCTAAGAGTGTACCAATGCTGTAAAAATGGGGATTCCGTCTCAGCAAGTTGGGATAATTTTGCGATTTCTTGGTCGGTGATGGCAGAAGTGGTTCACTGATCGTATGCACGTTATGAGACGTTATTTGAGTGCTTGCTCTTTGGAGACCTCGCTATCGAGTAATACAATAGTGGAGTTTGCTGCCTTTGTAAAGGCAAGTTCAAACATCTCCCAAGAACAAGGCATCGTGCAAATTTTGGTTGCAAAAGGTTCAGGCAACAAGCCTAAATCCAAGCGGTCATAGCTTAGAGCCAGCTCTCTGAAGGTGGCATCGAGCCATCTAATGAAATCAACCACATCATCCCCTGTATCTGTGGCTAGATCTGAGGCCAGTGTCAAAAATGACTTTCCCTTGTAGGAGGGCTTAAGACCTACTAGTAGTTGGGGTTTGATGGCCCTAGAGCCTTTGACAGCGGATAGTTGTGGTTGCGGGTGTGCCTTAGGTTGCAGTTGGGCATCCTGGCTTATGGTTGGTGGAGCGGCAGCTACTTCTAATGGACTACTCCCTTCAGCGTGGATCATTGTCATCAGATGGACTCTAGTGCAAGATGGGTTATGCGATGGTGTCTGTCGTTTGGGCTGGTAGGCTTGTTCGAGTCTTTCGGGCATATGTGTAGATGGGTTTGCTGGATGTGGTCCAGGGGAACATTGCGGCTCATTGTTTTGAGGTTTGATGGGGCTTGGGGTGATCAAGCTCAGGGGTAGCATACAAGTGGCGGTCTTGGCCAGGTGGGTTTTAGGGATATACAACTAGATGTTTCCCTCATAGTAGCCTTGCACGAGCAAGAGAGCTTTGGGGACCCACTTGTGCCGGATCATGCCCTGATTTCTGTAACTGCACCTTGGTGTCCTAGGTTTAGAGCTATGGGTCTTATGCGGTCGTGTGTGATGACTCTTAGGCGGTGGTTGTGGTTGTTTAGGCCTCCATTGAAAACTATGCTATTGAGCCTTAGCTTTTGTCACCATGAGTAGTGGTTCTTGAGTGGTGGTGGGGGGGGGGGGGGCGGGCACTACCCTTCTCCTTAGATTTGGATGCTAATAGTTTTACCGGTGGTTGTATGGATTGTTCCATCGTGCCACCCTTGCTGAAAGGTGTATCAATGTGGATGTTGCCTATGGTGAGGTGAACGCGTTGCAACTCATAATCGACGTGGCAATGAGTTTTCTTCTTGAAGGTTTGCCCTAGTAGTGTCTCCGTGCCTGCTTCCTTGGTATTTGGTAGCACATAGAATATCATTGGTATAGTTTCAGTCTCGATAGAAACGGTGGCCCTGTACTTGCAGAGGAGTGCATAGGAGCGGCCCCCATATGGGTTCAACCTGGCGTTAGTGGGTTGTAGTGGTGGTTTGCCAAGTTGGGCCCAATGATCGTGAGTTAGGACATTGGAGTCTGCTCCCTCGTCAATTAAGGCATTGAGGATGCATGTCTGCTTGGTAGTGACTATGATGTGTAGGTATGTAGGTTCCACGACTTCCTCCTCCGCATCGTCGATTTCAGTGATGGTGGCTACACGAACGTTGACTGGTGGTTCCAACATTGGTGGTTCATGCAAAGGATGCGTGGGGGGATAGTATTTCTTGACACGGCTTCCATCGAAGAAGCCAATTCCGTCGCCAGTTAGAGTCTCAAGCTTGACGTTGCCTGTTCGGCTGATTGCATGGACCCTAAAAGGTCCAAGACCCCGAAACTTCATTTTTTGCTTGTGCCCCTTGACTGAGTATAGGAGCACTAGGTCGCCTTGTTCAAAGTTGCATTGCTTGACATGTTTGTCAAACTAGCTCTTGCGTCGTGCCTTCTCGCATATGAGTGCATGAGTGGCTAGAAGATGGGTCTCCGAGAGGCATTCGAGTTCTACTAGGCATTGTGTCCATGCTTCCTTTCCTTCCCATCACTCCTGAAGCGCAATTTGTAGGCTAGGCATGAAGAAATCTACGGGGAGAATTGCTTCAATTCCGTAGGTGAGCCTAAAGGGGGTCTGTCCGACGGCTGTTTTGTAAGCTGTGCGGTAAGCCCACAAGGCCACCATTAGCTTGTTATCCCAGTCACTGCGTGAGGCCGAGACTACCTTGGTTAGGACGTTGACAAGAATCTTATTTGTGGATTCCGCCTGGCCGTTTGCTTGAGGGTAGTATGTAGAGGATTTTTGATGGATAATCAGGAAGGTGGATAGGAGATGAGTTATCACTTCATTGATGAAGTGTCCCCCCTGGTCACTGACTGGTTCGATGGGGCATCCAAATCATGAGATCACGTGCTCCCATAAGAACTTGGCAGTCGTTCGAGCATCGTTCTTTCGGGTTGCTCTCGCTTCTGCCCACTTTGTTAGGTAGTCTGTGGCCACAATGATGTATTTGGCCTGAGAATACTGTGCAGCAGGGCTGATGGGGCCTATGAAGTCGATCCCCCATTTTTCGAAGGGTTGTCCTGCAATGACTGGAATCAACTCCATCTGATCCTTGCAAATCGGGACCTTCGTCTGCTAACGTTCGTCACAATGCTTAACAAATCGCGCTAGTTGAGATTGCAATACCTTGCGGGCTATTGTGTCTTCACAAAAGTGTCCTCCAACAATCCCACTGTGTGCCTCTGAGAGCAAGTTGTGCATCTCATGTTTGCACATGCATTTGCGCATCAATCCATCTTGCCCTAATAAGTGATATAGCTGGCCTACTATCAACTGATAGGGTTGGATTTTGAGAATAAGTCGCCTTAGTCTTGACTTTTCTATTGGTCATTCAGGTAGTCCGTGCTCAAGAAATTGGACTATGTCATCTGCCCAATATGGTGTTAAATCGGCTCTGAATAAATCCCTCCCGTTGGAGAGGTTAAAGAGGTGGGCATCTGGCAATTCATCAGTGATGCCTTCTCCAATGGGTTCCCCTATGGGGATGCGTGACATGTGATCAGCCATGTAGTGTTGTTTCCCCTTCCGTACAACCATTGAGAAGTCAAACTCCAAGAGCAAAAGGAGCCACCGAGCTATGCGTCCCGTAGCGCAAGGTTTGTTCACTAGGTATAGCAAGGTTTGATGGTCTACGAAGAAGGTAAAGGGTGTAGCCAATAGATAATGCCACAACAAACACCATGGTCAAGCCCTCTCTTTTGGTTGTCGAGTAATTCATTTCCGTCTCCGTCAGTTGTCGGCTTGCAAATCTCACTGGATAGTCTAGGTTGTGCTCTCTAGATTGGCACAACACTGCCCCCACAACGATTTTAGAAACATCGATATGCACGTGGAAGGTTATGGTCCAATCCGTGGCTCGTAGAATTGGTGCTGTGGTTAGAGCCTTTTTCAGCTCTTCATATGCTCGTTGGTAGGATTTAGTCCATTTGAAGACAATCAACAATTTGTACAAAGGTCTTGCTATCAATGCGTAATTCAACACAAATCGTCGATAGTATCCTGTATGGCCTAAGAAGCATTGAACTCCCTTGTAGTTGGTTGGGGGTGGAAGGTCGACAATAGCCCTGACCTTTGAGAAGTTAGTGGCAATGCCGTTCTTCGACATCACGTGGTTGAGGATGCATCCATGTTTCACCCAAAACTGGCATTTCAAGGGGTTCATGGAGAGACGATATAGGCAACACCGATCAAAGACTGCTTGGAGTTTGTTCAAGTGTTCCATCCAGGTTGAGTGAATGCAGAGGTCATCAACAAAGACTTCTAACTCCTTGCGAAGCATGTCTTTAAATATGGTGCACATGAGACGTTGGAAGGTGGCAGGGGCATTAGTCAACCCAAAGGGCATGACTATGTATGCAAAGACACCCCACTCAGTGGCGAAGGCTGTCTTATGCCTGTCGACAGGATGCACTTGCACCTGCTTGTATCCTGAGAAGCCATCTAGGAAACTGTACACCTCCTTGTCTGCCACTCTTTCAACCATGTGCTCGGTGTATGGCAATGGATAGTTATCCCTCTTGATAGCATCGTTCACCTTTTTATAATTGACGCACACTCTAATTTTTCCATTTTTCTTCATCACAATGACTATGGGTGATACCCAGTCCGTGTGCTCAATTTCGTAAATGAATCATGCTTTCATCTGCTTATCAATTTCTTCCTTGACAGCATGAGCATGCTTAGGATTCATTGGGTACGGTCGCTGCTTCACCGGTGCTGCGTCTGGTGTCATGGATATGTTATGAGTCACCACACTCGGATCTACCCCTTTAAGCTCTTCCAAGGACCATGCGAACACATCCACATACTCTCACAAGAGGGCGACCAGATTTGCCTCCTTATCCTTAGCCAACTCATCGGCAATGAAGACTGGTCGGGGTGTCTCCCCTTCCTGGGCTAAGTTCACCTCTTTGACTCTAGGCTGGTCCCTCGATTGGTTCGCTCGTTTGCCCTTGCTGTTTGGCACCCATCAAGATCACTACCCTATCACCTTTCTTGAATTTCCTAAATCGTTTTGGAAGGTCCCGTGGTTTTCATTGCTCGTCTGTTCGGGTGTCCCTCGGTTGTTTCACCTTTTCTTGCTTCAATCGTTTGCACATCAGATGGACAGGTAAGTCCCCGGCGGTGTGTGGGTGGCCTAGGTATCTCTGATTCGCTATTCGAGCTCACTTCTGACTCAGAGTCGAACTCGCCATCTTTGCTAGAGGAGGGGGTCTCCCCTGGTGGTCGCAGTTCAGATGGTGATTCTACTCTAAGCACTTGTGTCGTCCCTGGTTGAGCCAGGCATGCTTACTCAAGCTCTATGGCTTCTATGTGTTCTAACCAGGCACGGTCACAATTCATGTGCATGAGCCCTCACTCTGTCTTGTAGGTACTTCTTTTTTGCGGCTTGGAATCTACCCGTATTGATTCTATTGCATGTTCCTCCGTGTCATACTCTACCGAATCCACCTCCCTCTCACTTTCGTCCTCGAAGGGTGGTAGTCTTCATATTTGTCATCAGAGTCCTCTGCACTAGCCATTTTGACATCCCGTAGGGCTTGGTACTTCTCTTGTTGCTGATCCAAGACTAAGGCCTAGTTGTACATAAGGTTCAAGTCGTGCACTCTGGTCCATTGCTACTTGGATTCACCTAAGAGGTCCTGGAGAGGTGTGAGGTTTGCTGTTGAGTTGTTAGCCAGCTTGTCTGTTAAGTATTCCAGGGCCTCCTGGAGTTCTTTCTTGTTGCCTAGCACTTGGAAGGTGACGCAGGCTTAGGTCTCCCAAGATGGGTTCCTTCCATCATGCACACTGGTATAGTGGGCATGCCGTTGATTGCGCCCATCATTGTGATGGCTTGCTCGTACGCTTCTTGGTCTGCGAACGGCAGGTTGATTGTAGCAAGGACATACATCCAATCCCGCTCATCTTTTGGACATGGGATATACTTGGTCAAGGGCCTGTAAGACTTCTTGACTTGATTGTCGCACTTGAGCATCGAGGAGATGGCATCCAAGTTGACTGGTGAGGTTTTCCAAGTGTCCATCTCCACCCTCATAGCTTTCATCCTGTTGCCTAAGAATATCAAGCCATTACCCCAATCTTCAATAACTTTGGCATTGCACATCTAGGGCCGACCTAACAGGATGTCGTAGTCCACCCCTTTCATGACTATAAAGTCGACCGAGAACTGGACACCTATGATTTTTACTGGCCAGTGTTTAAGTACCCTGAAGGGCCTCACCCTCATGCCATTTGCTAGCGTGATGTTAAACCGAGTGGTCTCAAGAGGTGGGCTTCCCCAAGTTTGCAGTACCGCATGGCTCAACACACTAACCTCGGCTCCCGTATCTATGATCCCCTTTCTTGTTGTGTCTCCTAAGGCTAGGACTGGTAACACTGCATGCATCTTGGTGCCTTCCCAGAAAGCGTTAATGTACAAGGATTTTGGCATAGAGTGTAGCGTTAGACTCGGTATTTGTGTTTCAGTGTCTTGATCCTGCAAATCCGACACCTGTTGTCGTGACTTCTCGACCCGCCGCTTGAGGTTTTGCCATAGGGTGGGGTGCTGCTTAAGCAGGTCTCCTAAGCTTAACGTCACTGGGTGGTCACTAGTGTGGTGAGGAGGCTGGCGGTTGCTCGTCCCTCCCTTATGCCAAATTGTCCTGGCCAATGGACGTGACTAATTTGTGGGCCTTCAGCGTCAAAGCTTGCCTTAAGGGGTGTTGTCTGGGGTGCAGTTGCCCTTCCTGGCTTTGGTTGAGGGGGTGAGTTTGCCGTGGTCATGCTGATGAGATCCTCGCTCCCATCCTCTAGGATGGGCTCAGCGTCTCTTAAGTGCGCTTGTGTCTCTTTTACCTAGTCCCTCACCTTCTCTATGGCCTCGAGTTGGCTCTTCGGACGCGGGTAGTCCCCTACCTTGGAACTCTCCTTTTTGGCCATCTTGGGGGCTGAAGTTTCCGTCTCTGCATCCTCGACCTTCTTTCCAACAGGTAGAGTTGTAGCACTCTCGGCTTTCAGTGCGATCTTAGCCTTCGAGCTCCTCTTCCTTCGCATGTGGCTCTTTTTTCCCATCGAGGCTACATTGAGGTTGCTAGGCCTCGGTAGAGATATGTCGGATTGCTTTGTCTGGGCACGGGTCATGACCCGCAATGGGATGGGCGTGGCCTCCCCATCAAGGTTCTTGATGCCGAACAGCCCCAATGGGACAGATGGTACTTTGGTTGAATTTGTAGAAGGTTTTCGCTTTGGGCAATCGACGAAGAGGTGGGTGATTCCACACTCTACGCACCTTAGGTCAGCCTTGTCTCTGTTTTGCTGCTCCCTTTCTAGGCAATGTGATGAGACATGGCCTGGGTGTCCACATGTCCAACAGATGATTGGATCCTGTGTCTGCCCCCCTAGGCCTCTACCTCGTCCCCTTCCTAACGCCATCACTGGTACTGTGGTCGATAGTCCATGAGGATGGTGTTACCTTCTTCGTTGTGAGAGACATAAGGGTATAAGTAAGTCTCTTCCTCATTTGGCTCTTCCACGTAGTGGATTGGAGCATCACTCAATAGATGGGTCACATAGGGACCGGGCGGCCTCGGTATACCTGTGGGGTTTATGTCCATCCTGGGGACAGTCGGCTTCATGTCATTAGGCGCAGGGAGGGCCAATGGGGCTCCCCTTTCGAATAGTGGTTGTAGTCTATTTGCTAGGTAAGGCTGACCATATGGTTGGGAGTACGGAAGTCTCTTGGGCAATCTGCGCAGTGCACAGTGTCGTGACCGAACCTGCCACAATTAACACAAGGTCTCGATCGAGGGTCTTGACACTCGACTGGAAAAATGATTTTCGCCACAGTACACACATTGGATGTGTGGCCACATTGGTTGTCTCCATAGGTCTTGCAGCTTGACTGTCTCCATCTTGACATCAGCCACCACGGAGTACCCTTGTAGCTCCCTCACCCACGGTGTTGGCGTCGTGCTGTAGCGCGTTGATAGCTCCACCCATCTGCCGTGACATAGTCCCTTGATGATCCCCCGGTGATCTTGTAAATGTTTTCCACATATGAATATGATGTGTTGCCCTCAAGATGGGCCCTTTGGTGAATCTTGTGCCATGTTATGTGCCGTGTCGCATTCCGTGTCACGTTCCGTGATGTGTTGAGGTGCCCAGTGACGTGTTGAGGGGTTGAGATGACAAAGTTATGGAATGGGTCTAGTGCTGCCCCGAGGCCTAGACGGGGTCCCCAGGGGGTCTCGAGTGGGTCTCTGAGGGTTGGACCATCACACTTCGTCTCGATGGCCTTCCCTTATCTTGGGATGATGGTGCGGGTCGCTCATTGGAGGTTGAAGCTCTTTCCAAACCTCGCGAGCTGGTTTCTTCTGAACTGGAGTTCCTGGAGCTCGTGGAGCTCCTCTCTTTTAGTTGGTCGTCAACTCTGATAGCTTCCTCAAAAACCCTAGCTAGCGTGTCTCGTTGCAAGCTCAAATTGGCTGCCAAAGCCTTATACAGTTCCTCGTTTTGAATTTCGCTGATGAACACAGTCGAAACTGCTCTTTCAGTTGGTTGTTCACCTGTAGGGATCCTCTTGAAGAGGCTCCTTACGTTGTTACGTGAGAGGTGATCGAGAGCAAGTCTCACTCACATAACCTGATAACGAGACGATAAGGAGTGCCGGTTGGGGTAATTGACTTTGTTGAATGTACAACATAACTTGAAAAATTCAAATATTTGATAATACACCACGAAACAAGACTAAAAACAATGCCTCTTATAGCTCACAAAAAATTTAAAACCCGTATGCGGGTAGAGCATCACACAACCACACAATGGAAATACCAATAATTTGAAAACAAACCAAGAGGAATATATTCTCGTACCTTAACAACCTTAAGTCGACACTTGGCGCTTCGACATCCAAAAGCTCCAACTTTCAAATTAGCATGACAAGAGCTCACTCTAGCATGCGACCCTCCACTCTTCTCTCTCACAAAATACAATTATAATCAAGGGGGAAGGCCCTTAACTCTCCAATCTCCTCTCCTTATATAGTTTTTTATCCACAATCACACACATTAGGCTTTTTGCTTTCAGCTTTTGGCTTTTGTTTTTCTACTGCTTTTCACTATTTTCGTTTTTTCTACTTTATGCCTGTTTGTAACTTGTTTGGA
Source organism: Lygodium microphyllum (assembly GCF_053477565.2). Taxonomy (NCBI): domain Eukaryota; kingdom Viridiplantae; phylum Streptophyta; class Polypodiopsida; order Schizaeales; family Lygodiaceae; genus Lygodium; species Lygodium microphyllum. The sequence goes on from NC_141157.1 coordinate 19,140,469, forward strand.
TCATAACTTTGTCATTTGAGATCCGAATATAGACATTCGGGTACTTAAAACGATTGGAATACATCTGGTCGACAAGTCCACGCAAGCAGAATTACAAAAATCCATCAAAATCGAGAAATTTTTTTTGATATTTGTAAATTGCATCATTTTTCTCCATCTTTTAACTTGGACGACTTATTCCCTTCCTTGGCCTATTGTTCTTGTAATTGCACACACTTTCAGCACACATGTCCTCTTTTTCTTCAAGAAATACTCGCCGATGATGTAAAACGTACGACCTTTTTCCTTTGATCCTTGAGTCTTCAAAATGAATATTCTTTGGATATGAACCTGTTTTTTATGCAGTGTGCCCTAGTAGGAATATGCTTTTCTGAAATGAACTCCGTGCCCAATCATTCATGATTTAAAAAAATATGCAATGTTGGATCCATGATATGCAATCAATCAATCCATGCTCACACAAAAATAATGTATGCATTTGAAGAATTGTGCCTAGCCTATCTAGATGTGATCATGCATCATGCAAAATGCAAACAAAATTCCTTATTAATTTAAAATTCCTTATCCTCACCTCTCAACTCTCATAAGAAGATATGATATACTCCGCTTCACCCATCCAAAATATCACAATCACTCTAGAAAATGATGGTCCTCAAGATGTTGACCAAATAAGAACAACCCTTCTCACAATTGATGGCATCCTTCACGACCCTCAAACTCACCCAACCACCTTACCCTCTCAACCAGAGGTTCCTAACTTTGTGATAAACATCCCAAATGGTGCGTGCAAGAAACATGCGTGCTCAATGATAGGTGCTCTCTCATGTGCTTGTGCATCTAAGATTTACTGCATATAGTTGCAGCGGACCTCATGCCGTGCTAGTGCTCAATGATGGTGCAAAATGCGCATAATCCCAACCCATGGCATGGCAGTATTTGATAAGAACAGGAGACAACCCCCGAGTGCAGTGCATCAATAAGTGCAACGTGAAGTGCTCGTGAATCCATTATCCCCGTGACGTGCATGAGTCGCAACAAGAATACATACCTAGCTCCTCAATGTTCGGTAGCTAATAGCAAACTCCAACTTCAACCTGTCCAAAAAAATACCAAGCTCGACCAAGGCTATCAAGTTTCACACTCAACATATTAAACAAAATGACAAAAACAAATCCTAAGCTAGACAAACACAAGAAATCCAACTATGAAATAACAAAATAAATTGTCACGCAAATAACTAAGCTAGCAAAAATCAATCCTAACTACAGTTAGACTAGGGGTTTTCAATTTTCAGAAAAATACTTGACAACATGGGTTACATAATCGCGAATGTCCTCCTTCTCTTTCTGCTTGACATTCATCAATCGCATCAGCAGATTATCGGAGTATCCAGGCTTGGCAAATATCTTAATGAAGAGACCCTTGAGGCTGTTGAAGTTTGCCCGCATCTAAACTTGTATACCAGGTCCTGCCCTTATCACCTAAGTAGAGTCCGAATGCTTGAGAACGCTGAGTCAAGTCGCTAAGGCCGTTGGCTTCGCAGACTTGCTCGAACTGCTCTACAAAGCTATATGGGTCGTCATGGGGTTGGTACTTGTTGAGCTGCTTTGCGACTATCGGGATTTTAGACTATCTCTTAGAGCCTTGGGTTGCTCCTAACCCTACAAGCAGTGAGGTTGCTAACGCTGTAGCACTTTGCTCTGCTGCGATGTTGTCTAACAAGCGCTTCATAAGAAGTTCGCTCAGTGTTAAGTCTCCTTCTAGGGCTCTCTCATGATCCGTTCGGTCTCGGTCGGCTAAGTTTAGCACACTCGCTGTACCTCACACAACTCCATGCTTTGCCTTTGGCTCCTGACCTGCTGGTCTCTATTGTACACAGCTATGCCTTGCAACGCCTTATGGGCTAGCTTCCTCTCTTCTTCTAAGTCTACGATGATAGCATCTGCTATCCGACCGCGGTGCTCATATCGGGCGTGCGCATCATAGCTGCTGACCAATTGTTGAATAGCCTTTGGGAAGATGCCCAAGTCGAGTTCCTCATTAGATCTAAGGTCCGTGCTTTCCTCTGCCATGGCTGAGCTCTCGCGCTTCGCCAAGTTATCAATTGGATTGAATGGGTTTGTCAAATCCCCTTCGCTTGCGCCGCTTGCATGGTCCCACTTTGCGTGTTGATGGTTTGTCTCCATCCATGGGTTCTCTCCTATTTGTGGGTTCCTTGAGTGGCTTATCTAAGTGAGTTCCTTGATTTATTAAATACAGTTCTCAAGTTATCTCCACTCCGTGTGGGTGTTCTTTCTAGTGCACGTGTGTTCAATCATGCTTTTAGTTTTTCTTAAGTGCCCTTCAAGTGCAGAAATTCAAGGTGAGTGCGACAAATAGCCTCTAAGCATCTCATGCACCCTTGGGCGCTATGTTGCCTAGCCGTTTCTTTTGGGCTCAATCAGGGTTTTACGGCTCAGCGGGTTACCTCTAGGTCTCTGGGTTTCTAGGTATCGCAACAGCCCACTCGAACTGTTAAGCGGCAATGCCCTACGATTTTGTCTACTCGGTGTGCTAGAATCAGGCTTTAAGCATTAGGAAGGCTTACGACAAGTTGCGCCGCTAAGCTCCAGTTGGGTCAAGTCAAATTTCTGAGACTGAGTTGGGGCACTCACTCGGCCCAATTGGTCTGAGTTGCAGGGGCCGAGCGGGTGACTCAGACGGGTTGAATCTCGCTTCTCCGAGTGCAAAAAGGTTTTTGTAGGCCAAGGTTCAAGTGGAGTAACTCGGATGGCCGAGCCAGATGTTGGGCCGAGGGCCGAGTATTGTGTCCTAGGCCAAGTGGACACTCGGGCCGAGTGGACTTGGATCCGAGTGTTAGTTTGGTCAAAGGGCCGAGTCTAGTAATTCGGACGGGCTGAGTCTAGTAATTCGGACGAGCTGAGTCTAGTAATTTGAACGGGCTGAGTCTAGTAATTCAAATGGGCTGAGTCGAGTAATTCGGATGGGCCGAGTCCGAGGGCCAAGTAGGGTTTTCGGGTCGAGGTCTGAATGGACGGGTCCGAGGGCCGAGTCTGGGACTTGGCCTAACAAGGGCAATTCGAACGAGCCGAACACGGCGTGACGAATACCATGCAATGACGATTTCGATCGAATCTCCCTAATCAGGCAATCATCCCCTGCATAAACTTCCAGATCCTGGCTAAGGAACCAAGGGAAGTGATTGGCATACCTGGGGTGAGCGGTAGGCTCTCCCATGATGTGATCAAATCGAATCTTCGCGGGGGCTCTCTCTCACTCACACACACTCTCTCTCTCACTGCAATGGTTGCAAATGAGCTCTCCCTTGGCATCCTGACCCTTAAACCCCTTCCCGGGCAGGGCTTTGACACTCAATCCTTCACTTGCCGACATTAAGCATCCCAAGCTAGCTTTTCACCATTTTTTGCATGTTTTATGCCCTATTTTGCCCTATTTGCGACAGTAAACCCTACCCTTTCCTGGTTCGATTTCCTAATGCTATCCTACACTAAATGCACTGAGAATCGAAAGCAACAAATTGACATGATTTCTCCCTATTTTCCAATAATCAAACAAACTAACTAACCCAAAATACTTACTTGTTTCGAAGATCAAAACGCCCAACCTTCCTACCTATCTCAAGCTCCGTTTTGGGGGAGAATCCCTTACTTAGATGCTTGATATGGGGCACGGAAGCGCTCAAGCTTGAATTCGTGGTCCCGGCAACGGAACTAAAATGTGGGAGCTTTTGCTCAACCGCCAAGACCCATGGACCACTTATTTTTTCAAGCGTTCCAAGAAAGCTCTAGTGGCTACCTCTCACATAGCTGATGCACCCTCGATCCTAAGAGTGTAGTGAGCTTACCTTGATGCCGATATGAGTTGCCTCCTCCCTTCCACACTCCGATAGCTCCACAATCCTAGATGCTAGCTCAAGCATACTCAAGCCTCCTCCTTCTCCAAGCTCCAACCACCATAGCCGTGTGCGCAAAAGAAGGAAAGGGAAGAGAAGATGATGAAGAGATTCACCCCCTTGATCCCTCACTCCCACTCACTCCCTCCCTCACTCTCACCCTCACTCCCTCTCTCAATAGCACACACAAGCAAGGAGAGGAGAAGAAGAGGAGAAGAGAAGAGCTCTTGTTGGGCACACACCAAAGAATGAGCTTCCATTCACTTTTTGAACTTTATATATACAAACCCTAAAACCCCATGTGCACCCATCCTTTTTTACATGACCGGCCATTGTGGCAAGGTCCCTTTTTCTAATTCCCTCTTTTTGCTTTGTGCCCTAGGCCTATATTCGACTATTCTTTTACAAGTGGCATAGGAGGGAGCCTGCCACTCTTTTACAAAAGTTTTTTGGAGTTTTTGAGGCACCTTTTATTTAAAACTACGCTTTTGGTCCTGGCTTAGCTTTGGAGCCTGTCTGCGTGTCCTTACTCCTTTTCCATCTTCTTTCTGCTTTTTCATTCGTCTTTCCACCTTCTCGGCTTGGGGTTAACACAAGCCTTTGTACATCAGGAAGTAGGGAAGAAGCGGATGAAAATGCTTCATGACCTTTGTGCTAAGAAGTATACATTTGTTAAGGATCAATTGGTCCTATATTATGATGTCTGTCATGAGCTCTTCCTTGGAAAGTTGGAACCCAAATGGGATGGTCCTTATAAGATTGTTTGTATGGAAATAATGGCTCTACAGCCCTTTTAGCAAATTTGCAAGGGATAGAGTTCAAAACTAAAGTAAACTTCAATAAACTAAAGCCCTATCACGTGTAGGACTGGAAAAATCATTTCTTATCTTGAGCATCCATATTTAGAGTAGCATTATCACCAAGGCAAAGTGATCTAGTGGAGTAATGTCTATCACATTATTGAATAGCAAGATGGCTCTTTCATGAGGGATATTTGAGTCTATTGCCATCATTGCCATAGGGTTCTTACTAGCATCCCTATTGAGTTTAGTGAGGAAAGAGGGATTGTACTTGTCTTACACCCTCTCTCTTGATTAGACTTTGACTATCATAAGTATGAGTAGGTTGATTGCCATGGCAGGTTATATTAATGAAGCCTTGGTCTATACATTATATTTTGATGGAGCTTCTTAAGGACTTGCTAAGCATGCGAGTGTTGGGGTTGTCATTAAAGAACCCCATCATCGAGTGGTTTTACAAATGGGAGTGTATTTAGGCACTGCTTTTACTAATAACATGGTGGAATACAAGGCCTTGCTCTGTCGGGACCTAAAACGGGCCCCACACTGGCTATAGGCACTAACCAAGCCTCTCTAATACTCACAAGACAACCCCACATGGTGTCGCAACTAGGAGCATCCAAAGGACCTAAAATGGCCCAGACACTAGCTATAGACACTAACCAGGCCTCTCTAATACACAAGACAACCTACCAAGCCTCCGCAAGGAGATAATCAACTATTTATAGGAACTTTCTTGTTTTTCCTTTTCCTTTTCTTATTGAGGGGTTAAAATTCCTTTTTACACACCTCTATAATTTTTATTTTTAGATATATTTAGAACTTGCTCTTTTTTAATATTTTGGCAGGCTTCTCTAATAGCCTCACACTAGCAATGACTCGTAGGACAACTGCCTAGCAAGGAGGAAGGGCAGGGTCACAAGGACTACCCTTTATCACAGGTCTTTATGACTTAATAATGTCCTAATAGGAGGTAGACAACTTACTCAAATCTCCCCCATATATACCTAACCCAACCCTAAGAATTTATGCCTGGTTTGCCGGTCCCAACAAACAAAAAGAAATTAACCCCTACATATACATACAACATTATTTGCTTAAGGAAAAAACTCAAAAAGGGGACGATACCACCTGGAATGGCCATAAGAAGCTCCTCTGTAGCAAAGGCTCCCTCCAATGACTTCATCAACTTGTGTGATGCAATCACTAAAATAGAAAACCATTAAATGTACCTACACAAAACATACATATGGCCCTCTTGACCTAAGGAAATATAACATTTCACACCCAACAAAACTAGCCCTCTTGGCCTTATTAAATAAAGCACTTAAACTCAACAAAACCGGTCCTCTTGGCCTTATGAAATAAAGCACTGAAACTTGAAAAAACCGGCCCTCTTGGCCTTATGAAATAAAGCATTTTACTACCATTCAACGTAGCATACTCTTAAAACAATCCCTGGGTCCTAACATTACTCTACTAAAGCACAAAACCCTGACCAATGATGAGGCCTCGTGGGCCCTATAGTAAGTGCATCAGGTTATTAGCTAACCCCCTCCATAAATAGCAAGGGGTGTTCGATGAATATGATGATACACAATCGATGCGTCCATGACAGAGTAGGAAGGTTCTCACTTGCTGCTTGACTCATAACCCAAACTAACTATCGACGTCCAAAATATGATGTGTCAACAAGAAGACCCCAAATTAGTCCAGAGGTGATGTTGGGAGATAATTGCAAGGGCTTCCTTGGACCACAATTGAAAAAGACATCATCCATGAAAGCATAGTTAGCCAAGGAATCCACAAAGCGATTCCATTGTCGAGGAACTAACTGACAAGTCACCATCTCAAAGATATGCAACATATCCAAGGCTACACGACGATACATCTGTAAGATGGGATCCTGCACACTATAGGTCCCATTTATCTGATTGATTACTAACTGAGAGTCACCTTTAACCAATAACCGACGGATACCACCACATTAGGCTATGTTCCGCCCCATGATCAAGGCCTTGTATTCTACTATATTATTAGTAAAATAGGGTCCTAAATAGACTCCCATCTTCATAACAACCCTACGTCAGGGATATTTAATGACCACACCAATGCTCACATATTTAGCGGGTCCTCTCTAGAAGCTCCCGTCAAAATAAAGAGTATAAATCTAGGCTTCATTGATAGGCCACACCATACTAATAAGCTCACTTATGATAATCAAAATCAAGCTGAGAGAGAGGGTGTATAATAGGCACAATTCCTCCTTTTGCGTTGAACTCAATAGGAATACTAGTCAAAATTCATTGACAATGGTGGCAATAGACCTTAACTTCCCAGGTAAAGGATCTGTCTTGCCACTCAGTAATTTGATACCCTTTGCTCCACCATATCACTTGACCTTGATGCTAACATTGCTCAAGGTACGGATGCTCCAAATAACCAATGATGCATCCCATCCACTCGTCTTGGTACTTACTACATGTCAAAACTGAATCTTGAAGAACCTGAACAAGCACCAAGCTTGCTCGACGTCAGCCCTTACACATAGTAGGGCTTCAGCTTATTAAAGTTAACTTTTAGTTTTAAACTCTACCCCTTGCAAATTTGCTAGAAGGGCCATAGAACCATTCTTTCCTAAACGTACAACCTTGTATGGTCCCCCTATGGTCCATCCCATTTGGGTTCTAATTTTCTTGGAAAGAGCTCCCTTCGAGCATCATAATACAACACTAACTGACCCTTCACAAATTTGTACTTCTTAGCATGAAGATCATGCAAGATTTCATTCTCCTCTTTCCCACTTCTTGATGTAATAAAGCCTGCAATCGAATCTCATCGAGATGTGCCATGGAAGTATACCGTTCATGTAATGCTTCTTCCTCTCCCAATGAATGATTGAGGGCAAAACACACAATGGGGAGCTCTATTTCTAACTGTAAAATGCACTCCCCATACATTTGCTTGAACGGGGTGTGGCCTATGGCTCTCTTGAAGGTCGTGTTGTAAGCCCATACTGCCACATATAATTTCTTATCCCAATCGCACTTACTTTCTTATACGATTTTGGATAAGATTCCTACCAGTTGTTTATTCGTACCCTCAACTTGACCATTCGCTTGAGGATTATACAAGGTAGTCTTGTTGTGCCTAGTCTTTAGAGCTTTAGTTAGAGCCACTATAAGCTTGTTCAAGAAGTGTGTCCCTTGATCAAACAATCTCCTTTGGTGGGCCAAAATGGCAAACAATTTGCTCCATAATGAAATTGGCTGTCTCCTTAGCATTGTGTTTCATTGTCGCTCGAGCTTCAGACCACTTTGTAAAGTAGTCCATTACTACAATAATATACCACTTTCGTGTAGTTGATGAAGGGTATATTGGTCCCACAAAATAAATATCCCATTTTTCAAAGGGTAACGTAACCAAAATGGGATTTAGAGGTCGCCTCTAATTTTCTCACGCATCGTTTCTTTGATAGACATCACAACGCTTCATATAACTGGAAGCATCTTGGAAAATTGATGGCCACCAATATCCATCATGTAATCCGGTTAGAAAAATGTTGCCCACATGCTGAATCATGGCACTCCTTAAGAATAAATGGTACCTCATCATGTACTACACAATGTCGATAGATGTCATCTACTCCTCTCCGATACAAGACATCCACTATGATCTAAAAGCGTAATGCTTGTTGCTTAATTTTTCTCTTTTTAGACTTTGATAAAATAGCCCCAAATCCTCCTGTAGATAAATAATGCATTATCGCCACATACCAAGAAGGGATGGACGCTGTATCGATTCTAAACAAATCCTTAAGATCACTTCCCTCATCCATGATTTCTTTTGGCTCCCCGAAATCCAAAAGGCATTCTACAATACCCTACAATAATCTCATAATCAAACTCTTGAAAAGTGATTAAGCACTTTGCTACAACTTATTGAGCAACAATCTGAGTCCTTCTGCCTTCATAAAGAATACTACCTTCTCATAGAGAATATAATGCTTGAATTTTTTCACCGCAAAGACCATCCCAAGGCACAATTTCTCCATGTACATGCAGTTAACTTTAGATATCTCCAATTTCTTACCGGCGAAGGCAATTGGATGGTACCATTTCTCCTCCTATCCCCAATTTCCTACTAGCGAAGGAAATTGGATGGTACCGTTTCTCCTCCCAAATTTGGACTAAATAGCAGAGCTGATGCTATGCATTGTGGCTACTAAAAATATGTAGAAAACTTCACCTCTTCTGGGTTCTTTTAGGATTGGTGCTTTTACTAATTCTTGCTTCACATCCTCAAAGGATACTTGACAGGCTTCATTTCACTCAAACAGACAATTAAAAGATAGGAGGTTCATTAGTGGCAACGCCCTTTCTGCCAGTGCATTGATAAATCTTCGATAATATCCCACTGATGATAGAAAGTTGTGCACCTCTTTTGGAGTATGCAGTAGGCTCATAGAGACTATGACCTTTATCTTTTCGGGGTCAGTCACAATACCAACTAAACTAACCACATGGTCGAGTAACAACCCATAGGGCACTCCAAATACACACTTTCTAGGGTTAAGAGCAATATAGAATTGTCTACAATGCTCAAAACACTTTCTAAGAATAATCAATTGTTGCTCCCTTATGGTGGCTGCTCCCAAATAATCAATAAATACTTTTAACTCCTCTAGGGAGATATCACCAAAGGTCTTATTGGCTGTTCATTGCCAAGATCTAGGCGCATTGCATAGACCAAAGGCCATCACATGATACGCAAAGGTGCCGAAGACAATAATGTATGTCATTTTCAATTTGTCTTCCTCCGCAATGGCCATCTGATTATATCTAGCAAAGCAATCCATAAACAAATAGATTTTCCTACTCTCTAACTGGTCCAAAATCTGATCAATGAAAGGCAATGAGTAGTAGTCCTTAACTGTCTATTTATTAAACTCTCTAAAGTGTACACAAAGATGGATTTGATTATTTTTCTTCTTCCTGATAACAACAGGTGAACACCATTTAGTGTGCTGAATAGGGAAGATTAAACCAACTTCTCACAATTTCTGTAACTCCTTGAATAGCCTATCCCTCAGTTCGAAATGCATATGCCTTACTTTCTGAGGCATAGGATGGCTACCTTCCTTTATGGTATGGACAACAAGCTAGGAGGAATATCTCTCAGCTCATTATAACTCCAAGCGAAAATATCATGGAATTCTTGAATCACGGACACATAGTCCTTTCTTTCTTTCGAACTGAGCATGGACCCTAATTTGATTGGTCGTGAATCATTCATTGTACTAAGGTCGAGTTTGATTCAAAGTCACTTGGTAGATATCCTCTGTAGTGGATCCCTCATTGGATTTGTCACTCGATGACGTCTCACTAGTAGATGGAGCATCTAGTGTATCAAACTTTGCCGAAGACAAAGGAACTCTCTCACTCTAAGGAGATTCAGGATAGGATCTACTACTACACGTCTAGCAACAATTGATCAGCAGGTATATTAACCTCATAGTCAGCTTGTAGGATCCATGGCCTGCCTAGCAACACTTGATAGCTAGGACACCCTAAAAACGTCATGACCCTAAAGTTCAGAATGCATTCTACATTGGCAACGGTCACATGGACTTTAGTGATGCAACCTTCGAATTGTCTTAAACTATTATCAGCCATTCGGAGGATTGTGGAGGCATCTTTTTTTATTTCTAATCCCAATCTCTCCATCAATTCCGAACTCATCATGTTGACGGAAGATCCTGTGTCCACAATAGCATGGTCCACTAATATTCCATCAACATATGCGGCTACCCTTGGGCAATGCTTTTTAGCATGCTCAAACCAATCATCTCCTACTCGCGCTATTCCCAAGGGATCAAGGATATACCCAGTGCATAGGATCTTAAATTTCTTGCGCACTCCTGGAGACAATTTAATTAACTATAGAAGATTTACATCTGGCTTAACTTCACAAAAATAACTCACTAAATCGAATTCATGATAACTTGCAAGAGCTCGCTTTTCTTGCTAGACCATTCTCTCTTTTGGTCTTTGAACTGGCTTTAGTGCTTCTTTCTTGGCTTTTTTCTTATTCTTTGGCGACTCCCTATTCTGCTTGGGGTCAGCTTTACCATCCATGGGTTTGAGAGGTCCGCCTTCCATGCTAGGATTAAGGACTTGCATCCCCTTATCATCTTGCTTAGGGTCTCTCTCGACAGGTTTTGCTTTAGCTTTGTCGGCTTCTTTACCCCTTTGACCTCTTGTAACAACCGATAGATTAGTAGCTTCCGTGCCATTGATGCAAACCACTTCTATAAGGCTAACTCCTCTGCTACTAGGTAGCACTTCTACCATAGCCTTCCCTCGTTGTAATATTTGCTTTGGTCCTTTATCTTGCCGGAGATTATTCCCTTGCGCTCAATGATTAACTGGACCTGGTTGTTTACTTCCTTGCTAGAGAGAGCTAATCTTACTCCAATAGGTACTGACTAAATGGCCAGACTTCCCACATATGTTGCATTTAACATTTGGACAACTCCTAGGGAAATTTTGACCACCACACCACTTATAGCTGAATCTTGAGGGGCCACTCTCTTCAGGGGGTCGACTCCCTATCAAGTTCTATTGCTTCTTAAGGAAATTAACATTGACGGTTATTTGTCTATATTTTTTGGTAATCATATCAGTATAGTGCTTCATTATATCCTTAACTCTTCCAAGGACATTTAATAAGGTATTCCAATAGTGAATGGTTCCTTAAAACCTTTTCTATTTTGCCAATAATCTTTTCAAGCTCATAAATGATGAGACCATCTTCATCTATGGGAGATAACTCCTCTAAAACCTTTATGGCTGGCTGTAAATTGAGCCTTAGTAGGGATGAAATTATGAGACCATCTTCATCTATGGGAGATATCTCCTCTAAAACCTTTATGGCTAGCTGTAAATTGAGCCTTAGTAGGGATGAAATGAGCTAATTTAATTAGCCGGTCTACCACCACATAAATGATATTCCACCCATGCTTTGTTGTAGGTAATCCCACAATAAAATCCATCGTAATATCAATCCACTTTCCTTGAGGAATAGGAAGTGGCTGAAGTAAGCCGTCGGGTAGAAGAGAGGAGTCCTTATGATATGGAAGATATTGCATAATCCTTGACATCCCTCCAAATGCCCTTCCAACAGAAACTCTTATGGATATTGTCAAATGTTTTGAACAATCCATGATGTCCTGCTAAAGGAGAAGAGTGCATCTCATGCAAGATATGGTCTTTGAAAGAAGATTGTGGTGTCAATTAGACTCTACCATGATACCATAAAAGACCATTATGCCATTTGAAATTGGGATACTCTTCTCCTTTGCCTTGCTAAAATTTCATCATTATCTTTGATGCTTGATCATCAAGAAAATGCTCTTCTTGAACGTCATGGATCCAATTCTTATGCATGTTTGAAATGGTAGAGATAGAACATGCCTACATTCTTGATAAGGCATCTGCCACCTCATTGTTTTTTCCAGCCATATAAGATATCTCAAAGTCATATCCTTAAAGAGTAGCTAACCAACTTCGTTGCTTGGGAGACAAATTTGGTTGTGAAAGAAAGTACTTCAGCACATGATGATCACTTTTCACCTTGAAGTGCTTGCCATAGATGTAATGATGCCACTTTTTGATAGCATGCAATATTGCTAACATCTCTTGCTCATAAAAATGTAATTGACACTCCTTGTCATCAAGCTATCAGCTCTCATAAGCTATGACTCCATGGTCTTGACATAAAATAGCCCCAATTCCTCTTCCACTAGCATCCGCGCATATGATAAACTCCTTAGAGAAATCCATGCATACAAGGATAGGTGCTAAAAATAAGAGAGATTTCAACTCATTGAAACTTTGATTGGTGATGAAGTCCCAAAAGAAAACCTCCTTTTTTAGTCTATTTGTCAATGGAGCTGCCACATGAGTATAATTCTTCATGAACCTCCTATAGAAGGATGATAACCTAAGGAATCCTCTCAAGGAGATTGCATTCATAAGAGTAGGCCATTCTTTAACACATTTTACCTTTTTGAAATCCACTCTAATCCTTGCTCTCCCACAATATGACCTAAGTATTCAACTTCATCTTCCATGAAAGAACACTTTGTCACCTTGGCAAAGAGTGTGTGTCTTCGTAATGTGTCAAAGACCTCTCGTATATGCTTCAAATACTCATCCTTGGATTTGCTATAGATTAGACTATCATCACAGAAAACAAGGACTGTTTTGAACAAGAAGGGCTGCAATATTTTATTCATGAGGGCTTGAAAAGTAGCAAGTGCATTGGAAAGTCCAAATGGCATAACCAAGAAATGGTATAACCCTCTTTCAGTCCTAAAAGCTATTCTGAACTCATCTCCACCCTTCATTCGAATTTGATGATAACCCAATCGAATATCTATTTTGGTGAAGACCTTTGTATCTTTAAGCTCATCCAAAAGATCATCAATTCGGAGAATAGGATACCTATTCTTGACTGTTGACTTGTTCAAATCCCAATAATCAATATACATGTGAAATGATCCATCCTTTTTCTTGACTAAGAGTACGGGAGAGGCAAACCGTGATTGATTTTGCTAAATTAAACACATTTTTAATAACTCTTTGACTTGTCGCTCTACTTCTTCCCTTTCAAACTTGGACAAGCGATAGGGAGGTTTGTTGATGGGATTTGTGTTAGGTAACAAATCAATAGGATGGTCAACCTCTTGCTTTGGAGGTAAAGATGATGGTGGTTGAAATAAATCCTTGTATTCCTCCAATAGCTCTTCCAATCTTGGATCCCTTTTCTTTGAAGAAGAAGATGGCTGATTTGACAATTGCCCTTCATCTACTTTCGCAAAGTAAAAAGAGTGAAGATGCATGACTTGGCATTGATTTCTTTCCGCAATTTCTTCATGGAGATGAGTTCTATTTGTTTGTGGTCTATGCCTTTCAATTCTAGTGTTGTCCTTGCCAATTAAATCCCATTTTCATTTGCTCCAAGTCCAAATTGAATTTGCCAAGTGTCTTCAACCAATTATATCCAATAACAATGTCAATAGGCCCCATATCCAAAGTGATCAAGTCTAGTTGTATTGTGCAAGAGGGCGATAGCTCAAGTGAAGTACATGGACACACTTCTTTACTAGACTCATATGCACCATTGGTAACTTGTATCCACAAGGAAGAATCCATATCCATGGTAGCAACTTTAGGCCATTCAAAGATTTGGTGTTGACGAAGCTATGAGTGCTGTCTGTATCCACTAAAAAATGTATAACCTTGAAATTAATGAAACCTTTAAGTCTAAGTATAATTTTCCCTTTACAACTATCATGTGAGATGGTACACAAGGAAGCATGAGAATCATGAGTGCCACCTGGATCAAATGAAAATCCATCCATGGGATCATAGAATTGTTTGTTGGTGGCATGCTCTTCTTCATGAATCTCTTCAACCATTGGGTATGCATCAACATGCAATAAATTTCCCTGTTGATCTTCTTCTTCTTCAACTTCCACATCTTGAGTGATCACCATGTTGATTTTTGAGTTCTTAGCTTTACACTTCAGCTTATGATCTTGTGACACTTCTCCCCACATTTTGAGCATAATCCTTTTGCATGCATTTCTCTAAGTTTATCATGAGGAAAAAATTGTTGTTAGAACTGTTTTGGGACAGTTTAGGAGCATTTTAAGCTCTTGAAAAAATGCCTCTTATCTCAGCCACATTTCTGAAAGTTTGCCCCTGCTTCTTGTATAATTTTCACCCTGTTTAGAGGCATAAATAGTGGAAAATGTTGGCACTTTGCTGTTATAACTATTTTGATTGTTATAACCCTTGTTTTCTTACTTAAAAGAGTCTCTTCATTGGCTGAAAACTTGCCCATATTTTGTAGGTTGATTGAAAATATTATTGCCCATACTCCTTTGTTGGAAATTTTCTATATCTCTCTTGTACTTCAAGGAGTATCTTTGAGCCGATTGTATGGCCTCATGTTATGTTTTTGGTTGTTGAGCTCCTACCTTCGATGATAGGGCAGGGTTGAGACAAAAAATATATGTGTTCACCTTAGCAAAATCTGAAATGCTTTCAACATACATGGAAAGATTCAACTAGGAGTTCAAGCAATGATTGATGTCTTTTCTTTTTCCAAAGGAGAAACAAAGACAACAATCATTGCTTACTTGAACTCCTCCCAAGTGTCAAATTTTTGCCCAATCTTGTGTATGTAATGCCACCAAGTATGGGCATAACCTTCAAGATGAAGAGTTGGAAAATAATCTTGGCTTCTTCAGTTCTAGGATAAAGGGTGAAGTACAATTCAAGCTTATTAATTCACTCCTCCCATTCTGAAGGTGAAGCGTTATCCCCTTTGAAATTAGTGATATTGATATTTTTCTTATATTCTTTTTCATTGTAAGATGGCTACCCATAAGAATGTTGCCTCCATGAATCTTTGTTCCATGAGTTTTGCCTAAAAGTAGGTGGTCCAAAACCATGAGATGAAGGTTGACCATTTGAAACATGCTCTTGGTTTGGGATGTCATGGGCTGATCTTCGCTTATCATACCTTCCACCTTCATGAACTTGATTGTTGAGTGCATTTCCTTCTTGTACATTTGAGGGCTGATGATAAAAATTCTTGTAGAAGGGGTCACATCCATGATAATCATTATCTCATTGAGTGTTTTCTTGTTCCCCTTCATGTCTGTGATTATCTTTTGGGTTGCTAAATTGAGGCCTTGGGATATAAATGCCATGGATTTGTGAAGGATGATGGTTGCCCCTCACTCTAGATGGTTCTCCCCTTTCAAAAGTGTGCATAACTAGCTGAAAATTATCTTTGTTTGGATGGGAAGGATTACCAACAAAGGGAATTTCATGGGAGTCTTCAATAGTTTGAGGTTTCCTTTGTGGCTTGCTCCCATTTCCTTTATGGCTGAGATGAGTTCTTGGAATAAAGTTATGTTGCTTTGCTACAAATTAGAGATTCCCTTGTTTACTTGTGCCATCCCTTGCAATAAACCTTGATTTATATGTGTTAAGCCTTCATTCAAAGTCTTCAAATCCTTAGAAAGGCCTTCATTGACATGTCCCAACTCTTTTGATAGTAAAAGATAATCATTCCTTGCATGCACTTCATGTATATCATGATGTCCTTGATATGTGCTATAAGTAATCCCAATGCTTAAATCTTAATCTATTTGTTCAACATTATGGGATTCATTTGTGTAATTTTGATCCTCTTGAAAATCCCTGACACCATCATTCAATGCTTCAGTAATGGGGTCTTTCTTCTTCTTCCTAGCCATTAGGAGGCAGTGATGTTGTAGTAGATAGTTTGTCAATTAATCCCTTGTTTCTCTCAAAATATAGCACCAATCCCAATGCTTAATAGCTCTATGGGAAGCTTATTATATGGGGATATACTAGATTTAAAAAGATATAGACTTGGGTGGTGGAACAATGTCAAATAGTGTCCCCATGTATATGTCTGGGTGATGTCTCAATATACCTAGTGTTAGAAAATCAGCAATAACTTGAGCTCTCGATATCGGTTTGCCAAATTTTTTTATTAAAATTGAAGCTTAGGATCCCTCTTCAAATGGAGCTATCAAGTTCTCAATTTGGATTAAGAAAAAAATTTCTGTAATTGAAGCTTCAAGTCTGAATAGGAATTTCTTGCACCCTATCCACCACCTGTAAGTACCTTGTTTGACCCTGTAGGAATACCCTGTGTGGAAGAAACCCTTGTAAATCATTGTAGCAACTAAATCATTGTAAACCTGTAGATTGGTATATACCTATTGTTTGACCTGTAAAAACTCTGTCCAACACTTGTAGGTATCTTGAAAATAGGAGATGCCCTACATGTAATATCTCCGCACAATAAAAGTTAGTTGGTTGGTTCGAAAGTTAGCTAGTCAATTAATAAGTTAGTAAGATTACTAACTAAAGACTAACTAAGGTAAAAACTAACTAACATTAATTACTAATAATTTTTATTTGATTTAAAATATTTTATTTAGAGAAATCAAGAGTCGTAAATTTGATATTTTTCTCGGATTGGCAAGGACCGTAGCCACCCTTCACGTAAATTACAACGTGAACGAGACTTATGAGTTATATTAATCACTAGGTTAATGTGTATAGTTTGGATGGTCCAAAAATATTAGATTTTGGGAAAAACTAGTATATTTTAGATATTTTAGATATTATCCTAAAAAAAAGATATGGAGATTTTTATAACTAGATGTCATTTAAAAGAAAAGACAAGTGATATTTTAGTTAGTTTGGAGATTTTATAAAAAGAAAAAAATAAAGAGAGGATTTGTGAAATCGCATGCGCCGTGATCGCAGGACACAGGCAGTGGACAGCACTTTGAACAGAGAAAAGAAGGAGTAAACTAAGAGCTTTCTAATCAAGTGTCTTGGAGTTTTACCCCCCTTTTGGAGCCAATGGAACCATCAGATTTATGATCTGAGCATCAGATCACTGATCTTTCCAAGATCCCCTTCCACAAAGAGCTCCACTTCTCAACCACAAGCCCTCTTCTCTAATTCACTATAAATATGAGGCATGGGAGAGGCATAAGGAAGCATAAGGAGATCCCGAGAGGCTACGAGAGAGAGGTAGAAAGAAGGATACCCCTCTAAGAGATTGTGAGGAAGAGCTTGAGAGAGAGATAGAGAGGGAGAAGAGTCACCTCAAGAGGCTGCAAGGAAGAGAATTAGCTCAATTCCCTCTATCTCGATCCTCGACTTAACCATCTTCTCTTACGCTCTCCCATCTTGAATCTATTCTACCTTCTTAATCTCTTGAGTCTACTTGCGGGCGATGGCCTCCAAGCAAAGAATGTCGCGTGCGGATGACAATCCTGCAACCAGCAACAAGGCTTCGGGCAAAGGCATCGCTGTCAATCCAACTGCGGTTCCGGGCAAAGGCATCACTGTCAATCCAACTGCGGTTCCGGTCGTAAGTAATGTATTTTCAAATTGATTGATGCTTGCTTTGATTCTTGTATGAAGATACGTTAGGTCCCATACTATTGCACGAGTATAGGTCATGGGAAAGGATAAATTTCATCTCACCTACTCGGAAGATGGAGTTGTGAAGTGCATATATCAAAGGAAGATAATTGCACCTAGTTACATATGACGTATTTGCTGGTAGAGCAATTACAAGCAAGAATTAGTCAAGGGTTACAAATAGCATAATTACTAAAAGAATATGACATTGAGAATCATGAATAGAAAGTACTAGTTTAAAGTTAAAATACTTCAAAAGTACTTAGCCTAAGAGCCCAAATATTAAGAAAAACTAGATTCTAGCTCAATGCAAGGTTTGTTGGAGTCTAATTACTTGAGATCATCTTGCACTTATCTTATTAAGTATTCACACGTTATGCCTATAACATGTTTGATATATGAGAACAATTTTTCTAGTTGCCTCATGACTTGCCTAAAGCTAGTACAAGAAATTAATCATAAGGGTTAAAACTAAGATGTCTTGAGATCCGTTGGATAACAATGACTTTTGCCAATCCAAATCCAGGGTTGGGTTATCAATCAAGGTAAGTGACCTATAGAACTTACATCATAAATAATGTTTGAACCCTTAACATATGCCCTAGCCAAATGAAGGAAGTCTTAAGAAATATTTTTGCATAGTATTGCTCTTAGATCCCAAGGAGGAGAGCAAATATACAATGGAAATGTTATATCGTCTATTCTTGCATTGGTTGGAAAGAATGCAATTGATTTTGTTGATTGATCGAACAACATCCTAAATGCTTTTACATTCAACTGGTTGTTAGTTGTCGTTTGGATGATTATTCCAAGTGCTTGTGATTTATGGTAAATGCATGGCAAGGGTCTGTGATGACAAGTCGCCATGGGAATAAAGGAATGTTTTCTTGGAAAATGATATTAGGGCTGAATGCCTTGTTTGTACTTGATTCTTAAAGGATTTAATTAAGGAAGGATATATTGCACGGGTGAATCACCTCCATGATCGCGCCGCGTATTAACCCGAGAGGGCACTGCTCGATTCATGGGCCGAAGGTCGAGTGGTGAAAAGGCCAACCACGGGAATGATGTTTCGCTCCTAGATAGCTTGCGGGTTAGTTGGAGCTCTGGACATCCTTTGCTAGGTCTAGAATGGAGTTGAAGACCTCCGTGGCCCCCAACATCTGGGCATATTGGAAGATCCTATTCTAGATAAAGGATTGAGTTTGTGGTGCCATGTGAATTGGACCAGTTACTTCTGCAAGGCAGAAGGGATACTTCTGTTGGACAGAAGCGATACATAATTTCTCTTGTATGGGTGGGAGACAAAGATTAACTTGAAGATAAGTTAATGAACTTGTTTGAACTTGTTTGTCAATAGATTGCTTTACTTGGTTTTCGTGTCTGTGCTATAAGTTATGCGAACGAACCCTGTTCCCTAAAAGGCTTAATTAATGAAGCTGACTTTAAGTGTCACACATAAATGTGGTAGGACCTAATTAGAAAACTAAAGCTATTAAGGGAAGTGGGTGGGCGGAACCCCCGATGGGTCCATCCTATGACAGGGTGGTCCCAGAGAACTGGGGGGCTTCTCACAAGTTTTTATCGTCATTCAACTTTTAGGTATTGTTAGGTTAGAACCCAATCGATGCCGTTTTAGGTAATCAGAATGGGACTATGCCCTATGGGCAAAGAGGTTCAACAATGCATCCCTCTCGTTTCCCATTCTCTTTGAACCAAGTGCGGCATGGGTCTGCTTCGGATTGGGTATCTCTACGTAAAGTAGGATGTCAAAAAACCGACGCTAGAATGCTAACAAGAGACCTTGACAACTAGGAACCCGAATTTCAGGTCGATCCTAGTGGGTTCGGTCATGAACGTTCCATTGCGAGGCGGATTCGGGAAACCCTAGGTGACAAAACTCGGAACATTCCCTGGGAGTGCCGGGCAGCGACGCTTAGATTTGTTTCTTGATAGACCGCTAAAAGAGTGCCTGGAAAGCTGATGGGCGGGCACCTCACAGTTGGTATCAGAGTGAAACTTTGTAATGATACGTGATTGATTAATGTATGGTTTGTAGACATGTCCTAAACAAAATAATCTAAGCATTATGGCTTGATTATTAGGCACTTATGCACCCACGAATGTTGACATGCAAGAGAAGAAATTCTTTCTCAAGCAAATTAAGGCACCCGAGTTTGATGGAGAAGGGATAGACATCGCAGCAGAGATAGAGATATGGATTGAGTCGATGGATGACTATTTCTTTGCTTCGGGAACTGCCTCTACCAATCAAGCAATGATAGCCAAGCTTAAGTTAGTTGTCCAGGCTCGATTATGGTGGAAGCAATGGTGCAAAGATGAAGGTGTTTCTGAAGCCGTTGTTACTTGGGTTCAGCTGAAAAATGCTATACACAGACGATACCTTCCGCCAACCTACTAGACTTTGAAGATGAATGAATTCTTCAAGCTAAAGCAACTAGAATTAACTTTGGAAGCTTACTACTCAAAGTTTGTAACCCTACTAAAATATGCACCACCTATGGATATTGCGCAGCAAGTATCCAAGTTTTGCCATGGCCTAAACACTCCTCTGAACCACCGTCTTGAAGCAATGCGTCCAACAAACTGGCAAGATGCATTACTCCAAGCGAATCCAATCGTCCAAGAATTAAAATCGAAAAATTGTAGTAAGGATGACTCCCGAGGTCTGGGTAAGAGATGCCATACATGTGGAGAGATAGGGCACATTCGTAGGAGATGTCCCTACCGTCAATGTTTCCATTGCAATGAACTAGGACATGTTCAAGCAAACTACCCTAACTTAAGTCCAGAAGATACGGAGCCTCCAAGAAAACGAAGCTACACAAGTGCAGTCTTCGGATATATAGAGGAATCAGATGAAGACAAAAACTTAGAACCTACTACACCACTTTAAGATCATTAGAAATCCTAGAAATTTTGCCGACATGAAATACAACTTGTATTGGAATAAACTTTACTCTTGTAACTACAGCTAACTTGAGTATTATGAGCTGCATTTATTTTGAGCCTAGAACTTGCAAATAATTAGAGATACTCTGGCAATGAATGATAGTTATAACGTGCAATGATTTTCTCTTAAGTCATTTCTTCTCAGTTAATATAGATTGGGTCTTACTAGAATGTCGAAGCTTGGAAGTATTCTTTAGTATTACAAGCAAAGCCAATTGTCCATGGAGCTCAATCCCAAACTAAGAAGAGGAAAATCTGGGAATGTAGTTTCTAAGATAAAGGACCACTCCAATCTGCTAAAGAATCCTAGGACACTTTGGTCTAAAGAAGAAAATCCTGCCAAGGACAACCAAGAACCTTGTGACTGCAAGTGATAAAGCTCCGCGATGTTTCTATTGCAGGGAGTTAGGTCATTTCAAAACGGAATGTCCAAAGCACCCTAAACATCGATGCTCCGAGTGCCATAACATTGGACATAACTATATCAATTATCCCAACGGAACACGAAGAGAAATTGAGCTTACAAGAAATAAAGTTGTACAAGCTCCAGTGATCTAGAATATACCAAGTGCTTAGGAAGATATCCATGAGATGTAACTACAATAAATTTTCTATTGTAACCAAGACTCGGATATATCAAATACCATAGGTTGTTGTTTCAAAAGACCGCATGCCTATGAGTGATCAAAGTAGCACAACGAAAGCATGGTGGTCCATACCCCACAGGTTCCAAGATGATACCCCCCATTTCTCTCGATATGAGGATATCTCGATTTCTCTAAGGGGAGGAGGGTGTACTATCTCCGCACAATAAAAGTTAGTTGGTTGGTTCGAAAGTTAGCTAGTCAATTAATAAGTTAGTAAGATTACTAACTAAAGACTAACTAAGGTAAAAACTAACTAACATTAATTATTAATAATTTTTATTTGATTTAAAATATTTTATTTAGAAAAATAAAGAGTCGTAAATTCGATATTTTTCTCGGATTGGCAAGGACCATAGCCACCCTTCACGTAAATTACAACGTGAACGAGACTTATGAGTTATATTAATCACTAGGTTAATGTGTATAGTTTGGATGGTCCAAAAATATTAGATTTTGGGCAAAACTAGTATATTTTAGATACTTTAGATATTATCCTAAAAAAAAGATATGGAGATTTTTATAACTAGATGTCATTTAAAAGAAAAGACAAGTGATATTTTAGTTAGTTTGGAGATTTTATAAAAAGAAAAAAATAAAGAGAGAATTAGCGAAATCACGTGCGCCGCGATCGCAGTACACAGTGGACAGCACTTTGAACAGAGAAAAGAAGGAGTCAACTAAGAGCTTTCTAAACAAGTGTCTTGGAGTTTTACCCCCCTTTTGGAGCCAATGGAACCATCAGATTTATGATCTGAGCATCAGATCACTGATCTTTCCAAGATCCCCCTCCACAAAGAGCTCCACTTCTCAACCACAAGCCCTCTTCTCTAATTCACTATAAATATGAGGCATGGGAGAGGCATAAGGAAGCATAAGGAGACCCCAAGAGGCTGCAAGAGAGAGGTAGAAAAAAGGATACCCCTCTAAGAGATTGTGAGGAAGAGCTTGAAAGAGAGCTTGAGAGAGAGAGAGAGAGAGAGAGAGAGAGAGAGAGAGAGAGAGAGAAAAGAGTCACCCCGAGAGGCTGCAAGGAAGAGAATTAGCTCAATTCCCTCTATCTCGATCCTCGACTGACCATCTTCTCTTACGCTCTCCCATCTTGAATCTATTCTACCTTCTTAATTTCTTGAGTCTACCTGCGGACGATGGCCTCCAAGCAAAGAATGTCGCGTGCGGATGACAATCCTGCAACCAGCAACAAGGCTTCGGGCAAAGGCATCACTGTCAATCCAACTGCGGTTCCGGTCGTAAGTAATGTATTTTCAAATTGATAGATGCTTGCTTTGATTCTCGTATGAAGATACGTTAGGCCCCATACTATTGCACGAGTATAGGTCATGGGAAAGGATAAATTTCATCTCACCTACTCGGAAGATGGAGTTCTGAAGTGCATGTATCAAGGGAAGATAATTGCACCTAGTTACATATGACTTATTTGCTGGTAGAGCAATTACAAGGAAGAATTAGTCAAGGGTTACAAATAACATAATTACTAGAAGAATATGACATTGAGAATCATGAATAGAAAGTACTAGTTTAAAGTTAAAATACTTCAAAAGTACTTAGCCTAAGAGCCCAAATATTAAGAAAAACTAGATTCTAGCTCAATGCAAGGTCTGTTGGAGTCTAATTACTTGAGATCATCTCGGACTTATCTTATTAAGTATTCACACGTTATGCCTATAACATGTTTGATATATGAGGACAATTTTTCTAGTTACCTCATGACTTGCCTAAAGCTAGTACAAGAAATTAATCATAAGGGTTAAAACTAAGATGTCTTGAGATCCATTGGATAACGATGACTTTTGCCAATCCAAATCCAGGGTTGGGTTATCAATCAAGGTAAGTGACCTATAGAACTTACATCATGAATAATGTTTGAACCCTTAACATATGCCCTACTCGAAGGAAGGAAGTGTTAAGAAACATTTTTGCGTAGTATTGCTCTTAGATCCCAAGGGGGAGAGCAAATATACGATAGAAATGTTATATTGTCTATTCTTGCATTGGTTGAAAAGAATGCAATTGATTTTGTTGATTGATCGAACAACATCCTAAATGCTTTTACATTCAACTGGTTGTTAGTTGTTGTTTGGATGATTTTTCCAAGTGCTTGTGATTTATAGTAAATGCATGGCAAGGGTCTATGATGACAAGTTGCCATGGGAATAAAGGAATGTTTTCTTGGAAAATGATATTAGGGCTGAATGCCTTGTTTGTGCTTGATTCTTAAAGGATTTAATTAAGGAAGGATATATTGCACGGGTGGATCACCTCCATGATCACGCCGCGTATTAACCCGAGAGGGCACTGCTCGATTCATGGGCCGAAGGTCGAGTGGTGAAAAGGCCAACCACGAGAATGATGTTTCGCTCCTAGACAACTTGCGGGTCAGTTGGAGCTCTGGACACCCTTTGCTAGGTCTAGAATGGAGTTGAAGACCTCCATGGCCCCCAACATCTGGGCATATTGGAAGATCCTATTCTAGATAAAGGATTGAGTTTGTGGTGCCATGTGAATTGGACCAGTTACTTCTGCAAGGCAGAAGGGATACTTCTGTTGGACAGAAGCGATACATAATTTCTCTTGTATGGGTGGGAGACAAAGATTAACTTGAAGATAAGTTAATGAACTTGTTTGAACTTGTTTGTCAATAGATTGCTTTACTCGGTTTTCGTGTCTGTGCTATAAGTTATGCGAACGAACCCTGTTCCCTAAAAGGCTTAATTAATGAAGCTGACTTTAAGTGTCACACATAAATGTAGTAGGACCTAACTAGAAAACTAAAGCTATTAAGGGAAGCAGGTGGGCGGAACCCCGATGGGTCCATCCTACAACAGGGTGGTCCCAGAGAACTAGGAGGCTTCTCACAAGTTTTTATCGTCATTCGACTTTTAGGTATTGTTAGGCTAGAATCCGATTCATGTTGTTTTAGGGGATCGAAATGGGGCTATGCCCTATGGGCAGAGAGGTTGAGCAGCGCATCCCTCTCGTTTCCCATTCTCTTTGAACCAAGTGCGGCATGGGTCTGCTTCGGATTGGGTATCTCTACATAAAGTAGGATGTCCAAAACCCGACGCTAGAATGCTAACAAGAGACCTTGACAACTAGGAACTTGAATTTCAGGTCGATCCTGGTGGGTTCGGTCGTGAACGTTCCGTTGCAAGGCGGATTCGGGAAACCCTAGGCGACAAAACTCGGAACATTCCCTGGGAGTGCCGGGCAGCGATGCTTAGATTTGTTTCTCGATAGACCGCTAAAAGAGTGCCTGGAAAGCCGATGGGCGGGCACCTCACACTACACCTCTTGCAATCTTGTTCAATGGAACCTTCAACCACATATCGTACCCTTAATAGGGCTTATCACTATTGTACTACTACCAAAATCTAATAATGGAGAATGTACATGCACCTAAATTTGAAAATTGCATGGGCTCCGAGACAAGAGGGGTATGCAAAGTTTCACCTCATGTCGGGTTGTGCACCCCTTCAGGGTCTTAATCAAGAAGGGAGGGTCACCTCTCTTTTGTCTTTCCAAATCACCTGGCATTTGCTTTTTCCTCGCGGGAACCAATATGGCAAGTACATTCTAATGGCTAATCAAACAAGGATGTTATGCATTGACTGAAAAAGCCTTTAAATTATTCAATGAAATGCAAGTGGGTATTGGGAAATGATAGAATTGAAAGGGCTATGGATAGGGCATTGCCCTTTTGCAATGACTCACTACTTTTACAATATTTTCACTTACCATTTTTATCATTGTTTCAGTCCTATAGCATCAATATTCAATCATCCAACAAAAATCCAAGTTAAGTAGGTAGTGGGTAGCATTTATGCAATCAATTCAGCATTAACATTTGAATGGGTAGGGAAAAAATTCATCAAGCAATCATAATCAGTCCTAGGCTGAATTCTACATATTAGAGTTAGAACTTGTTTTGGTGTTCTTTGGGACTTGAACTAGGTTGCCTTTGATTATGACCACCTTAGGACCAGAAGAGTGATGTTCATAGTCAAGGACCTTGAGATATTGAAGCCATTCCAACTCTTAGTGCAATCTCACAATACCCATGCCAATGAGTAAGCTCGAGGTCTAAGAGGGTTTGGGGTTCGTATAGATTTGTTCAATGGTATAGCTATCTATGTCGTAATCTACTATATCAAACTCAGAATCATCATCGTCCTAAACTAGTTGACAATCCTTGGAGTCACTCACTTCCTTGGCATCTACACCTTATTCCTTCATTAATCAGGCAAAAAGGATATTATGAAAATCAAACAGGACTTGATGTAGGTGACATGTGAGGCTGCTTAACAATTCTTTGAAGATGGCCAAATTAATGTCTACTCGATTACAAAAACATGGCTGCCACTAGCTGAGGATCTTGTGTAATGCAAGCTTGTCCATTGCAGTAGGATGGCCCAAAAAAGTTGCACGTTCACTGAGTCAAGGGACATCATAAGATTCTACTGGAGGATCTATCATGAGCTTTGAAATCTCAAGCATTCACAGACTAATTGATACTCTAGCGTGAATGTGTATCCAATCATGTTCATCCTCAAGAGAGGAAATATATCCTCAAGGGGTTCCAGGCTTGTTAGAATCTCCACGCAAGAGTGTCAAGATAGGGTCCAAGTCAACCAGTGAGGTTTTCCCCCAAGGCACTATCTCGATGCAAACTGTCTCCTTCTTATTTCTTAAAAAGACTAGACCATTGCCCAAGTCCTCGACAAGACATGCATTGCATATCCATGGTCAGCCAAGCAATATATCATAATCTACTCCTTTCATGACAATGAAGGTAACCTTGAATTATATCCCAATGATCTCGATAAGCCAATATCTTAGAACCCTTATTGGTCTAACTTTAAAACCATTGGTGAACTAGGATTAAAATGTACTAGTTCAATCGATGGATATTTCCAAGCTTGGAGTACATCTTGATTGATTGTCCTCACACCTGTTCCACCGTCAATGATTCCTTGCCAAATAGTATCTCCAAGCTTCAATGGGAATTAAGAGGTTCTATTACACTCAAATTCTCTTATGAACAATAGGACTGGTTCAACAATTGGATGAAAAGAGAGATTAATCTAAAAGCAATAGAACTACCTCTTTAATGTTGACAAAGAGTAGTAGATGAATCTAACCAATCAACATTCAGCATAAATCACCATCAATGGACCAATATTGAAGATCATAAGACCAACTTCAAGAAAGCTTTGTTCAATATGATTGCTCCCATGTAATCTTCAACTCTCCTGATCAATAAGATTGCTCCGATGCAATCAAGAGAAGCCAATGATTCAATAGAAGTCTACAATAGCTTGTTGGAGAAGATCCTTTGAGCTTTGAAGAGTGTAAATTCTTGTTAGAATCAAGGATTCCATGAATTTACAGACATTACCATGTTGAAGAGGCTGAAAATGCCTTCAATCTCAAAGAAATTATTCAATGTAAGCCCAATCTTTATGAAATACTTTCAATTAAACCTTTCGGGGGTTGTAGAGAACAAAAGCCCCACAAATTGAAGCCTCAATGAAGCAAAATTTGATGAAAGTTGATGGCTACCCTGTTTTTCCCCAATTTGAGATGAGGGAAATGCTCCAATCTTGCTTGGAAGCTCCAATGTTTTCCCAATAGCTTCAAGATGATAGAGTGAGCTAATTCAAGAGGTCAACAACATGTTGAATACTGGCGCAAAATTTCCAGGAACTTCTCCCGCATCACGTGATGATAATCTTGATGAAGATACATCAAACATGTAGTCCATATGTTGCCCAGGGTATTAGGAATCATCTCTAGTAGGTGGCTTGAAGAGAAATGATCCTGGCAATGAGAAATGAGTAGAGATCTCCATGGTAGTTTTCAGCAACAAGCTTGGAAAGAGGAAAGAGAAGCTTGCTCCAAAAAGTAACCACAGTTTAACCTCTCTAAACCCTGTTTAGGCTTCAGTTAAGTCCATGATCCTTCAAAATGGCCCAAATTTGACCACAAACCACCAAAATAACCATGAATTCACCATTATTTCTTCAGAAATTCTTCAAGACCATCAAATTTAGTCACACCTTACTGTAGAGACCTTAACTAGTTACAGTTTTAACTGAATCAAATCATGTGACTAATTCTTGTCCTCCAATTACTCTGTGCCTAAATTGTAACTAGATTCACCATGAAAATGACCTTCCCATTGGATAAAAAATGTGCTATGATACCAATGTAAAGAAGCTAATTCCCACATGAAGCCATTAAAATGAAAATACAAGAAATAGACATAAAATGCCAAGAAACCATAGCCAAGGTGGCTAGGCATGAAATGATATTACCAATGTTGGCTAAGAATCAATGATGAGTGGCTGCAGCATGGTATGCACCCCAAGCTATAGTGGCCAAGAGTATTCACCCTCTTAGATGGTGGGAGGTTGAGACCTCAAACATGTAATATTGTAAAATGGAAAAAAGATCATTCACAAGTTACATCTCCACCTTTTATACTTAACCCTAGCCTACCCTAGACTAAGGACTTTATGCTTTGTTACATCATCGGCATGGTCACATTGGGAGGAGCTGGCAACATATGGGCACATTCATGATTATATTTCCTCTCCCATTAGGAGGACTCATGGGCATCCCTTGACCTATGTTTGTCAGCGCGAAAGCATTTACAAACCCTAAACTTGAATTCCGATTTCACCTAGAGGCATAAGCCGCTTGTAATAGTGATTCTACCTCTTCCGCTCCTATTATGGCCGTATCAATGTTAGCAAGAGCAACACTACTCAATTGCACTTGAATGTTAAAGTCTAACCCATATAGAAAGTATTGCAACAACTGAGCAGTAGCTTGAATAGGGATATAGGTTTGTAATTTTCTAAAAACCTCCTTCAATTTCTTGGCATACCAATGGAAATTCTCGTGAGGTTCTTCATCTGTAACGTTAAGGACACATAGCCAATACTGACCTTCCCTTTCAAGGGAAAACTCCCTTCGAAAGGCTGAATGGAAAACTCTTTGGCTCTTCTTGCAATGTCAAGTTCTTGTGTGTTTGTTGAGTGTTGAAATGACTTGTTTTTTGGCTGATTTTTGTTGTTTTTGAGAGCTGAATGGTTGATTTTATGGGATGATTGATTGATTTGGAAGTGGTTTGAGAGTGTTTTAGATGATATTGATTGTGTTTTGGAAGATCATGATGTTTGTTGATGGTTTTGTGATGTTCTGATAGGTTCTGATAGGTTCTGTATACCTTCTGTTTTGTTCTGTTTTGGTCTGTTTTTGTTCTGATTGTCTTCTGTTAGGAGGGATGGAGTATTGATTGATGAAGAATGAGATATTGTGAAAGCTTATTGAATGTTTTGTGAGAGTTTGGAATGGTTTGAGAATGAGTTATGAAGTTTTGATGATCTTCTGTAACCTTCTGTAGGTCTTCTGTAGAGCTTCTGCTTCTGTTCTGTTTCTGTTCTGTTTCTGTTCTGTCTCTGTACTGTCTCTGTTCTGGTACTGTTCTGTAGACTGTTCTGTAAGTGTTCTGTGGAATGTATGTGTGATTTTTGGGAAAGTTTTCTAGCCTTGGAAAGAGGTGAATACAAGTGCAAAAGAGCTGAAAGAAGTGGAAGAAGTAGCTCCTGAAGACTCAAGAGAAGACTAGAGTGAAGTGACAGTAGTGAGCTGTGAAGAGACACTGTAGTGGCTCTGGTGACCCTTCATATCAGACATACCTCTTTGGAGGGGTATCCACGACCTAAGAGTGATTATTGAGAGTAATTTTGAGGGATTGTAGTGAGGATATGATGTATTATTGATAGAGTGTGTGAGAGAGAGTCAGAGATAGCCAATTCTACTCAAACAGAGTGATTGTATATGAGAGATTGAGAGAGAAGACTATGAAGATATTGAAGATGAATACTATGTGATGTATTTCCACTCAAAGATGGTGTATTTCTTTGATTTCTTTGTTCTATTGATGGATTTTGTGAAGATGTTGAAGAATATGGTTGATTCTATTAAAAACCGTGGGAGATTTACATGATGCTGCATGAAGATTTGTTGTGCCTGGTGTTCTTTTCTTCATTGTGATCATATGAAACATGATAAACAAGCTTGTTGATGTTACAAGATAGATTTTCTTGCAAGAGAATTCCCTTTTCCTTGGTGTTCCTCTCGGGGCTCCAGTGTTTGATCTTTTATATGTGCATTGTGTCTCCTAAATTTCTAAGATTTTTCAATTCAACATCCTTCTCCTTAGTTAGTCTTCCTCTTGACTTTGCCCTAAGTGTAGTCATCCTTGGCTTTTCCTTGATGTGTCTTTGGCTATAGATGTAAAAACTTCATGAGACCTTATCTCTTGCAATTAAAATTAACTTGCAAAATTGAATGTGTATGGTTACAAATCTTGGAGCAAAGCAAGTAGTCTTCTAATCAGAATGGGTGAATGAGCAACCTAAGTTATTGCTCAATGGTGATCAAGTAGCAATGTCTAGAGGCAAACCTCTTTGCAAGTCTTGGTCAATGAATTAAGTGCAACTCACTTTACTTCATCTCAAAAACATAATGTGATATCAATTGGTTATAGATTTTAATTTACAATATAATGTTGAGGTCTTAAGATTTGTTGATGTTAAAATTGTCAATTCAACAATTGGCTTCTCCTCTTAGTCCCTTGATCTTGATTCACTCTTTGAATGTGACAGGGAATACTTTGAATCTAATGTTGTTCTCTTGGCCCTTGTAATGATAAGAATTCCAACCATTGGCTTCTCCTCTTAGTCCCTTGATCTTGATTCACTCTTTGAATGTGACAGGGAATACTTTGAATCTAATGTTGTTCTCTTGGCCCTTGTAATGATAAGAATTCCAACCATTGGCTTCTCCTCTTAGTCCCTTGATCTTGATCCACTATTTGAATGTGACTTGGAATACTTTGAATCTAATGTTGTGCTCTTGGCCCTTGTAATGATAAGAATTCCAACAATTGGATTCTCCTCTTAGTCCCTTGATCTCGATCCACACTTTGAATGTGACTTGGAATACTTTGAATCTAATGTTGTGCTCTTAGCCCTTGTAATGATAAGAATTCCAATAGTTGGTGGCATCTTAGGTGATTTTCTCTCCATGGAGTGCAATGCATCCTATGCGTAAATGCCTAAGTAACTCCTATGTGGTATGAGTCATGGTCCGGAGGTATCTATACCTAGGTGGGATGCACCTAAGTGTATATCACGTAGGTGATAAATGAGTGAGTTCTTGATTATCTAACATAAGGATGTGGTACCTAGATTTGAGAGGAGTTAGGATCTGAGTGACCCTAAGCATGAAATGCCCAAGCCTAGTATGGCAACTTGCAATTTTGCTAGAAGTTGACTAAAGCTACATGTACTTGCACATTTTGGCAAGAAATTTCAACTAAGGGGGGTGGGAGTGCAAACTATCCTAGGGTTAATTGAGTATGAGTGTGGTGCACTAGTGTGAGAGAATGTCCTAAGGAAATGAGGTGCTAGTTGCCTAAGTGTTAATGTGTGCAAGGAACTACCCATGTGGTGTGAATAAGTAATCCAACATATGTGCACCTAAGATGATGCAATTGCAAACTAGGGTGCTAAAATATTTGTAGGGAGAGATGCAAAGTACCTAAAAAATGGATATCATAGGCCGATGTGGTGTGAATGGGGAATCCAACCTATGTGCACCTAACATGATATGAGTGCAAACTATGGTGCTTTACAAATTCCTAGGGAGTGATGCAAAGTATCCAAAAAGTGGATGCCCTAAAGGTAATGTAGTAGATGGTAATGTGCAGTTGCACCCTTCTATGTGGGACTTGTAGAAAATGGGAGAATGTGAACACAACTCTAGATGGAATGTCTAGGAGAGGTGATGTGGGTACATAGGGATGAGCTATATGCTTAGCAAATGGTGTGGGTAATGGCATCTATGCATGTATGGGATTAAGGTTGATGGGTTGTGCCTAGATCTTATTTGTAACATGCCAAGCCAAAATAATAAATAAAGGACCTTAATATCCAACCAAAGCAAGCTCCAAAGTATAAAGCTTGGGCATTATTTTGATCATGATGAGTCATGGAGTATGCAAAAGTGTGGAGCATAGCACATGCATGAACTACAACTTTGGAGTAAAGGGTCAAAATAACTAAGTCATAAGTTTAATAGTTTTATTAAACCAATTTATCACAAGATTTTCTAACTATTTGTTCTCTTCTCCTATCCATCATCAATCATCAATAGGGAAATAGGCTGCCTGCACACTTGCATTGAATGAGACACCATGAATTGGATATTAAAATGCCATGCACCACAAACATCCATTTCCCTCATCAACTAGAGAAGAAGGACAAGAAAGAATCTACCATGAGGGAGAGAGAGTCCAAGATTAGTCCAAGTAAAGGAAAAGGGAGAGAGAGGACTTGTCCATTCTACCTAAAATAGGGGCCATATGCATGGCCTAGGTCATAATCCCTCTTTTATTCCACATTGGATTTAAAAAATCCAATAACTTATCATCTAAATTCATAATCTATTCATACCATCTACCGAATTCCGTTTACCTAGTCAAAACTCTCATTATCTTGTTAAAGCTCACTTTGAAGATTGTACATGCACAAGAGTGCTACAAGGATCGAGAAAGGAGCCAAGCAAGGAGCGCACATGGGACAATTCATGAGTGGGATAGTTTGTGAGTTCATGATGGCCTCCAAGAGAGGGAGTGCTAGAGTCATTCACTCAAATGAGTGAGGTTCCACTTGCACCAACTCAAACCTAGGTGTCCCTATTTGTATTTAGGTCACATGTTCTTCACTATAAATACTAATTGAAGTGGTGATTGTTAATGAGAGGATTAAATAGTATAGGCTAGCTACTTGATTCAAAAATCCTAGTGGTGGGTACCTAGGATTCGTTTAAATGGACAACCAATCAGTTGCTTAGGAGGGAATTTTCGCAAATAGCATCCCCTTCCATAATGGAATCTAGTCCCTATGTTGAAATACAAGTCAAATTGATTGGAATTTAAATGTGAAGCATAGGAATGATTATGAATTGTCTATAAGAAAATGCTTTATTTTAGAGTTATAATTAAAAGAGGGAATTAGAAATTAATATCCAATATTTTCTTAAAGGAGGATAGTATAACAATTAGTATGCTATGAACTCTTGTGTGATCACTCTAGCCAAAAGGGAGAGTTAGGTCTAATAAGGCTAAGCTAATCTTAACATTATTTTGATACTTAAACATGAAGAAGCCTTCATTGAGAAGGTTAACTGATAGGATTTTGACTTTTGACTAGGAGAGTATCCGTGTTTTGATTAGCAAGGTATTATCATGTTATAAGGCCTAAGATGGAATGATGATGTCAAGCTTGGACATTTGGTTGACTTCTTCTAAGATTCCATCTCAAAGAAAAGCTTTTCAAGATCTTACATAGATCATTTAAATGAATCCTAGAAGTTTTAATTAGATTTTAAAGTTGAGAAAGACCCTAAGATCTTGATAAGATAAAAAATTTAGGAATGAATTAAATCCTAATGAATATTTAGCATAAGTCAAATGGAACCTCATACGAGAGGACAAAACATCTAAATGGATTCCTATGCATAAATTGTATTGCCACATTTGCTTGATGCATTCAAAAATGATGTTTTGACTAATTGTTTATTCTAAAGCTATATTTCATCAACATATGTTGACTTTGGAGATGCATGCTACATTAGCCATTGATCTTTTTAGTAAGGTGGTGTGTTCACATGCCAATGATGGGTCCCGAAAGCACATGTATTATTTCAAGGGTTTGACTCATGAAGTCATGTCTACCTCTCACCTAGCCTATTCGCATGCATAAAACTCAAGGAACTAACCTACCCGATCGATTTGAGGCAGTTTTAATGATTGCCAACCCTTATCATATTCTAATCATGACACATTGACAAGTATCCATCCAGAATCCTATGTATGCCTACTTGCTTGTGACCACCCTTGTGTCGTATTATTTATGAATCTTTGAATTCGATCTCAAAATTTCAAAAATTCTTTAATTAAATTATGTGTTGCTTATTTACGCTTCAATGTAATTAAAGAAAGAAGCTTGGAATGTTAGAAAAGCACATATGATGAGTATTTTGCTTCATAAATTGTAATTTCCTAGAATTGACTTAAATTTACTATTAGAGAATGCTAGAATATACTAGAATTATGATTTGATTTTTAGAAAAGAATATGGAAATTGATGAAGAGA
The DNA here is from genome assembly GCF_053477565.2 of Lygodium microphyllum. Lineage (NCBI taxonomy): Eukaryota > Viridiplantae > Streptophyta > Polypodiopsida > Schizaeales > Lygodiaceae > Lygodium > Lygodium microphyllum. Next base: position 19,174,105 of record NC_141157.1, read on the forward strand.
TAGACTCTATGCATCACATGTGTTAAAAAGTGTGTTATGTTTCTATGGTTATATAATTTTTTGGATTTGAGAATGATAAGTTATGTATCATATAGTTGTATGCTTCTAATATCCAAAAGTGTTATGGAATATGGTGGTTGAGGATATTGAGATCCCCAACTTAACACTCCTTAGCACTCTACAAAGTTTGGAAAAACTCACATGCACAGGTGGAGTTACTACACTCATGAGGGAGGTAGGTGTTTGTTTTATTTTGATCACTTGAGCACATGAGAGGACAAAGGGAAGAGTTACAAGTCCCCTATTATGTAAGATAGCTCGCAAGGATCAAGGAAGCTTAGAGGGGCTCTATGCCAACAAATTTCCTAGTGATCGTAGACAAAGTGCGATCACATATAACCTAATCTTGTGGGATTGGAAGATCTTATCCTAGGCTAGACAATGTCTTTTTGTGGAGAGACAATTTTATACCACTCCCTAAAGTGAAGGGTTTGATTGCTATTATGAAATAATGTATTTGAATTTTGATTTGTTTGTTAGGGCGAGTCTAATGAACCTTATTTAAAAAAATAATAAAAGAAAGCTACTTTTGTGTATCAAAATAGTGTGGTAGTATGCTCTACTGATTCCCACAAGGAGATTGGGCAATGTTGTGCATGGACACAATTTTTGATTGACTACTTGAGGACTCCTCCATGCCTGTTGGAGAAGACACCTCATACATTCATTCTATCCAACCACTAGACTCTCTTGTGTATTTCTCTCTCTCAACCCTCTTGCACTCCATAGCTTCTATCTTGGATTTCACCATTCCTTTCCCCTCACTAGATATTAGAGTGGTTTTTGTTGGAGCACGTGCTTGGAGCAAGGAGCACAAGAAGTGAAGTTGTGAAAATTGAGCTCAGGCTTGGACCAATTTTTCTTCAGATTCTATCTAGTGCTACTTCTCACCTTGCGAAGTAGGTGTGGCTTCTTCAATGATTTTGATATTCTCCAAGGTTGGTGATTTTTTTTTTCCAAGCCTTGTATTTGATATATTAATTGTTGAAGCACTTTTTGGTCAAGGCTTTAGAAACTCTTCATGGCCTTTTCTTTTCCCTCTCATGAGCTACCTCCTCCCTTGTCTATCATAATTGCTTGAATTTGGTTGAACGAGTGTGTGGTTGACTTTTTGCCTCTACTAAAAAAATGACTTTAAAATAGTCCTTTGAATATCCTTAGTGTGTTTCTTTATCTTGGCATCTATTATTTTTTCTTCCTTCTTACTCCTTTTCTTAGCAACACAATCTAATACTTGCCCCTGGGGTGTTTTTATCATTAGAGCCTAAGGTAGATGAACTCTCCTCACTCTCTTCTCTGTACTCCTCTTTTTCCCTTGTTAGCTACTATGTTCTTTATTAAAAATTTAACTTCTTCTTTCTTGCTCTTCTTGCTCTCATTGTGTCTTCTCTCAACAAGTCCTAGGGCCAATGGTACATAAGGAAAGAGACTTAGTCCCACACATTGATTAGACCTAGTGAGTATGCTTACAAAGCCTCCGGACATTCCATTGGGCTTAGATTAGATTTTATTTCATTCTTTTGATGGCCAAAACAAAGAAAACAGCAAATCTTCACGCAGCATCATAGTAAATATCTCCCACGGATTTGATAGAATCAACCATAATCTTCAACATCTTCATATAATCCATAAATAAAACAAAGAACATAAAATAATACACCATCTTTTAAATGGAAATCAATCATATAGTATTCATATTCAATGTCTTCATAGTTCTCTCTCTCAATCTCTCATATACAGTTACACTGTTTTGATAGAACTGACTATCTCTGGCTCTCTATCTCTCTCTCGATCAATAGTACATCATCTCCTCACTACAATACTCTCATAATAACTCTCAATAATCCTTCTTAGGTCGTGGATGCACCTCCCAAGAGGTATGTCTGATATGAAGAGTCACCAGAGCCACTATAGTGTCTCTTCACAGCTCACTACTGTCACTATCACTTCAGTCTTCTCTTCAGTCTTCAACAACTGCTTTTTCCATTTGTTTTATCTATTTTGAACTTAGATTCATCCTTTCCAAAAGTTAGAAAACTTTCCCAAAGTCACACATACATTCTACAGAACACTTACAAAAGGTCTACAGAACAATATAGTACAGTACCAGAGCAACTACAGTATAGTTACAGAGCAGAGCCAGAGACTCTACAGAAGGTCATCAGAACCTCATAACTCATACTAAAACCATTCCAAACTATCAAAAACTATTCAATAAGCTTCCAAAAGATCTCAATCTTCATCAATCATCAATCCATGCTTCATACAGAAGACAATCAAAACAAAACAGAAGCTATACAGAAGGTATACATAACCAATCAGAACCTATCAGAACATCACAGAGCTTCATATCTCCACTAAGAATCATCATGAACTTTCAAAACATAATCAATATCATCCAAAAAATTCTCAAACACTTCCATTAACAACCATACATCACTCTAAATCCATCAAAAATCAATCATTCAGTCCTCAAAAACAACAAAAATCAGTCAAAATTTCAGTCTTTTTCCACTCTCAACATATCCCCACACTTAGAAAGGAAGCGTCCTCGCGACCTAAGGAAAAGAAGAATATAAGTTCACTAAAGATCTCAATTTATCGTCTGTAGGATCTTCAACAATCTCGCCAAACCACGACCCCAACTTAGCACCTATATCTGATAGAAAATACTACTAAAGGAAAACTTCGTTATTCATTAACACATCTGATCAATCATTTAAAAAGTCATAACAAATTTGTAAAGGATATAAGAGGTTCTTATTCAGCTTTCCACCATAGGATTTCTATCCACCATCACCATCAATAGTTTGAAAAGAGCTCTCGAACAAATTATTCTCAATCAACACGAACTCATCACATACAATTATTACAACACACACACAAAACACTAACACAACCATCTGAATGACACCTCCAAAAAGAGAGATATATATCATTAAGAATCATCTAAAATACATTGCAAAGGCATCAATGAAGGTGATCCCTTTTAAAGGCTTGGTGGTTTCGAAAACGATCCATGGAGAAGGATTCATCTACAAATGTCTTTGGAGGATTTTGAAAGAACTGTAAGCAACACATCCTTTCTAGCAAAACAAGGTATCTGCTAGTAGGTAGACATAGGGCATGAAAATACAGGATATCCAACTGTTGGGAATCAATGTTCACATTGACATTCATGCAAAGCTTTGGAATGTCCTTTTGATCATTATGGGAATGCCTATGCATGTATGCTAGATACCAAGCAAAATGAGCTGACAATCTCACTGAAGGATCTAGAGATTGTGAATATTGGTGAGCAAAACGAAGGTAGTTCTGGTATGCTTGACTGGCAGTAGTCCAATCCCTTGGAATTATTGGCCAGTTTGTCTGAGGTCCCGTAAGAGAATCAATCGATCTCCATCCTCTTCTTCTCGAAATCTGCTGATCAAACCCTTCGTATTCACTAACCAACTGAGGGGGTTGAGAAATAGAAGTGGCAGGAGATGGAAGTGGAATAAATAAAAGAGGATGAAGAGATGGGTAGGCAAAATCATAAAATGAGGAATAAGTTAAAGGAGTGGCTGAAAATTTAAGGGAATCAGTTAGGAAAGGTGTTAATTGATAAACAAGAAAAATAGAAGGTATATGGATGGATGGAGAAGGGCATGGTGGAGATGGGAAAAAAACTCGATCTTCAATAAAAGAACAATACGTAAATATGGGAATTTGAGAAAAACATTGAGGTTGGAAAAGAAGAGATAAGATAGCCGCTGAATTGGTTTGATAAAGGAAAAGATAGGTATCATAACGATGAGCCATTTGTTGATAGTATAATAGGCTAGGAACAGAGGGACCTAAGACAGATCTTCTTTGATAGGCATAAAAAAAGGTTGAATCAAATGGATGGTTTTTGGAAAGGTAAGCTAAGAGATCCACCCTCAGTTGGGTAGTGCTCTGTACATAAGTAGAAGCTGTGTTCTGACATTGATTCAGGACCACAGAATCAATCATTGAGTGCCATGAATTGTCAGGGCAAGTAGCCACTTTTGAGGAATAACACTGGAACATGTCATCTATCCACAACTCCAAATAGTTGACATACAAGACAGCTTGCAAAACCACGTCCCCCACATACCAGGCCATATCTACTTCATCTGGAATCAACAGATCACCTCGTAGATACATATAAGACAGCAACATGGTATGCATCGTCATAGAATCTTCAAACACCATACGGACCACTTTTGTCAGCAACTCAAGAGACCAAGCCCCACTCCAACCATCCTCTGGAAGCGGAAGATCCATCGTTGAAAGCTTCATATAAAAGGCCAACTTCTGCAATTGATAGTAGACAAAGAAAGAATGGTCCGGAGGAACATACTCCTAGAAGTGCTCAAATGTCGACCATAACAAACCCATCCTGGACTGCAATCTTTCCACTTTATCTTGGAACAATGGATACAATGTGGCCTGTCTCTAAAGAATTGCCAAGTCCTACTTAGAGATAGAAGGAATAATAGGAACATTGGGGCTTGGAGAAACAGACCGTGGCTGCATCAGTTGGTCTTGCAACTGCTTAATTTGGGAAGCTTGTGATTCCACTATATTATGAGCAGTCTCTAAGGCTGACAGTTTTGCATCTAAAAGAGTCTGAAACTCTTGAGATTCTTTGGATATTCTCTCTTTCTCCTCTGAGATTTTAGTGACCTCTGACTGAGCTTCTATTAACTGAATCTTCAAAGAAGATATCTCTTCTCTCTGGGTCGCAATCATTTGGGTTTGCTGCTCCATCTACTTAAATAGATCTGCAAGTGTGTCTTTAGCAAAGGCTAACTCTGAGATTGCCTTATGCAACTCATCTTTGGATTACATCAGTTCTTCATAGAAAGAAGCATACAGCTGTTGAGCATAAGCTGTCACACTGAAAGTTGAATCGAACTCTGGATGTCTTTACAAAGGTATGGAATAGCATCTCCCGACACTAAACTATTCAGTGAAGGGACTGATATGTCCAAGGAACCCTCTCTATGTGCCCTGAAAAAATTGTTACATGTGAGGTAAGCAGGGAGGTCATTGCCAGATGTAGTAGGAATTGTAACTGAAGGAATGACTGAGGGAGCTTTATCTGCCACACGCTTCAAGCGCTTCCGCTGAATGACTAATGGAGGAGGGGAATCAAGGTCCTTTATGTCAATAGGTTTTGACTCTTCTAAAGGTGGAGGGGGAGATACTGGATTAGATAGAGGAGGTGGTAGCATACCCTTCTTTAGGCCTGAGTATGTCAAGAAAGCATATAGGTAGGAACCATAGGTGACATTTGTGACATTTCCTCTGGTTACTTTGACAAAATGTTGGTCCATCTTTGTAAGCAAGTAAGTACTCCAATCAATAGCCACCCCTTTTAACACCATCCTGGAAGCTGTGAAGAGCTCTTTGGACAAGTAATGGGATGGTGTTTTGGCAGGCATAAACTTGTCTTGGAGAAACTGGCAGACTAACTTCCAAAGAGGATCAGTGATCATGGAAAAAGATACTCCTAAAGTGTTGATCGCTTTCTTGACATCCAGAATCTCTTTGGTCTGCTTCTGTAACAGCTTGAAAATCTCATTGTTGGAGAATAATTGTCTAGATGTAACAAAGGGCTCTCCTTTGTAGGGAAGAGACAAAGCCTTCCCTAACCCTTGGGGTGTCAATACCATGGAAGTACCATGAACCAGGCCCGACTTCTTGTTGTATGAGGCAAGAAACTCATCACACAAGGATGGATCATCTGGAATCAATGGGAATGAAGCAGCCAAGAAAGTCGCAAGTCTAGCTTTCGCTATAGGCTCAAAAGCCAGTAGGGAAGAATAATCCCTACTGACCAGCGGGACATACTAGATAGGAGGAGGAGCGTGAGGTGCCATTCAGATAGAAAACACACACACCACAACACAAACAATCACAAAGAATGCCTGCAAAACAACCAAAGGGCTATCAAAAAGAAATCAAACAAAAGAAGGACACACATAGACGTAGCTAACCAATTTACCACCCCAAACAACCCACATCCTAGAAAAAATTCGGCATGACCTTTACACATATGCGATCGAAAACTTCATGCGATGCAACGAACAGGCACCCAAAACCCTGTATCATGCAAAAAAGAAAGAAAAAACTACAAACCGTACCCGTAATCGTAGCACATAAGCAAACCATAATACCATAAAAATGTAATCAGGACCTAACCATAACTTTGACCAACAATGCCAGCTAAGAGGACTTTACGCGCCCATCCCACGAAGCATGTTTATTAAAAAGAGAAAAAAAGTGCAGTGAGGAAAAATTATTTTAATGAAGGGTTTATTTTAAGAAATTATTAACAATGGGTGACATTTTATTAGGTTATAAACCTTTTTTTAAAAACGGCAGTTTCTTCTTAAAATCTTAATTACAATTTATTAGGGTGAAACAGTGCTTTATCGAACCCCGGGCTACGATTCCCAGACTGGGATCTCTAAATGCAAATTCATTAATTAAAAATTAATAGTGATGTGGAGCGCTTTTTTGCCAGCGCGTACTTTTTCTTGTGACGATTGGTTCATTTTTATTAAAAATTAAGGTGCCTCTTAAGCACACGTAGCGCGTGCAAAGTAAACAGTTAGTTGATTTTTAATTATTAAAAATTGTGTGTTTAGCACGAATGCGCGTGAAAAGGTAGGTGAATATAGTTCATTTTAGCAATTAATTGTGGTTAAGGGGTAATGAAAATACATAAAACTCAACAAAAAAAAACCCTAGTAGGGGTGTGTATGCAATGGGCTGAAGGCACACGGAGTAGTCCCCCAAATGCAAGGAATCCAGTCAACAAAAAACAAACACCACTAACTCGAAAAAATAAAACACCTTAGTGTTTTTGTTTTATTTGGATTTGATTTTATTTTTTTAAAATTTAAATTTTATTTGTTGATGGTTTTCTTTTTTAATTGTATTTTAGGTGTGTCTAATTTGTGTATATTGTTTGGTTTGGTTTTTTTTCTTTTTTTCTAATAAAAATAATTAAATTGGGATATAAGACACATTAATATGTTATGAAGTGTAAGAGTGGAATTTTAGCAATCCAGCAAGTGTCAACAATGTGTCTTAATTCATCCATGATTTTCCAGGTGATTTTTAGAATTTAAAATAAATTTTTATACATTGAAGTATTAAAATTAGGGTTTTTGGCTTCAAATAATATTTCACCATTTATGGAAATATTTTTAATTGATAAATTAGTGGCAAAAGGAGCAAGGGGGTTTGTAGAATTTTTTGGAATTTTTTTGGATTTCTTTCTGAATTTTTACTAATTTTTAATGAATTTTACTCATTTTACATGTAATTTTGAAGGAATTTTTAAATTTTGAAATTTTGCAATTTATTTTCTTCAATTTACTCTTTTAAATAATATTCTAAATAATTTCAATAATGTTGGTAAATTTTTAGAATTTTTTTTGTAAACTTTTTGAATTTTAAATGAATTTTTAGAATTTTTATGTTTTATGTTTATTTTTATGTATTTTTATGTATTTGCGAGTTTAAAAATAAAAGGCGGTACCCGGGCTGCGTGTGAACAACGAAGGATGACTGCATGTAAACAGCTGACTGCAATACTCCACCCCACGGACAAGTCGGAAGCACGTCCTCGTGCGTGAACACCCGCTAGCACACCCGTACACAGCGGGAAAAGAACGGAGGAGAAAGGGCAGGAACGGGGGCTAACTGAGTAGATTAAGTTCATGAGGTTAGCTTAGTCTGAGAAAGTTAATCAAGTTAGTTTAGTTGGGTAAATCAATTAGGTTAGTTAGGTGAGTTTAGTTTGTTAAGTTAGGTTAGTGTAAGTCATGTGAGGCTGTCTAATCTGTGTAAGACATGTTCGTGAGGGGAGTCTGGTAAGTAATGTTAGTTAAGCTAAGCTGTGGTTAGTCTGTGTAAGTAAGGTTAGGTTAGTCTAACTAGGGTTAGTCAATCTAACTATGGTTAGGGTAGGGTAACTAGGGTTAGGGTCATCTAACTAGGGTTAGATTAGGTTAACTAGGGGTAAGTTAATTAACTGTGGGTTAGGGTTAATTAACTGTGGGTGAATTAGTTAACTGTGGGTAAGTTAGATTAACTGTGGGTGAGTTAGATTAACTGTGGTTAGGTTTACTAACTAGTGTTAAGTTAGTGTAACTAAGGTTAAGTTAATGTTAACTAGGGTTAAGTTAAGCTAATCGTGGTTAAGTTAATCTAACTATGGTTAAGTAATTTAACTAGGGTTAGTAAGGTTAACTATGGGTGAGTTAGATCTAACTAAGGTTAGTTTAATTAACTAAGGTGAAGTTAATTAGTTTGAACTATGGTTAAGGAAACTAACTAGGGTGGTTAGGGTGCAGGGAGGGGGGTGGGCCGCCAGGAGGAGGAGGAGGAGGAGGAGGGCCGGGTGGAGAAGGAAGAGGAGGAAGAGGGGGAGGATGGCAGCGACGAACAGCAGGGGAGGAGGTGAGGGCGACAGAGGCTCGGCAGGGCGGCAGGAGGCGACCTCGGCGGCGTCAAGCCGGCAGGAGGCGCAGGTGACCTCGGCGGCATCAGGGCGGCAGGAGGCGACCTCGGCGGCGTGGCAGGGGCTCTGGCGAGCGACGGGACTCCATGGCGGGTGGCGGGGCGGCCAGAGGAGAAAACGATCGAGGGGGGAGAGAAGAAGGAGGAGAAGGAAGGAGACGAAGAAGAAGAGGAAGGGGAGGAAAGAAGGGGAGGAAGAAGGGGAGAAGGAGGCGGGTGGAAACGGTCATCATGTACGTTTTTTTTTTTCTTTCTTTTTTTCTTTCTTTTTCTTCTTTTTTTTCATTGTGTTTTTTTTCTTTTTCTTTTTCTCTTTTGTTTTTTTGTTTTTTTTCTTTCCGTTTTTTTATTTTTATTTTGTTTTTTGTTTGTAAATGTGGGTTTGTTTTAAATGTTTTGTTGTATTAGGAGTGTTCTTGTTGTTGTTTTGTTTATATATATATATATATATATATATATATATATATATAATTATTGATTGTTTTGGTGTGTGTATGTGTGTGTGCGCTCCTTGTTACCAACCATAACACTTTTTTTAAAAAAACACAAAAAAAACAAAACAAAATGCGCGGGACGGGGGTAAAAAAATTTTGCATCGACGGGATCAGACAAGGCGGAGACGGTGACACGCGATTCACAGAAGTGACGGGGGCGTCTCGAGGCACGTAAAACCAAAAACATGTGCGTTCACGTGCGATATGAGAAACACAGTCGCACAGGAAAAAGGAAAAACAATTAATAAAACATGAACCGTGCATTGGATCAAAAAACCATAAGAAGGAAAAATGTGCCGGGAGACGAGGAGAAGATGATGGAAAAATGTGACACAGGTTCTGGGGCAAAATCAGGGTGTTCACATGGAAAATACACAAAAAATGAGCCCGAAAATACATACGGGTATTAATATCGAAAAATTCGCGCATCGGAACAAAGTGCAGAAAGAAGAAAAAGTGTGTAAAATAAGGTGTCCAATAACTCTACTATGGAAAAACACAGCTCCGATCAAGATAGGACGCATTCACATGGGAAAACCCCCAAAAATCGACCCAACAATGGACTCGAAAATTAATATGGGAAGAACCGTACACCGGAATAGAGGACAGTAAAAAGGAAAAATGTCTAAAAGAAAGGAATTCACAGGGTTGGTGCATCAAAACTCAATGTGGGGGAAATTAGGAAGGGTTCACATGGGAAAAATACCAAAAAAAAAACGCACTTGAAAACACTTGAAAAAATTAATAACTAAAAATCGAGCAGTCGGAAGAGGGGGGAGAAAAAAGGGAAAAGTCGGAGAAATGCTGAGAGGACACGGCTGTCAAATTAAACTGGAATTCCAGTGAAAATAGGGCAGGGTCACATGGAAAAATGTGAAAAATAAGTACGAAAATGGCCCAAAAACCCGCAAAATTAATACGGATCGACCGTGCATCGGAATGACAGGGATTAAAAAGAAAAAATATCAGGGGGAATGGGTAGGATAGGGTTGGCACATCAGATCTGGGTTCTGAAGCAATAAAGATGCGTTCACATGGAAAACCGTCCAATTTACAAGAATTGCTACAAAAATTAATAACTTTAGAACCGTCTATCGGAACAAGGGTTGGTAAAAAGGAAAAATAGGCAATTCAAAGGGATAAACAGGGCTATAAGGTTGGATGGGAGTCTCAGTGAACATAGGGTGTGTTCGCATGAAAAAATCACAAAAAAAAAGGATAAAGGCAATCGGTCAAGGAACAGCCCTGAGGACAGGGTGAAATAGAACGGAAGAGGGGGGAAGGGACCCCATCAGGTTAAAATGAAGTCATGGCATAGATGCATAATCAGAACACGGTATATGCATGGAGGTATGCAACATAGACGCGCAGGGACACGTCCCCACACTTAAAACCTTAGCAAGAAGGGTAAACCGAACACATCAAGGACCAAGTACCACACATTGGACCAACCACCAATATCCCCACACTTAAGACATAACCATCACTGAGAAACAGAAGGTTTAGGGTTAGAAAAACTTGACCCATATTGCCGAGGAGGAATGTCGACTATCGAGGTTGCGTCTGGTGTCGTTATCGGCTACAGGAGGTACCCAGGTGTCTTCACAGCACACGTCCAATGTCCTTCGTGGCAGGGACCATGCAATAGCACCCAGGGAGGTAGCTGATTGAAGGAATCGCAAGAAATTCATCGATGGCGAGGGATATTGCACTCAACTCACAATCACTCAATGGAATGAAAGAGCAGTCACTCGTCCCATTACTAACATCACTTGAGGAAATAATGATGGGACTTGAAGCTCACTCCCAATTTAGGTATTGACAAAGGGATGGTGCAGAAAGAGTATACTAGGGTGCACAATTGATGGTGCATCAATGTGTCCAACCGCTCTTAGCATAGGTGCAAGGAGAAAGGCCAGGGAGCCTTGTAGTGTAGTGTACAGAACATAATGACGTGTCCTGTGCTGATAGCAGAAACCCATCCCATGGGTGTAGAGCGAAATGAGAACGTACCTGACTCCAATCATCGTAACGTCCCTCAATCCTCACCTCTCGATAATTGATTGAAGAAACACTAGTCACACTCAACCCATCCTCTGTCTCACGCTCTGTTGAAAGATACAGAGGGCAACCCATTCCTGAAACCCATTGATGTAATCCTCACGGTCACTTGTGCAGAGGTTGTATGCCTTGTGCGCATTGATGGTGCAACTCTACATCCCGCCCTGTGCTGGCGTATAGTGCAAGAAGGAAGGCCCGAGAGCCTTATGGTGCAGTGCACAGGAACAGATCGTGCATTGTGCATTGAGAGGCCCATCCTGTGCATACAACACTCCGTTCACACATCTCACCTCTCATTTGATTTGAAGAGAAAGACTGGTCACTCACCCCACCCTTTGTCTCACTCTCTGATAGATAAAGAGGGCAGCCCATATACACATCCCCATCCTGTTAGGATGAAAGCTCACATCACTCAAGGGGTTGGTGATGAAGATCATGTCGGTTATTGTTGTCATCAGGATCTTGAAGACGAGGCATATCTAAGGAGGCAGCCTACAAATCTCATACTTCAATGATTTGTAAGAAAGGTTGTCTGTTAAGAAGAACAGACGGGCTGATATTACAGAGACAGCGCACCAAGGGAGGTGGCTTCAAATTACTTGCTAAAGAGGTTCTGCTGGTGAGTCAACTATCCTGAACTGCGGGGTGTTGCCACCTTTTCCATAGTCAGCTTCCTGCCCAAGGGTGTTTTCACCTTTTCTTGGAACGAGTCCTGTTATGATAGGAAATTTCTTCCTTTTCTCCCATAATAGTTTCTTTTTTTTTTCTTTTTCTTTTTCTTTTTTTTCTTTCTTTTCTTTTCCTTTTTTTTTGTATTCCTTTTTTTTAGTTTAAGAAAGAAAATGGTAGAAATACCATATGTCAGGATCAACCTCACCACCGTTGTTGGATCGACGAGAAGAGAACAAGGTCGGGTTGAGATGTTTCTACGAGGGGTTAGCAGAACGAGACCGCCTTATGAGGAGAACCATAAGGGCTATCAGAAGCATGACAAGAAGGACAATGCGACGCCCAAAAGGGAAAGGGTAGGTCAACTGTGATTATCAAGATCCCCAAGGAGGGAAGCACATCTTCAGGTGATAGCCATTGATGAGGAAAGGATCATCATAGGCATCAACGGTCTACACCTGAACAGAGCCGTTAGGATTGATAGCAAGTACCTTGTATGGGCCCATCCACCGTTGTTGAAGCTTTCCAGGAAACTTGCCAAATCTCGAATCATAGGCTAGGATAAGATCACCTTCTTTAAACTCCTTGTGCTTGATGAACCTGTCATGATAGGCCTTGCGTCGCGCTTGAGTGGTTTCCAAGTGCAGGAGACGGCGTTGCCATGACTCATTATCTCCCAAGCATTCTTTAACTGCCACTCACAAAGAGGGCAATTCCAGTTCAACAGGCAAGACGGCTTTTGTACCATACACTAACTGGAAAGGGATCTGTCTTGTGGCTACCTTATGGGAGGTTTTGTATGCCCAGAGGGCCTCTATCAGCCGATCGTCCCAGTCACGACGATGTGCGGCAATCGATCTTGTCATGATCGAGCAAAGAATGCGATTGGTGACTTCAAGTTGGCCATTGGCTCTGGGGTAGTAGGGAGTGGACTTACGATGGCAGATCTTATACAATTCCGTCAGCTCCTCTATGATTTTGTTGAGGAAAGAGTACCTTTGTCACTTACCAACCCAAGGGGACTGCCAAAACGGATGATAATATTCTCGTATATGAATAGGGCTACGCTGTTACCATCATCCCGCTTCAGGGATTTAGCTTCACAACACTTTGTGACATAATTTGTACATACTAAAATGTATCTGTTCTACTTTCGTCTAGTAGGTGGATCAATGGGACCCACAAAATCAATCCCCCACTTCTCGAACGGCTTTAGGGGAAGAATGGGTTGCAGTGGCATGGCACTTGTTTTGGTGGGCTTCCCCATTCGCTGACAAGCATCACATCTCTTACAGCAGTCGTATGTATTCTTGTGGAGGGTCGGCCACCAGTATCCCGCTAACAAAGCCTTCCTGGCTGTTGCTTCTCCTACAAAGTGTCCACCACATGGTTTGTCATGGCATGCTTTCAATACTATGCCGATTTCATCCCCTACAACACATCTCCGCAACACTTCATCTTTGCCTCTCTTGTACAGTGCACCGCCTAACAAAGTGTAGGGGGCTGATTCTAATAGAAGCTTCTTCTTCTCACAACTTGAGATGCTAGGAGGATACTGTTGAGTTGCTAGGAGATTGGCTATGTCTGCATACCAGGGAGTAATTGTTTCAACTAGAAACAAGGAAGCATCAGGAAGGTCTAGATCATCTTGTTCCTCTTTTTCTGTTTGAGGGATCCGTGATAGATGATCGGCTAGGACATGGGAACGGCCAGGCTTGGTGACCAGTTCAAAATCAAACTCTTGGAATAGGAGTAACTATCTCATCAGTCGTCCTTTAACATCTGCTTTGTTCATCAGGAAGGACAGGGCTTCATGATCCACATATAACTTGAAATGCGTTGACAGTAGATAGTGTCGAAACTTCTCCAATGCACACACCATGGCTAAGCACTCAAGCTCTGTCACTGTATAGTTCCGTTCCCTATCAGTGACCTTTCGGCTTGCATAATATATTGGTTGATCTAATTTAGAGGGGCCCTTTTGACATAGGACAACACCTAGCCCTTCAACTGATGCATCTGTGTGCACATGGAACTCCTTCGTCCAGTCAGGAGGCTACAAAATAGGTGCTTGGATAAGGCACTATTTTAGGATATTAAAGGCCTCTTCACAGCCATCAGTCCAAAGGAAATTTGCATCTTTCCTTAGGAGCTTGTGCAGAGGGGCTACCTTGGTTGCAAAATGTGCAATAAATCTTCTGTAGTAGCCCACATGACCAAGAAATCCTCTCAATTGCTTGAGGTTTGTCGGTGTTGTTAATGCGAAAATCTTCTCAATCTTCATCGAATCTGTTGCAATCCCTTTTGTAGAGACAATATGGCCCAGCAAAACTCCTGATGAGATACCAAATACACATTTGTCGGGGTTGAGAGAAATCCCATACTCTCGGCATCTATCAAAACATTGCTCTAGGTGTCCCCAGTGCTCGCCGATTAAGCTATAGACACAAAAGTCATCAAGATACACATCAATAAAATCATGCAAATGATTCTGGAAGGCAGCCATCATTACTCGTTGGAAGGTGGCAGGAGAATTACAGAGCCCAAATGGCATCACTCTATAGGCATAGGTCCCCCATTCTGTAGTGAAGGTTGTTTTAGATTGGTCCTCTTCTACGATTTGGACTTGGTTATATCCGTTGAATCCATCCAAGAGGGAATACAGCTAACATGGCCTGCCACTGTGTCCAACAGTTGGTCGGTAAAAGGGATAGGGAAATGATCCTTCTTTGTCTTTGAATTGAGCTTTCGAAAGTCGACACATATTTGAAGTTTCATGTTCTTCTTGGGTATTACCACAATGGGCGAAACCCATTCACTATTAGCCATAGGATAAATGATCTCTGCTTCTTCAATAATTCAGCCTTTACCAGAGCAGAATAATTAGGATTCATACGTCTTTGTCTTTGCCTTACAGGTTTGGCATTAGGCTCTAGGTCAATGTGATGTTGACATACTGTGGAATCAATCCCCTTTAGGTCTTTATATGACCGAGCAAACACATCTAAGTTCTCCTTTAATAGATCTCGCAGGATCACTAGTTCTTCTTCTAGAAGATTGAGACCCACTTTCAGGTGACGTTCAGTACCGTCAGTATCGAAGAACGTTACTTGTCTTTCACCTTTCACTTCGCGGATAAATGTCCCACGGATTGCTTTTGGATAGAGGTCTGCTGACTCTTTCAAGAGAGTAGTATCCTCGTCTGATGTTCCGCTAGAACCAGTATCCTCCTTCTGAATAAATGACTCGTTTGTCTATTGAGGTTGTTGGAAGGGTATCAAAGCTTTTTCTGCTTCTGTGTAAGTGATAATTTCTTCTAGACTTAGGTATTCATCTTCAGAGGATGAGTCCAGGAATGTCACATAGCACGGACCTTCTAGAGGACGTGGCTTTGATGACTCTAGCTTCTATTGGCAGGGGGCATCATCATCATCTTTTCTCTGGACTGAACAGTTAGGGCGACATGAGCCACTAGTGAACTTAATTTTTATGCTTTTAATCCATTGCTTATACAGATTCTGCATACTTTGTGGTCCATTGATCAACCCAAATGGAACCATGGTCATTCCATTCAGCACCCTGAGATCTTCGTCCTCTGAGGTCTCTGTAGGGACATCAGCAAGATCATCCACTATCAGAGGAAATTATTCATCTACACTTTTAAAACTTGCTTCATTTTCTTCCTCATCATTTTCATCCTCTTCCTCTGGAGGTTCTGTCTCTGCTTTTGTAAAGGCTCTATAGGAGAAGAACACATCTTCTGCCTCTACATCTACTTCAGCTTCTATCACAACTTCTGACCTAGCTTCTGCCTCTGCCTCTGGCTCTGGCTCTAGCTCTGTGTCTATTTACTATCTCTGTAAATGTCTCTGTATTCGCTCTGTCTCTATTCTACCTCTGCTCTGTAATTGCTCTGTAACTGTACTGCCTCTGCTCTATCTCTGCTGCGACTGTCATGTAAGAGGGAGAACAGTACATCCATGCTTCTATTTCACTGTCAAAGGTGATTTCAGAAGTTAATTCTAGTTGAGACGGGAGGTATTCTCCCATGGACAAGGATTTTACTTCCCTTGGCAGTTGGCTTACAGTGCCCACTGTTAGGGACTGTGCCTCTGTTTTCTTAGGAAAGATCTGCTTAACAGCCTCTTCGTCTCCTATTGTACCATCTGTTACCTTATTGGAGGATTCAGTTATGACTTCAATGGATGTGGATCCATTGCCTTTTTGCAATCCATACAGCTTTAACACTGCTTTGTTGGGTCCTCTGCCTAGGGTTAGGGTTCCTTTGAACCAGTCCGTCCTGGCTCTTGCTTCAAAAAGCCAAGGTCTTTCCAACAGCAGAGGATATGAGGTCCCATAAGAATTTGGTTTGACCACCAGATATGTCAACCAATAGTCTCTTCCTGCAAGGGTTTTTTTTACATATGGGAGGATGCCCAACGGTTTAATTCTACTTTGGTCTACCAATCTGATAAGCCACTGTGTAGGTTGAATTCCTTGCAACCCTAAGTCCTTCATTGTCACGTCTGTCATTATGTTTACTGATGAGCCTCTATCAATCAATGCATCTGAAATGAAGCATCCTTCTATCCATACACTAATCTCTGGGGTTCCAGGATCTAGGAAGGCATTAGCCACATCTACTTCCTTTACAGGCTCCGGGCCTTATTGGTCTTGGTCGTTGTTGAAGGAGCGATCCTTAGTCCACATCTTCTTGTCAAGATGCTTTTGAATTTCTTTCGGCAGCTGGGAGATAGCATCAGTAACTGTCGGAATGTTAAGTTAGGTTTAAAAGTGTCTAGGTCTTTTACCAGGTCATAATCTTTGATACGATCCACAGGCTTCCTGCTGGGGAATGGGGCTACACCCATTTTCATCTTTCCTTTTTCTTCTAGTAATTGCAGCATCAGCACTTCTTCTGTTTCTGGAAGCGCTTCTGTCTCATCTATCTCTTGGACCTCTGGTCCTGTCTCTGGGACTGTCTCTATGACTCTCTGTGGCATTGCAGTGCTCTGTACTGCACTGTTCTATTCTGTACTGCTCTGTCTCTCTATTGGCAGGTTGAACTTCACAGTCTTGGTAGGAGAATTATTTTCGTTCTGAACAATTGGTTCCTTCTTCTTGGTGCGCGTAACAGTAGCAACTTCCAACTCTACCAAATTGGAGGTAGGCTCTTGTGCCTTTTGTTGGCTATCAGTGCCATTGGCCTTTACAGGGGCTGGGCTTGGACAGTCCTTTGCAGTGTGGCCTTCTCCTTTGCATCGGCTACATAAGGGCTTGTAATCCACAGATCGTCTAGGGTTTTGACAATTCGGGGAGATATGACCCTTTTCTCCACACCTATAACATTCCATCTCTGATCTATGACCATCGCCAGACTATCGTCCTCTGTAACTTTGAGAGGAGAATCTCCTTGGACCAAAACTAGGACCAAAATCCCTAGGCTTTGGTCCAATATCCTATGTTATCATTTTGGATTCCAGCAAGTTGAATCTTGCATTTTCATCCTTCTGTCTTCGTTCATGCATCTCTTTCAGAGAGCAAATATTCTCTGCATGGTTCTTCGGCAAACAGTAGGAACAGAAGGCTCCAAGAATGGTTGGTTTTCGAGTACATTCAGTGGCTAAATGTCCCGCTTGATGACACTTTCTGCACCATGTATTAGAGCGCATCACATCTCTTCCAAATCCCACAGGAGTGGATATATTGGTAGTATTCACCTTCAGCGTATGTAGCTGCTCTGTAATCACATCTAGAAGCTCTTTCTTTACACTTGCAACTGAGTTGGATAAGTAGTCTTTCAAATTTTCATCTCCTGAAGTGCTTGTAGTAGGGTTTTGGGAAGCTTCTGTAATCACTACATACACTGGTTGGGTCAATCCAAAAGGTCCTCTATTCTGGCTCTGATTCAAAGCTCTTGTTGAGACTTGGGGTTGTTGATTCCACTTGGTAGGATTCCACTGTTGTTGAGTCGCCATTGGAGGAATTGTTTGAGGCCACTGTTGTTGTGGTTGAACCATCATGTGAGGCACTGTCGTCTATGGTGACCACAGTGGGTTAGGTGCATTATACTGCAGCACTGTTTGCATCTAGGGATAGGGGTAGGGAACTGTCCCTAGGACTGCATTTGATGGGTATACCATTCCTGGCATGGGAGGAGGTAAGACTCCTCTTCCTGTTGAGATGACAAGCTCAACACATGCAGACATTGATGATGGACCGCCTGGTTAGATGGGTCCACACATCTCCACTTAGCACGTCGGTGGTCACTATGACTCTCATATAGCCACTGACTTATTACTTATTATATTCAGGTTGTTACACCCATTTACAGCTGACATAGTTATAGCGCTAGTTGACTAGTGTAGCCGGTTATGCATTGTTTGACTTAGTAGGCCACTTTCCTTTATGTTGTATCTTATCTATACTTTATGTACATGGTAAAGTGTGTGGAAGAAGAAGAAGAAACCAGCAAGAAAACGTTTTGGCCTCCATCTCTCTTCTTGTCTCTTGAGTGAGCTTCTCCTTGTGCATTCTGTGTGTGTTTGGCGCAGCATTTTGAGCAAGTCCCCCCACCATGCGATTCTTGACACTTCCTAGAGTCATTGACAGCCTTGCTTCAACTTCATCATACAATCTTGCACCTTCTACTGCAGCTTGTAGATTGACTGGTCTTCTCAATTCCACGAACTTGTGAACTTCTAGTTGTAGGCCCCTGAGAAACACCCCTTTCTAGATGCCTTCATCCAAATGATGGTTAGTCCATCTCTTCAGGATGGATTTCATTCGCAAAACATAAGCTTCTACTCTTTCTCCAGAGGACTTACTTAGGTTCATGAACTCCTCTCGCATCCGCTCTTCAAAATCTTCACGCCTGAATTTAGTGAGGAAGGCCAACTTCAGGTCGTCGTCCCATGTGCCAAAAGTTCATGTTGCTTGTCTCTCATACCACTGAAACGCCACGCCCTTAAAAGTGGCGGGGAATATTGCTAACCAATGCTCAGGGGTTCTGGCATTGTTAGCCACACATGCTACCATAAATTCTGCTACATGAAGATCAGGGTCTTCATTGTACTCTCCCTTAAAAACTAGCGATGGGACTACATTTGCTGGCCTGTCATCAATATTTCCAGGACGAATTTGACTAGGAAGGGGACCTTGAGTTGCCATGGGGACTTTTGTAAAGAGTGCTTTTAGGGCGTCAAAGGAGGCTTCTGCTAAGCTCGTTCTCAGCTTTGATTTTTGCCTTCTCTCTTCTCACGAACCTCTGGACTCATTCCAATGCTTGCCTCTTTATTGCGTCATTCATCAGGGGGTTGGATCCAACCAGTTGGTCTGTACTCAACAAGATAGTATCAGAGGGGGCTTCATTCTCTGGAGGATTCTCTGGCCAACATCTCCTCTACTTCCTTTTTTTCAACATCTTTGAATTCGGCTTTCAAACCACTACAAAGGGGAAGATATTCCATTCTGAAAGTATCAAAACTCATTCTTCTTATCGTTGTTGTGCCATTATAATAATGCCATCTTCTGAAGGTTTCAACAATGTATGTTGTGAAAAACACTCTGTCTACCAACTTCCAGTGGGTTGCTAATTGTACAAACAGAAGATTGTCAATGCACCAAGCATCCCACGTATCTTGCTATTGAGCATCCACGAATAAATTCCAACTCTTTTCCTTCTTGTTTTCGTGAACCTCCACAGACCACGACTCTTGAAGCTTCTTCACAATTTCCCACTTGATGATGTCTGGAAACTTCTCAATGAATGCCAAATCTTCCATGGGTTGTCATTCTCTCTGTTTCTGCTCTTCACTTTGTTCCCAAATATTTTTCCACCAAGATGCAAGTTTCTGTTGCTTCAAGAGGAAGAGAAAACAGTCCACCACATAGAGCATGCATCATGATGGTGATATGTTTCCGCCATTATGGGATGAACTTCTTCTGGAAAGTAGATTTGATAATGAGAATTTCCAACTCTTCAGTGGAAGAAGGAACTTTGCAAGCATCCATTGAATTTTTCTCTTCTTCGCAATGCCATTTCCTTCATTTTCAGCCTCTTTTAATGCTTGTTGATGGCAAGTCATACTAAAACCATTCCAAACTATCAAAAACTATTCAATAAGCTTCCAAAAGGTCTATAGAAGGTCATCAGAACCTCATAACTCATACTAAAACCATTCCAAACTATCAAAAGCTATTCAATAAGCTTCCAAAATATCTCAATCTTCATCAATCATCAATCCATACTTCATACAGAAGACAATCAGAACAAAACAAAAGCTATACAGAAGGTATACAGAACCAATCAGAACCTATCAGAACATCACAGAGCTTCATATCTCCACTCAGAATCATCATGAACTTCCAAAACATAATCAATATCATCCAAAAAATTATCAAACACTTCCATTAATAATCATACATCACTCTAAATCCATCAAAAATCAATCATTCAGAAACAACAAAAATCAGTCAAAAATTCAGTCTTTTTTCACTCTCAACAGTATGCCTTCCATGAGGTGTTTTGGAATCCTTGTTTTTTAAATATCAATGAACATGTGGTCATAAATTGAAGCCATTGTGCAAACTCTTCCTTTGCAATGACACTAAACATCACATTGTGTTGTGTGAGATCAAGTGATTCCTTCCATCTTTGTGCAATGAACAACCCTGGAGTACTAACACCAGTTTTCTTTCTTTGAGCCCTTGCGATGCCATTGGTAAGCATGGGTATCATGTCCTATCATCATGAATCACCTCTACCTTAAAGATCATGAGAGGTACAAAGGGACAATGGCCTTACTTGTGCTGGTCTTCCTCCTAGGATAGTTAGGGTACATATGGGATATCCCCCGTTCAGGTCATCATTAGTCCAATTGATGATCCTTGGAAGGCTTAAATTTTTTGGGACATCTTGAGGACACATGCCCTAGTTGCCTATAATTACAGCACTTGATTGAATCTTTACATTGAGTTGGTCCTCTTCCTCTTCCTCACCCTAAAACCATTATTTTTATGGGGAGGCAATATAAGAACTGTGTTACCCTCCTTATCCTAAGCCATGTATTGGTCTGAATATTCCTCTTCCTCAATCGTCTCCTCAATGTAGTGGGCAGGAGCACCCTTGGAGGGTGAGTGATTATCGGAGTTGGGGGTCAAGTTAATCCTTATATGGGTTTATCTTTGCTCATTTTGCTACCTTCTTTTTCTCAATGGGGTCTAGCAAAGTGTTCTATTGTGGGTATGGATTATTATTATTAAATATTGTTCCATAGGGTAAGTAGATGTTTGGTAATAAGTTGTGTCTTATCCAATATGTCCACAATTCGCAAATTTGTGGAGGTTAAAAACACTCAGATGGGAGCTGGTCATCAGTTTCCAATATATGCATTGAATGTTTGGCTGATTAGACCATGTTGCTTCAAGGCATTGGTTAACCTTCCTAGTTTATTCTAGTATTACTTGAATGCAATGAAGAGGTCGTATGCTATGCTCAATTCTATGCTACTTCTTGATGATGCAGCATCACTTCTGGTTTTTACCTTCTTGTCTCAATTTCTTTCTCCATGCTAATAATCCATGCGCATGGCCTCGTCTAAAATAGTATCCAAGTTAGACATTTCTAGTGTTGAATTACTCACCATGGCCTCATAGATGCATTTTTCTTGAATTCTCTTAACAAACACTTTTAAGATAGCCTTGGAATTCGGCATCTCAACAAGTGAGATTCATTATACAAGCTTCACACTTTGGAGACATATTCTTGTATATGTTTTTCCTCTTTTGCTATAGGTTCATGAGCCATATGATGAGGTTGTTTCCATATCTAGCTTCAATGAACCACATGATGAATAGGCCCTTGAGGTTGGAAGAGCTCACTTTTTCATTCTCATCTAGTCTTGTGGACCATATATTCTAGCCTTGTCACTCAAACAGAGGCCAAAGGCCTAGGCCTTCTTATCATCAATAGTGAGGTTGTGTGCCTCACATACCTAGTCAAATTGCTTTATGGAGCTACATGGGTCATGGCTTGCTCTATAATTATCTATTGGCTTGGTGACTAATGGGATTTTTTATTGGTCATTTGACATTAGCATAGCAATGACTTGGCCATGTGAGGCTAGTGCTGTCGATGGAGTAGGAAGTTGTCATGGATAAGGCTCATCAAGGTGTCTCTGATGTCATTTTTTGGTAGAAGTAACAATCCATAAGATCCAACAAGTTAGATTATGGTGGCTACTATGCATGGAGATATAGGGCGTCTACAAATGTGATTCTTGTTATGCAACTAGGGAAACCTCTACCTTGGGATAGGCTAATGCTCCACCCGATTCTTCCATTGGAATAATTTCAAAAAGTGAAGCCTTGATTTCATTGGCCCTGATCAAGGAGCAGCAACCCACACCAAGAATAAGTACCATGTTGTCTTTTTAAAGTAGGTGGAGGCATGGGTGTTAAAAGATAAATTTGTCAAATCAAAACAGTCTTGTCTTTTTAAAAACATACTTGCTCAGTATGGCTCTCTAATTGAGCTAGTGAGTGATCGCGGACGTCACTTCATTAATATGATGATCAACGGCCTTCTTTCTAGTGATTCATAAGAAATCTTCCCACTACTATGCTTAGGCATAGGGATTGGATGATTTCACTAACAAAACCTTGTGTAAAATTCTTATAGACCTAGTGGAAAATCATTAAAAAGATTGAGACAACAAACTCTTGGTCGCATTATGGGCGTATCGTACTTCTTATAAAGTGGCTACTAGTCTTTCTCCATAGAAATTGACCTTTGAGCTAAAATATGTCACTCCACTAGAATTTTTGGTACCCAGCATGCAGGTAGGAGTCCCCAACTACAATAGAAGCATCAAACTGGTTCCTTATCCAAGAGGCTCTTATTTGAATGAGACCAAGTAGTTTTGGTGTTTAATACCGGAATGGGGAAGCTTGTAGGAAAGTTGAAATTTGGATGGAATGGCATGTTTTAGGTTTTTTGTGGTATTAGATCAAATTATTTCTATCTCCTAGGTCTTTAGGGTAATCTCCTTCCCCATACCATTAATGGGTTTTGGTTGCAATATTATCATGTGGATGGGCTAGTGTACACGTTACTTTTGACGGATATGTCCTATTAGCTTCTTCCGCCCTTCAATCTAGAGACATATAACTTAACTCTAGACTCTCAATGATAGTGGATATTCATGTCTACATGGATCTATCCATCTAGTTATAGATGGTATGGCTTACATGGTAGGTCTTAAAGGGCCCTTACTCATTATTTTGGGTGGAAAATATTTCTAGTGGTGATACGATGCTTTGCAATGTAGACAAAACTTATGGCTCATCATGGAAAAAGTGGGTGATGTGGCAAACATACGTTGGTGCAATCTTTTCAAGCTTTGTTCATTGGAACAACAACATACAAACAAAGTTTTCTTTTGACCTTGGGTTCATTTGCAAACTGTTGTGTTCAGCTTGCTCTCTCTCACTGTCTTCTTACTTGTTGTGTTGCTTGCTTTTTTTCTATCTGCTCTTCTATGCAATCCTGGTGGCTAACTAGCTTGTGTTTGATAAACTTTCGCATGTCCTTCCTAAGTGCCTAGAAATTTTCATTCTTGGGTTAAGTCCATGCTTCTAAAGACCTCATTCCCTACCATGCACTACACTAATTCACCCTATGACTAAGGCCATCGTTGCATAGTTGAATCAAGAGACAATGGTACAACTAGGTCGATTGTATTATGAGCTTATGGTGTAGTGCATTGAGTGCTTGCTATTGCCTTTGGGTGGTGATCGTGAGCCACCAACTGTTCTTTCAATTCCTTAGATGGAGGTGTTGTTTGGGCCCAAATTTTGGGTGAATACCATATTAGTAGTATGTCAGAGGAGCAAAAGGCTAAGCACAAATGTATTGAAGTTCTTTTTGGAGACCATGTACTTGTAGGTGAAGACCTTCAATGTGTCCAACAAGGTGGCCTCCATGTTCTTCCTTGTCGATGATCATTCTCGCATCAATTGGACCAAGGTTCTACAAGAGTGGATGCTTCATGACCAGAAGCACATGGTTGTTCTTATAACCAGTGTTAAATCCATGTTAATGATGTGTGGGTAGCACTTTGCATTTGTGTTCCTTCTCCTACTGCCAAGGAACCATGCTACAGATTGAAGTGAATATTTCCAAAGGCTCCAATGTCATTGAGATTCATTGGCTGCTCGGAAGGTGCCAAACTAGCTGATGCTATTGTGGTAGAGGAATAGTCCTAGTCACATCCTCAAGGGACAATTGGGATGGCACTTAGCAAGGGCTATTTGACTATGGTTCTCGCAATGTGGTTCAAAAGACTAGGTCAATTTGATCTATTATGTGAATTTGTTTTTATCTTTTGAAGTTTCCTTTTTTTGTCTTGCCTTTGCAGTATATGCTTGGTCCTTATGCATTGGGTTCCCTTAATCCTCATGGGTTGACTTAGATTTATTTATTTCGGTCTCACAAAGGTCATGTTCAACTTCAATCAATAGCTTGAACCCCTAGTTGTGCCTTGTGATCAACCAAGCTTTCATAATTTTCATGAGAAATTTGACTTGTGAAACACAAGTTTTTCAATGAGTACTTATGTTCAATCAAGTTGTTTGCTTTCCTTTCCAAAGTAAGTGTGATTTGAAGAAAAGCAATGAATGTTATAGTTCACTTTCACTTATGTTATTGCAAATGGAATCCTCTCACAACTTTTAAGATAATGTAGTTTCCCACCCCATGTAGACCTTTCTCAAATGCACATGGACTGATAGGGCAATTCAAGATCTAGATGACTTATTTTTGTCCCCCTAGAATATTAGGATGATATTCCTTGAGTATTGCTTTCCCACAAGTAATGTGTGTTTAGGCTTAGACTCGATTGGAAAGTCAGGTGTATGGCAAATTGTCAAGCTATAAGGTCAACAAGTGGCTCATGTCTTAGCAAGTAGGAAATTGGGTTATATGGTACAGTTATAAGGCTTGCCCAATTGATGAGGTGATAAGATATGTGCTTTGATATCAATGAATTCTTGCTATGAGGACTTGATAAGTTGCTATTTTGATGAATAGACCAATCTCCTACAAATGATTAGCTAAGTTTGGGTGTTGACACTTGATGGCTTTAAGTACGAATGGATTGAGGCATTGACACTTAACATATTCACCATAGATGCATGACAAATTGACAATGGATGGCACCCATTGTTTTACTTGTCAAGTTGACAAGTTGAATATTTTCTTTGTTGACAGGTTAACACTAATCTTGCTGATTGACAAGTTTTTGATGAATTGGCAATCAATAGATGAGCTTCAAGTGGATGAGTGTGAGTCTCGAGTTGACAATGTTGTGTTTTAGTGAGTCAATATGTCATTTATCTTCCTTGGTGACAAGTTTGTTGGTAGATTGACAGGTTGACAAGCTAATAGATTCAAAAGTTGATGAGTTGGTGGTTGCTTGTGCTAATGAGTTGACAAGATTACCTTGATGAGGTTTCCCTTGAATATATTAAATTTCATTGATAGGTTCAATTTATGTGATGGTGAGTTGAGTAGTTTGTGTTGATGGATTGACAAGTCATTGCCAAGCTGATGTGTTTCTCAATAGGTTGACCAATTTCCCAACAAGTTGATAAATTTTCCACTGATGAGTTGATAAGTTAGGTTTGGTAGGCTAAGTTTAACATGATGGAGTAGACAAGTCTGAATTGATAGTTCTAGCTTGATAATTTGGACCAACAAGTTTTGGGTCGAGAGGTTTAAGTTGATAGGTTTACGCTGACAAGTTCACATTGATGGGTTTACATTGATAATTTGTAGTTGAAAGTTTTAGGTTGATAGTTTTGGGTTGACATGTTGGGATTGAGAGGTTGAGATTGATGAGCTTGGGATTGATAGGTTCACATTGATAGACTTACATTGATGAGTTTGATCAACAAGTTTTAGGATAACAAGTCGGGGTTGACAAGTTTTCCTTGCCAAGTTGAGGTTGATAGGTTGGGGACGACAAGTTTTCATTTTGACAATTTTTGATCGACGAGTTAGCATTGGTTTGACATACTTAGTTTGATGGGTTTTAGTCCTTATATTGACAAGTTTGGATTCACAAGTTTTGGGTTGAGAGGATGGTTTGACAATTGTCATCAATAAGTTGAGATCAACAAGTTGAGATTGACAAGTTTTAGTTTACATCGACGAGTTTTAGATTGACAAGATTTACTTTGACAAGTTCATGTTGACAATTTTAGATTGGCATGTTTTACTTTGACAAGTTCACATCAACAAGTTTTAAATTGATAGGTTTTACTTCGACAAGTTCACATTAATGAGTTTTAGTTTGGTGGCTTTTACTTTGACAAGTTCACGTTGATGAATTTTAGTTAGACATGATGGAACATAGATATCTTTTCTACCCAAAGTCATCATTACAATTGCATAAATAAGTTAAGGACTATCATCAAGGAATGTCTTTCATGTACACTTAGGCCACTCATGTCACGTGTCTTCTCTCATGCATTCACTTGTATTTAGTTTATTTATTATATCAAAAAAAAGAAAATAAAAGAAAATAAAAATCAAAGAAAAAGCACGTTGCATATTGACTGCACCTGGTGCAACCCCTTTGCCCACTCTCCCCAAATCATAGCCTCAAGACACATCAAGGTCATCACATTACTAGCATAGCAAGTATTTACTTGATTAATTCTATTGATGCTTATCAGCAAATTTGAGCATTATTTGTTGTGTTTGAGGTCAGCCATTGACTTGTTATTCAGAAAAAACTTGATCTATGTCATTGGGACAATAAGTATTGTGGAAGCTCTTGGACCTATCAGTGTGGTAGTTCATGATGGTGATGTTGTGCATGAATGCTTAGATGGACTTGGAGATCAATACACGAGCTTCGAGTCATCTATGAAAATGAGGGACGATATCCTTGATTTTGAAAACTTGATTACTATGTTGATACTTGAGGAGAAGAACCTTGTCTTGGATTTCTCTTCTTCTCAAAGCAAGAACAAGTCTAAATAGGTATTTTACTCTACTAGTAGAGGTAGAGGTCAACGTGGTGGTCGTGGTCAAGGTTATGATGCATAGCAACATAGAGGAGGACAATTGTGAGAAAGGGGGAGTTAAAGAGGGTAAGTTGCATATCCTAATAGGCAACAAAATTTTGGTGGTATAGCAAGAGCGCTCACATTGTGGTCAAAAATGCCACATTTCTTAAAATTTCTTCAAAAAGAAGGCTAAAATGAGAAGTGGAAAAAGGTAGCAAGGCAATTATGCATCCAATAGAGCAGAAACAATGATGATAGAAGTAAGCAATTGTTTGTTATGCAACACTTTATGAATATTATGAATCTTGATGGTTCATCAAAGAATGATGTATGGTACTAGACTCAGGTACCTCTAACTAACCACATGACTTCTCATGGAAAGTGGTTTACAGATATGCACAATCTAGAGTCTCTAAGTTATGTGGAGACATGGGATGATACAACTAACCCCATTACTCATCTTAGACATGTTTCTTTGGTAAAAATAAGTACTTGGCTGATGTGGTGTATGTACCAAATATTACAAAAAACTTAGTTTTTGTTGGCTAGATGGTAGAACAAGGATTGCATATTCAATTCACATCTGATGGTTGTTATGTAGAAGATCTCAAAAATGATTGCAGGTTGATTGCAAAAGGGAAACATGCTAGTAGATTGTGTACTCTCAATGCAAGTCTACCTGAAATGGATGCTAGCATGTTTGCATAAGGCTCTATCTACTATATACATTATGAACAGGATAGATTTGGTTTATATCTGTAGAAGATCTCAAAAGTGACACCCAAAGAGAAGTTTATAGATATAAAACAAATCTGTCCCATCTGAAAGTATTTGCATGTATTGCTTATGTCCATATTCTTGATGAGTTGGGTAGTAAATTAGATCCCAATGAAAACAATGTGTATTTGTGGGATATTCTCTTCAGCAAAAGGGATATAGATATCATAACCAGTTACATGTGAGCTGAGAGTTAGCTAGGATATTATTTTCAATGAAATGAGTAGCTGGTATAGTAATGTGCTGAATGCACTTGGGGTTGATGAGCATGAGAGTGTGGCTATGCAAAAAATAGGTCAGTAGTCACAGATATTGAGTGGACCACAAGAGTCTCCTAGTCATGGTTCTATTCATAAACCTTGGAGTGGTAGATTAAGGTCAAAGGTTACTCCACAAGTATATCATAGATGTCAAGAAATGGTAAAGAGAAAGTTGGAAGCTCACCTATTATGACAAATGTATCATTAGGCTTCTCTCATGTTGATGCTAATTCAGATGGCTTTGAGTAGAGCTTCGTTGAGGAGTTTAGGATTTTGTCTATTCAAACACCTAGTGTACGAAAGGCACAAGAGGATACTAAAGAACCTAGTAGTGATCCAAGTCCACACAAGTCAATTAGAGTAAGTAAGCCAATGCAGCAATCGACATATGATAGCTATGTAGCTTATCACTATGAATATATGGCCAAGGTTGTGCAAGATGTGGAACCCACTTGTTTTGATAATGCAATGGATAATGAGTATTAGGATTGTGCTATGGATGAAGAAATGGCTACACTTATGGATAATGACACATGGGAGTTCATGCAAGCTATTGGTTGCAAATGGGTTTACAAGGTCAACATATGGATCTATTGAGCACCACGTAGAGGTGACTCTTGGCAATCTAGAACAGGGATAAATATTGTCATTATTGTGGTAGGTATGGACATATTGCACAATACTATCATAAAAAGCATGTTGAACATGAGAGCAAAAGGCAAACAACATGGTAACTAGGCATCCTCTAGTACTGCTACAAATGATTAGTTAGATAGGTTGTTTGCCATGATAGATGAATGATATAGCTAAGCAAGGCAAGGCTGATGAAAGATGGTACGTTGACTCAAATGCCTCAAATCATATGACCCCACATGGAGAGTGGCTTAATGAGATGACTGTAGGCTCTCATAGCTATGTATATACAAGTGATGATACACAACATGACATCAAGCATACAGGTTTTGTACAATTAGTCATGCATGATGAAAAGAAAAAGAGTCTTTATGATGTTTTACATGTATTTTATATCACTAAAAATTTATTGTCTATTGGAAAAATGGCTAGGCTGATCGAAATTTGCAAGTCAAATTGAGTAGAGATGGTTATTTTATTGAAGAATATGGAAATGGTTGCAAGTTGATTACAAAAGGAAAAAGGGATGGCATGATGTTTACCTTGGATGCTACTATTCCTAAACTAAGGAAGCCATGCTTGCTCATGATAGTGGAGAAATTAGAGATGTGGAAATATGGCATACGCATATTGGATATATTAACATACAACGGCTAAAAACCATGCAGCAGAAGGAAATTGTACTTGGTTTGCCAAATTTCAAGTACATGGAGTCAGGACATGTATGTTTTACTTGTCAATTTGGGAAGAAAGCAAGATTCCCATTTTTCAAACATGTTAGAAATAGCATTAGACCATTGAAATTAGTGTATTTAGATATTTAGAATCCATCACATAATGCATCATTTAGTGGTGCACAATATTATGTCTCTTTTATTGATGATTTCAATAGATATACTTGGTTGTATATTTTGAAGCACAAGGATCAAGTGCTAGATGTTTTCAAAGATTTTAGAAATCATGCTAAAAATGATTTGAAGTGTTATATCTCATGCTTAAGATCTAATGAAGGAGGTGAGTATGTCTCTTATGAATTTGATAGGTATCTTGCTAAGTATGGCATTAAAAGGTAGCTTACATGCAATTATACATTGCAATAAAATGGTGTGACAAATAGAAAAAATAGAGTGCTTATGGAAGTTGCAAGAGCTATGTTGAATGAGAAGAATTTGCCCAACTATTATTGGGATGAAGTAGTTGTGACTGTAGTGCATGTCTTAAGCAGGACTCCTACAGCACTAGTGTTCATGATCTTACACTATATGAGAAACTGTATGGGCATAAACTGATATCAACCATTTAACAGTCTTTGGATGTATTTCTTATGTACATGTGCCAAATGAGAAGAGGAAAAAGTCAAATATGATGGCTGTTAAGTCTATCTGTGTTGGCTATGCATAGGATAGGAAAGCATACAAATGCTACAATCCTTCTACATGTGAGACATTGGTTATTAGAGATGTTGTGTTTGATGAGTTAGATTCTTAGTATGGTAGTCAAGATGTGGTTATTTTTTATGGACCAATAGACAATACTCATGCTCAAATTTATCCTTTGGATAGTACTATTATTAGTGGGTTTATAGGTGATATGTCCCCTACTATCAATCCATGGGTAGGTCGCTTGCATAGTCATGGTTCTATGTCCACTAACACAGATATGTGAGTGAGCGGGAGATTATATAAAGGTAAAGGGAAAATGTTTGAAGATGTTACTACGCCACTTTATTATGGTTATGAGTAACTTGGGAGTGACAGCTTAGACAATGAACTTGGTATACCATTAATTACTACATCTAGAGTTAGGCAAAATAGGTATGTACTGCCTCATGAGAGGGAATCTCATAGTGCACCATAGTTGAGAAGGTCAAAGGAGAGAGTCAAAAAGCCTATTGATAGGCTCATTTATAGTGAATATTTAGCCAAGTCACTTTACTTACATGACAAAAGTAATGGGTCATAAAGAGTCGACAAAGTTCAACGAAGCAATTGTTGATGAAAATTGCTGTGCAGCTATGGATGAAAAGTATGCTGCATTGGTTGAAAATGACACTTGAGATTTGGTCAGATTCCTTGAAGGAAATATACCATTGGCTTCAAATGGGGTTACAAAGTGAAATGCAAAGCAAATGGATCTTTGGAGAGATACAAAGCACTGTTGATTAGTAAAAGTTATCTACAACAATATGGCCTTGGTTATGAGGAAACTTTTAGCCCACTTGCAATAATGGAAAACAAGAAAATTTTCATTTCTTTGGAAACATTTGGGGGATGAAAACTTTGGCAAATGGATGTCAAAAATGCATTTTCAAATTGAGATCCGATTGAGGAAGTGTATATGGAACAAACAAAGGGTTATGTACATCTTGATTATCCTAATCATGTGTGTAGGTTGAAAAATACACTTTATGGTTTCTATTCAATATTGGGCATTCATTTGTGTTAATTTCCTTCGTAGTTTGTGGATATGAAGAATAAGTTGTGATAAATCTGTAGGAGGAATTGTTTATGATGCTACCTAGAGAATTCATATTCCAGTGTTCTTTTTCTTCCTATTGCTTTCTAAAAGCATGAAGAACAAGCTTGTTGGTGTGACCAAATAGATTTTTTTGTAGCATTTTTCCCATTTCTTTGGTATTCACTAGAGAGCTCCATGTTTGATGCAAAACGGGGGAAGATTGCCATCAACAAGCACCTATAGGAGGCTAGAAATGAAGGAAACAATGTTGTTGAAGAGAAAAGGCACAAAAGATTGTAAATTCAAAGTAATACAAAAGAATTGGTACAGTTCATGGGAAAAGCCACTTTCTTCAAGAGACTTATTCCCCAATGCCAAGAGCACAATGCTACCTTGATACACCTTGTGTGATGGACTGTTCCCCCTACCTACAAAGCAATAGAGACGTGCATTTTTGTGTCATCTATTTGGAAGAAAACTGAAGAAGCAAAAATAGAGAGAATGAACATCAATGGAAGATTTGGCTTTCATTGAAGAGTTTCCAAATATTATTCAATGGGAGATTGTGAAGAAGCTCTAGAAGTCATGATCAGTGGAGATCCACAAGAATAAGAAGAAAAAGAGCTGGGATTTGTTCGTGGTTGCACAATAGCAAGACACATGGGATGCTTAGTGCACTAACAACCTTCTACTTGTCTGATTGGCAACCCACGAGAAGCTAGTAGATAGAGTATTTTTCACAACTTATGCCATTGAAACCCTCTGAAGTTGATACTACCAAAACGATAGCAATATGGCAATTCTCAAAAGAATGAATTTTGATACCTTCAGAATAGAATACCTTCCCCTCTGCAGCAGTGGCATAAAAGTAAAATTCAGAGATTGTGAAAATAAAGAAGTGGAAGAAATATTGGTAAGAAAGTCTTCCAAAGACTAAAGTCACTTTGTTTCCCTTCTGTGGAGCATAGCCAAATTGGATGGATCCAACTCTTTGATGAATGATGCAACAAAGAGACAAACACTAAAATGAATCCAGAGGTACATGAGAAGAGAGAAGGAAAAAATCAAAGCTGAGGACAAGCTAGCAAAAGAAGCCTCCTTTGACGCCCTTTATGGAACTCTTCACAGAAGTCCCAATGGTGAATCAAGGTTCCCTTTCCAACTAGATCTATCCTAGAAATATTAATGGTAAGCTAGTGAATACAATGAAGATCCCAATCTTCATGTAGCTGAGTACATGATAGCCTCTGTGGTCAACAATGCCAGAACCCCGATGCATTGGTTGGAGATATTTCCTGCCACTTTCAAAGGTGCAATGTTGATTTGGTATGACAGACAAGTAGCCAGAACTTTCAACGCATGCAACCAAGAACTAAAGGTGGCCTTTCTCACCAAATTTAAGTGTGAAAATTTCTAATAGTGGATATGCGGGGAGTTCATGAATTTGAGCCAATCCTCGAGAGAATAGGTAGAAGCATATGTCTCTAGAATGGAATCCATGCTAAAGAGATGGACCGACCATAACTTGGACAAAGGCATCCAGAAGGGAGTTTTTCTAAGAAACCTACAACAAGAGATTCGAAAGTTCATGGAATTTGAGAAGACCAACTAATTTGCAAACTTACTGGAACGTGCAAGACTATATGATGAAGTTGAAGCAAGATTGTCTATGAACTCCAAAAAGAGGAGTCCTACATCCTCCAATGTTGGGAATGGTATATCCACCAAATGCAATTCCAAGGATTGTTCTCTACCCCTACCCTCTGATGCATGTAGTGCCACAATATGGTGCAATGAATCCACAGTGGTCGTAGACAGTACCTCAAATGATGGTTCCACCACACCAGAGTAATGGCCTCAAACAGTTCCCCCAATAGAAAATCAATAACAATAGTGGAACCCTACCAACTAGAATGAATGCATAACAATCCAAATAGGAGCTTTAAATCAGAACTAAAACAAAGGCTCATGTACATTAGCCCAACCAGTTTAAGTGGTGATTGCGAAGACCCCCCAGAATCCTACTCCAAGTTCTCTAAGAGGAGAGAATTTGAAGGACTACTTGTCTGATTGAATTACAAACATCAAGAAGGAGTTGATTAATGTGATTATAGAACAATTCTAGTCACTTACTGTCAGCCTATCAAACACTGCAAGAGTAGGAAGAGATGTCATGCAAACAAACACTCAGTGTGGAAAGTGCCATCAAGCGAGACACTTAACCACTGAATGTGCCCAAAGCCAACCACCCTTGAAGCCTTCTGCTCTTATTGCATAAGAAAGAACCACACATAGGACATCTCCTTTCTAAAAGAGATGCATGACAAAAGGAAGAAAGATGAGGAAGCAAGGTTTAACCTACTCGAATCCAAGATGACAACCCAAGACATTGGCCTAAAGCCCAAAGGGTTTGGTCCTTCTTTCAGTCCAAGGAGGTTCCCCTCCCAAAGTTATAAAGGAAGATAGTGGTGGAAAAATATCCAAAGTGTAATGCTATAAATACCGAGCAAAAAGTCACATCTCTCCAAATTGTCCAAACCCTATAAGATTTGTGGATTGCAAGCCCCTCTGTAGTTGATGTAATCTACCATTGAGGCTAAGTATGTTGACTTGCATTGTGATAGTCAGAGTGCCATCCAATTGACATAGAATCTTGTCTTTCATGCAAAGATAAAGCACATTATCATTAGGGACATGCTTAAGGACAAGCAAACTGAACTTATCAAGGTTCATATATGTATGATAACCCTATAGATCTTCTCATGAGTTTATCTTTCAGTGCTTTGCACACTGCAAAGCGCTGATGGGCATAACATCTTCATTGTTTTATTCTCCCTTAAAGATTCGGACAAAATTTGAGATAAGTTTCTCTCAAAGGATTTTGGGAGCCATTCTACATCATTCTAGTATATGTCCACTAGGTCAAATAATAGCATGTCTAGATAGCAATTCATTTTAATTCACCACTTTCAAGGTGAATCAAAGTTCACAATCCAACCCCACTTAGACTCTAACTCAATAAGGGTCTCTAAACTACAGTCCATTGTTATATTTATATGATCTTTAGCGCAAAGCACACACGTGTGATGGTGGGGGGTTTTTCTATTACAATTTAATGTGTTTGTAGCGTGTTTGTGCATGCATATGTGACAACAAGGGTTTATTTTTAATTTACAAAATTATATGGAGTTATGCTGCAATGTGCTCATGCAATGGCGGGGATCATTTTTACAAATTAATGGTCTAGTTGATTTTAATTAAAAAGTATGGGATGTCTTGTATTCATTTTGTGATGCATGTTGCTTTAATTTTATTTACAATTTAATTGTGTTTGAGGGTGCACATGGAGAAGGGGGGGAAAAAGAACCTAGCAATGTGTGGGACATCTGCAGGCTCTAATGGAACAATAATGGAAGGGACACAACTCCTCGAATTTCATGACATCTTTAAAAATCCATTAAAAATTAAACACATAGGTGACTAGCAACTAGTCAACCTCCTGTATAATAATAAATAAAAGGCCTTGACTAATCATAATTATCCAAAATAGAAAATAATATAGAGACACATGTATGAATGTGTAAGTGAATTTTTATTTTTTGGTTTATTTTATTTTATTTTGATTTTTTAATATTTTTATGACCATTTTAAGTAGGATTTCTATTTTTGTTGTATTTTCAAATGGAAAAATAAGTAAATATATTAAAGTTTTTTTTTATTTTTATGGTTTTTTGAGATTTTTATCAAATTTTTAATGATTTTATTATATGTTTCAAATTTTAATTAGGCTTTTAAAAAATTTTATGTGAATTTCAAATTTTAAATTTAAGAAAAATTTTATTCATCATGAGTCTATTTGTTTGCATTTTAATGATTTTTTTTAAATAAAGAGATGTTTTGTATTTTTAAATATTTTTGTTTCTTTTCGACTTTGAAAACTTTGTTTTTTTACAAAAAGATGTCTACCCAAACTGGCTGCATGTGAAAGTAGCTCCACGGCATAGACAAGATGACACATGTGTCCTCGTGTGTGAACGGTAGCAAGAAAGCCCCATAGATGCGAGAGCATGAAAATCCAATGCCCATGCACGAACAAGAGCAAACATAAATATAAGGCGTAGCATGCACCAGCTTGCGTGGAAACAGATTCTGCAACATGTGTGTCTACAAGGTTCGATGGATTTGTTTTGATGTCTTCATGTCTTTTCTGATGGTGAGAGGGTTTAAGCACAGGAAAGAGGGCCTTACAAGGAGTGGAGGAAGGGGGGCTTAGTAGGGGGGTTGGAAAAAGGGCCTAGGTGGGGTTAGGTGTGGGGATGGAATGAAGCAATTTAAAAAAGAAGAAATACAACAAAATGTGCTCCTCCCCACATCGCATGGCCCAAGCAAGGGTGGGTGTGGGGTGAGGGATAAAAACATTTGCCGTGATGAGGGTGAAGGGAATGTTGGAAGCACGTGTCAAACCACAGAGGGGCATGATGGAATGCATCACAAGATGATAAAGATCGTTCAAAAATGTGTAAATCCTTCAAAAATCAATAACAACTGAATCTTACCTCAAAATCGAGGGTTGTAAAAAGGGAAAACTAATTGTTCAAAGTGATAAATAAACTCATGATATCATATTCCAATTTTGGTTAAGCAAGGATGCGTTCACATGGAAGAATTGAAAAATAAGAAACCGTTGAAATAAAAAAGGGTACATCCAAGAGGTAGGGTGTAATAGGATGGGTAGGTAGGGAAAGGACCCCAATAGGACAAAGAAAAAAAAACATTATTCCTAACTCATTTCGTGATATGTTACAATTTTCACGAGTGAGAGCTTGGCTCTCAAATAATGTCACAAAAATAAATATACAACCACAAGAATTAGTTATTTGAATACATTGTAGTTGCACATTGCGATAACATTATCCAACTCAAAAAGAAAAATCCTCATCGAACTAATTTAGATACTAACTTGCATGCTTCTTTACTCTTTGAGGTTAACACTATCCCACCTTCTATATAAGTAATAGTGCCTCGGTACACACAATTATTGAAAGCATGCTTCAACTTGCACCATAGGTGTGGAATGCTAGGAACAGTGGTTTTAGAAGGGGGGATGGTAGTTACTAATGATGAAGTATGCTTATTGGTACTCACTACTTGGCGTCATCGATGATGACAAAGCTATATTGAAAATTGTTGGTGTATCCTTGACTGAGAGTCCCTTTTTCTTGGATAAAACTTGAAAGTCTATTGAATTGGATACTGCAAAAGGCAGAAGAGTCATTGTTGATGGTTGAATAGGTAGTGGTTCAGATTTCTTTGCAACTTCTATACCTCTAATGACAGCTTCACGTGATTTGCTTCATAGGGGGAGCAATAGTCTTCCACTTTCGTGCACATGGCATATATTGATGGCTTGCTAAATGCGTTGAACTCGAAGAGAGCTAGGAGTATTGTCCTACAATTTAGAACCTAAACCATCAAAAAAGGTTATTGTGAAAATACTATGTGGACCCATTTGCATGTTTAAGTAAGACGTCTCTCTCCATTGGTTCTTACTGACAAAGTTGATAAAACAAGGAAATTTAGCCAATAAAAATGGAAAGGCTTGACCTTGATGAGCAGAGAAAGTTCCTGAAGAGGATATTGATAAAACAAGGAAATTTAGACAACAAAAATGGAAAGGATTGTCCTTGATGAGCGAAGAAAGTTCCTGAAGAGGATAATAGGGAGATGTTATAAATAGGTCAATTAGAAGTGTTGAATTCGACTAACTGCTTTTTGAAGGATTAGGTCTCTAGCAATTTCAATAGCAAGTGTTAGTTCAAATAATTGGACTATTTCTTACGTGTCTTTTCTACCTTGCTTTTGTGTGGTTAGCTCGGCGGCATTAAGGTGAATGAAAAAGAGAGAGAAGTGCAAGTGACTCAGGGAGACGTGTCTAACCGTAGGTGAGTCGAGCTCCCTATGTGCGTATCTTGTAGCGCTTGTAACAATGTTAATTGTGTTGCTTATACTAAAAAGAGTCATTATTAATAAGTGGTTTATTCTTTTTATTTTGAGCTTTACTTGAGCACATTCTTGCTCCTCTCACGTTCTTCCTCCTGTCACTAGTTTTTAATATGATTCAAAGGCTAGGTTATTGCACTTTTCGCGGGAGTTGTGTAATTGCTTGCAATGAAAGTCTCCATGTTCAATAGAATCAAGTGCATCCATTGATTGTTCTTAATATAATGGTCATCAAATTTAGTCCCATTCTTGAAAAGTCTTCAAAGTAGGACTTCCTCTTCGACACCTTCACGATTGGAAAGCATCTATACGCGATCGGCACGCTTCCGAGTTTTGATTATCGAGATGATGTTTCGTTTGCGCAGAAGGGAACGTTGAGCTCCCCCACAAGGATTCGTTGCCGCATTTCTCAGGACAAGGTTGGGTTGGCCAATTTTAGTTCATGATATTGAAATCGACACCTTCGTCAAAGAGAGCATCGAGGACAATAAGTTTGTCCCTCGGATATGCTAGTGGTATTAACTCTTTGCCTCTAGGCTCAATATTCACAGCTTTGAAAGTACCTTTCGAATGCTAGTGGTATTAACTCTTTGCCTCTAGTCTGGATTCTAGTGCGACCTGTCCACCATATCACCACAATGCCCAGGACTATAGTTCTGTCATTAGCCGGGGCCATCTTGGGGCCTACAGCTCCAGTTACACTACAAAGTATAGGAAGGTTAACCCATACATGCACCGTTATCAATCTACAGTTTGAACTACCATGGCGGCCAAAATCCGCACAAGCTTCTCCAGTAGAGAGCTGCGGCTTCAGGCATTCATTCAATGAATGTCATGGGAGCTCTGCTGATTCCCTGGCCTTGCGCAGAACTAAAATTTCCGACTTCAAATGCCCCTGAAATTGCTGTCGTTGCACATACATGCCTTGCGTGCACTGTCTGTGTGAACCAGTTTGCATGCTATGCGATTGGTGCCTCTTCCACTTTGTTACGTCTGGAGCCTTCACACATTTTTTTCCTTGTTGCTTAGAACCCTTGTCACGGTGCACCCTCGACGTATCGAGGGAGAAACTCGGGAGCTGGGCAGGAGAGGCCTGCCTGTTTCCACCACATGGTATGTAATCATCGAGGGAGACCATGAGGTCATCTCATCCTCCCTTGGCACAAACCAAGCAAGTGCCGTGTGTGTGTGTGTGGTCGGAGCAGGACCTGGCAGCACAAGCCTAGAAGGAAGGATAGAGACCGAAAGATCAGTGCTGACTGACCTCTCCATCAGAATCCATGGCGCCGGAGCCACCAGCAGCAAGCAACAATTTCGAGCTTTGATCGCGCCAAAATAGACGCCGGCCTCCCGCCCCCATCCAAGCGTGTCCGCGAACACCCACGTGAGTCCGATAGTCGTCGAGATTCCGATTGCGGTCCGGTCCGTGCAAGCCCCCTGCGGCAGGCCGGGCCAGCAGGATCAAAGCTACGGAGCGGATCTGTGCTGCGGCGTCCAGCGCGGGGCCTGCCGCCTATCAGGCCAATGCGTCCGCTTAAACCGGCACCGGAGCAGTTGAAGGACAGAAGGGGTCGTTGGAGATCCCGCTCTCCCCCGACGGAACGAGCCTTGCCATGCGCTGCCAGAGCGAGCATGGGACCTTTTCTCTCTCAGCATTGCACCGACGACGAAGATTGGAAGGCGATCCGAGCGCGACGCTTGCAGCGGGAATGGGTCTGCAGGTTAGGTCTTCGCTCTGAATAGGGGCCGCGCGAACGCGAGCCCCCGCTGCCACAAATTATGACGTGCACTCTCCCACTCAGGGGAGATGCTAGGGTGCGGCCCGTCCGCAGTGCAATGGAGAGGCCGACCCTAGGCCATCGGCCTTCCTGATCACCGATAGACCCCGCCCAGGTAAGTATGCTGCTCTCCCCGCCAGGCTTCGCCTTAAGTAGTAGGTACCCCCCGCTGCCTCCCTCCCAGCAAGCACCCCATTCACGACCACACGCTGCAGGCTATACCTAAGGGACGAAAACGCCAACGTAAACGCAGCAGAGCTCTCCTCGAATTTGATATTCACCAAAAGTCTCCTCCTTTCCAAACTCCCTTTTTTCTTACAAATTCCCCCTTCTCGCATTTCATTGGTATTACAGGGGTACCAAGGTTACCTCACTTACCTCGTAACGTTCGGGATGGTGCTTAACCGGTCACGCCAAGCTAGCGCCCCTGGTAAAGCTTACTTGCATGTAAAAAGGTCCATGACCAACTAAAAAGAACCACAAAATGGGTAGGATGCCTAAGGGGGATGGGGAAACCCTTAATATTTTTTAATTTAAAGGATGAGAAAGAATAGAATAGACTTTTCATCTGCGTACAAATTTTGAACTCTTGCTTTCAATTGGGAGAGTGAGAGTGAAAGTGTTGTGTGTGTGTGTGTGAGAGAGAGAGAGAGAGAGAGTGTGTGTGTGTGTGTGTGTGTGTGAGAAACTGAATGGGTGAAGCTTTGTTCTTCCTTCTCTTGAGCACTCTCTCGTGCCTAAGCTCATGCTTCCTTCTTGCATGCAAAGGCCATAGAGGGTTAAGAATGAAAGGAATACACTCAAGGGTCATGGAGCTTCACAAAGGCCTCCTCCTTCAAGCTTGGAAGCCACATACACTCACTACAAGCGAATCTCAGCATTCATAATACATGCGAGAGTCTAAGTGAGAGATGGCCATTGTACTTCATACATCAATTCTCTTGAAAAAATAAGTAGGTGCGCATGGTTTTAGGCACCCATTATGAATTGATCCTTTCCGAGGGTGCAAAGAGATTAGTGAGAGATGGCCACTGTACTTCATAGATCAATTCTCTTGAAAAAGTAAGTAGGTGCGCATCAATCGATCCCCTTTCCACTAGTGCGCACTTATGTGTGCTCCAGCACATTGGCACTTGCATTAACTCACCCTATGTGCACTTGAGTGTACCCTTGTGTACCTAGGGGCTGCATCTTGCATTGCATCCATAATCCCAAGTACTCTTGTGTCCACATAGAAGTCTCTGCACATCGAAACATTCACTAGCACTTTAAGACTTGCCATAATGTGTTGCACCTTGCACTAGTGTCGTATCTCAACCATACATGCACTATAAGTGCACTCTAGTGCAATTATTGTAGACACACTTCTTCTAAACAACCCTAATGCATGATGACCCAC
This sequence comes from Lygodium microphyllum, assembly GCF_053477565.2. Classification (NCBI taxonomy): domain Eukaryota; kingdom Viridiplantae; phylum Streptophyta; class Polypodiopsida; order Schizaeales; family Lygodiaceae; genus Lygodium; species Lygodium microphyllum. Next base: position 19,214,309 of record NC_141157.1, read on the forward strand.
CTCTCTCTCTCTTCTTTCACAAGCCAACAACCATACTGTTTGTAGGGGAGGCTTGAGGGGGAGTAAGGAAAGACAATGAGGCCTTGTATGTGTACTTGCCACATCAAATTGCACACTCTTGTGCACTTGCATACACTTGAGTGCACTTGTGTACATTTGAGTGCACAAACATGTATGTGCACTTGCACTAGCACTAGCATGTACACTTGTGTGCACTAGAACCTTGCATTACCATTAAATCCATCTCTTCACACAATTCGTAGTACCCTTCCATATCATAGTGTATTAGTTCGAGTGCACTGCACTTGCATATGAACTTTCAACTTTGGTACATTATTTCCATTAAGCATTACCCACATGCACTAGTGCACATACATTTGTGCACTATCCCACTCCTACACACAATCTTTCATAACTACTTATAGTTAACATAAATATCATGTGTACTCATTATGAGCCTTGAATTCATTTAAGATCCCAACTGCACAGACAAGTGAATAGTAGTCTGCCACTCATACATGCACTTGTTGCAAGAGTCTCTTTTGTCTCAATACCAACCCACTCCCACCTTGTTTGCAAGGGAAGTTTGGAGGGAAGAAGGTGGCATCTTGCAATGCACTAGTGTGCAATGGTGCGCTTGCATGCATTCGTGTGCACAAATGTGCATTGGCACTGGCACTCGCATAGACACATGCATGTGAACTTGAGTACCCTTGAGTGCACTAGTATCCACAACCCCACCCACTCTAGGTCCACTACTGCAAACCTTACATTTAGCCTCACTCAATTCACTTATGTGCTTGATTGCACATAGTGCAGTTGCTTTGACACTCACACACACTAACATTGGCACACTGACATGGACATGTGCATATACACACATGTGCACTTCTGATGCACTTGTGCTAGCAACTCTAAACACCTTAACCTAGTGCACAAAAACGTATATTGAGCCAACCATTGTGTACTTGTGTATGCTCGAGTGTACTTGTGTGAGCCTATGTATGCTTGAAATTAGTGCACTTACCTGTACATGCACTTAGACTTAGGTGCGCCTACACCTAATTGTATTTGCCACCTAAATATTCTTGTAATTGCACATAGTCACACTTGTGTAGAGTGCACATGCACTATGCACTAACCCTGAACAACTGAGTCTCTGTGCTCACCTTAGGACACCTTTCTTCTCAATCTACATCTGCATACCTTAAGGCATGAGAAGGAATCATAACTCTACATGTTGAGCACTGTTGTTAAGCACTCTAAGCACACATATTAATTCACTTTCCACACATGTGCACTGTTGCACCCCATGTAGTCACTACATTCCACTCTCAATGCACACAATTGCATTTGCACATGCGCAAAGTGAAAAGAAAGGGTAAGTGCAATAATTAAAAAGGAAACTCGCAAGGGAAAATAAATAAACTCAACATGGCAAAAAAAAACCGTCAAGAAAACCAGAAGGAAACACAATTAATCTAATGCAAGTATAGTTGTTTGAAAAGTTAAAAGTGCTACACGAAAGTGTTTTTTACACATTGTTTGATGGAAAGAGAGAGAGAATTTTTGCACAATTCATGAGCACAAGCAAGATTGTGACCAAGAAGACTTCACTTGCTCAATATTCAATGATCTAAAGAACAAGAAGAGATAAAGGTAGGAGACTCAAAAATAAGAAGCAAAACATAGATGTGACCTTCCAACGCCCACATCAAGGAGAGACCCCAGTCCTAGTAGATCCTAGACATTCAGAACACCCCTATACATGACCTAATTAACTAAGTTATCTAGTTAGACCACTGAGAAGCAAGAGAAACCACGAGGATGACACCAAGCACAATGGAGAGAATTGAGGGGCTGAGGCAATGCCTTGAATGACTTCCAAGCCTTAATCAACAACTTCTAGTAAGCTACAAAGTTTAATGTCTCCGATATGACTCGAGGTAATGGAAAAACTTTGGGAGAGCTGCAAGGCCAACGGATAAACACTCTTAACTAACAACTAGATCTTAACAATGAAACTAGACACTAGCTTGCAACCATGCAAGCAAAGATGGAAAATATCCATTGAATGTTATTGGATGCAAGAGTAATAGGATGGGGATAGGATTCCTTCTCAGGTCCCATGCAATGATGCCCTTGTTTGACTACTCTTATTTGATGCAAGTAGGGACCCACATTGCACAAACCATCCTAACCTGAATGAAAAACACTCTAGGTGCTAGAGACCAGGCAAAAATCCCCTTAATTGCAAAATAGGTAGATAATTACTGCACCGAGGATGACCCTCATAGCTTTATCAAAAAATTTGTGCAAGTCTATGATGCCAATAACCTTGTTGGTGACACCAATCAAGTTCAAGCCTTTGAACTTTGCTTAGGAAAAAATGGACAAACTTGGTTTACTAATCTTGATGCTACTGAGAAGGCCTCCTTCATATTGCTTATGAATTTTTCTTAGGAAAAAATGGACAAACATGGTTAACTAATCTTGATGTTGCTGAGAAGGCCTCCTTCATATTGCTTATGGACTTATTTAGTAAATGCTTCATAAAAACTAGCTATGGGGATAACCTCATTGTTCAACTCATAAACATCAAGTAGTGATGACGATAAGAGCCCGAGAGATTACATCTCTAAGGTTCAGATTCTGTACAAACAAATCTCTACCACCATAGAGCGACCCATCACCATGGCAGACAAAAGCCTTCATCAAAGGCATCTACAATGAAAGGATCTGTGAAACCTTGGTTAGGAACTCTGAACTTGATCGCTCCAACATCAATAATGTTTTGGATAAGCCTATCCATGTGGACCACCTCCACCATTAAATGGATAAGAGAGAAAAGGCCATATGGATCTTATTAGTCATGATTGTAGGGCAAAACTACACAGAAACCAAGGAAACCCAAGAGTTTATTGCAGATGTTATGAATTAGTAGCAATAACTACTCAAGATAGAAAAAACACTCAAAATTTATAGATCCCACAACCAAAATGTGTAATGCATTCATTGCGAGGATGGGGATCACCTACCTTTAGAATGTCCTAAACCACCTTGATCATGCATGAATTGTGGATGATTTGGCCATGAAGTACCATATTGTAGAGCCCCATGTAGGCTCTTTGCTCCTACATTTGCCTACCAACAATTTAACCATGGCCGAGATAGCCTCCACTTGCCCCATCATTGGCACTACTAGCCCCACTATAGTGGCCATGCAATGAGCTGAGATTAGCCCCTTAGGAATCCCTAGACCTCCTATGCCAATTGTCATGCACCCGCCGAGTGATGCCCTTGTCCAGTTCATTGAAGAACCAATAGAAGAAGCAGAATACACAAGCCCTTTTGTCTATTACAATGATGAAGGACATCTAGTTCTCATGGACTACTATCCTATACCCTTTATTATGTTGGTATGAGGTTGGAAATGAGGCATGTCTACAAATTAGGACCCCATTGCCTATTGGAATTGTGGGCAACTATGGCATGTTTCCTCGAGGTGTCCAAAGAAACAAGAGTAGTCTAAGGTAGGTGATGATGACCAACATTGCCTTGAATGTGAAATTACACACATGTATCTAGATTATCCATAGTGTAAGGCAAGCAAAAGGAAGGCTGTAGTGCCATATATTCCTTTGAGCCTATTTATAGTGGAAAATGATGAAGATAGCCTTCCCATTCTTATGCATGCCATCACTCTCATACAAAGTAAGGTTGGGGGAGTGAGCATTGAAGGTCCCATGACTACGAATGGATCCATTATTGGCAAAAAGAGCACCAAGAAAATGAGAAATAGAGCTAAACTCAAACTTAAGAGAATGTTGCTGCCTCTAGCATAGAGAGTTCTACAACAGTACCATAGACTACTAAAGAAACCATCACCAAGGATGAGGTATATCCTAACCTAGTTCAGCAGCTACCTACAATTTTCAAGGTTAAGGAATGGGTAAAGGTGACTCAAGATGAGTTCCAAATAGTGCAGAGATCCTGAACCTTCCAAGCCTATCCCATGCATCTCTTCAAGAAAAGAAATGACAAATTGATGAAATCACGACTGAACCCCTGAATGAACTACAACCCATAGAATAAGAGTCTTCTCTTGTTCATGATACAACCAGGTCTCATTATATATATGAGACCATCAAACCAACCATTATTGTAGCTCTTGCATCCACAAAATTTATCATTTTACTTGGAAATTTTTTCAAAGGTATCTCATTAATTTGTGAAGGGTTAAAATATTGGGGAGAAGCAATGAACCTTGCAGGATTTCACCATATTCTACAACTTAGCTTTAGTGCACCTCCAACCTTAAGTGCTTTAGGGGTTAACACATTTTGGGGAAAGGAGCCAAGTGACATGCTATTCTTCCCTAACCTAGAAATTCCTCAACCAACCCAATCTACTAAGTCTAAGTCCAAACTTTCAGTCCATTTAAGGTGAAAACACCTAAAATGCAATACTCACAAAACAACGAGTTGAAAGAGATTCACGAAGTTCAAAAAAAGTAATCGGGTAGTAGTATTGCTAGGCATAAAGCGCAAGGCACATCTAATGAACCCATTGAGGGACCGACAAAGATCAAAGAAGTAAACATTGCAACATCAAGGGAATCCTCTAAACTTGTTTACATTTCTAAGAGCCTCATCATTGAGGATGAGGAAAAATTGATCAACTTGATGAAAGAATACCAAGAGATATGGGTGAGAACTTGCCCACCATGTTAGAGAAGAGATTCATTGGTTACTAAAACTAGGATTCATCTACGAAATATAGCATATTGCCTAGGTATCATTGATCATTGTAGTAGTTAAGAAGAATGGGAAATTTTGTGTATGCATCAATTATAAAAAGTTGAATGCTATAAGTAAGTAAGACAGATCACTATTCGTTGCCATACATGATCATATGATCGAGCAAGTAGCAGGGAAGGAAGCTTGCAACTTCTTAGATAGGTTTCATGTGGGATCTTATATAAGGTGGGCCACCATGTGCCCTTCTCATTACCAGTACATACCTACATAATGATACCCTTATTCTTTGTTATCTTCACTTGTACATGACTCTGTGATTGTACTTACGAAAGGGTGCCCTTCCTTACCAATACCTACCATTGTGCACATGGTCATCATTCCTAGCCTATATGCAATCACTACATTAGCCACATGTATTCGTGTTCATAACTACTCCACTCAAGCTACACCTCGTCCCGATAACTACAATACTCAAGGATAAAACTTGATTACCCCAACAATCAATTGCCACTATTCGACCAGTGCTAAAACCATTGAGATTGACCCATACACATCTAATAACCACTTTGTCTCACCATCAAGCAAGGAAAAATGAAAATTTTACCATGCTTGAAATCGAGTAGCATGAATCATTACTAGTCTCTACATAACCTAGACTTTGTAAATCCTACATCTATCAAAAACATTCGACATGGTTTGACATATGATTAGATTCATTTGAATCAACATACCACATATCATTGCTTGTTTCCTTTCCTATAACAGCATTACATCACATGATGCATAACAAACGTATACTTAGTTTTATCATCATTCTACATTGAAGATTAGGTATACTTTTATTGCTTCAATTTACCATTGCAAATGTGACCTTCTTATCATAAGAATGGATTGTACTATGGTCTTTTCTTCCATAGTAATGATAGATAATACCAAAATTACTAGAATCTTTGTTTTATCTGCCCTTATACTCCCTTGCTTATAGTGGGTTCCTATGCCTGCCTTCTAACACCTCTACCTCTTATAACCAAATGAATGCTTGGAGCTTAACTATTTAGGGGACAACTTGAGCTTGAGTTGGCATGAATCAAGAATATCAATGTGACTTTTCTAAGGTGTTCATGGCCTATTAGATCAAGATCAAGATGGGCCTTATTTTATATCAAGGGGTTGTCTAAGCTTGGAGGTGCTCAAGTGTAGGCCAAGTTGGTGATTAATCACAGTTGACACCCTATGAGGCTATGTGTGTTTCCCCATATGTTAGTTTTGATGTCGAATGTTAAAATTTAAAAAAAATTATGTAATGAGATGCCACCATATGATCACCACTAGTCATGTAAACTCCTAGATTGCCATTCCTCTCATTAGCCATGTCAAACCCTTTCATCACATCATCGTTGCCTTGATGAGGCATCATCACTAACGCCTTGAACATGAACACATGGGTTGCCATGCTATCAACTAGATGAGGAGGATACATGGAGAGAGGGAGGGGGTACCCCCCTTAGCTTGTATAAAGGCTAGACAAATAGACCTTGAAATAAGAGTAGAGAGACAAGATAAGAAAAGAGGGAGAGAGAGAGAGAGAGAGAGAGAGAGAGAGAGAGAGAGAGAGAATTGGAGGTGGAGTGAGATATAGAGAAGAGTGGGAGAGATAGAGAGAGAAAATAAGAGAAGAGGAGGAAGATTCATTACATTGTCCCAAGGCCCTTATTTCCCAAAGAACACCCCCATTCTTGGATCAACTCTCTTAAAGCTTGAGAGTTGCGAGACTTATGAAAGGTGGTGGAACTATTGGAGGCACGTAACATCCAGAAATGTGAGCGAAAATATGTGCAACGACCTAGCCCCGATCATACCAACCTAGGTTCCACCATCTCTATTAGTCAATAATAATTTATGAAAGAGTGGCAAAAAAGGTTGCATAAAACATTAATAGCTAAGACCGAATCATAAAAACTAAGTTAATTTTGGAAATACCTTTAGATTATGTGCATTATAGCAAACCAATAAACTAGCTTTCATCATCATTGTAAAAGAAATAAAAAAGATGGATTCTAGCTATCCTCCAATTCATGGTGGATGAAAAATCAGTTAGGTTTCACATACAATTTTTATCTTGGAAAACAACATGATTAACTTAGTCCTAGGTTAGGTAATAAACCTAGGAAAATTGGTAAAAAACAAATGGAAAATTCTTGGTAAACTTACATAGTCTTAGGAAAACAAACTTAGTAAATTGTAAAGTCACCCTAGAGGAGAGGTAGAGAAGTCTATTTCCATTTTGTCTAGTATTGTGTGATGGTTTAGATTTTAGATTCTCCTCCCTTACAATTAGACACTTCGGTCAGAATTGTCTAAGGGTCGTCCTCAACTAGAACGTAACCCGATCAATGATGGATCATATAACTATGACTAAAGGAAGGTCCGATGAGCCCCTCCTCATGACAAATGGTATCCTTTGGAAATACAAAACAACTATCTTCACAATAGGAAAAACTAATCATTAATACTCTCAAAACTACCATACACCAAGAGACTCTCAACTCTTAGATGGTTTGATTGAACAAGTCAAAGGCTTGTTAGGTATCGCATTAAGAAATGAACTTATATTGGACCGAACACTAAAGGAACAATGTAAGAGCAAATCATCTATCCTAGGAGGATCAACTTAAGCAAAGCTCAAATAGTAATAACAATCTTAAGGGGGGTTGAAGACTCGCACCCAAAGTGGTAACATACTAGACTCAGTTCATAGTTGAAACCTTGAATTATCTCTAAGGATAAGAGCAACCCAAGATTGTTCAAGATTGTCTTCTAGGGTAAATCAACTTTTGGAATAAGTACTAAATGTGATTTTGATTATGCATACGATTGACAACTGATGTACCAAGAATGAATTGCTTGTGATTGTAAGGCAGATTTTGATTGAATCTAATTTGAATCAAGTTAAATATAAGAAAGGATGCACTAGCCCTCCCCCAAGGCTAGTTGTAGGGACCCTATTCTATACGGGGGTCAAAATCACCACTTTGAGAAGCCTTCTATCATCAATTGAATATTATCGACATTTTATTAAGAATTGGCAAAAGTACTAGTCCTAAAAGCACCTAAAAGGGATGATACCTTTTAAATATTTTCAGCAGCTACGATGTATAGTATTACCTGATGTTTAGCCTAGATTTGGGAGAAGAAGCGGTACCATCCAATTGCATTTGCCAATCACAAATTGGGGGTGTCTGAGATTAATTATACCTACATGGAGAAACCATGCCTTGGGACAGTTTTTTCAATGAAGAAATTCAAGCACTACATTCTATATGAAAATGTACTATTTTATACAAAGACAGAGGGGCCAAGGCAACTATTCTTGAATAAGTTGTAGCCACCAGACCACCTAGCAAAGTGTTTGATCACTTTGCATGAGTTGGACTATGAAGTTAAGAGTAAACTATTGAAGTTGTAGGGCATCATTGAATGTCTTGTGGATTTTGGGGAGTCGCAGGAAGTCTTGGCTGAAGGTAGTGACCTCGAGGGTCTAATCAAAATCGATGCAACCTCCATTCCATCCTGATATGTTGCCATAATGCATTATCTATCCATAGGAGAGGCTAAAGCCGCTTTGTCGAAGGCTAAAAAGAGAAAAAATAGGTAGCAATACTTGAAATTTGCTTTAATTGCAGGAACACTATATCGATAAGGGGTTGATGATGTTTATCATCGATGTGTCATCCTTGCATGATGAGGTTCCGCTTATCTTGAAAGAGTGTCATGACTCCACTTGTGGAGGGCACTTTGTTGTGATTGCACATAAAGATTTGAGAGCCGGATACTGGTGGCCATCCATTTTTAGGATGCATTTGCATATGTTAAGATATGTGATACATATTAGAGACATGACAATAGGGAGAATAGGAAGTGCCCACCACTAACTCCTATCATGGCTATAGTATCATTTGAGAAGTGTGATATTGATTTTGTTGGACCTATACATCCTTCATCAATTACATGAAAGCATCATATATTTGTAGTGATAGACTATTTCATGAAGTCATCTCAAGCATTTGCTACGATGAAGGATAATGTCAAGGAAACATCTAGTTTTATTTTGGAATACACTGTTTGCTATTTTGGTCCACCTAAGGAGATTGTATTTGATCGTGGGACACATTTTTTGAATAAAATCATTGAGACTTTAATGGAAGCTCTACAAATTAAACATAATAAGACCACACCTTACATCTCCAAGCTGATGGGCAAGTAGAGAGTACCAATAAGTAGCTTTTGGGGATTTTATCTAAGACTGTATTTGAAGGTAAGCGTGATTGGGATAAGAAGTTGTATGTGGCTATTTGGGCTTATAACATGACATTCAAAAGAACTACATGCTACACCCCTTTTAGATTAGTACATGAGGAAGAGTGTGTTTTACCTTCAAAGATTGAGTTGCCTACACTAAGGTTTTTTCTAAACTATTCTTTGGGTAAAGAGGAAGCATTGCAAGAAAAACTCTCTTCCCTTGCATATCTTGATGAGATTTGGTTACAAGCCTTGCTACATCAGGAAGTAGGGAAGAAGCAGATGAAAATGCTTCATGACCTTCGTGCCAAGAAGTATACATTTGTTAAGGATCAATTGGTGTGGAAGCTTTCGCTCAACCGCTAAGACCCACGGACCGCTTATTGTTTCAAGCGTTCCAAGTTGAGCACTAATGGCTACCTCTCACATAGCCGACGCGCCATCCATATCTATGGGTGTAGTGAGCTTACCTCCATGCCGTTTGAGTTAACTCCTCTCCCGCACACTCTGGTAGCTCCATGATCCAAGTGCAAGCTTCAAACAAGCTCCATCCTCAAGCTCCATGCTCCAAGCTCCATAGCCGCGAGCAAGAGAAGAGAAGAGAAGAGAAGAGAAGAAGAGAGGAGAAGATGGAGAGCTTCTCCACCCCACAGTCCCTCACCCTCACACACTCACTTTCTCATACTCTCACACTCTCACACTCCCTCTCTTAAGCACAAGCTCAAGCAAGCAAGAACAAGAAGGAGAAGAAGAAGAGGAGAGCCACTTTTTGCCACACACAAGAATGAGCTTCTCATTCACTTTTCAACTTTATATACAAAACCCTCAATCCCTTTTGGGCGGTCATCCCCTTGTCCCTCTTTTACATGGCCGGCTATAGCCTAGGCCCTTTTTCCCATTGTCCTTTGTATCTTCCTAGCTCCCTTTCCACCGCCCATCTATATTTACAAATTGCACGGGTGAGAGCCCGGCGCTCCTTGAGTTAAGCCGCGGTGCACTTGCGCTCTTTTACACGAGTTTTGTCTTGCGCTTTTCTTGGTGCGCCTTTGCCTTTGTCTTTTATTTTAGCTTTCTAGATTTTCCACTGCGTGGCACTCTTTTACAAGATTTTAGGGTGCGCCTTTGCATTTTAGAATGCACCTTTCCCCTTTTTGCAGCTGCCTTGGACTTTTAAGGTTGCCCTTGCGCTTTTGGCCTTTTCTCCTCTTCTTTCTTCAGTCGAGCTACCTTTTTTCGGCCTTTGCCCTACATTTTTTTAATTTCCTTTTTCTTTCTTCGTGTTGGGGTTAAAATTACCCCCCTCCTAGACGAGTGCCAATCCCATGGCACTCACCATCATAGGTAGCAGGCGTTAGCATGCACCGAAGACGTGGGTGGCAAGGGCGTCGGGGGTTGCCATAGCAAAGTGTCGGTAGTGGTGGGGAGGAAGGTCGTTGGGGGCACGTTGGTGGGTTAAGCTGTAGGTGGTAGGGCAATGGGAGTTGGTGGTAGGGCTGTAATTTGGGGGGGTTGCACGGATGGAGTACAAGTGGTGGTTGGTTGGGGATTCAGTGTATGATGATTCTGGGCAGGCTTACAGGGTGATCAGGATAGGAATTTAGAGTTGAGTGTTGATGAAAAGCGAACGACACCTTCGTTGGAGTCGTCAATACCTGCAATTGAAAAAACCTATCATGTGGTCTCTCCCTAAGGGTAGTGCTAGTCTTCTTATTGTGCACAAGACATATTTTGGGAGACAGGTCGAACTCTAAGCAAGCCTGGAGTATTGTCCTGCACTTGAGGACCCAAACTGTGTATAGACTTTTGTGCAGATATTATGTGAGTGTCCGTGCATACTTAGATATTATGTAGGTAGAAGACTGCAGCGTGGTGGCTCATAATGTCGTGTGGATGAAGGAGAGTGGTCCATGGTGGAAAGAAGTACATGTGAAGGTGGGTGCGCCATCGTGTGCATTGTGATTGTAGATGTAGCAGGATAGGGCACGGGAATAACATTGGGCATGTGGATGAGAACGGTGTACTGTTTATGGCCATTCGTGCGGTGCATGCCCCAATTGGTTGCCATGGTTTTAAGGCAAAGTGTGAGAGGGGATTGTGAGAATGGTTCAGGGTGACAGGTTTAACCACAGGCGAGACAAGCTTCCTAAGGCTGTCCTGCTCTTGATGTTCCCTGAAGTATTGTGGGTGATGCCAGGGGGCTAGGGGACTAGAGATGGAGCCAGCCGACCAAGGTCACTGGACGTACCTAATTTTGAGGACCCCTAGGTGTGGTGATGTGCGTGTGGGTGTTTTTTTTTTTTTGCCACCGTACAACCATTGCAATATGCGGGGGTTATGAGCCTTTCAATGGGTCGGGACATGTCAAGCCTCGAAGGCTCGGGAAATGGATGTGACCGTAATGGATTTGCCCTAGCCTTGTTGTTAGGGGAGCCGTTGTTGCGATATCGGTACGATTGCAGCGCCCCCCGTCGTGAGTGTAGAGCCTGACCCAAGAAGAGAGTGTAGCCCATGACTACGAGTGGGTTCGTGCGATGTGGGCACTCATGAGGGTGACTGTTCGCGTTCAACAGCATGACTTTGTTGCGGTTAGTGCACGGTTGTGGTTTTGCAGTGACCCAGGCGTTGAACATATTTGCACGAAGACTTGTGTTATCCTACATCCACTTGTCACGTCGTGAGAGTACATGCTTGATTTTGTTAAGTAATTCAACACATGTAGCTATGTTAAAACATGACTTTCCGAAATGCTATGATGTTAATTGCACTCCTATGCGATCGCTTGTCAAAGATGCGGCATACATTAGCTATAGGCAGAAGAAGTTGCATGAGTGGGGAGTTTCCCTTTCACCCTTCAAAAGACAAAAAGTTAGGTCCTGATAACTTGTTAAGCTGCTCGTACATCCTAGGGCTTAGTCGATTTCTACTAGGCGGGGCGAGTTTGATTGGTTGGGCGACTGGGCTGGTGCTGGTGCGGGATTGTCTTGAGGTCGGGTAGGGCACATGTCGGCCGGGACATGGATGGTATAGTCCCGGGCCGCCGCCAGTTTCAAAATGCCTTTAACTAATTCGTCAAACTCTTCCTATCCCTGGCCACCTTTCCTGCTCTTGGGCACCTGGTGCTTGAGCGCTCGTGGGGGATTTATGCAACTGGTGTTGCCACGGCTTGCACGCTTAGCTGAGCTTTGACTTTCTTGGTCCGAGGGTTTTTAGGCCTTCATTCGAGACGGTGCCGTTTAGGTCCACATTTCTTTGCATATCTCTTGAGAGTGGGTACATAGCGCACCAGTGGAGGGGTGCATGCCGCGTGCTCCTGTCGTCTGTGAAGAGCGTCTCTGCACGCTAGTTGTCCGTTTGCTACCATTGCTTGTACCATTCTCTGCCAAGCCTACCTTCCCTGCGCCCCCCAATCTCTGTGCATCTGTATATGCACATCGTATCAAGCATCACGTTGCCCTCCATTGTCGTTATTCCTAAACCTTTCAACCTATTTTTCTCTGTGGAGGCGACATAAACCATCACAATTTCATCCCGCTTAGGTGGCTTGCACCTTCAAAAATCCAAAATAATTGGCAGTCATGGTCTCATAACAAGTTCAAATTAGTTAATGGCATGGAATATTCATTTGGAAAGCCATTTTTGAAGTGCAGAACATCAACTATTTGACATGCCTCATTCATCTGGCATGGGTGCTCCCTCTAAGATAATCCTCCCTGATTATTTTGTCAAATCCCCATCGTCCCTGCAAAGTGTATTGCCATTGAGACCACTAAGATCCTGCAAGAGTGCGTAATCACCTGCCCTGCCAGTGGTGACACCTGTGATGTTTGCGAGTATTACTCCCTAGGAAATGTGATCGCCCAGTTTGCAAATCGTATGCTGCCTTGATGCGAATGGTGTCTTGCTTTAATCTTCTATTTTTTGCGAGCAAGGATTGGAAGTCGTCATTCTGCAATGTCAGTTCGTTCTCCTGCAATAGCATGCGTCATCCATTTCTTCCTTATCTTCATAGCATTTAAAATAAGTGAAAAATAAAATCCTTTATAGCTAGTTCATATGCTTATTCTTCTTATCTCCAATTTTCTATCTTCTTTGCAGTACCATTCTTGATACACACAAAAATTCCTATAAATCTCGTTTTTATAAAAAAAAATTCATTCATTCATAATAAGACCACTTTCCTTTTTCTCTTCAAAACAAGAACTGGGTGGAGTGCATAATTGCAATATCTTTTGTGAGGGAATGCTAGATGGTTATATCTTTTTCGAGTTTTAATGAGCTTCATGGTGTGGTTGTGTTTCAACCTATCTTGGGTGTGATGTTATCTTTGCATGCAAGTTGGTTGAAAGCCCTATCTTTTGTATGCTCGGTGAATTTTTCTTGTGGAGTGTTTGTGACATAGGCTTTAACATCCTAGTTATGATTCTATTTTGTTTGTTATTTTTCTTCCTTGTCCAATGACAATTCAAAGACAATGAAGAAAAGAAATGAAGATTGAAGACAAAGATAAAGATGAAGATTTTTCAAGTGTTGATCGTGGTTCTTCTCCAGTTTTTCGTGGGGACGCTTCACACTTAAGTGTGGGAGGAATGATAACCAGGAAATCAGTGCAAACAAAGGCACCAAAATGTGCTCAACATGGGAACATCTTTTGTGAAATAACATTTTGCTTTTGTAACTCTTGGCAAAAAATTCAAATCTGAAGCAATGTAACAATGTGGGTCCTTAGGCTCACATCTTAAAATATGGAAAGGAAAAGCAAGGTCAAATACCTTTGTCCTATTCTCAAAATGAAGGGTCTTTTAGACCTTAGCAAAATGTATGCAAATTTTCAATTCAAGAAAGGAAAAAAAGGTGGTTGCAATCGTGGGATTTGAGGAGGTGGGAGGTTGAGGTGGTTACAATCTCTCTCTTCCTTTATCTCCTCATCTCACACTTCATTTCTCTCTCTCCCATTTTGGCACAACACTTGCCTTCTTGTTCTTGCTTCTTTCTCTTGTGCTTCATTGCATAATCTAATGGAGAGTGAGGAAGAGGAAGAGGGTGAGGATGGTTTGGAATTTTCAATCTCTTGTGTTCCTCTTTCTTGTGTGTTTTGGAGCAATGGTTCTTGGTGAAGAAGAAAGGTTTTCTTGCAGGTTTTCATAGCTAGCAAACATACCTGCAGCCTCTCTTGGCTGGTTTGAGGTTTATCTTGTGTCATGGGTGGCAAGATGTTGTTCAAGTTTCGTGTATTTTTCCCCTATTGATAAGAAGATGTCCACTTGGCCAAAGGACTAAAATAAGCTTGTGTAAGCTTTAAGCTTATGATAAGCTTTAGAGTGAGCTTGTTAATTCTTTTTATAAAAAAAAGCGTGCAACTAAATGACACCCATGAGATGATGTGATGCTTATGAGATACCATTGGATGTAGCATGATTCTCAGAAAGCTAATGCTTGGCCTATCAAGGAAGTCATACTGCACTATTGTTACTTGATTGCCTTGCCAATCGCCCATGTGTGAAATGCAAAGGTTCTATGCCTGTCAGAGGGATAATGATTACCCCCCCCCCCCCCCCCCATGTTACAAAAACACTCACTACCATTGTTGGCCCTTGTAAAATAAATAATTATTATTTAAAAATATTTTAGTTAATAAAGCTTAACTAAGCTAAGCTTAATTAATGCTTATTGTTGCCCTACAAACGGTATCTAAAACTAGTGTGTGGGCAACGCAAAACCCGAGAGGTTATCTTCTTTTCCAGCATGCTGATGTCAACAAGTGACTTATTGAACAAGAGTAATAGGAGATGACAATAATGATTTGGGATCTTGTAGGGTAGTACCAACATGGCTATAATCTCAGATTTGGAGCTCTTCTCTCTTGTGGTAAAACCACCTTTAGGAAGGCAAACCACTAATAGGTGGTTTTTCTATTGCATACATGGGTGTAAGAGAGGAAGACTCGAAGAGGAGAGCTTTTCATAGGTCCCTTTCACCTTAAAAATACTGAAAAGATGACTCCCACTCTCCAAAATAAGTAACCACTATGTTGAAGCTTTGTCCCACAATTTTTCCAATGATACTTGATGGGAAAGGGGGAAACATCTTGGTGAGGGATGGATGCCTTGAGCTTGATGTGGACTTGAAAGCGACACACATGCGAATCACTATGCTCTAATACCAATGTTACAAGAAATCAATATAGCTTGGCATAAAACTTGAAGAAATTTGAGAAAACACAAATTACAAGAAATCCTTTATGCATGTGCGCATACCATAATTGTACACTATGAAAGTGAACATCCATTTCTTCTAACATTTTCCTAAAAGCTTCTATTTCCCTTAGCATTTGTTGGTATTTTGAATCTTGGCTTGCCTTTTCCCTAGCTAACTTGATGATTGGGTTGCTAGGCATTGACACCATGGAGGCTAGAGATTCTACTTTAGAGGGTTCCTCTAGGACCAGGGTATTGAAAAACACTTTGCAGCTTAAGACATCTACAATGACATTCTCCTTTCTTGGTATGTACTTCTTGTAAGATTTCAATCCACCAACATTGCCTCATATTGAAATTCAGCTAAGTGAAGATCCAATTGAGGCTTTTGTGGTGAGAAAACTTATTTCCAAGCAGTTACTGTCTCCATAGTTTGAGAGCATGAATCACAGCTAGTAGCTCCAAATCATGAGTAGCATAATTCTTCTCATGAGTCTTTAGCTTTCTTGAGTGAATAAACTACATGATGACCTTCCTGCATAAGCATGCAGCCTAGTGCAAGAGAGCTTGCATCTATTACAATTTCAAATTATTTACTTAGGTCAACTAGCTTTAGGATGGGTGTCATCACCAAGCTATGTTTAAGCTTCTTGAAGCTGACTTGCTCAATGGGAGTCCACACAATAACAACTTGGTTCGTGAGAAATTTAGTGAGGAGTGTGGCAATCAAGGTATAATCCTTGATAAAAATCCTATACCATCCAATTAGCCCTCAAAATCTTTGCACCTCTTTAACTCATGTTGGAAGGTGGCCATTCCCAAACATCCCTAGCTTTGGCAGGATCTACTATGATTCCTTTTGCAACTACTATGAATCCAAGGTACTCAATCTACCTCTTGAAGAAGGCACATTTCTTTTTCTTCACATAGAGCTTATGCATCCTCATGGTTTCAAGGACGATACAAAGTTGTGGTTTGTCGTCCTCATCATTCTTGGAGTATGTCAAAATGTCCTCAAAAAAGACAAGGACAAAATCATCAAGATAGGGCCATAAGATATCTTGCATTAACTTGTTGAAGGTGGCAGGAGCATTTGGTCAATTTGAAAGACATCACAATGAACTTGAAATGGCAATTTCTCATGTTGTACGCAGTCTTTGGAATGTCTTCATCCTTGATCTTTATTTGATAGTAACCTAATCTAAGATCGATTTTGAAGAATATCTTTGCCCCTTGAGTTGGTCAAGTAGCTTGATGGATGATTTTTGATGCTGAGAAGTGCTTAAAAATAGCCAAAAATTTTGAATTTCAGGAGAAAAATAGATTTCATCGAAGGCGGCGGTTGCAATCAGTACGATTTTAAGCGGCAATGCCCGAAAGTGCTTAAAAGACCCACTGGACGACAATTGGTGAATTTTCATAATTTTTTGGTGTGTCAGACGAGACCTTGGGAGATGCCTAGCAGTGGAGGACTTCAAGACAGACGCCCAGGATTTTTCAAACCGCGAATTGGATACCGTGCAAGGAAGAGGGAGTGCCCGGGAAGCCAAGACCCAAAAGGGCAAGTGAGAATAGACTTTAGAGAGCCCAAAGGTTATGCCTTTTGGGGGCTCCCTTTGGGAGCCCCAACTAAAAAACAAATTTCATGGGATGGGGGGGGGGTTCGTTTTTTTCCACGCCGTTAGTAGAAAGAAGGCGCCGTGGCCATGATTGATGGAGAGGGGGGTTGGAGAGCCTAAAAGCAACCCCCCCTCCCAACTGATTGTCATCTGATTGTCAACTGAACCCCCGTTTGTCTAGATGTGATGGAAATTATCAACATCTGTGTAATAGTAACACTCATCCCAAACCCATATTCTTTCTTGGTATAATGGGGATGGATTGTACAATTGGTCTAGGATGTGCATCAGCTCTCTCCTTCATCCATAATCACAAGAGTGCATCGTTGACATGTACATGGCTTAGAATACTAGGGAAAAATCCCAAGCTCCCATACTTTGCCATAGGTTCATTTATCATTAGTAATACACAATTCTTTAACTTCAATTTTAAGTTAACAATCCTTCACAAATTTCTCCAAAACAATCCTAATTTGGTTTAGGCTCTAATACCACATGTGACATGCCACTTGAAACTACTTTTAGGGCCATGATTCTGAGCAATGACTCCCAACACTGCTTGGAATGATATGGGATTACTTGCTTAGGTTTCTTGAATCTACATTGTGGCAAAAATGTTATGGCCAAACCCAACTAGGATCGACCTAGATCCAGGTCCAAAGAGAGTGAGAAATGAGGGGAATAGCAACACATTGACCCATCTATCCATAAGGCATCTCACTCCAATCCCCTAAAATGACATGAAGTCAATATTCTCAGTCAACAGTTTTTGGATCAGTGTAATTTCCTAGCTAGCGTGACTCATATAACAAGCTCCCAACTAACTGGGACCACCTTGCCATAGGACGAAGAACCCGTCATGGGTCATGCCCTCCTACTTTCCTCCATGGGCCACTTTACTTACCTAATTACCTACCATAGTTATATTTGGACACTTAAAATTAGCTTTCTTAATTAGCCTTTTATAGCACAAGATTCATTCACATAACTTAGAGCCCAACACAAAAGCAAGATCAAACAATCATTGTCAAACAACTCGTTTATTGCTTTGAAGGTTTCTTGTTACAATTTAACCCAAAGGTCTAATATCCTTTAAGATTTTACCCCATTAACTAGTATCAAGGCCCCAAAAAGACCATTCTAGGTCAGCTAGAGAATTAGGAAAATCCTAGGAGTTAAGGACCTTACTAGCTAGAGCCCCCTTGGCACCCCTACCTACTCTTATCTAATTAAACTCCCCACAAAGCGACCTCTCACAATAGGCTCGATTTGAGCTTCTCAAAGCGGTGATTTTGACCCCCGTATAGAATAGGGTCCCTACAACTAGCCTTGGGGGAAGGCTAGTGCATCCTTTCTTATATTTAACTTGATTCAGATTAGATTCAGTCAAAATATGCCTTACAATCACAAGCAATTCATTCTTGGTATATCAGTCGTCAATTGTATGCATAATCAAAATCACATCGAGTACTTCTTTCAAAAGTTGATTTACCCTAGAAGACAATCTTGAACAATCTTGGGTTGCTCTTATCCTTAGAGATAATTCAAGGTTTCAACTATGAACTGAGTCTAGTAAGTTACCACTTTGGGTGCGAGTCTTCAACCCCCCTTAAGATTGTTATTACTATTTGATCTTTGCTTAAGATCGATCCTCCTAGGATATATGATTTGCTCTTGCATTGTTCCTTTAGTGTTCGGTCCAATATAAGTTCATTTCTTAATGATATACCTAACAAGCCTTTGACTTGTTCAATCAAACCATCTAAGAGTTGAGAGTCTCTTGGAGTATGGTAGTTTTGAGAGTATTAATGATTGGTTTTTCCTATTGTGAAGATAATTGTTTTGTATTTCCAAAGGATACCATTTGTCCTTAGGAGGGGGTCATTCGACCCTTCTTTTAGTCATAGTTATATGATCCATCATTGATCGGGTTATGTTCTAGCTGAGGACAACCCTTAGACAATTCTAACCTAAGTGTCTAATTGTAAGGGAGGAGAATCTAAAATCTAAACCATCACACAATACTAGACAAAATGGAAATAGACTTCTTTACCTCTCCTCTAGGGTGACTTTACAATTTACTAAGTTTATTTTCCTAAGACTATGCAAGTTTACCAAGATTTTTCCATTTTTTTAAAACCAAATTTCCTAGGTTTATTACCTAACTTAGGAGTAAGTTAATCATGTTGTTTTCCAAGATAAAAGTTGTATGCGAAACCTAACTAATTTTTCATCCACCATGAATTGGAGGATAGCTAGAATCGATCTTTTTTATTTCTTTTACAATGATGATGAAAGCTAGTTAATTGGTTTGCTATAATGCACATAATCTAAATGTCTTTCCAAAATTAACTTAGTTTTTATGATTCAATCTTAGCTATTAATGTTTTATGCAACCTTTTTTTCCACTCTTTCATATATTATTATTGACTAACAGAGATGGTGGAATCTAGGTTGGTATGATCGGGGCTAGGTTGTTGCACATATTTTCGCTCACATTTCTAGATGTTCCGTGCCTCAAATAGTTCCATCACCTTTCGTAAGTCTCGCAACTCTCAAGCTTCTTCTTTCTAGAGCCATGGAACAACCTTGTAGAGCATTGGAGGCACCTAGCTTAGGCACTTAGTTGATAATCTTTCTTACACACTCATAATTAGTTAGGAGTACCTAGTCACACCACACATGGATGTTTGTGGACATAAGTTCTAAGGATACACCTTTGCACTCCCACACAAAAGGAAGGATCCATAGGTGAGCACTTGTACCCACCATACATGTGCATAGCAATTAGAAGTTACTCATGCGCAAATACTAGTCTAGGCAGTGCTTATGCATTCTTTGGATAATCACCCAAGCACCTAAGTGTTTAGGCTCACACAACTTATCTTTAGTGCACCTATTATTACACAAGTAGTGTGAGGGCACATGGCTAACATAGTCTCAACAACTCAAAATTACCTTTTGGAATGTGCACCTCACCTAGGCGCATACACTTAGATCACACTCAATCATAGTTTAGAGGCCCCCATTGTTTAGAACATGCAAGCATACACCTAGACACGGCTACACACCTTATTTATAGACACTCTAGATCCCTCACTCGCATGTGCATGGTCACCCATTGCATGTCACATTCACACCCACAGCCTTAGGGACTCCATTAGTATGGCTCAAACAAACACACGCACACTCTAGGGTTTTTCATAGCTAGCTACCACATTGTCCATATCACTAAGCATAAGAATCTCCCTTTCCTAAAACCACCATACACACACCCTAGGCACTTTCACTTAGAATATTCCTTTGAGTAGTTAGGCATAAGAACCCATCTCTCTTTGAGGGCACATGGGTACTTGACCACTCACTCAACCTTAGGACCCCCCCCCCCCCCCCCCCCCAAAATAACCTTGGTTAGATTCCACATGCCTACACCATTCCTTAAATGCACATCTCAACCCTAGGCACCCTATTCTCACATCCTAAGCATGTCTACATCAACCGCATGATAGTTTTTGGCACTTCCTTGGGTCGAGACCACTAGTACATTAGTGTGCATAACAATTTAGCTCATCCACTTGTTGAATATTTGTATGTAGTCCTCAATAAAGTTAGTTCAAACTTTCAATATCTCCAGGCCACCATATTTTGCATGATTAGAATCTTGGATGCACTTTTAGTCTCACCCACTAACACCTCCTAGCCTCCTAGATTTAGATCCATTAAGACATTAGTCCTTTGCAATTTGGGTGGGAAATTGGCCAATAAAACTACCAATTGTTGAATTCAAATCATTACAAGGCCACATTCAGGGAAGTGCCAAGATCCATGAACATCATGTTGAGTCCATTACTTGATGGCAAGGATTCATTTAGAGGTACATCAAGATCTAGGGCTATGCAAAAAGACAACACACAAAGCTAACAAGAGGATGCCAACCTTGCTAGGGGCTTGGAGAAATCCTCAATTTGCAATTAAGTTGCCAAGATCGCTACAAGCTTGCTTGCCAAGATCCATTTATACCTAACCTCAATGGGTCTAAACTCGTGAGAATTTGCTTCAATTTGAATTTATGAGTGGCTTGACCTAGAACATAATGATGCCACCTCTTTGGCACACAACACTAAGAGTTTAGCTAAGAAATTATATGGGCACAATACATTCAAGCTATAAGAAGGGGAAAATGTTGAGTATAAACACATGGTTAAGGCTTTAAAGAATCATAGCATTTGAAGACAATGAAGGCCACAAATTTTAACTAGCCTTAACTGTATTTCAATAATGAGGATATTTGTTATTATTAGTGATGCGTTATATTCCAATTCATAGGTGAAAGTAGAGTTTTTTTCATGTGAAGAAAAGAAATGAGAGCTAAGTGATATTTCAACTATTGCAGAAGAGTTAAAGGCGTGGAAAACATGGAATACAAATGACAAAAAAGTAATATTTCAGCTATTGCAGAAGAGTTAAAGGCATGGAAAACATTTTGAAGGTGAGGAGCATTGTAGATGCTTTGGTTACTCTTGACGCAATGCTTGGTGATGATGATTTGTTTTCATCTACTTTGGGTAGTCTTAATGAACAAATGATTGAAAATATTTTGTTACCATGCTGAATGGTTTTGCAAGATGCAAGATTTATAAAGTCCAGGTTATGTAGAGATGGGTAATGATTCATGCTACTCGATTTCATGAATTGTAAAAGTTTCCTTTATCTTTGCATGTGGTGAGAAAGTTGTCTATCAAATGTATTAAATGTGCCATTTGTCACAAAAAATTTGGTGTCTATATGTTAGATGGTAAAGTTAGGGCTACATAGATTTAATGCAAAGGGATGTTTTGTGGAAGAGTTTAATAATAAGTATAAGTTGATTGCAAAAGGAAGTAGAGTTAGTCGCATGTTTGCTTTGAATGCTAGAATTCCTACTATAATACAAACATATTGGATATGCAAATGTGTAAAGACTAAAATTAATACAGTCCAAACTTAAAGGTTTTCTTGCATTTAGAGTTGCTGAATTACATGAGATCTATGAAGCATATCAATTTGGGAAACAAGTAGGACAACCTCTTTTACATGACAATATCATAAGTAGTAATATATATGATGTTGTGCATATATATGTTTTGGTGGCACCAAGTAGTTTGTTGCATTCACTAATTGTTTTAGAAAGTTGTGAATGTATTTTGTGATGGAAAAGAATGAAGTGCTTGATCACCTCAAAAATTTCAAGGCTACTATTGAAACAAAAAATGTTTAAAAGTTAAGTGTTTGTTTGAGGTCAAATGGAGAAGGAGAATCTATTATATATCATTTTCAATGTAGGTTTGGGCGGTCCCAACCTCTAGAAGGCATCTTGAACCACAAGGATATTCCAAACCAATTCAAATGTGGATTTCTCTCCTTTTGTCTAACAAAGACAACTCTCTCTCTCTCTCTCTCTCTCTCTCTCTCTCTCTCTCTCTCTCTCTCCCTCTCTCTCTCTCCCTCTCTCTCTCTCCCCCCATTTGTGTAGTGCAATAATGGTCCTTGGTGGTACTAGGGGGAGCAATAGAGTGGGGCAATGCATGTAGCACAATCAAGAGGGAGCATAAGACACACTAATGGTGGCAAGTAACTTAGTGACATGCATGAATAGGCACTAGGGTTGTTGAGTATGTGATAGTAAGACATGTGAGCCTTGATGGAGTAGTCAGTAGTTCCAGCATTAATCGAAGGGTGGGATTTGGTTGTTGGGAAATTTGAGTTTTGTCCTTGAGCATTGGAGTTATCAAGTGGGACGAGGTGTGGCTTGATCAAAATAGTTATGAATATGAAGACATGTGTCTAATGTAGTGATGGCGTATATGGTAGGAATGATAATAATGTTCATCATGATAGGTATTGGTAAGGGTGGGCACCCTTTTGTAAGTATGCATTATAGAGTCATATATAAGTGATGATAATAAAGAATAAGGGTACCAATTTGTAATGTCCCCATTATTCAGTTCAACTTAATAAACAATGTGTGTCCGCATTTTGTTTAAACTAAAACAATGTTCAAAAATGTCCACTTCAAAAACAAGTTATTTTATGTTGGCAAAGTAATTTAGTTAATGGAATGTGAAAAGTTGTCACATTTGCATACATGCACATCATTAAACACATGTGTGCTTAGAAAAATTAAATCGTAATGTTTAAATACGATAAAGGCCACACATTTTTGACTAGTCCTAATTGTATTTCAATAATGAGGATATTTGATATTATTAGTGAGGTATTATATGCCAATTCATAAGGAAAGTACTTGGTAAACCCTCCCAACAAGTTTGTTTTAGGTGAAGAAAAGAAACTAGAGCTAAGTGATCCTTCAACTACTGCAGAAGAGTTAAAGGCATTGAAAAAATAGAATACAAACAATAAAAAAGTAATGCATTAGTTATTTCCAATAATCATTGATAACACTGTGTTGGGGTATATAAGAAACATTAGGCGTTCACATGCAACTTGAACCACCTTTGAATATATGTTTTTAGTAAATACAAAGGTATGGAAGATTCAACTCAACAAGATATTCACACTTTGAAGAAAGAGAAAATGTCTATAAATGAGTATGTTTTGAAGGTGAGGAGTATTGTAGATGCTTTGATAGCTGTTGATGCAATGCCTGATAATGATGATTTGCTTTCATCTACTTTTGGTGGTATTAATAATGAAAATGATTGAATATATTTTATTACTTTTATCAATGTATGGAAGTCGTTTCTAGATTTTGATGAATTGGTCTCTCTCATGATTATGAAGAGATTAGTATATAGGGTGAATCATTAGAAAGAAGTAGTGAGAAATTCTAAGCATTCTACTCAAGTTCAAGAAGGGAATACAGTGGGCCCTCTTCAAGAGGCCATAGTATGGGATGTGCTGGTGATAACCAATAAAACACGTTAAATAAATAGTTTGAAGGCATGCAAATTTTGGGAGGTGGTGGTAATTGTAGAGATAAGAGGAGCTTTAGAGAAAGAGATGGATGATAAAACAAAGATTCTAGTAATTTTGGTATTATCTATCATTACTATGGAAGAAAAGACCATAGTACAATCCATTCTTATGATAAGAAGGTGACATTTGCAATGGTAAATAGTAGCAATAAAAGTATACCTAATCTTCAATGTAGAATGATAGTAAAACTAAGTATACGTTTGTTATGCATCATGTGATGTAATGTTGTTATAGGAAAGGAAACAAGTGATGATATATGGTATGTTGATTCAAGTGAATCTAATCATATGACCAACCATGTCGAATGTTTTTGATAGATGTAGGATTTACAAAGTCTAGGTTATGTAGAGACTAGTAATGATTCATGCTACTCGATTTCATGCATGGTAAAATTTTCATTTTTCCTTGCTTGATGGTGAGACAAAGTGGTTATTAGATGTATTAGATGTCCAATCCGTCACCAAGAATTCGGTGTTTGTTTTTTAGGTGATAGAGCCATGGCTGCATGTTACGTTAATGCAAAGAGATGTTTTGTGCAAGACTTTAATAATAAGCACAAGTTGATTGCAAAAGGAAGTAGAGTTAGTCGCATGTTTACTTTGGATGCTAGAATCCATAATATAATACAAACATATTAGATATGCAAATGTATAAAGGCTAAGATAGTCCAAATGGTTGCTTATAGGTTTTGCTTGCATTTATAGTATCAGAATTACATAAGGTCTATGAAGCATGTTAGTTTGGAAAGCAAGCAGGACAACTTTTTGGCATGACAATGTTTTAAATAAGCAGTAATATATTTGATGTTGTGCATATATATATGTTTGGGAGCCTACAAAAATATATCTCTTGGTGGCGTCAAGTATTTTGTTACATTAATTAATTGTTAATATGCTTAAAAGTTAAGTGTCTAACATCATGTGGGGGGGAAGAATCTATTATATATTACTCTCATTGTCAATTCAAGAGGTCCTAAACCTCTAAAAGGCATCCTAAACCTAAAGAATATCCATATTAGAACACTTCCTCAAGAGATCTCTCACTATTGCCACTTTTGTGGAGCTATAGTGGTCCATGGTGGTACTTAGGCGGGTAGTAGAGCATGGCAGCACATGTAGCATAGTCAATAGGGAGTGCAAGTTAGGTTGGCGATAGCAAGTAACTAAGTGACAGGCATAAACAAGTGCTAGAGAAACAACAAGGATTGTGATGGGGTATCAAGCATGTGATAGTGTGACCTTTTATGGGTCAATCTCAATGGTTTTAGCACTGGTTGAATAGTGGCAATTGATTGTTGGGATAATCAAGTTTTATCCTTGAGTATTGTAGTTATCGAGTAGGACGAGGTGTAGCTTGAGTGGAGTAGTTATGAATAGGAATACATGTGGCTAATGTAGTGATTGCATATAGGCTGGGAATGATGACCATATGCACAATGGTAGGTATTGAAAAGGAAGGGCACCCTTTCGTAAGTACAATCACAAAGTCGTGTACAAGTGAAGATGACAAAGAATAAGGGTATCATTATGTAGGTATTGGTAATGAAGGGCACATGGTGGCCCACCTTATATAAGATCCCACATGAAACCTATCTAAGAACCTGCAAGCTTCCTTCCCTGCTACTTGCTCAATCATATGATCACGTATGGCAAGGAATATTGATCTCTCTTACTTACTTATAGCATTCAACTTTTTATAATTGATGTATGCATAAAATTTCCCATTCTTCTTGAGTACTACAATGATCGATGATACCTAGGCAATATGCTATATTATATAGATGAATCCTACTTTTAGTAACCAATGAATCTCTCACCCATATCTCTTGGTATTCTTTCATCAAGTTGATCAATTGTTCCTCATCCTCTACGATGAGGCTCTTAGAAATGTAAACAAGTTTAGAGGATTCCCTTGATGTTGCAATGTTTACTTCTTTGATCTTTGTTGGTCCCTCAATGGGTTCATTAGATGTGCCTTGCGCTTTGTGCCTAACAATACTACTACCCGGCTACTTTTTTTGAACTTCGTGAATCTCTTTCGACTCGTTGTTTTGTGAGTATTGCGTTTTAGGTGTTTTCACCTTAAATGGACAGAAAGTTTGGACTTAGACTTAGTAGATTGGGTTGGTTGAGGAATTTCTAGGTTAGAATCACTACTTCTACCCATATTAGAGTTAGAACTTGTTGTGGTGTTCTCTGGGACTTGAACTAGGTTGCCTTTGATTATGACCACCTTAGGACCAGGATAGTGATGTTCATAGTCAAGCACCTTGAGATATTGGAGCCATTCCAACTCTAAGTGCAATCTCACAATACCCATGCCAATGAGTAAGCTCGAGGTCTAAGAGGGTTTGGGGTTCGTATAGATTTGTTCAATGGTATAGCTATCTATGTCGTAATCTGCTATATCAGACTCAGAATCATCATCGTCCTAAACTAATTGACCATCCTTGGAGTCACTCACTTCCTTGGCATCTACACCTTATTCCTTCATTAATGAGGCAAAAAGGCTATTATGAAAATCAAATGTGACTTGATACAGGTGACATGTGAGGCTGCTTAACAATTCTTTGAAGATGGCTGAATTAGTGTCTACCTGATTATGAAAACATGGCTACCACTAGCTGAGAAGCTTGTGTAATGCAAGCTTGTCCATTACAGTAGGATCGCCTAAAAAATTTGCACATTTACTGAGTCAAGGGCCATCATAAAGAGTAGCATATAGATTGATTCTACTGGAGGATCTATCATGAGGTTTGAAATCTCATGCATTTTTGTGACTCAAGCGTTCATAGATTGATTGATACTCTAGCTCTTCTATAAATGGTAGTTCTAAGGTGGCGTGAATGTGTATCCAATCATGTTCATCCTCAAGAGAGGAAATATATCCCCAAGGGGTTGCACGCTTGTTAGAATCTCCACGCAAGAGTGTTAAGATAGGGTCCAAGTCAACCAGTGAGGTTTTCCACTAAGACACTATCTCGATGCAAACTGCCTCCTTCTTATTTCTTTAAAAGACTAGACCATTGCCCAAGTCCTCGACAAGACATGCATTGCATATCCATGGTCAGCCAAGCAATAGATCTTAATCTCCTCCTTTCATGACAATGAAGGTAACCTTGTTGTACCCCAACGATCTCGATAAGCCAATATCTTAGAACCCTTATTGGTCTAACTTTAAAACCATTGGTGATCTGGGATTAAAATGTACTAGTTCAATCAATGGATTTTTCCAAGCTTGGAGTACATCTTGATTCATTATCCTCACACATGTTCCATTGTCAATGATTCCTTGCCAAATAGTATCTCCAAGGGTCTCCATGGGAAGAATAGCATGTCGCTTGGCTCCTTTCCCCAAAATGTGTTAACCCCTAAAGCACTTAAGGTTGGAGGTGCATTAAAGCTGAGTTGTAGAATATGGTGAAATTTGGCAAGGTTCATTCCTTCTACCCAATATTTTAATCCTTCACAAATTAATGAGATACATTTGAAAAATTTTCCAAGTAAAATGGTAATTTTTGTGGATGCAAGATAATGGTTGGTTTGATGTCCTCATATATATAATGAGACTTGCTTGTATCATGAACAAGATAAGACTCTTATTCTATGGGTTGTAGTTCATTCAAGGGTTCAGTCGTGATTTCATCAATTTGTCATTTCTTTTCTTGAAGAGATGCATCGGATAGGCTTTGAAGGTTCAGGATCTCATTAGCCTGCACTATTTGGAACTCATCTTGAGTCACCTTTACCCATTCCTTAACCTTGAAAATTGCAGTTAGCTGCTGCTGAACTAGGTTAGGATATACCTCATCCTTGGTGATGGCTTCTTTAGTAGTCTATGGTACTATTGTAGAACTCTCTATGCTAGAGGCAGCAACATTCTCTTAAGTTTGAGTTTAGCTCTCTTTCTCATTTCTTGGTGCTCTTTTTGCCAATAATGGATCCATTCATAGTCATGGGACCTTCAATGCTCACTCCCCCAACCTTACTTTGTGTGAGAGTGATGGCATGCATAAGAATGGGAAGGCTATCTTCATCGTTTTCCACTATAAATAGGCTCAAAGGAATATATGGCACTACAGCCTTCCTTTTGCTTGCCTTACACTATGGATAATCTAGATACATGTGTGTAATTTCACATTCAAGGCAATGTTGGTCATCATCACCTACCTTAGACTACTCTTGTTTCTTTGGACACCTCGAGGAAACATGCCATAGTTGCCCACAATTCCAATAGGCAATGGGGTCCTAATTTGCAGACATGCCTCATTTCCAACCTCATACCAACATAATAAAGGGTATAAGATAGTAGTCCATGAGGATTAGATGTCCTTCCTCATTGTAATAGACAAAAGGGCTTGTGTATTTTGCTTATTCTGTTGGTTCTTCATATAAGTGGACAAGGGCATCACTAGGCGGGTGCATGACAATTGGCATAGGAGGTCTAGGGATTCCTAAGGGGTTAATCTCAGCTCATTGCATGGCCACTATAGAGGGGCTAGTAGTGCCAATGATGGGGCAAGTGGAGGCTGTCTGGGCCATGGTTAAATTGTTGGTAGGCAAATGTAGGAGCAAAGAGGCTACATGGGGCTCTACAATATGGTACTTCATGGCCAAATCATCCACAATTCATGCATGATCAAGGTGGTTGAGGACATTCTAAAGGTAGGTGATCCCCATCCTTGCAATGAATGCATTATACATTTTGGTTGTGGGATCTAGAAATTTTGAGTGATTTTTTTCTCTTAAGTAGTTATTGCTGCAAATTCATAACATCTACAATAAACTCTTGGGTTTCCTTGGTTTCTGTGTAGTTTTGCCCTACAATCATGACTAATAAGATCCATATGACCTTTTCTCTCTAATCCATTTCATGGTGGAGGTGGTCCACATGGATAGGCTTATCCAAAACATTATTGATGTTGGAGCGATCAAGTTCAGAGTTCCTAACCAAGGTTTCACAAAACCTTTCATTGTAGTTGCCTTTGATGAAGGATTTTGTCTGCCATGGTGATGGGTCGCTCTATGGGTAGAGATTTGTTTGTATAGAATCTAAACCTTGGAGATGTAATCTCTCGGGCTCTCATCCTCATTACTACTCGATGTTTATGAGTTGAACAATGAGGTTATCCCCATAGCTAGTTTTTATGAAGCATTTACTAAATATGTCCATAAGCAATATGAAGGAGGACTTCTCAGCAGCATCAAGATTAGTCAACCATGTTTGTCTATTTTTTCCTAAGCAAAGTTCATAAGCAATATGAAGAAGGCCTTCTCAGTAGCATCAAGATTAGTAAACCAGGTTTGTCCATTTTTTCCTAAGCAAAGTTCAAAGGCTTGAACTTGATTGGTGTCACCAATAAGGTTATTGGCATCATAGACTTGCACAAATTTTTTGATAAAGCTATGAGGGTCATCCTCGGTGCAGTAATTATCTACCTATTTTGCAATTAAGGGGATTTTTGCTTGGTCTCTAGCACCTAGAGTGTTTTCCATTCAGGTTAGGATGGTTTGTGCAATGTGGGTCCCTACTTGCATCAAATAAGAGTAGTCAAACAAGGGCATCATTGCATGGGACCTGAGAAGGAATCCTATCCCCATCCTATTACTCTTGCATCCAATAACATTCAATGGATATTTTCCATCTTTGCTTGCATGGTTGCAAGCTAGTGTCTAGTTTCATTATTAAGATCTAGTTGTTAGTTAAGAGTGTTTATCCGTTGGCCTTGCAGCTCTCCCAAAGTTTTTCCATTACCTCGAGTCATATCGGAGACATTAGACTTTGTAGCTTACTAGAAGTTGTTGATTAAGGCTTGGAAGTCATTCAAGGCATTGCCTCAGCCCCTCAATTCTCTTCATTGTGCTTGGTGTCATCCTCGTGGTTTCTCTTGCTTCTCAGTGGTCTAACTAGATAACTTAGTTAATTAGGTCATGTATAGGGGTGTTCTGAATGTCTAGGATCTACTAGGACTGGGGTCTCTCCTTGATGTGGGCGTTGGAAGGTCACATCTATGTTTTGCGTCTTATTTTTGAGTCTCCTACCTTTATCTCTTCTTGTTCTTTAGATCATTGAATATTGAGCAAGTGAAGTCTTCTTGGTCACAATCTTGCTTGTGCTCATGAATTGTGCAAAAATTCTCTCTCTCTTTCCATCAAACAATGTGTAAAAAACACTTTCGTGTAGCACTTTTAACTTTTCAAACAACTATACTTGCATTAGATTAATTGTGTTTCCTTCTGGTTTTCTTGACGGTTTTTTTTTTGCCATGTTGAGTTTATTTCTTTTCCCTTGCGAGTTTCCTTTTTAATTATTGCACTTACCCTTTCTTTTCACTTTGCGCATGTGCAAATGCAATTGTGTGCATTGAGAGTGGAATGTAGTGACTACATGGGGTGCAACAGTGCACATGTGTGGAAAGTGAATTAATATGTGTGCTTAGAGTGCTTAACAACAGTGCTCAACATGTAGAGTTATGATTCCTTCTCATGCCTTAAGGTATGCAGATGTAGATTGAGAAGAAAGGTGTCCTAAGGTGAGCTCAGAGACTCAGTTGTTCAGGGTTAGTGCATAGTGCATGTGCACTCTACACAAGTGTGACTATGTGCAATTACAAGAATATTTAGGTGGCAAATACAATTAGGTGTGGGCGCACCTAAGTCTAAGTGCATGTACAGGTAAGTGCACTAATTTCAAGCATACATAGGCTCACACAAGTACACTCGAGCATACACAAGTACACAATGGTTGGCTCAATATACGTTTTTGTGCACTAGGTTAAGGTGTTTAGAGTTGCTAGCACAAGTGCATCAGAAGTGCACATGTGTGTATATGCACATGTCCATGTCAGTGTGCCAATGTTAGTGTGTGTGAGTGTCAAAGCAACTGCACTATGTGCAATCAAGCACATAAGTGAATTGAGTGAGGCTAAATGTAAGGTTTGCAGTAGTGGACCTAGAGTGGGTGGGGTTGTGGATACTAGTGCACTCAAGGGTACTCAAGTTCACATGCATGTGTCTATGCGAGTGCCAGTGCCAATGCACATTTGTGCACACGAATGCATGCAAGCGCACCATTGCACACTAGTGCATTGCAAGATGCCACCTTCTTCCCTCCAAACTTCCCTTGCAAACAAGGTGGGAGTGGGTTGGTATTGAGACAAAAGAGACTCTTGCAACAAGTGCATGTATGAGTGGCAGACTACTATTCACTTGTCTGTGCAGTTGGGATCTTAAATGAATTCAAGGCTCATAATGAGTACACATGATATTTATGTTAACTATAAGTAGTTATGAAAGATTGTGTGTAGGAGTGGGATAGTGCACAAATGTATGTGCACTAGTGCATGTGGGTAATGCTTAATGGAAATAATGTACCAAAGTTGAAAGTTCATATGCAAGTGCAGTGCACTCGAACTAATACACTATGATATGGAAGGGTACTACGAATTGTGTGAAGAGATGGATTTAATGGTAATGCAAGGTTCTAGTGCACACAAGTGTACATGCTAGTGCTAGTGCAAGTGCACATACATGTTTGTGCACTCAAATGTACACAAGTGCACTCAAGTGTATGCAAGTGCACAAGAGTGTGCAATTTGATGTGGCAAGTACACATACAAGGCCTCATTGTCTTTCCTTACTCCCCCTCAAGCCTCCCCTACAAACAGTATGGTTGTTGGCTTGTGAAAGAAGAGAGAGAGAGGTGGGTCATCATGCATTAGGGTTGTTTAGAAGAAGTGTGTCTACAATAATTGCACTAGAGTGCACTTATAGTGCATGTATGGTTGAGATACGACACTAGTGCAAGGTGCAACACATTATGGCAAGTCTTAAAGTGCTAGTGAATGTTTCGATGTGCAGAGACTTCTATGTGGACACAAGAGTACTTGGGATTATGGATGCAATGCAAGATGCATCCCCTAGGTACACAAGGGTACACTCAAGTGCACGTAGGGTGAGTTAATGCAAGTGCCAATGTGCTGGAGCACACATAAGTGCGCATTAGTGGAAAGGGGATCGATTGATGCACACCTACTTACTTTTTCAAGAGAATTGATCTATGAAGTACAGTGGCCATCTCTCACTAATCTCTTTGCACCCTCGGAAAGGATCAATTCATAATGGGTGCCTAAAACCATGCGCACCTACTTATTTTTTCAAGAGAATTGATGTATGAAGTACAATGGCCATCTCTCACTTAGACTCTCGCATGTATTATGAATGCTGAGATTCGCTTGTAGTGAGTGCATGTGGCTTCGAAGCTTGAAGGAGGAGGCCTTTGTGAAGCTCCATGACCCTTGAGTGTATTCCTTTCATTCTTAACCCTCTATGGCCTTTGCATGCAAGAAGGAAGCATGAGCTTAGGCACGAGAGAGTGCTCAAGAGAAGGAAGAACAAAGCTTCACCCATTCAGTTTCTCACACACACACACACACACACACACTCTCTCTCTCTCTCTCTCTCACACACACACACACAACACTTTCACTCTCACTCTCCCAATTGAAAGCAAGAGTTCAAAATTTGTACGCAGATGAAAAGTCTATTCTATTCTTTCTCATCCTTTAAATTAAAAAATATTAAGGGTTTCCCCATCCCCCTTAGGCATCCTACCCATTTTGTGGTTCTTTTTAGTTGGTCATGGACCTTTTTACATGCAAGTAAGCTTTACCAGGGGCGCTAGCTTGGCGTGACCGGTTAAGCACCATCCCGAACGTTCGAGGTAAGTGAGGTAACCTTGGTACCCCTGTAATACCAATGAAATGCGAGAAGGGGGAATTTGTAAGAAAAAAGGGAGTTTGGAAAGGAGGAGACTTTTGGTGAATATCAAATTCGAGGAGAGCTCTGCTGCGTTTACGTTGGCGTTTTCGTCCCTTAGGTATAGCCTGCAGCGTGTGGTCGTGAATGGGGTGCTTGCTGGGAGGGAGGCAGCGGGGGGTACCTACTACTTAAGGCGAAGCCTGGCGGGGAGAGCAGCATACTTACCTGGGCGGGGTCTATCGGTGATCAGGAAGGCCGATGGCCTAGGGTCGGCCTCTCCATTGCACTGCGGACGGGCCGCACCCTAGCATCTCCCCTGAGTGGGAGAGTGCACGTCATAATTTGTGGCAGCGGGGGCTCGCGTTCGCGCGGCCCCTATTCAGAGCGAAGACCTAACCTGCAGACCCATTCCCGCTGCAAGCGTCGCGCTCGGATCGCCTTCCAATCTTCGTCGTCGGTGCAATGCTGAGAGAGAAAAGGTCCCATGCTCGCTCTGGCAGCGCATGGCAAGGCTCGTTCCGTCGGGGGAGAGCGGGATCTCCAACGACCCCTTCTGTCCTTCAACTGCTCCGGTGCCGGTTTAAGCGGACGCATTGGCCTGATAGGCGGCAGGCCCCGCGCTGGACGCCGCAGCACAGATCCGCTCCGTAGCTTTGATCCTGCTGGCCCGGCCTGCCGCAGGGGGCTTGCACGGACCGGACCGCAATCGGAATCTCGACGACTATCGGACTCACGTGGGTGTTCGCGGACACGCTTGGATGGGGGCGGGAGGCCGGCGTCTATTTTGGCGCGATCAAAGCTCGAAATTGTTGCTTGCTGCTGGTGGCTCCGGCGCCATGGATTCTGATGGAGAGGTCAGTCAGCACTGATCTTTCGGTCTCTATCCTTCCTTCTAGGCTTGTGCTGCCAGGTCCTGCTCCGACCACACACACACACACGGCACTTGCTTGGTTTGTGCCAAGGGAGGATGAGATGACCTCATGGTCTCCCTCGATGATTACATACCATGTGGTGGAAACAGGCAGGCCTCTCCTGCCCAGCTCCCGAGTTTCTCCCTCGATACGTCGAGGGTGCACCGTGACAAGGGTTCTAAGCAACAAGGAAAAAAATGTGTGAAGGCTCCAGACGTAACAAAGTGGAAGAGGCACCAATCGCATAGCATGCAAACTGGTTCACACAGACAGTGCACGCAAGGCATGTATGTGCAACGACAGCAATTTCAGGGGCATTTGAAGTCGGAAATTTTAGTTCTGCGCAAGGCCAGGGAATCAGCAGAGCTCCCATGACATTCATTGAATGAATGCCTGAAGCCGCAGCTCTCTACTGGAGAAGCTTGTGCGGATTTTGGCCGCCATGGTAGTTCAAACTGTAGATTGATAACGGTGCATGTATGGGTTAACCTTCCTATACTTTGTAGTGTAACTGGAGCTGTAGGCCCCAAGATGGCCCCGGCTAATGACAGAACTATAGTCCTGGGCATTGTGGTGATATGGTGGACAGGTCGCACTAGAATCCAGACTTTCAGGCACCCTTTCTTCAGCTCCATCGGGAGCCTGCGAGAAGTGACCCGAAAGCATGAATGAAATCTTAATGCTCCGGAGTTCCTGCCTTTGCCGAAAAGGCAGCCAGCTCTGCAATATACTTGTGTAGGCGAGAGTAGTGGTTCAGTTCAGGGCGCTGCAGATCGGCAGTGACTTGGTCCTTTGAGCTGCAGGTGGCCCCTCCACGGATCGACTAGATAGGAGTGGAGGGTATAGCCTGTTTTTAGAATACAAGCCACCCAGGTTTGTAAAGCCTTGAGCCTTGAGCCTTGAGCTTACTCTTATGTGGACAGGTACCAGCAAGTAGTCTTAGGGTATAATCCAAAATCGGTGGTGGCCGCATCATCCTACCACAGGTCAACAAGGTAGGAGTGGAGGGTATAGCCTGTTTTTAGAATACAAGCCACCCGGGTTTGTAAACCCTTGAGCTTACTCTTATGTGGACAGAAATTCCATCCAAGAACTCCTCCATAAAAATCGCTAGAGGTAGCCAATACGAAGACCAGCCAAGGACTAGCGGACCGGATGTGTCCACGCATAAATTCAATGGCACGCTAATCAATTGCCTTACATGACAATTGCTTAGCATTCGAAAGATACTTTCAAAGCTGTGAATATTGAGCCTAGAGGCAAAGAGTTAATACCACTAGCATATCCGAGGGACAAACTTATTGTCCTCGATGCTCTCTTTGACGAAGGTGTCGATTTCAATATCATGAACTAAAATTGGCCAACCCAACCTTGTCCCGAGAAATGCGGCAACGAATCCTTGTGGGGGAGCTCAACGTTCCCTTCTGCGCAAACGAAACATCATCTCGATAATCAAAACTCGGAAGCGTGCCGATCGCGTATAGATGCTTTCCAATCGTGAAGGTGTTGAAGAGGAAGTCCTACTTGGAAGACTTTTCAAGAATGGGACTAAATTTGATGACCATTATATTAAGAACAATGGATGCACTTGATTCTGTTGAACATGGAGACTTTCACTGCAAGCAATCACACAACTCCCGCGAAAAGTGCAATAACCTAGCCTTTGAATCATATTAAAAACTAGTGACAGGAGGAAGAACGTGAGAGGAGCAAGAATGTGCTCAAGTAAAGCTCAAAATAAAAAGAATAAACCACTTATTAATAATGACTCTTTTTAGTATAAGCAACACAATTAACATTGTTACAAGCGCTACAAGATACGCACATAGGGAGCTCGACTCACCTACGGTTAGACACGTCTCCCTGAGTCACTTGCACTTCTCTCTCTTTTTCATTCACCTTAATGCCGCCGAGCTAACCACACAAAAGCAAGGTAGAAAAGGCACGTAAGAAATAGTCCAATTGTTTGAACTAACACTCGCTATTGAAATTGCTAGAGACCTAATCCTTCAAAAAGCAGTTAGTCGAATTCAACACTTCTAATTGACCTACTTATAACATCTCCCTATTATCCTCTTCAAGAACTTTCTTCGCTCATCAAGGACAATCCTTTCCATTTTTATCGGCTAAATTTCCTTGTTTTATCAATATCCTCTTCAGGAACTTTCTCTGCTCATCAAGGTCAAGCCTTTCCATTTTTATTGGCTAAATTTCCTTGTTTTATCAACTTTGTCAGTAAGAACCAATGGAGAGAGACGTCTTCTAACTAAGTAATTACTTAAACATGCAAATGGGCCCACATAGTATTTTCACAATAACCTTTTTTGATGGTTTAGGTCCTCAATTGTAGGACAATACTCCTAGCTCTCTTCGAGTTCAATGCATTTAGCAAGCCAACAATATATGCCAAGTGCACGAAAATGGAAGACTATTGCTCCCCCTACGAAGCAAATCATGTGAAGCTTTCATTAGAGGTATAGAAGTTGCAAAGAAATCCAAACCACTACCTATTCAACCATCAACAATGACTCTTCTACCTTCTACAGTATCCAATTCAATAGACTTTCAGTTTTGAATATTGATCCTAGAGGCAAAGAGTTAATACCACTAGCATATACGAGGGACAAAGTTATTGTTGTCGATACTCTCTTTGACGAAGGTGTCGATTTCAATATCATGAACTAAAATTGGCCAACCCAAGGGCAACGAATCCTTGTGGGGGAGCTCAACGTTCCCTTCTGCGCAAATGAAACATAATCTCGATAATCAAAACTTGGAAGTGTGTCGATCGCGTATAGATGCTTTCCAATTGTGAAGGTATCGAAGAGGAAGTCCTACTTGGAAGACTTTTCAAGAATGGGACTAAATTTGATGACCATTATATTAAGAACAATGGATGCACTTGATTCTATTGAACATGGAGACTTTCAGTGCAAGCAATCACACAACTCCCGCGAAAAGTGCAATAACCTAGCCTTTGAATCGTATTAAAAACTAGTGACAGGAGGAAGAACGTGAGAGGAGCAAGAATGTGCTCAAGTAAAGCTCAAAATAAAAAGAATAAACCACTTATTAATAATGACTCTTTTTAGTATAAGCAACACAATTAACATTGTTACAAGCACTACAAGATACGCACATAGGGAGCTCGACTCACCTACGGTTAGACACGTCTCCCTGAGTCACTTGCACTTCTCTCTCTTTTTCATTCACCTTAATGCCGTCCAGCTAACCACACAAAAGCAAGGTAGAAAAGGCACGTAAGAAATAGTCCAATTATTTGAACTAACACTCGCTATTGAAATTGCTAGAGACCTAATCCTTCAAAAAGCAGTTAGTCGAATTCAACACTTCTAATTGACCAACTTATAACATCTCCCTATTATCCTCTTCAGGAACTTTCTTCGCTCATCAAGGACAATCCTTTCCGTTTTTATGGGCTAAATTTCCTTGTTTTATCAATATCCTCTTCAGGAACTATCTCTGCTCATCAAGGTCAAGCCTTTCCATTTTTATTGGCTAAATTTCCTTGTTTTATCAACTTTGTCAGTAAGAACCAATGGAGAGAGACGTCTTCTAACTAAGTAATTACTTAAACATGCAAATGGGCCCACATAGGATTTTCACAATAACCTTTTTTGATGGTTTAGGTCCTAACTTGTAGGACAATACTCCTAGAACTTGTAGGACAATACTCCTAGCTCTCTTCGAGTTCAACGCATTTAGCAAGCCAACAATATATGCCATGTGCACGAAAGTGGAAGACTATTGCTCCCCCTACGAAGCAAATCATGTGAAGCTTTCATTAGAGGTATAGAAGTTGCAAAGAAATCCGAACCACTACCTATTCAACCATCAACAATGACTCTTCTGCCTTTTGCAGTATCCAATTCAATAGACTTTCAAGTTTTGAATATTGATCCTAGAGGCAAAGAGTTAATACCACTATCATATACGAGGGA
The DNA here is from genome assembly GCF_053477565.2 of Lygodium microphyllum. Classification (NCBI taxonomy): domain Eukaryota; kingdom Viridiplantae; phylum Streptophyta; class Polypodiopsida; order Schizaeales; family Lygodiaceae; genus Lygodium; species Lygodium microphyllum. Next base: position 19,251,788 of record NC_141157.1, read on the forward strand.
CAAAGTTATTGTTGTCGATGCTCTCTTTGACGAAGGTGTCGATTTCAATATCATGAACTAAAATTGGCCAACCCAACAGCAATGAATCCTTGTGGGGGAGCTCAACGTTCCCTTCTGCGCAAACGAAACATCATCTCGACAATCAAAACTCCCACGAAAAGTGCAACAACCTAGCCTTTGAATCATAATAAAAAGTAGTGATAGGAGCAAGAACGTGAAAGGAGCAAGAATGTGCTCAAGTAGAGCTCAAAATAAAAAGAATAAACCACTTATTAATAATGACTCTTTTTAGTATAAACAACACAATTAACATTGTTACAAGCACTACAAGATACACACATAGGGTGCTCGACTCACCTACGGTTAGACACGTCTCCCTGAGTCACTTGCGCTTCTCTCTCTTTTTCATTCACCTTAATGCCGTCGAGCTAACCACAAAAGCAAGGTAGAAAAGGCACGTAAGAAATAGTCCAATTATTTGAACTAACACTCGCTATTGAAATTGCTAGAGACCTAATCTTTCAAAAAGCAGTTAGTCGAATTCAACACTTCTAATTGACCTACTTATAACATCTCCCTATTATCCTCTTCAGGAACTTTCTCCGCTCATCAAGGACAATCCTTTTCATTTTTATTGGCTAAATTTCCTTGTTTTATCAATATCCTCTTCAGGAACTTTCTTCGCTCATCAAGGTCAACCCTTTCCATTTTTATTGGCTAAATTTCCTTGTTTTATCAACTTTGTCAGTAAGAACCAATGGAGAGAGATGTCTTCTAACTAAGTAATTACTTAAGCATGCAAATGGGCCCACATAGTATTTTCACAATAACCTTTTTTGATGGTTTAGGTCCTCAATTGTAGGACAATACTCCTAGCTCTCTTCAAGTTCAATGCATTTAGCAAGCCAACAATATATGCCATGTGCACGAAAATGGAAGACTATTGCCCCCCCCCTACGAAGCAAATCATGTGAAGCTTTCATTAGAGGTATAGAAGTTGCAAAGAAATCCAAACCACTACCTATTCAACCATCAACAATGACTCTTCTACCTTTTGCAGTATCCAATTCAATAGACTTTCAAATTTTGAATATTGATCCTAGAGGCAAAGAGTTAATACCACTAGCATATCCGAGGGATAAACTTATTGTTGTCGATGCTCTCTTTGACGAAGGTGTCGATTTCAATATCATGAACTAAAATTGGCCAACCCAACCTTGTCCCGCGAAATGCGGCAACGAATCCTTGTGGGGGAGCTCAACGTTCCCTTCTGCGCAAACGAAACATCATCTCGATAATCAAAACTTGGAAGCATGCCAATCGCATATAGATGCTTTCCAATCGTGAAGGTGTCGAAGAGGAAGTCCTACTTGGAAAACTTTTCAAGAATGGGACTAAATTTGATGACCATTATATTAAGAACAATGGATGCACTTGATTCTATTGAACATGGAGACTTTCAGGGCAAGCAATCACACAACTCCCACGAAAAGTGCAATAACCTAGCCTTTGAATCATATTAAAAACTAGTGACAGGAGCAAGAACGTGAGAGGAGCAAGAATGTGCTCGAGTAAAGCTCAAAATAAAAAGAATAAACCACTTATTAATAATAACTCTTTTTAGTATAAGCAACTTAATTAACATTGTTACAAGCACTACAAGATATGCACATAGGGAGCTCGACTCACCTATGGTTAGACACGTCTCCTTGAGTCACTTGCGCTTCTCTCTCTTTTTCATTCACCTTAATGCCGTCGAGCTAACCACAAAAGCAAGGTAGAAAAGGCACATAAGAAATAGTCCAATTATTTGAACTAACACTTGCTATTGAAATTGCTAGAGACCTAATCTTTCAAAAAGCAGTTAGTCGAATTCAACACTTCTAATTGACCTACTTATAACATCTCCCTATTATCCTCTTCAGGAACTTTCTCCGCTCATCAAGGACAATCCTTTTCATTTTTATTGGCTAAATTTCCTTATTTTATCAATATCCTCTTCAGGAACTTTCTTCGCTCATCAAGGTCAACCCTTTCCATTTTTATTGGCTAAATTTCCTTGTTTTATCAACTTTGTCAGTAAGAACCAATGGAGAGAGACGTCTTCTAACTAAGTAATTACTTAAGCATGCAAATGGGCCCACATAGTATTTTCACAATAACATTTTTTGATGGTTTAGGTCCTCAATTGTAGGACAATACTCCTAGCTCTCTTCAAGTTCAACGCATTTAGTAAGCCAACAATATATGCCAAGTGCACGAAAATGGAAGACTATTGCTCCCCCTATGAAGCAAATCATGTGAAGCTTTCATTAGAGGTATAGAAGTTGCAAAGACTATTGCTCTTGTCACACCTTGGCTTCTCGAGCACCTACAAGGCCCTTTTGGGCACCCTCAAGGCATTGCAATAGAGTTACTTTTTCATTTGTTTCAAGGTTTCATTGAGTTCATAGGTCTACAAGTCTGAGAAGAGAAAGGGGGCATCACCATTGAAGCTCCTGTGCTTCATATATCATCATAGACCTCTTGTGGCTACTTGAGACTTCTTGTGTGCCTCCCTGAACACATGGTAAAGCCCTGGAGCACCCTGAATCAGATCAACAGAAGCAACAAACCCTCCAACCAGGTAGCATGAATTTGCGCCGATTCTTAGTAGCCCGTGGACAACACATCTTCAACTTGTTGATGATCCTGTCATACTTCCTAATCATTGTGGCAACCTTGGCAATGATGCTTGACATGCTTTGAAGCTTGCCAAGCCTTGAGTATTAATGTGAGGCCCTGTAGTACAATTTTGAATCAGTTTACATCAGCTTACAGACACCTGCCTATTGATGACCGTTTGTTGGGGGATGCAAAGCATATGTTTTGCCATGATCTTGGACTGATTTTTGGGCTGAAAAATCACATTTTTCAACAGTAAATCACTGCTGTACAATAGTGGGATGAAGCCTATTACTTCATGTTTGCCTTTGCTACTTTCAATTAGGACATGCTTGGGAGATGTACTTTGATGTATTGATCATCAGGGATCAACTGTGAACTTGATATTGCTTCGGATCATTGGCTGAGCTTGAGCTCCTCTTTGTAGCACTTGAATGTTAATCTTTGGATGTACTTTGGTATGCACCTCACTTATGTTTGATCAGTCTTGACATGCTTGGCTTATGCCATCTCTATACATGCTAGTTACATTGTCTTGGAGTTGATTGCTACTGCGGCTTACTTGGGCTTGACATTTGATTGCTCGGGCTTGGCTATTTCTTGGCTTGCTAGAGTTACAGTTTGGATGTACTTGATGTCTACAGATGCTATGTATGGATGCTATGGAGTCTATATACTCGGGATGTCTCATTGATGCTTGATCTTGGACACTTGTCACTGGTGCACTCTTATCTGCTTTGTTCGAGCTTTCTTGCTTAACATTTACGGCTTTTGTGCTAATGGGAGCGTCTTGATACGCTTGATAGACATAGAGCAAGTGGGTTATGCTACTTGAGCATTCAGACACTTGAGACTAGGATCTTCACTTTGATGTTGCATGGTTGATATGCCATGGTCCTCATAGATATATTTGGGTTGATTTGGGCTTTACACTCCTTGAGCATATACCTATTTGTATCAGGTCTTGCTAGTGTTGTGTATGCTTTGTCCTATTACACAAGGGGTGTGTCGGCTTACTGACGGATTCATTTGACATGCTTGGGTGTTTGCTCGATGTCTGTATGATAGTCACTTGCTGATTTATGTCCGCTTTTGATGTTGGTTATGCTTTGACAGTCAGTGGTTGACTTGGTGCATTCATTTTGCCTACAGTTTGCTCTCATTGTACATGGCTATAATTTATTATAAGAAGCAAATTTTCATGGACTATGATGTATTTTTCATGCTGAATCATCTTGGATTTATATACTTTTGATGGTATTTGGTGGGTAACATCATTAGCTATCAGTTCGTGGTCATTTTACCTTGGTTTTGGTGGTAATTTGATTATCTACATAGCAAAAAATAGCAAGCACTTTTGAATTGTTTGCACCATTTTGGACTGCAGTATGGCATCTTCTTCCACTGATAGTGCTATCTTCAACATCACTAAGCTTAATGGTACAAATTATGCCTATTGGAAGAGCCAAGTTTGGTAGGTATTGGTGCAGAAATCACAGATAAAGCCACTAAGGATGGGTGGCGAGCAGCCTAAAACTATGACTGATGACGAATGGATGGAGCTTGATAAGTTATGAAAGTCCACCCTCATCTTGTGTGTCACTGAATAGGTGCATTATAATATGTTGAGGAAGCACAGAGTGCTTGGTAGCTTTGGGATAAGATCAAGAATCTCTATGACAAGAAAAGTCCAACAAGTCAGATGTATTGGCTGAAGCAACTTATGGACCTATGCATGAAGGAGAATATGACGATGTTTGCTCATTTGAGCCAGTTCCATGCTATTCTCAAGAGCTTGACTTCACATGGCATTACCTTCAATGATAAGATTACTCCATTGTTTTTGCTTGGGACTCTAAGTGAGTCATGGGATGTATTCCGCATTGCCTTATGTACTCCTGCTACTACATTGAACTTGCCTAATGTAGAGAGTGCTCTTCTGTAGGAAGAGATCAACCATAAAAACTTGGATGACTCTCGTGTGTCGTATGCTTTGATTGTTAGAGGTAGAGATGGTACTGGAAAGAATAGCCGTGGGAATGGACGTGGCAGAGACTCTCAAAAGTCTAGGTGTAAGTCACATGGTAAGTCACGCAATAAGTCTCTTGAAAGAAATGCTAATGTGACATGTTACCATCGCGGTAAGAAGGGCCATATATGTTGACAGTGTCATGAGTTGCACAATGAGAAGTGCAAAGAGAAAGGGAAAGACAAAGTACAAGAAAAGTCCTCAGATCGCAGCATGGTGCATGCGAAATCTAGTGTGAAAATAGAGGAGATAAATGTTATGCAAACTGAGGACTCCGATGGGGAGTACATACTTGCAGCTAGTTCTTGTGATGCTATGCCGTTGACCAGGTTCACTCTATGTATGCGCAATGCTGGATTTTGCATTTTAGTGCTTCATTTCATGTTACACCATGTCGTGAGTGGTTCCATTCCTACCACACTATCTTTGGTTCAATTTTCTTGGGTGATGATAGGTCACTTGCTATTGTTGGTATTGGGGATGTACGGTTGTAGTTCTCTACTGGTAGTACTTTTCTATTATGTACGTCATGTACCTGTGCTTATATGCAGTCTTATGTCTACAGGGCAGCTTGATGATGGGTTTCATGTCTCTTTTGGGGATTGTGCCTAGAAGATCACACGTGGCAGACGTGCTTGCTAGCGGTACCAAGGTTAGTAGCCTCTATCCTCCTGTAGTTGATGGGTCCTCTGTTGACCATGTTTTGTCAATAGGTTCCATCCCACATGTATCTGTTTGGCATGTCCATTTGGGTCACATGTCCTTGAAGGGAATGAAAATGCTTTCTGGTTTGCAGTACTTACCGCCCCTTGACTATGCATGTTTTGATTCATGTGAGCATTATCTTTATGATAGACAGACTAGGAATACACATAAGAAGTCTGGTAGGGCACACATGAGTGAGCCCTTGGCATTGGTACATTTGGATGTCTGTAGGCCCATGCCCTATTAGTCTATGGGTGGTGCAAAGTATTTTGTGACGTTTATTAACGATTTTTTATGTAAAGTTTGGGCTTATCCCATTGAGCTTAAGTCAAGTGTCTTAGTTGTGTTTCAGAGATTGCTTGTATTGGTTGAGAACCAGATTGGACATAGGCTGAAATGCCTTAGGACTGATAATGGGGGAGAATATGTGTCACATGCCTTTGAGCAGCTATGTGATGAGAGGTGTATTAAGCGTCAATTACCCGCCCCCTATACCCCACCCCAGAATGGTTTGATTGAGCGGATGAATAGAACTATCTAGGAGCATGTATGTAGTATGCTTAGCTATGCAGGCCTACCACAAAGCTTTTGGGCTGAGGCAGTCAATAGAACTGTGCATATCATAAATAGGTCACCTTCTAGTGGTTTCGAATTCTAGGTTGTCAAGGAGGAATGGATTGGGAAACCTTCATCTTATGCTCATCTATGTGGTCTTTAGATGTGAGGCATTCTGCCATGTGCCCAAGGATAAGCATACTAAGTTGAATCCTAAGAGTGTCAAATGCATTTTCCTTGGCTATGGAGATGCATGGAAGATAGGTTACTGCCTCTGGGATCCACACCATAGCCATGATGTAGTCTTCCATGAAGACAAGATACATAGGCAGCCTGAGAAGGTGGTAGAGACACACATGGTTATATTCCAATAGAAGCCATGTGCTCCAGTATAGCCTGCACAGCTAGTTGGACAACCTACAACAGTAGTTGGTATCCATGGCCAGGATGTTGGACATGCAGCAGGAGCGTGTAGTGAGATGGTCTACTAGAGATAGGCGTTCGCCTGATAGATTTGAGCCCCCAATGCATTATGTATTGGTTACAGATGCATGAGAGTCTATCGCCTATGATGAGGTTATGTGTAGGGGTGATAGTCACTTCTGGGAGAGGGCTATGTAGCCTGAGATGGATTCCTTGCGTAAGGATATGACTTGAGATTTGGTTGCATTGCCTAAGGGCAAGAAGGCTTTGCGATGCAAATGGTTGTACAAGCTAAAAAGTATCCTTGGGCACCCCAAGCCGGCTTATAAGGCAAGACTTGTTGCTAAGGGTTTTAAATAGGAGCATGGAGTTGAAATTGATGAAGTCTTTTCTTCTATGATTAAGATGACCACCCTACGCTTGGTTTTGGCCTTAGTCGCGCAGCTTGACTTGGACATGTATTAGATGATGTCAAGATTGCATTCTTGCATGGGGATTTGCATGATGAGATTTACATGGAGTAGCCTAAGGGTTTTGCAAAACCTGGTAGAGAGCACCTAGTGTGCAAGTTGAAGAAAAGTTTTTATGGCTTGAAGTAGGCACTTAGGGAGTGGTATCATAAGTTTGATCCCTTTATGCAGTCACAAGGCTACAATAGGAGTGCTATGGATCCGTGTCTTTACTCAAAGTAAGCTCGTGATGGCTCATTGCTTATTTTGGTACTTTATGTGGATGATATGCTGATAGCAGGGAAAGCTCATGGTGAGTTGGATGCTCTTAAATCTCAACTGAAGAAGATCTTTGAGATGAAAGATTTGGGACAAGCCTCTCACATTCTTGGTATGCGCATTAAGTGCGACAAGCATCAGGGACTACTCTACCTCTCACAGAGGGAGTACATTTATAAAGTCCTTGAGCATTTTCGCATGCAAGACATGAAGCCTATTGGTTGTTCATTACCTTCTGTGAAGGTCTCACAGGCCGATTATCTGCAGACAGATGAGAAGAGGACTGAGATGGCCAAGATCCCTTATGCATCAGCCATGGGCAGTTTGATGTATGCCATGATAGTCACTTGTGCAGATATTACCTTTGCAGTTGGTGGTGTGGCACACTATATGCCGTGAAGGGTATCATGAGATACGTGAAAGGCATAGCAGATATGTGTATTTTCTATGGTAGCTAGGATATAGGAGTTGTGGGATACACAGAATCCGATTATGCAGGACATGGAGCTAGTAGGAAGTCCACTTCTGGCTATATATTCACCTATGTTGGAGGTGATGTCTCTTGGATGTCCAGGGTTCAAAAGTATATGGCTCTCTCTACCATTGAGACTGAGTATGTTGTAGCCACCACTGAGGCTTGCAAGGAGGCTATATGGTTAGGCCATTTGGTTTATGACCTTGGGATTGATACTATACCTACGTTGCATTCGAATTCTATGAGTGCTATTCAGCTAGCTAAGAATCCGGTCTTCCATGCAAAGATGAAACACATTGAGGTGAGGTATCACTTCATACGTGGGGTCATGGAGGATAGGTCTATTTACCTTGTCAAGATCTCCACTAACAAAAATCTTGCAGATCTGCTCACAAAAGCCTCACTATTAAGCACTTTGCCTTTGCCTTCCTCAGGAGATTGATGGGCGTTGGATGAGATGACGTTTTTCCTCATCCTGTTGTACATGTGTACATTATATTGTCTTTTCTTTTTTCTTTTCACTCCTCACTGGGACAGATTTACCTTTAAGTGGGAGATTGTTGGGGTTAAAGGCACCTTCATCTAGCAGCCTGTGTATTACTACACTAACAGTACCCGCCACTACACACTACAGGTGTCGGGCGCCCGTCACTATCACTTTTATTCTTTATTCTTTTAGTGATAGTTTGAATAAAGGAAGGTCGAGTTACACATTGTGATTGTTGGAGTTTCCATTTTGTGTCTCTCTCTTTCTTGCTCTTGGTCTCATGACATAGCTCTTCCAAGCAAGCTTCGATCCTTCTCACCTTTTATTTACCCAATATGTTAAGGTTTTAAGTGTGGGGATGCATCCTTGCACGTCTATTTTGTATAAACTCATACCAATGCCTTGTATGGATCTTTGATAGCTGTTATTTATTTTTTGTGCCCTACTGGGGTCCTTTCCCTACCCACCCATCCTATTACACCCTACCTCTAGGATGTCCCCTTTCTTATTTCAACGGTTTTTTATTTTTCAATCCTTCCATGTGAATGCATCCTTACTTCACATAAATTGGAATGAGATATCACAAGCCTATTAATCACTTTGAACCAATTAGTTTTTCCTTTTACAACCCCCTATTCTGGGTCACGATTAATTCCACATTAATTTTTGAAGGATTTACACATTTTTAAGTGATCTTTATCATCTTCTGATGCATTCCATCTCACACTTGTGTAAGGTGCCCCCCATCGGCTGTCTAGGCATGCTTTTAGCTATCTATCGAGAAATGAATCTAAGCGTTGCTGCCTGGGACTCCCATGGAATGTTCTCGGTTTTGTCACCTAGGGTTTCCCGAATGCGCCTCGCAACAGAACGTCACAACCAAACCCACTAGGATCGACCTGAAATTTGGGCTCCTAGTGGCCGAGGTCTCCTAATAGCATTCTAGTGTCGGATCCTGGATATCCTACTTTACGCAGAGATACCCAAGCCGAAGTAGAACCATGCCCACTTGGTTCAAAGAGAATGGGAAATGAGAGGGATGCGCTGCTTGACCTCTCTGCCCGTAGGGAATAGTCCCATTCTGGTTCTCTAAAACAGCATGAATCGGGGTTCTATCCTAACAATTTCTTAAGTCAAAGATGGTAAAACCTTGTGGGAAGCCTCCTAGTTTCCTCCCAATTCTCTGGGACCACCCTAACAGACCCGTCGGGGGTTCCACCCACTCGCTTCCCTCAATAGCTTTAGTTTTCTAATTAGGTTCTACCACATTTATGTGTGACACTTAAAGTCATCTTCATTAATTAATTCTTTTAGGGAACGGGGTTCGTTCGCATAACTTACATCACAGACACGAAAATAGAGCAAGCAAAATAAGTTCAAACAAATTCCTTAACTTATCTTCACAATAATCTTTGTCTCCTGCCCATACAGGAGAAATTATATACCACTTTTGTTCAACAGAAGTAACTGGTCCAAATCACATGGCATCATAATTCTATCCTTTATCTAGAATAGAATATCCCAACATGCCTAGATGTTGGGAGCCACGGAGGTCTTCAACTCCATTCTAGACCTAGCAAGGGGTATCCAGAGCTCCACTTGACCCGCAAGCTGTCTAGGAGCGAAACATCATTTCCATGGTTGGTCTTTTCACCACTCGATCTTTAGCCCATGAATCTAGCAATTCCCTCTTTGGGTTGATTCGTGATGCGATCATGGAGGTGATCCACCCGTGCAATATATCCTTCCTTAATTAAATCCTTTAGGAATCCAACACAACAAGGCATTCAGCCCTAATATCATTTTCTAAGAAAACATTCCTTTATCCCCATGGCAACTTGTCATCACAGACCCTTGCCATGCATTTACCATAAATCACAAGCACTTGGAACAATCATCCAAACAACAAACTAACAACCAGTGGAATGTAAAAACATTTAGGATGTTGTTTGATCAACCAACAAAAAACCAATTGTATTCTTCCCAAACAATGCAAGAATAGTCGCGATGACATTTCCATTGCATACCTGCTCTCCCCCTTGGGATCAAAGAGCGATTTTATGAAAAATTTACTTAACACTTGTATGCACAATTTTTAATGTCATGATTATGCCATTCATAAACCCTAACCAATTCTTCCTTGTAATTGCTCTATCAACGAATAAGCCATATGCAACTAGGTGCGATTAACTGTCCTTGATACATGCACTTTGCAAGCTTGATCTTTTGAATACGTGAGATGAAATTTATCCCTTTTGATGACCTATACTCATGCATCATAGTATGGGGCCTAACCTATCTCATATGAGAATCAAAACAAACATCTATCAATTTGGAAATACATTACTTACGACTGGTACCACAGTTGGATTGACAATGATGCCTTCGTCCAAAGCTTCATTGTTGGTTATGGGATTGCCATCTGCATGCAACACTCTTCGCTTGGGGGCCATTGTCCACAAGTAGATTCGAGAAATAAAGAAGGTGGAATAGATTTGAGATAGGAGAGCGTAAGAGAAGATGGCTTAGTTGAAGACCGGGATAGGGAAAAATTGAACTAACTCTCTCCTTTGCAGCCTCTCGGGATAACTCCTCTCTCTCTCTCTCTCTCTCTCTCTCTCTCTCTTTCTCTCTCTTTCTCTCTGTCAAGCTCCTTCTCGTAATCTCTTGGAGGGGTATCCTTCTCTCTACCTATCTCTCGTAGCCTCTCGGGGTCTCCTTATGCTGCTTGTGCTTCCCCATGCCTCATATTTATAGTGAATTAGAGAAGAGGCTTGTGGTTGAGAAAAGGAGCTCTTTGTGGAGGGGGATCTTGGAAGAATTAGCGATCTGATGCTCAGATCATAAATCTGATGGTTCCATTGGCTCCGAAAGGTAGGTAAAACCTCGAGACACTTGCTTAGAAAGCTCTCAGTTCACTCCTTCTTTTCTCTATTCGATGTGGGTTTTCTATCTGTAGACTGCGATCACGGCGCGCACGATTTTGCAAATCCCTCTCTTTATTTTTTTCTTTTTATAAAATCTCCAAAATTAACTAAAACATCACTTGTCTTTTCTTTTAAATGACATCGAGTTCTAAAAATATCCATATCTTTTTAAGATAATATCTAAAATATCTAGAATATGCTAGTTTTGCCTAAAATCTAATATTTTTGGACCATCCAAACTATACACATTAATACTAGTGATTAATATAGCTCATAAGTCTCATTCACGTTGTAACTTTCGTAAAGGGTGGTTACGGTCCTTGTCAATCCGAGAAAAATATCCGATTTACGACTCTCGATTTTTTCAACGTATGTTTTTAATTAAATTAAAATTCCTTAATTATTAACGTTACTTAGTTTTTTTACTTTAGTTAGTAATCTTACTAACTTATTAATTAACTAACTAACTTTTGAACTAACCAACTAAAATTTTAATTGTGTGGAAATATTACAGCTTGTGTGGTTTGACACGTGCCCCCAGCATTCATTTCACCCTCATGTTTTTATCCATTGCTCTGCACCTATCCCTGCTTGGGCCATGTGATGCAGGAAGGAGCCCATTTTGTTGTATTTTTTCATTTTTTAAATTGCTTCATTCCATCCCTACACCTATCCCCTAACCTACCCCCACCTAAGCCCTTTTCCCAACCTCCCTTCTAAGTGCCCCTTCCCCAACTCCTTGTTAGGCCCTCTTTCTTGCATTTAAACCCTCTCACCACCAGAAATAACACGTAGATAGCAAAACAAATCGATCGAACCTTGTAGACACACATCTTGCGGACTATGTTTCCATGCAAACCCATGCGTGCTATGCCTTATTTGTATGTTTGCTCCTATTCACGTGCGGGGATTGGATTTTCATGCTCCACATCCATGGGGCTTTCTTGTTGCCGTTCACACACAAGGATACACATTTCATCTTGTCTGTGCTGTGGAGCTACTACTCACATGCAACTAGTTTGAGCAAACGCCTTTATTAAGGTCAAATTTGTAAAAAAATACAAATTTCAAAGTAAAAAAAACAAAAATATTAAAAATACAAAACATCTCTTAATTTTAAAAAATCATTAAAAAAATTCAAACAAATAGACTCATGATGATTTTTTTTCAAAATTTAAAAATTACAAAAACTAAAAATAAACTAATTTTTTTGAAACATATAATATAATCATTAAGAATTTGATTAAAATATCAAAAAACCTTAAAAGTTAAAAAATATAAAATATATTTTCATATATTTGTTTATTTTTTCATTTAATAACACAATTGAAAAAAACCTATTAAAATTCTCATAAAAATATTAAAAATCAAAATCAAATAAAATTAACCAAAAAATAAAAATTCACCCACACATTAATATATGTGTTTATATTATTTTCTATTTTGGACAATTATGATTAGTTGAGGTTATTTATTTATTATTTTACAAGAGGTTAACTAGTTGCTAGTCATCTATTTGTTTATTTTTTCATGGATTTTTTTGGATGTCACGAGATTCGAGGAATCACATCCCTTCCATCATTGTCCAGTTAGAGCTTGCAGATGCCCCATACATTGCTAAGTTCTTTTCCCCCCCTTCTCCATGTGCACCCTCAAACACAATTAATTTGTAAATAAAATCAACCCGACATGCACCACAGAATGAATACAAGACACCCCATACTTTTTAATTAAACTCAACTTGACCAATAATTTGTAAAAGAAACCCACGTCGTTGCATGAGCATATTGCACTAAGGCTCTGTCTAATTTTGTAAATAAAAAATAAACCATCGTTGTCACATATACATGCACAAATGCGCTACTACAGACACATTAAATTGTTATAGAAAAAACCCCCATCATCACTCATGTGTGTGCTTTGCACTAAAGATCATATAAATATAACAATGAATTGAAGTTTAGAGACCCTTGTCGAGTAAAAGTCTAAGTGGGATTGGGTTATGAACTTTGATTCACCTTGCATTAAATGGGCAAATTAAAATGAATTGCTATCTAGGCATGCTATTTTTTGACCTAGTGGTCATAGACTAGAATGATGTAGAATGACTCCTCCATTCCTTTGAGAGTAACTTATCTCAATTTTGTTTGAATCTTTAAGGGAGAATAAAATAGTGAAGATATTATGCCCATCAACACTTTGCAATGTGCAAAGCAGTCAAAGATAAACTCATGAGAAGATTTTTAGGATTATAATACATATGTAAACCTTGATAAGCTTAGTTTGCTTGTCCTTAAGCACGTCCCCAATGATAATGTGCTTTATCTTTGCATGAAAGACAAGATTCTATGTCAATTGGATGGCACTTTGACTATCACAATGCAAAGCAACATACTTGGCCTCAATGGTAGATTACATCGACTGGATAGGGGCTTGTAATCCACAAATCTTATAGGGTTTGGACAATTTGGAGAGATGTGACTTCTCTCTCCGCATTTATAGCATTCCACTTTGGATCGTTGTCCACCACTATCTTCCTATGTAACTTTGGAAGGGGAACCTCCTTGGATAGAAATAAGGACCAAACCCTTTGGGCTTTAGGCTAATGTCTTGGGTTGTCATCTTGGATTTGAGTAGGTTAAACCTTGCTTCCTCACCTTTCTTCCTTTTGATGCATCTCGTACGTTGTTGAGATTCAGCAATCACACTCACTGACAGCCTCTTTGTATGGAGCTTCAGGGCCAAGGACATGCAAGCTTACCTATCCCATATGCACAGTGGTGCCTACTGTAGTTTCCTACTTTCCTATAAAGCATTGTACTTGCTTCCTTTTCTTAATGTAATGATAGTACTCTTTTCCTTCCAGTAAAGTGTCAGTGTCATTGTCCACACACAAGATTGTGTTTATGAGTTCAAGTCTCAATCTTGAAACCTAAGTCACTTGTGTGACAGTCAGTGTGTGAGTCTATGCCTACATGAGTATTCTTCCCGTCTTTGAACCACCATAGCCATGCTCTAGATCCGTGTTTCTCAACCTTAGAGAGGAGATGTCCTATGTGTGGTTCTTTCTTATGCGATAAGAGCAAAAGGCTTCAAGGGTGGTTGGCTTTGGGCACATTTAGTGGTTAAATGTCTCGGACACTTTCCACACCAAGTGTTTGATTGCATGACATCTCTTCCCACTCTTGTAGTGTTTGATAGGTTGACTGTATTCACTTTGAGTATCTGTAATTGTTTTATAATCACATCCATCAACCCCTTCTTGATGTTTGTAATTGAATCGGACAAGTAATCCTTCAAATTCTCTCCTCTCAGAGCACTTGGAGTAGGATTTTGGGGGGTGTTTGTAATCACCATCTAGATTGGTTGGCTAATGTACGGGAGTCTCTGTTTTAGTTCTAATTCAAAGCTCCTCTTTGGATTGTTAGCTGTTCATTCCAGTTGGTAGGGTCCCACTCTTGTTGTTGATTTTGCATTAGGGGAACTATTTGAGGCCAGTACTCTAGTGGTGGAACAATCATTTGAGGTACTGTCTACGACCACCGTAGATTCATTGCACCATATTGTAACACTACATGCATCAGAGGGTAGGGATAGAGAACAATCCCTGCAATTGCATTTGGTGGATATACTATTCCCAACATTGGAGGAGGTAGGACTCCTCTTCTGGAGGTCATAGACAGTCTTGCTTCAACTTCATCATATAGTCTTGCACGTTCCATTATAGTTTGCAAATTAGTTGGTCTTCTCAATTCCATGAACCTTGAATCTCTTGTTGTAGATCTCTTAGAAAAACTCCCTTTTGGATGGTTTCATCTAAGTTATGGTTGGTCAATCTCTTTAGTATGGATTCCATTGTTGTTAAGCATCTACACATATGTTAAGAAATTTCATTTCATAATAGGCCTCACTCCAAGAGAAAGTGGCAAGCACCCTTGGATAGAAAGCTAGTTGTGGAAAAGGTGGCGATGCCCCATAGTCTAAATCAATTGAACATTTTGTTGGTCCTTCTAGGGTATAGTTCTAACACCCCCTCCCTTGATGTGTTGTGTGCTCTTAGAGATTGTCTGACTCATACAATAGAGAGAAGATCTTCATTAAGTCTAGGTTTATAATTTATGGGCTACCTCCTTGGGTATGCCTCTTCATCAAGAGACACTCAACAACATTAGCAAACCAAAGCTGATCTTCATTGACAATCACTGAGGGTGATGCAAGCTTTCATCTTTACATGATAGGAATGTGAGTATGGGCTGACCTCTTTATTCATCAACAGAGCATGAGACAGAGGGTGGGACGAGTGACCAATCCTTTTCTCTTTAATTTAATTGAGAGATGAGCTGTGTGAATGGAGTGTTGCACACATGGGTTGGGCCTCTCAATGCACAAAGCATGATTTGTTCTATGCATGGTAATACAAGGTTCTTGCCTTCTCACACTGTATATTGGCATAGGGCGGAATGCACAATTGTACCATCAATTGTGCACAACGCATATAATCTTCACATTAGTAATAGTGAGGATTACATCAATGGGTGTCAGGATTTGGGCTTTTCTCCTATATTTATCAATAGAGTGTGAGACATAGGGAGAGGAAAATTGTGACTGACCTTGTATTTCAACAAACTGAGAGGTGAGGTTTTACAGACATTATGAAAATTGGTGATCATATACGTTATTGTTTCGCTATGCACACACAAGATGGGCCTTTGTAACCATAAGATGACACGTCACTCTATTCTATGCACTACATTACAAGGCTCCATGGCCTTCCTTCTTACACCTATGCCAAACTGAGTGGGATACACTAATGCACCATCAACTGTGCACGCTAGTATACTCCGTCTCTATGTCCTCAATCTTGTCAATTTCTAAACTTGGTGTTAGTTATGGGTTCCTATCATCTCTCTTCGAGTGATGTTCATATATGGGGTGAGTGTTCTATCATCCTCAACTTGAGTGATTGGTGAGATTGAGAGCTACATGTTTCATAGACAATAACTTGGCGATGTTTACCTATATGGGTGCCTCCCTAGGTGTTGCTACATAGTCCCTATCATATCGACACATGCCATCATGAGTTGTGATGTCCGCTATAGTCAATGCAACCCCTTGTAGAGACAATGAGCAACTCCAACATCTAGTGTACGAATGACTTTCAACCACGACCAACCATTGAATGGGCCAAGTATTTCTAGCTCTACTTTTGCTGGTATGTATGTATGTCATGTCATAAGTGTGGAGACACAAGGGGTTAGATCGTGTGTTAGTATGTAGGCTCCTGTTGATTATCCTAACCCATTATGTCAAGGTTTTAATTGTGGGGATGTGTCCCTACATGTCTATTTTGTAGAAACTCATAGCAATGCCTTCTACTAATCTTTGATTAATGCTTTTTTTTTTGCCCTATTGGGGTCCTTTCCCTACCTACCCATCCTATTACACCCTACCTCTTGGATGTACCCTTTTTTATTTCAACAGTTTCTTATTTTTCAATTCTTCCATGTGAACGCATCCTTGCTTAACCAAAATTGGAATATGATATCATGAGTTTATTTATCACTTTGAACAATTAGTTTTCCCTTTTTACAACCCCCGATTTTGAGGTAAGATTCAGTCGTTATTAATTTTTGAAGGACTTACACATTTTTGAATGATCTTTATCATCTTGTGATGCATTCCATCATGCCCCTGTGTGGTTTGACACGTGCTTCCAGCATTCCTTTCACCCTCATCACGGCAAATGTTTTTATCCCTCACCCCACACCCCACACCCACACTTGCTTGGGCCATGCGATGTGGGGAGGAGCCCATTTTGTTGTATTTCTTCTTTTTTAAATTGCTTCATTCCATCCCCACACCTACCCCCACCTAGGCCCTTTTTCCAACCCCCCTACTAAGCCCCCCTTCCCCCACTCCTTGTTAGGCCCTCTTTCCTGTGCTTAAACCCTCTCACCATCAGAAAAGACATGAAGACATCAAAACAAATCCATCAAACCATGTAGACACACATGTTGCAGAATCTGTTTCCACGCAGGCTGGTGCATGCTATGCCTTATCTTTATGTTTGCTCTTGTTCGTGCATGGGCATTGGATTTTCATGCTCCCGCATCTATGGGGCTTTCTTGCTACCGTTCACACATGAGGACACATGTGTCATCTTGTCTATGCCGTGGAGCTACTTTCACATGCAACCAGTTTGGGTACACGTCTTTTTGTAAAAAAACAAAGTTTTCAAAGTCGAAAAGAAACAAAAATATTTAAAAATACAAAACATCTCTTTATTTAAAAAAAATCATTAAAATGCAAACAAATGGACTCATGATGAATAAATTTTTTCTTAAATTTAAAATTTGAAATTCACATAAATTTTTTTAAAAGCCTAATTAAAATTTGAAACATATAATAAAATCATTAAAAATTTGATAAAAATCTCAAAATACCATAAAAATAAAAAACATCTTTAATATATTTACTTATTTTTCCATTTGAAAACACAAAAAAAAGAAATCCTACCTAAAATGGTCATAAAATATTAAAAAATCAAAATAAAATAAAATAAACCAAAAAATAAAAATTCACCTACACATTCATACATGTGTCTCTATATTATTTTCTATTTTGGATAATTATGATTAGTCAAGGCCTTTTATTTATTATTTTACAAGAGGTTGACTAGTTGCTAGTCACCTATGTGTTTAATTTTTAATGAATTTTTAAAGATGTCATGAAATTCGAGGAGTTGTGTCCCTTCCATTATTGTTCCATTAGAGCCTACAGATGTCCCACACATTGCTAGGTTCTTTTTCCCCCCCTTCTCCATGTGCACCCTCAAACACAATTAAATTGTAAATAAAATTAAAGCAACATGCACCACAAAATGAATACAAGACATCCCATACTTTTTAATTAAAATCAACTAGACCATTAATTTGTAAAAATGATCCCTACATGCATGTGCACATTGCAGTATAACTCCATATAATTTTGAAAATTAAAAATAAACCCTCGTTGTCACATATGCATGCACAAACACGCTACAAAAACATTAAATTGTAATAGAAAAAACCCCCACCATCATACATGTGTGTGCTTTGCGCTAAAGATCATATAAATATAACAATGGACTGTAGTTTAGAGACCCTTATTGAGTTAGAGTCTAAGTGGTGTTGGGTTGTGAACTTTGATTCACCTTGAAAGTGGTGAATTAAAATGAATTGCTATCTAGACGTGCTATTATTTGACCTAGTGGACATATACTAGAATGACTCCCAAAATCCTTTGAGAGAAACTTATCTCAAATTTTGTCCGAATCTTTAAGGGAGAATAAAACAGTGAAGATATTATGCCCATCAGCGCTTTGCAGTGTGCAAAGCATTGAAAGATAAACTCATGAGAAGATCTATAGGGTTATCATACATATATACACCTTCATAAGCTCAGTTTGCTTGTCCTTAAACATGTCCCTAATGATACTGTGCTTTATCTTTGCATGAAAGACAAGATTCTATGTCAATTGGATGGCACTCTAACTATCACAATGCAAGCCAACATACTTAGCCTCAATGATAGATTACATCAACTACAGAAGGGCTTGCAATCCACAAATCTTATAGGGTTTGGACAATTTGGAGAGATGTGACTTTTTGCTCGGTATTTATAGCATTACACTTTGGATCTTTTTCCACCACTATCTTCCTTTATAACTTTGGGAGGGGAACCTCCTTGGACTGAAAGAAGGACCAAACCCTTTGGGCTTTAGGCCAATGTCTTGGGTTGTCATCTTGGATTCAAGTAGGTTAAACCTTGCTTCCTCATCTTTCTTCCTTTTGTCATGCATCTCTTTTAGAAAGGAGATGTCCTATGTGTGGTTCTTTCTTATGCAATAAGAGCAGAAGGCTTCAAGGGTGGTTGGATTTGGGCACATTCAGTGGTTAAGTGTCTCGCTTGATGGCACTTTCCACACTAAGTGTTTGATTGCATGACATCTCTTCCTACTCTTGCAGTGTTTGATAGGCTGATAGTGAGTGACTATAACTGTTCTATAATCACATTAATCAACTCCTTCTTGATGTTTGTAATTCAATCAGACAAGTAGTCCTTCAAATTCTCTCCTCTTAGAGAACTTGGAGTAGGATTCTGGGGGGTCTCCGCAATCACCACTTAAACTGGTTGGGCTAATGTACATGAGCCTTTGTTTTAGTTCTGATTTAAAGCTCCTATTTGGATTGTTATGTATTCATTCTAGTTGGTAGGGTTCCACTATTGTTATTGATTTTCCATTGGGGGAACTGTTTGAGGCCATTACTCTGGTGGTGGAACCATCATTTGAGGTACTGTCTATGACCACTGTGGATTCATTGCACCATATTGTGGCACTACATGCATCAGAGGGTAGGGGTAGAGAACAATCCTTGGAATTGCATTTGGTGGATATACCATTCCCAGCATTGGAGGAGGTAGGACTCCTCTTTTTGGAGTTCATAGACAATCTTGCTTCAACTTCATCATATAGTCTTGCACGTTCCACTAAGTTTGCAAATTAGTTGGTCTTCTCAAATTCCATGAACTTTCGAATCTCTTGTTGTAGGTTTCTTAGAAAAACTCCCTTCTGGATGCCTTTGTCCAAGTTATGGCCGGTCCATCTCTTTAGCATGGATTCCATTCTAGAGACATATGCTTCTACCTATTCTCTCGAGGATTGGCTCAAACTCATGAACTCCCCACATATCTACTATTAGAAATTTTCACACTTAAATTTGGTGAGAAAGGCCACCTTTAGTTCTTGGTTGCATGTGTTGAAAGTTCTGCCTACTTGTCTGTCATACCACATCAACATTGCACCTTTGAAAGTGGCAGGAAATATCTCCAACCAATTCATCGGGGTTCTGGCATTGTTGACCACAGAGGCTATCATGTACTCAGCTACATGAAGATCGGGATCTTCATTGTATTCACTAGCTTACCATTAATATTTCTAGGATAGATCTGGTTGGGAAGGGAACCTTGATTCACCATTGGGACTTCTGTGAAGAGTTCCATAAAGGGCGTCAAAGGAGGCTTCTTTTGCTAGCTTGTCCTCAGCTTTGATTTTTTCCTTCTCTCTTCTCATGTACCTCTAGATTCATTTTAGTATTTGTCTCTTTATTGCGTCATTCATCAAAGAGTTGGATCCATCCAATTTGTCTATGCTCCACAGAAGGGAAAAAGAGCGACTTTAGTCTTTGGAAGACTCTCTTACCAATATTTCTTCCACTTCTTTATTTTCACAATCTCTGAATTTTACTTTTATGCCACTGCTGTAGAGGGGAAGGTATTCTATTTTGAAGGTATTAAAATTCATTCTTTTGAGAATTGCCATATTGCTATCGTTTTGGTAGTATCAACTTCAGAGGGTTTCAATGGCATAAGTTGTGAAAAATACTCTATCTACTAGCTTCTCGTGGGTTGCCAATCAGACAAGCAGAAGGTTGTTAGTGCACTAAGCATCCCATGTGTCTTGCTATTGTGCAGACAACGAACAAATCCCAGCTCATTTTCTTCTTATTCTTGTGGATCTCCACTGATCATGACTTCTAGAGCTTCTTCACAATCTCCCACTGAATAATATTTGGAAACTCTTCAATGAAAGCCAAATCTTCCATTGATGTTCATTCTCTCTATTTTTGCTTCTTCAGTTTTCTTCCAAATAGATGACTCCAAATAGATGACACAAAAATGCAGGTCTCTATTGCTTTGTAGGTAGGGGGAACAGTATCATTGTGCTCTTGGCATTGGGGAATAAGTCTCTTGAAGAAAGTGGCTTTTCCCATGAACTGTACCAATTCTTTTGTATTACTTTGAATTTACAATCTTTTGTGCTTTTTCTCTTCAACAACATTGTTTCCTTCATTTCTAGCCTCCTATAGGTGCTTGTTGATGGCAATATTCCCCCGTTTTGCATCAAACATGGAGCTCTCTAGTGAATACCAAAGAAATGGGAAAAATGCTACAAAAAAATCTATCTGGTCACACCAACAAGCTTGTTCTTCATGCTTTTAGGAAGCAATAGGAAGAAAAAGAACACTGGAATATGAATTCTCTAGGTAGCATCATAAACAATTCCTCCTACAGATTTATTGCAACTTATTCTTCATATCCACAAACTACGAAGGAAATTAACACAAATGAATGCCCAATATTGAATAGAAACCATAAAGTGTCTTTTTCAACCTACACACATGATTAGGATAATCAAGATGTACATAACCCTTTGTTTGTTCCATATACACTTCCTCAATCGGATCTCCATTTGAAAATGCATTTTTGACATCCATTTGCCAAAGTTTTAATCCCCCAAATGTTTCCAAAGAAATGAAAAATTTCTTGTTTTCCATTATTGCAAGTGGGCTAAAAGTTTCCTCATAACCAAGGCCATATTGTTGTAGATAACTTTTACTAATCAACAGTGCTTTGTATCTCTCCAAAGATCCATTTGCTTTGCATTTCACTTTGTAACCCCATTTGAAGCCAATGGTATATTTCCTTCAGGGAATCTGACCAAATCTCAAGTGTCATTTTCAACCAATGCAGCATACTTTTCATCCATAGCTGCACACCAATTTTCATCAACAATTGCTTCGTTGAACTTTGTCGACTCTTTATGACCCATTACTTTTGTCATGTAAGTAAAGTGACTTGGCTAAATATTCACTATAAATGAGCCTATCAATAGGATTTTTGACTCTCTCCTTTGACCTTCTCAACTGTGGTGCACTATGAGATTCCCTCTCATAAGGCAGTACATACCTATTTTGCCTAACTCTAGATGTAGTAATTAATGGTATACCAAGTTCATTGTCTAAGCTGTCACTCCCAAGTGACTCATAACCATAATACAGTGGCGTAGTAACATCTTCAAACATTTTCCCTTTACCTTTACATAATCTCCCGCTCACTCACATATCTGTGTTAGTGGACGTAGAACCATGACTATGCAAGTGACCTACCCATGGATTGATAGCAGGGGACATATCACCTATAAACCCACTAATAATAGTACTATCCAAAGGATAAATTTGAGCATGAGTATTGTCTATTGGTCCATAAAAAATAACCACATCTTGACTACCATAATAAGAATCTAACTCATCAAACACAACATCTCTGATAACCAATGTCTCACATGTAGAAGGATTGTAGCATTTGTATGCTTTCCTATCATGTGCATAGCCAACACAGATAGACTTAATAGCCATCAGATTTGACTTTTTCCTCTTCTCATTTGGCACATGTACATAAGAAATACATCCAAAGACTTTTAAATGGTTGATATCAGTTTATGCCCATACAGTTTCTCATATAGTGTAAGATCATGAACACTAGTGGTGTAGGAGTCCTGCTTAAGACATGCACTACAGTCACAACTACTTCATCCCAATAATAGTTGGGAAAATTCTTCTCATTCAACATAGCTCTTGAAACTTCCATAAGCACTCTATTTTTCCTATTTGTCACACCATTCTATTGCAATGTATAATTGCATGTAAGCTACCTTTTAATGCCATACTTAGCAAGATACCTATCAAATTCATAAGAGACATACTCACCTCCTTCATTAGATCTTAAGCATGAGATATAACACTTCAAATCATTTTTAGCATGGTTTCTAAAATCTTTGAGAACATCTAGCACTTGATCCTTGTGCTTCAAAATATATAACCAAGTATATCTATTGAAATCATCAATAAAAGAGACATAATATTATGCACCACTAAATGATGCATTATGTGATGGATTCTAAATATCTAAATACACTAATTTCAATGGTCTAATGCTATTTCTAACATGCTTGAAAAATGGGAATCTTGCTTTCTTCCCAAATTGACAAGTAAAACATACATGTCCTGACTCCATGTACTTGAAATTTGGCAAACCAAGTACAATTTCCTTCTGTTGCATGGTTTTTAGCTGTTGTATGTTAATATATCCAATATGCGTATGCCATATTTCCACATCTCTAATTTCTCCACTATCATGAGCAAGCATGGCTTCCTTTGTTTAGGAATAGTAGCATCCAAGGTAAACATCATGCCATCCCTTTTTCCTTTTGTAATCAACTTGCAACCATTTCCATATTCTTCAATAAAATAACCATCTCTACTTAATTTGACTTGCAAATTTTGATCAGCCTAGCCATTTTTTCAACAGACAAGAAATTTTTAGTGATACAAAATACATGTAAAACATCATAAAGACTCTTTTTCTTTCCATCATGCATGACTAATGGTACAAAACCTGTATGCTTGATGTCATGTTGTGTATCATCACTTGTATATACATAGCTATGAGAGCCTACAGTCATCTCATTAAGCCACTCTCCATGTGGGGTCATATGATTTGAGGCATTTGAGTCAACGTACCATCTTTCATCAGCCTTGCCTTGCTTAGCTATATCATTCATCTATCATGGCAAATAACCTATCTAACTAATCATTTGTAGCAGTACTAGAGGATGCCTAGTTACCATGTTGTTTGCCTTTTGCTCTCATGTTCAACATGCTTTTTATGATAGTCTTGTGCAATATGTCCATACCTACCACAATAATGACAATATTTATCTCTATTCTAGATTGCCAAGAGTCACCTCTACGTCTAAGTGCTCAATAGATCCATATGTTGACCTTGTAAACCCATTTGCAACCAATAGCTTGCATTAACTCCCATGTGTCATTATCCATAAGTGTAGCCATTTCTTCATCCATAGCACAATCCTAATACTCATTATCCATTGCATTCTCAAAACAAGTGGGTTCCACATCTTGCACAACCTTGGCCATATATGCATAGTGATAAGCTACATAGCTATCATATGCCGATTGCTGCATTGGCTTTCTTACTCTAATTGACTTGCGTGGACTTGGATCACTCCTAGGTTCTTTAGTATCCTCTTGTGCCTTTCGTACACTAGGTGTTTGAATAGACAAAATCCTAAACTCCTCAATGAAGCTCTACTCGAAGCCATCTGAATTAGCATCAACATGAGAGAAACCTAATGATACATTTGTCATAATAGGTGAGCTTCCAACTTTCTCTTTACCATTTCTTGACATCTATGATATACTTGTGGAGTAACCTTTGACCTTAATCTACCACTCCAAGGTTTATCAATAGAACCATGACTAGGAGACTCCTGTGGTCCACTCAATATCTATGACTACTGACCTATTTTTTGCATAGCCACACTCTCATGCTCATCAACCCCAAGTGCATTCAGCACATTACTATACCAGCTACTCATTTCATTGAAAATAATATCCTAGCTAACTCTCAGCTCACATGTAACTGGTTATGATATCTATATCCCTTTTGCTGAAGAGAATATCCCACAAATACACATTTTTTTCATTGGGATCTAATTTACTACCCAACTCATCAAGAATATGGACATAAGCAATACATGCAAATACTTTCAGATGGGACAGATTTGTTTTATATCTATAAACTTCTCTTTGGGTGTCATTTTTGAGATCTTCTACAGATAAAACCAAATCTATCCTGTTCATAATGTATATAGTAGATAGAGACTTATGCAAACATGCTAGCATCCATTTCAGGTAGACTTGCATCGAGAGTACACAATCTACTAGCATTTTTCCCTTTTGCAATCAACCTGCAATTATTTTTGAGATCTTCTACATAACAACCATCAGATGTGAATTGAATATGCAATCCTTGTTCTACCATCTAGCCAACAAAAAACTAAGTTTTTTGTAATATTTGGTACATACACCACATCATCCAAGTACTTATTTTTACCAAAGAAACATGTCTAAGATGAGTAATGGGGTTAGTTGTATCATCCCAGGTCTCCACATAACTTAGAGACTCTGGATTGTGCATATTTGTAAACCACTTTCCATGAGAAGTCATGTGGTTAGAGGTACCTGAGTCTAGTACCATACATCATTCTTTGATGAACCATCAACATTCATAATATTCATAAAGTGTTGCATAACAAACAACTGCTTACTTCTATCATCTTTGTTTCTGCTCTATTGGATGCATAATTTCCTTGCTACCTTTTTCCATTTCTCATTTTAGCCTTCTTTTTGAAGAAATTTTAAGAAATGTGACATTTTTGACCACAATGTGAGTGCTCTTGCTATACCACCAAAATTTTGTTGCCTATTAGAATATGCAACTTACCCTCTTTAACTCCCCCTTTCTCACAATTGTCCTCCTCTATTTTGCTATGCATCATAACCTTGACCACGACCACCACGTTGACCTCTACCTTTGCTAGTAGAGTAAAATACCTATTCAGACTTGTTCTTGCTTTGAGAAGAAGAGAAATCCAAGACAAGGTTCTCCTCCTCAAGTATCAACATAGTAATCAAGTTTGCAAAATCAAGGATATCATCCCTCATTTTCATAGATGACTCAAAGCTCGTGTATTCATCTCCAAGTCCATCTAAGCATTCATGCACAACATCACCATCATGAACTACCACACTGATAGGTCCAAGAGCTTCCACAATACTTATTGTCCCAACAACATAGATCAAGTTTTTTCTGAATAACAAGTCAATGGGTGACCTCAAACACAACAAATGATGCTCAAATTTGCTTGATAAGCATCAATAGAATTAATCAAGTAAATACTTGCTGTCCAAACATTATACATCAAGCTTTTCCTAAATAATAGGTCAATGGTTGACCTAAAACACAACAAATGATGTTCAAATTTGAAGCCTTTAATGCTAGGAATTGGTTATTAAAGGTTTCCTTTTTGGGTTATCCATATTCCCATTAATATATTAGAATAAGGACATATGTATAACTAAACCTACAAGTCATCAGCTATAACTTACCTAGTTGCTATAAAGTTGTGGTGTTGTGTATCAGTCCATGTGCATTTGAGAAAGGTCTACATGGGGTGGGAAACTACATTATCTTAAAAGTTGTGAGAGGAATCCATTTGCAATAGTTGATAGTGTGGGTGAAAGTGAACTATAACATTCATTGCTTTTCTTCAAATCACACTTACTTTGGAAAGGAAAGCAAACAACTTGATTGAACATAAGTACTCATTGAAAAACTTGTGTTTCACAAGTCAAATTTCTCATGAAAAGTATGAAAGCTTGGTTGAGCACAAGGCACAACTAGGGGTTCAAGCTATTGATTGAAGTTGAACATGACCTTTGTGAGACCGAAATAAATAAATCTAAGTCAACCCATGAGGATTAAGGGAACCCAATGCATAAGGACCAAGCATATAGTGCAAAGGCAAGACAAAAAAAAGAAACTTTCAAAAGATAAAAACAAATCCACATAATAGATGAAATTGACCTAGTCTTTTGAACCACATTGCGAGAACCATAGTCAAATAGCCCTTGCTAAGTGCCATCCCAATTGTCCCTTGAGGATGTGACTAGGACTATTCCTCTACCAAAATAGCATCAGCTAGTTTGGCACCTTCCGAGCAGCCAATGAATCTCAATGACATTGGAGCCTTTGGAAATATTCACTTCAATCTGTGCTATGGTTCCTTGGCAGTAGGAGAAGGGACAAAAATGCAAAGTGCTACCCACACATCACTAACATGGATTTAACACTGGTTATAAGAACAACCATGTGCTTCTGCTCATGAAGCATCCACTCTTGCAGAATCTTGGTCCAATTGATGTGAGAATGATCATCGACAAGGAAGAACATGGAGGCCACCTTGTTGGACACATTGAAGGTCTTCACCTACAAGTACATGGTCTCCAAAAAGAACTTCGATACATTTGTGCTTAGCCTTTTTCTCCTCTGACATACTACTAATATGGTATTCACCCAAAATTTGGGCCCAAACAACACCTCCATCTAAGGAATTGAAAGAAAAGTTGGTGGCTCACGATCACCACCCAAAGGCAATAGCAAGCACTCCTCAATGCACTACACCATAAGCTCATAATACAATCGACCTAGTTGTACCATTATATCTTGATTCAACTATGCAACGATGGCCTTAGTCATAGGGTGAATTAGTGTAGTGCATGGTAGGGAATGAGGTCTTTAGAAGCATGGACTTAACCCAAGGATGAAAATTTCTAGGCACTTAGGAAGGACATGCAAAAGTTTATCAAACACAAGCTAGTTAGCCACTAGGATTGCATAGAAGAGCAGATAGAAAAAGCAAGCAACACAACAAGTAAGAAGACAGTGAGAGAGAGCAAGCTGAACACAACAGTTTGCAAATGAACCCAAGGTCAAAAGAAAACTTTGTTTGTATGTTGTTGTTCCAATGAACAAAGCTTGAAAATATTGCACCAACGTATGTTTGCCACATCACCCACTTTTTCCATGATGAGCCATAGGTGTTGTCTACATTGCAAAGCATCGTATCACCACAAGAAATATTTCCCACCCAAAATAATGAGTAAGAGCCCTTTAAGACCTACCATGTAAGCCATACCATCTATAACTAGATGGATAGATCCATGTAGACATGAATATCCACTATCATTGAGAGTCTAGAGTTAAGTTATTTATCTCTGGATTGAAGGGTGGAAGAAGCTAATAGGACATATCCGTCAAAAGGAACATGTACACTAGCCCAACCACATGATAATATTGCAACCAAAACCCATTAATGGTACGGGGAAGGAGATTACCCTAAATACCTAGGAGATAGAAAGAATTTGATCTAATACCACAAAAAACCTAAAACATGCCACTCCATCCAAATTTCAACTTTCCTACAAGCTTCCCCATTCCGGTATTAAACACCAAAACTACTAGGTCTCATTCAAATAAGAGCCTCTTGGATAAGGAACCAGTTTGATGTTTCTATTGTAGTTGGGGACACCTACCTGCATGCTGGGTACCAAAAATTCTAGTGGAGTGACAGATTTTAGCTCAAAGGTCAATTTCTATGGAGAAAGACTAGTAGCCACTTTATAAGAAGTACGATAGGCCCATAATGCGACCAAGAGTTTGTTGTCCCAATCTTTTTAATGATTTTCCACCAGGTCTATAAGAATTTTACACAAGGTTTTGTTAGTGAAATCAGCCAATCCCTATGCCTGAGCATAGTAGTGGGAAGATTTCTTATGAATCACTAGAAAGAAGGCCGTTGATCACCGTATTAATGAAGTGACCTCCCTGATCACTCACTAGCTCAATTAGAGAGCCATACTGAGCAAGTATGTTTTTAAAAAGACAAGACGGTTTTGATTTGACAAATTTATCTTTTAACACCCATGCCTCCACCTACTTTAAAAAGACAACATGGTACTTATTCTTGGTGTGGGTTGCTGCTCCTTGATCAGGGCCAATGAAATCAAGGCTTCACTTTTTGAAATTATTCCAAAGGAAGAATCGGGTGGAGCATTAGCCTATCCCAAGGTAGAGGTTTCCCTAGTTGCATGACAAGAATCACATTTGTAGACGCCCTATATCTCCATGCATAATAGCCACCATAATTGGATCTTATGGATTGTTACTTCTACCAAGAAATGACATCAGAGACACCTTGATGAGCCTTATCCATGACAACTTCCTACTCCATTGACATCACTAGCCTCACATTGCCAAGTCATTGCTATGCTAATGTAAAATGACCAATAAAAAATCCCATTAGTCACCAAGAAAATAGATAATTATAGAGCAAGCCATGACCCATGTAGCTCCATAAAGCAATTTGAGTAGGTATGTGAGGCACACAACCTCACTATTGATGATAAGAAGGCCTAGGCCTTTGGCCTTTGTTTGAGTGACAAGGCTAGAATATATGGTCCACAAGACTAGATGAGAATGAAAAAGGGCCTATTCATCATGTGGTTCATTGAAGCTAGATATGGAAACAGCCTCATCATATGGCTCATGAACCTATAGCAACAAGAGGAAAAACATATACAAGAATATGTCTCCAAAGTGTGAAGCTTGTATAATGAATCTCACTTGTTGAGATGCCACATCCCAAGGATGTCTTAAAAGTGTTTGTTAAGAGAATTCAAGACAAATGCATCTATGAGGCCATGGTGAGTAATTCAACACTAGAAATGTCTAACTTGGATACTATTTTAGACGAGGCCATGCGCATGGATTATTAGCATGGAGAAAGAATTTGAGACAAGAAGGTAAAAACTAGAAGTGATGCTGCATCATCAAGAAGTAGCATAGAATTGAGCATAGCACAGGACCTCTTCATTGCGTTCAAGTAACACTAGAATAAACTAGGAAGGTTAACCAATGCCTTGAAGCAACCATGGTCTAATCAGCCAAACATTCAATGCATATATTGGAAACTAATGACCAGCTCCCATCTTAGTGTTTTTGACCTCCACAAATTTGCAAATTGTGGACATATTGAATAAGACACAACTTATTACCAAACATCTACTTACCCTATGGAAAAATATTTAATAATAATAATCCATACCCACAATAGAACACTTTGCTAGACCCCATTGAGAAAAAGCAGGTAGCAAAATGAGCAAAGATAAACCCATATAAGGATTAACTTGATCCCCAACTCCGATAATCACTCACCCTTCAAGGGTGCTCCTGCCCACTACATTGAGGAGACGATTGAGGAAGAGGAATATTCATACCAATACATGGCTTAGGATAAGGAGGGTAACACAGTTCTTATATTGTCTCCCCATAAAAATCATGGTTTCAGGGTGAGGAAGAGGAAGAGGACCAACTCAATGTAAAGATTCAATCAAGTGTTGGAATTATAGGCAACTAGGGCATGTATCCTCAAGATGTCCCAAAAAATTTAAGCTTTCCAAGGATCATCAATTGGACCAATGATGACCTGAATGGGGGATATCCCATATGTACCCTAACTATCCTAGGAGGAAGACCAACACAAGTAAGGCCATTGTCCCTTTGTACCTCTCATGCTCTTTAAGATAGAGGTGATTCATGATGACATGACATGATACCCATGCCTACCAATAACATCGCAAGGGCTCAAAGAAAGAATACTGGTGTTAGTACTCTAGGGTTGTTCATTGCACAAAGATGGAAGGAATCACTTGATCTCACACAACACAATGTGATGTTTAGTGCCATTACAAAGGAAGAGTTTGCACAATGGCTTCAATTTATGACCACATGTTCATTGATATTTAAAACAAGAATTTTTGATTGATTTTTGTTGTTTCTAAATGATTGATTTTTGATGGATTTAGAGTGATGTATGGTTGTTAATGGAAGTGTTTGAGAAATTTTTGGATAATATCGATTATGTTTTGGAAGTTCATGATGATTCTCAGTGGAGATATGAAGCTCTGTGATGTTCTGATAGGTTCTGATTGGTTATGTATACCTTCTGTATAGCTTTTGTTTTGTTCTGATTGTCTTCTGTATGAAGCATGGATTGACGATTGATGAAGATTGAGATCTTTTGGAAGCTTATTGAATATCTTTTGATAGTTTGGAATGGTTTTAGTATGAGTTATGAGGTTCTGATGACCTTCTGTAGACCTTTTGGAAGCTTATTGAATAGTTTTTGATAGTTTTTAAATGGTTTTAGTATGACTTGCCATCAACAAGCATTAAAAGAGGCTGAAAATGAAGGAAATGAGATTACCAAGAAGAGAAAAATTCAATGGATTCTTGCAAAGTTCCTTCTTCCATTGAAGAGTTAGAAATTCTCATTATCAAATCTACTTTCCAGAAGAAGTTCATCCCATAATGGCGGAAACATATCACCATCATGATGCATGCTCTATGTGGTGGACTATTTCCTCTTCCTCTTGAAGCAGCAGAAACTTGCATCTTGGTGGCAAAATAATTGGGAACAAAGTGAAGAGCAGAAACAGAGAGAATGACCACCCATGGAAGATTTGGCATTCATTGAGAACTTTCCACACATCATCAAGTGGGAAATTGTGAAGAAGCTTCAGGAGTCGTGGTCTGTGGAGGTTCACGAAAACAAGAAGGAAAAGAGTTGGAATTTGTTCGTGGATGCTGAATAGCAAGATACGTGGGATGCTTGGTGCACTGACAATCTTCTGTTTGTCCAATTAGCAACCCACTGGAAGTTGGTAGACATAGTGTTTTTCACAATATACATTGTTGAAACCCTCAGAAGATGGCATTATTATAATGGCACAACAACGATAAGAAGAATGAGTTTTGATACTTTCAAAATGGAATATCTTCCCCTTTGTAGTGGTTTGAAAGCTGAATTCAAAGATGTTGAAAAAAAGGAAGTAGAGGAGATGTTGGCCAGAGAATCCTCCAGAGACTGAAGCCCCCTCTGATACTATCCTCTTGAGTATAGACTAATTGGTTGGAGCCAACCCCCTGATGAATGATGCAATAAAGAGGCAAGCGTTAGAATGAGTCCAGAGGTACGTGAGAAGAGAGAAGGCAAAAATCAAAGCTGAGAACAAGCTTGCAAGCAGAAGCCTCCTTTGACGCCCTAAAAGCACTCTTTACAGAAGTCCCCATAGCAACTCAAGGTCCCCTTCCTAGTCAAATTCGTCCTGGAAATATTGATGACAGGCCAGCAAATGTAGTCCCATTGCCAGTTTTTAAGGGAGAGTACAATGAAGACCCTGATCTTCATGTAGCAGAATTTATGGTAGCATGTGTGGCTAACAATGCCAGAACCCCTGAGCATTGGTTAGAAATATTCCCCACCACTTTTAAGGGCGTGGTGTTTCAGTGGTATGAGAGACAAGCAGGAAGAACTTTTGGCACATGGGACGACCTGAAGTTGGCCTTCCTCACTAAATTCAGGCATGAAGATTTTGAAGAGCGGATGTGAGAGGAGTTCATGAACCTAAGTAAGTCCTCTGGAGAAAGAGCAGAAGCTTATGTTTCGCGAATGAAATCCATCGTGAAGAGATGGACTAACCATCATTTGGATGAAGGCATCCAAAAAGGAGTGTTTCTCAGGGACCTACAACTAGAAGTTTGCAAGTTCGTGGAATTGAGAAGACCAGTCAATCTACAAGATGCAGTAGAAGGTGCAAGATTGTATGATGAAGTTGAAGCAAGGCTGTCAATGACTCTAGGAAGTGTCAAGAATCGTGTGGTTGGGGGACTTGCTCAAAATGCTACGCCGAACACATACAGAATGTACAAGGAGAAGCTCACTCAAGAGACAAGAAGAGAGCTGGAGGCCAAAACGTTTTCTTGCTGGTTTCTTCTTCTTCCACACACTTTACCATGTACATAAAGTATAGATAAGATACAACATAAAGGAAAGTGGCCTACTAAGTCAAACAATGCATAACCGACTACACTAGTCAATTGCCGCTATAACTATGCCAGCTATAAATGGGTGTAACAACCTGAATATAATAAGTAATGAGTCAGTGGCCATGTGAGAGTCATAGTGAAAACCGACGTGCTAAGTGGAGACATGTGGACCCATCTAACCAGGCGGTCCATCATCAATGTCCGCATGTGTTGAGCTTGTCATCTCAACACTCCCCCTCAAGCTCAACTGCATCTCTGCAACTCCAAGTAAGCTTCGAAACCTTTGAAGCTTCTCTGTACCCAATGCCTTCGTGAAGATGTCAGCTATCTGATCTTATGTGCTGACATACACCAAGTCAATCTCACCTACTAGTACCTTCTCTCTCACAAAGTGGTAGTGTACCTCAATATGTTTTGTCCTGGCATGGAACATAGGGTTCCTAGCCAACTTTATACTACTCATGTTGTCACAATAAATGACAATTGGACCTTCCACCTGCATATCTAAATCAGCCAATAACTTTTGTAGCCATACTACCTCACATGCTGTAATAGCAGCACCTCTATACTCAGCCTCTGTACTCGACAAAGCAACTGTAGATTACTTTTTGCTACTCCAAGCAACTGTTGCACTACCAAGAGAGAACATGTATCAGCTGGTAGATCTTCTATCGGACATACTACCAGCCCAATCTGCATCTGTGTATCCAAACACCTGTACATCTGTACTTGCCTCATAGAAAAGTCCATAATGTAATGTGGACTTCACATATCTCAATATGCATCTGACTACATCCAAATGTGGCTTTCTAGATACTTGCATAAACTGACTCACAAGACCAACAACGTAGCTCAAGTCTGGCCTTGTAATGGTCATATAGATCAAAATCCCCACTATCCTCTTGAACATAGTAGGGTCTTCTATCTCATCCCCAACATCAACACTCAACTTTACATTCTGCTCCAACGAGACTGAAAGTGGTTTTCATGCTGTCATACCATACTTGGACAACATATCCAAGCCATACTGTCTTTGGGACAACCATATACCATCATCACATCTGATCACCTCAATGCCAAGGAAGTACCTTAGCTCACCTAAATCCTTCATCTCAAACTTCTTCTTCAACAAGTCCTTAACTTCAGCAATCCCAATATCACTATCACCTGTAATAATCAAGTCATCCACATAGATGACTATGATGACCAAACTTGCATCTCCCTTTCTCACATAAAGTGAGTGATCAGCATCAGAAACATAAAAGCCAATATTGACAAGACACTCTCTGATCTTGTCAGACCATGCTCTAGGTGCTTGCTTGAGCCCATAGAGTGCCTTCTTCAACCTGCACACATATGTGGGATGCTCTAAATCTTCATAACTTGCTGGCTGATCCATATACACTTCTTCCTGAAAATCACCATGCAAGAAGGCATTCTTCACATCCATTTGCTACAACCTCCAACCTTTGGCTGCTGCCAAAGCAATCACACATCTGGCAGCTGCCATCCTAGCAATTGGACTGAAGGTTTCATCATAATCTATGCCATATGTCTGGGCATAGCCTTTTGCAACCAGCCTGGCCTTATACCTACTAATAGAACCATTTGCATTGTGCTTAATCTTATAAACCCACTTACATCCAATAGCTTTCTTTCCCTTCGGCAATGATACTAGATCCCAAGTCTTATTGGCCTCTAATGCAGCTATCTTCTCATCCATTGCTGCATCCCAATGAGTATGACCAATAGCATCCTCAAAAAAAGTGGGTTCAACATCCTCAACTAGTTTCACCATATAAGCATAATGGTGAGTTGCATAACCTTCAAAACCAAAACTTTTAATGGGGTATCTGACCCTGCTAGATCTGTGTACCACCGGATCACTCAATGGAGCCTTTACATTACTATGAGCTCTCTGTACACTTGGTGTCCTGACAGAAGGAATACCAAGCTCATCATCCAAGCTCTCTGAGCCACTAGAGTCTCCATCAAGAACTGCATCAATGCCATTTGACACTTTATTCTTTGCTTTGTCTTTACCTGTAGCGCTACTAGATGCACCTGAAGATGTAGAGGTACTCCTTAGTCTCCCAGACCAAGGACTACTAGATGATGTCTCTGGTCTATTAAGAGTCCGTGATTCTTGGTTTTCAGCTTGAACATGAGTGTCATGATCATCATCATCTAATGCATCACCACTAGATGCATACCAACTGCTCATTTCATCAAAGATGACATCCCTGCTCACTCTGAACTTACATGTGGCAGGGTTATAACAGCGATACCCTTTTTGCTCTAAAGAGTATCCAATAAAAACACATTTTTCTGCCTTTGGATCAAGCTTCTTTCGTAGCTCATCTGGCACATGAACGTATGCAACACAGCCAAATACCTTCAAGTGTGATACATCAGGCTTCTTTCCAGTAAAGCATTCTTCATAAATCATCCTATGAACTGCAGTTGTTGGAGTTTTGTTCATAATATAAACAGTAGTATGAACAACCTCAGACCAAAAATGCTTAGGCATATTCTTTTCAGCCATCAAGGTGTGTGCAACTTTTGCAATATGCCTGTTTTTCCTTTCTGCAACCCCATTTTGGTGTGGGGTATATCTGCATGTGAACTGTATCTTTATCCCATGAGACCTCAAAAAATCACTGAACTCATTCGAGAGGTACTCTCCCCCTCCATCTGACCTTAAGCACTTTAATTTCAAGCCTGTTTCTCTTTCAACTGCAGCCTTGAAAGTTCTAAAGTGCTCAAACGCTTCACTCTTTTCTTTCATAAAATATACCCACAGCTTTCTAGAACAATCATCAATGAATGTGACAAAGTATGAGTTGCCTCCAAGAGATACATTTTGTGTAGGCCCCCAAATGTATGTATGCACAACATCAAGGATATTTCTGCTTACATCTCTATCATGTGAAAAGGGTTGTCTTGCCTGCTTACCAAACTGACATGCTTCACATACCTTATGAAATTCTGCAACTCTAAATGTAGGCAAACCTGTAACCAACCCTTTGGACTGCATTAATTTCAGCCTTTGTACATTTGCATGTCCAATGCGTTTGTGCCAAATTTCAATATCTGCAACAACAACACCTTTTCCTTTAGCATACATGGCAGCATTCATAGTAGGAATTCCAGCATCTAGAGCAAGCATATGTCCAACTCTACTTCCCTTTGCTACCAACCTGCACTTGTCATTGAAGACTTCTACAAAGCAGCCCTTTGCATTAAATCTGACTTGCAGCCCTTGCTCTACCATTTGACCGACTGACACCAAGTTCTTTGTAATAGATGGCACATGTAATACATCTCAAAAACTCTTTGTCTTACCATCATGCAAGGACAAGGGAACTTTTCTAATGTGTGAAATTGGGTGGCATGAATCATCGCCCGTCTGCACATAACCTGCATTTTGCAAATCCTGCATCTCTCCAAACCATTCTACATGGCTGGTCATATGATTGGATGCACCTGAATCAACATACCAAGCATCATCATGTGTTCCCTTTCCTATAACATCATTCAGCTAACAAACAGACATTCATTTTTGTCTTCATTCTGTCGTGAAGATGATGCATAGTTTCCTTGCTGCAACTTTCCATTGCGAATATCATCTTTCTTAACATAACATTGGGCTGCAATATGACCTATTTTGCCATAGTAGTGACACACAATACCAGAGTTGTTAGAACTTCTATTCTGCCATCCACCTCTTCCTCTAAAGCTCCCCCTGCCTCTAAAGTTACCACGACCTCCTGAAATCTGTATACTGCCAAATTGTTGATTCAATCTGTTTTGCTGGTTGTCACTACCACGTCTTGTACCATGGCCTCTTGAAGAGAACCTGCCACTTCCCCTTCCTGAACTGGAGTAGAAAGCTTGGACATGTTCACCACTTCTTTCAGATGTCTCACTCTGCATATTGATCTTTTCAGTGATCATAAGGGAGACCAACTCATCAAAATCTGGAAATGGCTTTTTGACATATACGAAAATTACAAAAGACTTCCAAGCCTTTTCATTGTTAAGTCCACCCAAGGTAGACAACACCAAATCATAATCATCGGGCATTGCATCAATCGCTGCCAATGCATCTGCAATGCTCCTTACCTTCATTGCATACTCATTGATAGACATCTTCCCTTTCTTCAATGTATTCAACTCTTGCTTGAGTTGAATCTTTCGTGCCTTTGTATTTACGGAAAACATACTTTCAAGTATAGTCCAAGCTGCATATGAATTCTCTGCATTTCTAATATGTCCCAGCATATTATTGTCAATTACTGCAGACAGCCAATACATGACCTTCTTGTCTTTTGCATTCCATTCCTTCCGTGCCTTTGTCTCTTCTGCAGTTGGAGGATCACTCACCTCCGACTCCTTTTCTTCACCTGAAACAAACTCGTAGAGGCCTTTTCCAATAAGGAAGTTCGTGACACAGAACTTCCATGAAGGGTAGTTGTTCTTGTCGAGCTTCTCAATGATGGGGCTTCCACTGTTCTCTGCCATTATCACAAAACTAATACCAAACAGCAAGCAAATCTTCTGCAACCCTCGACCTGTAGTGCATAGCAATACACCAGACAGCCTTTTGCACTGTTTGCTCAACAATACATGCAATCTGGAACCTATTTATAGATAAACCTTATGTTTGCTTCCTGCAAACACCTCAAGAATTACAGATTCGCAATTTGTAACTTGCACATCCACTTTCGGTCAAAACAGCTGAAATCACAGTGTATCTTGAAACTGCTGTCCGTAACCTTGCAGCTCTAAAACGGGGCCTAAAACGGCCTCAAATGCTTAAAATAACTGTGGAAAATCCTTAAAGGGCTTATCTGCGGAATACATAGCGCTCTTCGTGCACACCAAATCTCACTACAATTTGAGATTTTTGCTCTACCCTGCTTCCGGTGCCTCCACAGGCACTATCCAAGAGAAAGAGTGGAAGGATGGGAGAGCTTCTTCCTCGTGGCTTGCGTGCTTGAACCTTGCTTCTTCTCCTTCACTTCAGCCTTCGAAATCAGCCTCTCTCAGTGGTGTGGCTATGATACCGTGTCAAGAATCACGTGGTGGGGGGACTTGCTCAAAATGCTGCGTCGAACACACACAAAATGCACAAGGAGAAGCTCACTCAAGAGACAAAAAGAAAAATGGAGGGCAAAACGTTTTCTTGCTGGTTTCTTCTTCTTCTTCCACACACTTTACCATGTATATAAAGTATAGATAAGATACAACATAAAGAAAAGTGGCCTACTAAGTCAAACAATGCATAATCGACTACACTAGTCAACTGGCGCTATAACTATGCCAGCTGTAAATGGGTGTAACAACTTGAAAAATAATAAGTAATGAGTCAGTGGCCATGTGAGAGTCATAGTGACCATCGACGTGCTAAGTGGAGACATGTGGACTCATCTAACTAGGCGGTCCATCATCAATGTCCGCATGTGTTGAGCTTGTCATCTCAATAGGAAGAGGAGTCTTACCTCCTCCCATGCCAAGAATGGTATACCCATCAAATGTAGTCCCAGGGACAGTTCCCTACCCCTATCCCTAGATGCAAACCGTGCCGCAGTATAATGCACCTAACCCACTGTGGTCACCATAGACGATAGTGCCTCACATGATGGTTCAACCACAACAACAGTGGCCTCAAACAGTTCCTCCAATGGCAACTCAACAACAGTGGAATCCTACCAACTGGAATCAACAACCCCAAGTCTCAACAAGAGCTCTGAATCAGAGCCAAAACAGAGGACCTTTTGGATCGACCCAACCAGTGTATGCAGTGATTATAGAAGCTTCCCAAAACCCTACTACAAGTACTTCAGGAGATGAAAATTTGAAAGACTAATTATCCAACTCAGTTGCAAGTGTAAAGAAAGAGCTTTTGGATGTGATTACAGAGCAGCTACATATGCTGAAGGTGAATACTGCCAATATATCCACTCCTCTGGGAGCTGGAAGAGATATGATGCGCTCTAATACATGGTGCAGAAAGTGTCATCAAGCGGGACATTTAGCCATTGAATGTACTCGAAAACCAACCATTCCTAGAGCCTTCTGTTCCTATTGTTTGCCGAAGAACCATGCAGAGGATATTTGCTCTCTGAAAGAGATGCATGAACGAAGATAGAAGGATGAAAATGCAAGATTCAACTTGCTGGAATCCAAAATGATAACACAAGATATTGGACCAAAGCCTAGGGATTTTGGTCCTAATTTTGGTCCAAGGAGATTCTCCTCTCAAAGTTACAGAGGACGACAGTCTGGCGGTGGTCAGAGATCAGAGGTGGAATGTTACAGGTGTGGAGAAAAGGGTCATATCTCCCCGAATTGTCCAAACCCTAGACGATCTGTGGATTACAAGCCCTTATGCAGCTGATGCAAAGGAGAAGGCCACACTGCAAAGGACTGTCCAAGCCTAGCCCCTGTAAAGGCCAATGGCACTGATAGCCAACAGAAGGCACAAGAGCCTGCCTCCAATTTGGTAGGGTTGGAAGTTGCTACTGTTACGTGCACCAAGAAGAAGGAACCAATTGTTCAGAACGAAAATAATTTTCCTACCAAGACTGTGAAGTTCAACCTGCCAACAGAGGGATAGAGCAGTACAGAATAGAACAGTGCAGTATAGAGCATTGCAGTGCCACAGAGAGTCACAGAGACAATCCCATAGACAGGACCAGAGGTCTAGGAGATAGATGAGGCAGAAGCGCTTCCAGAAACATAAGAAGTGCCGATGCTGCAATTACTA
The DNA here is from genome assembly GCF_053477565.2 of Lygodium microphyllum. Classification (NCBI taxonomy): domain Eukaryota; kingdom Viridiplantae; phylum Streptophyta; class Polypodiopsida; order Schizaeales; family Lygodiaceae; genus Lygodium; species Lygodium microphyllum. The sequence goes on from NC_141157.1 coordinate 19,290,745, forward strand.
GAAGAAAAAGGAAAGATGAAAATGGGTGTAGCCCCATTCCCCAGCAGGAAGCCTGTGGATCGTATCAAAGATTATGACCTGGTAAAAGACCTAGACACTTTTAAGCCTAACTTAACATTTCGAAAGTTACTGATGCTGTCTCCCAGCTGCCGAAAGAAATTCAAAAGCATCTTGACAAGAAGATGTGGACTAAGGATCGCTCCTTCAACAGCGACCAAGACCAATAAGGCCCCGGAGCCTGTAAAGGAAGTAGATGTGGCTAATGCCTTCCTAGATCCTGGAACCCCAGAGATTAGTGCATGGATAGAAGGATGCTTCATTTCAGATGCATTGATTGATGGAGGCTCATCAGCAAACATAATGACGGATGTGACAATGAAGGACTTAGGGTTGCAAGGAATTCAACCTACACAGTGGCTTATCAGATAGGCAGACCAAAGTAGAATTAAACCGTTGGGCATCCTCCCATATGTAAAAACAACCCTTGCAAGAAGAGACTATTGGTTGACATATCTGGTTGTCAAACCAAATTCTTATGGGACCTCATACCCTCTGCTATTGGGAAGACCTTGGCTTTTTGAAGCAAGAGCCAGGACGGACTGGTTCAAAGGAACCCTAATCCTAGGCAGAGGACCCAACAAAGCAATGTTAAAGCTGTATGGATCGCAAAAATGCAATGGATCCACATCTATTGAAGTCATAACTGACTCCTCCAACAAGGTAACAGATGGTACAATAGGAGACGAAGAGGCTGTTAAGCAGATCTTTCCTAAGAAAATAGAGGCACAGTCCCTAACAGTGGGCACTGTAAGCCAATTGCCAAGGGAAGTAAAATCCTTGTCCATGGGAGAATACCTCCCATCTCAACTAGAATTAACTTCTGAAATCACCTTTGACAGTGAAATAGAAGCATGGATGTACTGTTCTCCCTCTTATATGATAGTCGCAGCAGAGACAGAGTAGAGGCAGTACAGTTACATAGCAGATACAGAGCAGAGGTAGAACAGAGACAGAGCGGATACAGAGACAGTCACAGAGATAGTAATAGACACAGAGCTAGAGCCAGAGCCAGAGGCAGAAGCAGGGTCAGAAGCTGTGACAGAAGTTGAAGTAGATGCAGAGGCAGAAGATCTGTTCTTCTCCTATAGAGCCTCTACAAAAGCAGAGACAGAGCCTCCAGAGGAAGAGGATGGAAATGATGAGGAAGAAAATGAAGCAAGTTATGAAAGTGCATATGAATAATTTCCTCTGATAGTGGATGATCTTGCTGATGTCCCTACAGAGACCTCAGAGGCCAAAGATCTCAGGGTGCTGAATGGAATGACCATGGTTCCATTTGGGTTGATCAATGGACCACAAAGTATGCAGAATCTATATAAGCAATGGATTAAAAGCATAAAAATTAAGTTCACCAGTGGCTCCTATCATCCTAACTATTCAGTCCAGAGAAAAGATGATGATGATGCCCCCTGCCAAATAGAAGCTAGAGCCATCAGAGCCACGACCTCTAGAAGGTCCGTGCTATGTGACATTCTTGGAGTCATCCTCTGAAGATGAATACTTAAGTCTAGAAGAAATTATCACTTACATAGAAGCAGAAAAAGCTCTGATACCCTTCCAACAACCTCAACAGACAAACGAGTCATCTGTTTAGAAGGAGGACACTAGTTCTAGCGGAACATCAGATGAGGATACTACTTTCTTGAAAGAGTCAGCAGACCTCTATCCAGAAGCAATCCGTGGGACGTTTATCTGCGAAGTGGAAGGTGAAAGACAAGTAACCTTCTTGGATATTGACGGTACCGAACGTCACTTGAAAGTGGGTCTCAATCTTCTAGAAGAAGAACTAGTGGTCCTGAGAGATCTACTAAAGGAGAACTTAGATGTGTTTGCTTGGTCATATAAAGGCCTAAAGGGGATTGATCCCAGAGTATGTCAGCATCACATTGACCTAGAGCCTGATGTGAAACCTGTAAGGCAAAGACAAAGACGTATGAATCCTAATTATTCTGCTGTGGTGAAGGCTGAATTATTGAAACTTCTTGAAGCAGAGTTCATTTATCCTGTGGCTAACAGTGAATGGGTTTAGCCCATTGTGGTAATATCCAAGAAGAACAGGAAACTTTGAATATGTGTCGACTTTCGAAAGCTCAATTCAAAGACAAAGAAGGATAATTTCCCTATCGCTTTTACTGACCAACTATTGGACACAGTGGCAGGCCATGAGCTGTATTCCCTCTTGGATGGATTCAACAGATATAACCAAGTCCAAATCGCAGAAGAGGACCAATCTAAAACAACCTTCACCACAGAATGGGGGACCTGTGCCTATAGAGTGATGCCATTTGGGCTCTGTAATTCTCTTACCACCTTCCAACCAGTAATGATGGCTGCCTTCCAGAATCATTTGCATGATTTTATTGATGTGTATATTGATGACTTTTGTGTCTATAGCTTAATCCGCGAGCACTGGGGACACATAGAGCAATGTTTTGATAGATACCGAGAGTATGGGATTTCTCTCAACCCCGACAAATGTGTTTTTGGTATCTCATCAGGAGTTTTGCTGGGCCATATTGTCTCTACAAAATGGATTGCAACAGATCCGGTGAAGATTGTGAAGATTTTCACTTTAATAACATCGACAAACCTCAAGCAATTGAGAGGATTTCTTGGCCATGTGGGCTACTACAAAAGATTTATTGCACATTTTGCAACCAAGGCAGCCCCTCTTCACAAGCTCCTAAGGAAATATGCAAATGTACTTTGGACTGATGAGTGTGAAGAGGCCTTTAATATCCTAAAATAGTGCCTTATCCAAGCACCTATTTTGCAACCTCCTGACTGGACGAAGGAGTTCCATGTGCAGACAGATGCATCAGTTGAAGGGCTAGGTGCTGTCCTATGTCAAAAGGCCCCCTCTAAATTAGATCAACCAATATATTATGCAAGCCAAAAGGTTGCTGATAGGGAACGTAACTATACAGTAACAAAGCTTGAGTACTTGCCATGGTGTTTGCATTGGAGAAGTTTCGACACTATCTACTGTCAACGCATTTCAAGTTCTATGTGGATCATGAAGCCCTGTCCTTCCTGATGAACAAAGCAGATATTAAAGGATGACTGATGAGATGGTTATTCCTATTCCAAGAGTTTGATTTGAAAGTGGTCATCAAGCCTGGCCGTTCCCATGTCCTAGCCGATCATCTATCATGGATCCCTCAAACAGAAAAAGAGGAACAAGATGATCCAAACCTTCCTGATGCTTCCTTGTTTCTAGTTGAAACAATTACTCCCTGGTATGTAGACATAGCCAATCTCCTAGCAACTCAACAGTATCCTCCTGGCATCTCAAGTTGTGAGAAGAAGAAGCTTCTGTTAGAATCAGTCCCCTACACTTTGTTAGGCGGTGCACTGTACAAGAGAGGCAAAGATGAAGTGCTGCGGAGATGTGTTGCAGGGGATGAAATTGGCATAGTATTGAAAGCATGCCATGACAAACCATGTGGTGGACACTTCGTAGGAGAAGCAACAGCCAGGAAGGCTCTGTTAGTCGGATACTGGTGGCCGTCCCTCCACAATGATGCATACGACTACTATAAGAGATGTGATGCTTGTCAGCGAATGGGGAAGCCCACCAAAACAAGTGCCATGCCATTGCAACCCATTCTTCCCCTAAAGCCGTTCGAGAAGTGGGGGATTGATTTTGTGGGTCCCATTGATCCACCTACTAGACGGAAGCAGAACAAATACATTTTAGTATGTACGGATTATGTCACAAAGTGTTGTGAAGCTAAAGCCCTGAAGCAGGATGATGGTAACAGCGTAGCCTTGTTCATGTACGAGAATATTATCACCCGTTTTGGCAGTCCCCTTGAGTTGGTAAGTGACAGATGTGCTCTTTCCTTACATGGAGGAGCTGACGGAATTGTATAAGATCCGCCATCGTAAGTCCACTCCCTACTACCCCAGAGCCAATGGCCAACTTGAAGTCACCAATCGCATTCTCTGCTCGATCCTGACAAGAACGATTGCCACACATCGTCGCGACTGGGATCGACTAATAGAGGCCCTCTGAGCATACAAAACCTCCCATAAGGTAGCCATAGGACAGACCCCTTTCCAGTTAGTGTATGGTACAAAAGCCATCTTGCCTGTTGAACTGGAATTGCCCTCTTTGCGAGTGGCAGTTAAAGAACGCTTGGGAGATAATGAGTCACTGCAACGACGTGATGCCAGGAGGCATATTTCACGATGGATTCCGTGAGGTTTTACGGTGGATTCCGTAAACTTTGATGACCGGGGCTCATACACAAAGTGGATTCTTTGTGCGAGAAGTTGATGGGGACGCCTATCCTTTTTGGGCGTTTCATTAATTTAGTGTGTACATGGGTGATTCCATAGCGGGTGATTCCGCAAAATGCATATTAAATTAATAAACGTTTATGAGTTTAGAGTGCGCACTCGTAATAAATTAAGGTTAGGATTGATTTCTAACCAGTTGATTTATTTATGTAGATGAAGACTGCTAGGTATTCACTTTTGTCGGTTTAATTGTATTATTTTACTAACGATTGTGAATGCTTCGCGGAGGAAAGCATTGGAGGATAGCGAGTATTTGATTTATTACTTATATTTTGATGGGTGCATACCTTAGGCATGGCGCCTATATTTTGTCACACCTATTTATTGAGGCATTGGATATTTATTTATTATTTTGTATGCGCATGGGTGCACGATTATGTTATTTGTACTTGGACATTGTATTGGGCATGCCAGACTCTTTGGGCATCGTCTGTTAGCTTTATTCCTATTTTGTGCTAAAGCAAACTCAAAAGCTAAAAGCTTGCTATTTTGTAATTTGGGCCATTATTTGAGCTTGAAGATGATTAATACATAAAATACATGCTTTGTGGAGCGCTCACACAAGGCATGGGGGGAGATTGCACCCAATTGGTCTCTTGTTCATGTCGTTCATGCTTTCTACATTGAATTTTGTGCAAAAAATAGAGTTCTATTGTTCTTGGGGACCTTTCGGCATTCACTACGCGAGCGTACAGCATCCGATCTGCGCATCAGTGGTATCAAAGCGAAGCTGAGATCAAGAGCTTCCAATCGCTACCCATCTTGTGCGAAGGAGGAGCTCCTCGAACGATTGGGCTCTACGGTCAATCTCGTCACGAAGGGTCGATATGGGTGGATTCCTGGCGATCAAGAACCTCTGTTTCCATCATCAGATCGCGAAGGACCGGCCTGTAACAGCGGAGGACCACTCCTACATCCTCTTCTCCAAGCCTAGTTAAACAGAGATAAGCTTTCATAACTCCAAAAGATTAAGTTTAAGTAAGCTTAAAGCTTACTTAATAGCTTAAAGCTTACTTAATAGCTTAAAGCTAAAAATCTGGTCGTTTGTGGTCGTGACATGCTGCGTCAGCAGTTGGCGGCAAAAAACAGCCCCTCCCCTCCTAAATCGATTTGAATTGGTTGCAAACTTAAGCTTTCTAAAGCTTAAGTCCATTAGGCTCAAAAGAAGCTTAATCATATAAGTCTTACAAGTTTGCCAAACTCTGCAAGTTCTACAAGTATTCTAAGTTCAAATTCTGCAAGTCACATAAAGCAACCAAGTTGTGCAAGTCTTCATACTTTGAAAGTCACATAAGTCTGCAACTCTGCAAGTCAAAAAAGTCATCTGAAGTCAAAACTGACTTCTGTTCAAAACTCATAGAAGGGCTGTTCCTGCACAGAAACTCTGAACTGCAAAGTTGCTCATTGGAAGGTACTCTTCGCATATGCAGGTTTGCTGAAGCATTTTCAGCATACGCAGAAGATTAAAACACAGATTTTACAAAGATTACAAATCCCACGATAGTCAAAGACGAAGATTGTGAAAGCCACACACAAAAATATATAAGCCTTGTATACCCAAACTTGAGCTACGCTCATCCCGCTAACTTGATTTTGAGAGTGAGAGGTCTTTTGAGTTTTGCAGGATGACGGAATCACATATGGATGATTTAATGGGCTAAAGGCGACCTACCTGAACCTACGATAGAGCAAAAGCTGAACTTAATTATGATGCAATTGGATGAAGAATGACGAGCTAGGCAAGCATTGCAAGTTCAATTGGCTAATTTACAAAGATCGACTACCGACAAAGACAAACCTCAATCTGAAAATCTTATCCGACGTACCATCGACGCGACTCTCGAAGCTCAATCCATCCACAAGGAAACAAAGATAAGTAAAAGAAATTTCAAATTCCGTACTTTCAATGGCACTCGAGAGGAAAAAACTGTTCTTGCATTCATTAGTCAGTTTGATGATTACTTTCATGAGGAAACCTATGCAGAAAAAGATAAAATCAAGTGTGTCACTAATCATTTAGTGGATAGAACATCTCTTTGCTGGACTGTGGTATGCAAGAGTATAGATTGTCCCACTATCTGGGAGAATTTCAAGAAGAAGTTTATGCAGAATTTCCTTCCTCCACAATTCCATGAAAAAGCTATAAAGCAATGGGACCTTCTTCAGCAACGGGATCGTGAGCCTATTCCTCAGTACACCAAGCATTTTTGGAATGCATTACTTCAGTTACGCATGCTTGAAGACATACCTGAAGCGACACACAAGCGCAAGTATATGTGTGGACTACTTGGGCATTACTACGCTGAAGCTAATATGTTCAAGCCTGCAACTCTAGAAGATGCAATTTCATTAGCTCACGACACTGAAGACAAGCTGCGAGGTAGAGACAAGCGTCCACAGCAATTCCAAACCAATGGTAAACTATGGATCTAAGCAATTCAACTCAAATTTTAGAAGATTTAATCAAGGTCGTTTTTCTTCATCATCTTTCCGTAAACATTGGGCAAAACCACATGCTTTACCATCCAATACCAATCAAAACCCCAAGCCTATTCCACAGCCAAATCCTAATGTACCTAGACTTCCTGCCATTTGCAAACAATGTAACCAAAGCCAAGCCTATAGTATGTTATAAATGCCACCAGCCTGGACATCTAGCAGCAAATTGCCATTCGAAGAAGCCACCTGTCCATATCAACTACCTTGGAGCAATGGAAGATGACGAACATGAAGAAATGCCTGATTTTACGGAAGATGAGGACAACACTACTACTCCTTTGGATACTTTACCAGGTATGCCAACTCCACATTCTTTATTGACTATGAAATGTTTAGTGCATGGAAAGGAAAATATTATTTTGCATGATGATGGTAGTACTCATGATTTTATTTATGCAAAGCTAGTAAAAGAATTGAAGTTACAGACTGTACCTACGCATTATCGCATCAAAGCAGCATTCTTAGGCACTAGGTATAATGGTACACAGGAAGTGCATGACTTAGAAATTCAAATTGGTGAATACACTGAAAGAAGAAATTTTCTAGTTGTCCCATTACAGTCCAGTGACATTATTTTAGCTATGCCTTGGCGTCATCAGCATAACCCTAATATAGATTATTCCACACATTCAATTAATATTCAATTTCAAGGAAAACATATTACATTGTATGGTATGCATGCATCTAGTGCTTTTCCACTGCTTTCGCATACTCAAGCTAAATGTGCATTATGCAAAAGTAGTAAATCTTATCTCATTTGGGTGAATGAACTGCAAGTTAAAGAAAATCATATGCATCTTAGGCATAAAGAATTTCTTGCATATTTTAAAGACTGTTTTGCTGAAGATCTACCACCTGATTTACCTCCTTCACATCCAGAAGACCATAAAATAGATTTGATTCCTGGTACACAACCACCTTGTAAAGCACCATATAGGCATAACCAGATAGAGCAAAAGGAAATTCAAAGTCAAGTTGAGTAATTACTAAATAGAGGATTGATTAGACCTAGTAGTTCTCCATTTGGTGCACCTGTTCTGTTAGTCAAGAAAAAGAATAATACCTATCGTATGTGCATTGACTATCGTGCTTTAAATAAGATCACTGTAAAGAATAGGTATCCAATTCCTAGAGTCGATGACCTTATGGATAAACTGCAAGGTTCTGCCATATTTAGTAAAATAGACCTTAAATCTGGTTATCATCAGGTGAGACTAGATAAGTTTGATATATTCAAGACTGCATTTAGGACACAGTTTGGTCATTATGAATTTTTAGTGATGCCTTTCGGATTGACTAATGCACTTGCTACATTTAGTAGAATGATGAACTGTATATTTTTGAAATATCAGTATTGTGTTATTGTCTTCTTTGATGATATTTTGGTGTTTAGTCAAAATGAGAAAGAACATTATGAGCATTTTTCATTGGTTTTCCAGTTATTAAAAGATAATCAATTGTATGCAAATCCGGAAAAGAGTGAGTTCTTTAAAATAGAAATTGAGTATTTAGGTCATATTGTATCATCTGATGGAATTAAAGTTGACCCTAAGAAAATAGATACAATATTGAACTGGCCTGTACCTAAAAATGTGCATGAGTTACGATCTTTCCTAGGTCTTGCTAGTTTGTGCGTAATTTTTCATTACTTGCTTTACCATTGACCAAACTTCTGAAGAAAGGTATTGTTTATCATTGGTCCGATAATCAACAGAAATCCTTTGACTTATTGAAACATGCATTAACCCATGCCCCTGTCTTACAGTTGCCTGATTTTAATAGACCATTCTTTTTAGTAGTGACTGATGCTAGTGGATCAGGAATAGGAGCCGTACTTATGTGGGACAATCATCCTATAGCCTATTCTAGTTGTAAGCTGAAACCCTCTGAACTGAAATATTCCACATATGATAAAGAATTATTAGCTGTGGTACAAGCCTTAAGACAGTGGAAACATTATTTAATGGGTTCAGAATTTATGATAAAGACCGATCAGCAAAGTATTAGACATTTACTTAGCCAACCTCAAATATCTGACAGACATATCAAATGGGCATCCTTTATTCAAAGTTTTCATCCTATCATTCAATATCAACCCGGTAAAGAAAATGTAGTGGCTGATGCATTAAGTAGAAGACCTGCCATTCATAATATTTCTGTTATATCTTTTGATTCTTTGATTGCTATGAAAGATACTTATCATCAAGACATTACTTTTCATGTTGATTAGAATAAATTAGTTCAAAATAACTTGATTCCTATTGATTCACTATCTTATAATGATGGATTCATGTTTTATGAAAAGAGATTATGTGTTATAGTTCCATTCAGATATTTTGTTTTGAATGAGATTCATTGTCCTCCATATCAAGGTCATAGAGGTATCATATCTACTTTACGTACATTAACTGAAGATTTTTATTGGCCGCATATGGACACTGATGTATCTAACTTTGTTTCTGAATGTTTGATTTGTCAAAGAGTTAAGAGACATCATGGTAAACAGTATGGATTACTTATGCCTTTATCTATTCCATCTAGACCATGGGAACAAATTTCTATGGATTTTATTACTGGTTTACCTAATACTAAATCTAACCATGATGTGATTTGGACAGTAGTAGATAGGTTTAGTAAACAAGCATATTTCATTCCATGTAAGAAAACTTTAAGAGCATCACAAGCATCACAATTGTTTTTGAAAACTGTTTTCACTAACCATGGATTACCAAAAGTTATTATTTTTGATCGTGATTCTAGATTTTGTAACAACTTTTGGATTACTCTGTTTGCTAACCTAGGCACAAAAATTGATTTCTCATCTGTATTTCATCCTGAAACTAATGGACAAACAGAAGCTACTAATAGCACTATTTTAGATCTTTTACGTGCTTATACTATTTCTAAACCACAGACATGGGACAAACATTTGCATTTATTACAGTTTGCATATAACAATACACCACACACATCTACAAAGAAAGCACCGTTTGAAGTGATTTATAATTATAGATTATGTACACCTGTTGCATCTTTGTCAAATAGAATTCAGAGTGCTGATGATATTGCTAATATGCATAATACTATTTTTGATGAAGTTAAAGACATGATTGCCAAAGCCTAGCAATCATATACCAAACAAGCCAATAAGAAAAGACAAGCAATGAATTTCAAAGTTGATGACTATGTTTGGTTGAGAATAGAAAAACGTACACTACAAAGTGTAGATAGACACCCAGTTGTGAAATTAGCCCCTAGATTCTATGGACCATTTAGGATCATTCATAAAATTAATGACAATGCATTCAAGTTAGAATTACCACCTCATTGGAAAATTCACAACACATTTCACATTAGTTTATTAAGACCCTTTAGAGGCCAATTACCTGTACACCCTGTTTATGAAAACCCACCTTTGTTAGAGGAAGAGACTGAAATACTTAAACTTGAAGCTATCATAGATACTAATTTTATGACCACTAGAACTGGCCGAAGATATTCTAGATATCTAGTTAAATTTAAGAACCATCCTGTAGAAGAATCACAATGGATGCACGCTAGAGACTTAAATGCTTTCTCTGCTCTGTTAGCTCCACATTGAGCTAATAGCAATTGAGGTCAATTGCTATCCCACCCCGGGGGTATGATGCCAGGAGGCATATTTCACGGTGGATTCCGTGCCACGGTGGATTCCGTGAGGTTTTACAATGGATTCCGTAAACTTTGATGACCGGGGCTCATACACAAAGTGGATTCTTTGTGCAAGAAGTTGATGGGGACGCCTATCCTTTTCGGGTGTTTCATTAATTTAGTGTGTACATGGGTGATTCCATAGCGGGTGATTCCGCAAAATGCATATTAAATTAATAAACGTTTATGAGTTTAGAGTGCACACTCGTAATAAATTAAGGTTAGGATTGATTTCTAACCAGTTGATTTATTTATGTAGCTGAAAACTGCTAGGTATTCACTTTTGTCGGTTTAATTGTATTATTTTACTAATGATTGTGAATGCTTCGCGGAGGAAAGCATTGGAGGATAGCGAGTATTCGATTTATTACTTATATTTTGATGGGCGCATACCTTAGGCATGGCGCCTATATTTTGTCGCGCCTATTTATTGAGGCATTGGATATTTATTTATTATTTTGTATGCGCATGGGCGCACGATTATGTTATTTGTACTTGGACATTGTATTGGGCATGCCAGACTCTTTGGGCACCGTCCGTTAGCTTTATTCCTATTTTGTGCTAAAGCAAACTCAAAAGTTAAAAGCTTGCTATTTTGTAATTTGGGCTATTATTTGAGCTTGAAGATGATTAATACATAAAATACATGCTTTGTGGAGCGCTCACACAAGGCATGGGGGGAGATTGCACCCAATTGGTCTCTTGTTCATGTCGTTCATGCTTTTTACATTGAATTTTGTGCAAAAAGTAGAGTTCTATTGTTCTTGGGGACCTTCCGGCATTCACTACGCGAGCGTACAGCATTCGATCTGCGCACCATGCCGTCTCCTGCACTTGGAAACCACTCAAGCGCGACGCAAGGCCGATCATGACAGGTTCATCAAGCACAAGGAGTTTAAAGAAGGTGATATTGTCCTAGTCTATGATTCTAGATTTGGCAAGTTTCCTGGCAAGCTTTAATAATGGTGGATGGGCCCATACAAGGTACTTGCTATCAATCCTAATGGCTCTGTTCAGGTGTAGACCGTTGATGCCTCTGATGATCCTTTCCTCATCAATGGCTATCACCTAAAGATGTACTTCCCTCCTTGGGGATCTTGACAATCACAGTTGACCTACCCTTTCCCTTTTGGGCGTCGCACTGTCCTTCTTGTCGTGCTTCTGATAGTCCTTATGGTTCTTCTCATAAGGCGGTCTTGTTCTGCTAACCCCTCACAGAAACATCTCAACCCGACCTTGTTCTCTTCTCGTTCGATCCAACAACGGTGGTGAGGTTGGTCCTGACATATGGTATTTCTACCATTTTCTTTCTTAAATGAAAAAAAAAGGAAAAGAAAAGAAAAAAATAAAAAGAAAAAGAAAAAAAAACTGTTATAGGAGAAAAGGAAGAAATTCCCTGTCATAACAGGCCTCGTTCTAAGAAAAGGTGAAAACACCCTTGGGCAGGAAGCTGACTGTGGAAAAGGTGGCAACACCTCGCAGTTTAGGATAGCCGACTCACCAACAGAACCTCTTTAGCAAGTAATTTGAAGCCATCTCCCTTGGTGCGCTGTCTCTGTAATATCAGCCCATCTGTTCTTCTTAACAGACGACATTTCTTACAAATCATTTAAGTATGAGATTTGTAGGCTGCCTCCTTAGATACGCCTCGTCTTCAAGATCCTGATGACAACAACAGCCGACATGATCTTCATCACCAACCCCTTGAGTGATGTGAGCTTTCATCCTAACAGGATGGGGATGTGTATATGGGCTGCCCTCTTTGTTTATCAGAGAGTGAGACAAAGGGTGGGGTGAGTGACCAGTCTTTCTCTTCAAATCAAATGAGAGGTAAGATGTGTGAACGGAGTGTTGTATGCATAGGATGGGCCTCTCAATGCACAATGCACGATCTGTTCCTGTGCACTGCACCATAAGGCTCCCGGGCCTTCTTTCTTGCACTGTATGCCAGCACAGGGCGGGATGCACAGTTGCACCATCAATGCGCACAAGGCATACAACCTCTGCACAACTGACCGTGAGGATTACATCAATGGGTTTCAAGAATGGGTTGCCCTCTGTATCTTTCAACAGAGGGTGAGACAGAGGATGGGTTGAGTGTGACTGGTGTTTCTTCAATCAATTATCGAGAGGTGAGGATTGAGGGACGTTACGACGATTAGAGTCAGGTACGTTCTTATTTCGGTCTACACCCACGGGATGGGTTTCTGCTATCAGCACAGGACACGTCATTATGTTCTGTACACTGCACTACAAGGCTCCCTGGCCTTTCTCCTTGCACCTATGCCAAGAGCGGTTGGACACATTGATGCACCATCAATTGTGGACCCTGGCATACTCTTTCTGTACCATCCCTTTGTCAATACTTAAACTGGGAGTGAGCTTCAAGTCCCATCATTATTTCCTCAAGTGATGTTAGTAATGGGGCGAGTGACTGCTCTTTCATTCCATTGAGTGATTGTGAGTTGAGTGCAATATCCCTCGCCATCGACAAATTTCTTGCAATTCCTTCAATCAGCTACCTCCCTGGGTGCTATTGCATAGTCCCTGCCATGAAGGACATTGGACGTGTGCTGTGAAGACACCTGGGTACCTCCTGTAGCCGACAACGACACCAGACGCAACCTCGATAGTCTACATTCCTCCTCGGCAATATGGGTTAAGTTTTTCTAACCCTACACCTTCTGTTTCTCAGTGACAGTCATGTCTTAAGTGTGGGGACGTTCGTGGTTGGTCCAATGTGTGGTACTCGGTCCTTGATGTTCAGTTTACCCTTCTTTCTAAGGTTTTAAGTGTGGGGACGTGTCCCTATGCGTCTATGTTGCATACCTCCATGCATATACCCTGTTCTGATTATGCATCTATGCCATGATTTCATTTTAACCTGATGGGGTCCCTTCCCCCCTCTTCTGCTCTATTTCACCCTGTCCTCAGGGCTGTTCCTTGACCGATTGCCTTTATCCTTTGTTTTGTGATTTTTTCATGCGAACACACTCTACGTTCACTGAGACTCCCATCCAACCTTATAGCCCTATTTGTCCCTTTGAATTGCCTATTTTTCCTTTTTACCAGCCCCTGTTCCGATAGACGGTTCTAAAGTTATTAATTTTTGTAGTAATTTCTGTAAATTAGACGGTTTTCCATGTGAACGCATCTTTATTACTTCAGAACCTAGATCTAATGTGCCAGCCCTGTCCTACCCATTCCCCCAGATATTTTTTCTTTTTACTTCCTGTCATTCTGATACATGATTGATCCGTAATAATTTTGCGGGGTTTTGGGCCATTTTCGTACTTATTTTTCACATTTTTCCATGTGACCATACCCTATTTTCTTCGGAATTCCAGTTTAATTTGATTGTCGTGTCCTATCACTCTTTCTTCCACTTTTTCCTTTTTTCGCCCCCCTCTTCCGACCGCTCTATTTTTAGTTATTAATTTTTTCAAGTGTTTTCGAGTGTTTTTTTTTGTATTTTTCCCATGTGAACCCTTCCTAATTTCACCCACACTGAGTTTTGATGCACCAACCCTGCGAATTCCTTTCTTTCAGACATTTTTCCTTTTTACCGTCCTCTATTCCAGTGAACGGTTCTTCCCGTATTAATTTTTGAGTCCATTTTCGGGTCGATTTTTGGGGGTTTTCCCATCTGAATGTGTCCTATCTTGATCGGAGCTGTGTTTTGCCATAGTAGGGTTGTTGGACACCTTATTTTGCACACTCTTTCTTCTTTCTGCACTTTGTTCCGATGCGCAGATTTTTCGATATTAATACCCGTATGTATTTTCGGGCTCATTTTTTGTGTATTTTCCATGTGAACACCCTGATTTTGCCCCAGAACCGGTGTCATATTTTTCCATCATCTTCTCCTCGTCTCCCAGCACATTTTTTCTTCTTACGGCTTTTTGATCCGAGGCACGGTTCAGGTTTTATTAATTGTTATTCCTTTTTCCCGTGTGACCGTGTTTCTCGTATCGCACGTGAACGCAACTGTTTTTGGTTTTACGTGTCTCGGGACGCCCCCGTCACTTCTGTGAATCGCGTGTCACCGTCTCCGCCTTGTTTAATCCCGTTAATGCAAAAAAAAAATTACCTCCGTCCCGCGCATTTTGTTTTGTTTTTTTTGTGTGAAAAAAAAAGTGTTATGGTTGGTAACAAGGAGCGCACACACACATACACAAACCAAAGCAATCAATAATTATATATATATATATATATATATATATATATATAAACAAAACAACAACAACAACGCTCCTAGTACAACAAAACATTTAAAACAAACCCACATTTACAAAAAAAAAAGAAAATAAAAATAAAAATAAAAATAAAAAAGCGAAAAGAAAAAAAAAGAGAAAAAGAAAAAGAAAAAAAACACAATGAAAAAAAAGAAGAAAAAGAAAGAAAGAAAACGTACATGATGACCGTTTCCACCCTCCTCCTTCTCCCCTTCTTCCTCCCCTTTTTTCCTCCCCTTCCTCTTCTTCTTCATCTCCTTCCTTCTCCTCCTTTTTCTCTCCCCCCTCGGCCGTCTTCTCCTCTGGTTGCCCCGCCACCCGCCATGGAGTCCCGTCGCTCGCCAGAGCCCCTGCCACACCGCCGAGGTCGCCTCCTGCCGCCCTGATGCCGCCGAGGTCGCCTACGCCTCTTGCCGGCCTGACGCCGCCGAGGTCGCCTCCTGCCGCCCTGCCGAGCCTCTGTCGCCCTCACCTCCTTCCCTGTTGTCCGTCGCTGCCATCCTCCCCCTCTTCCTCCTCTTTCTCCTCCTCCCCTCCCTCCTCCTCCTCCTTCTCTTCCCTTCGTTCCTCCCCCTCTTCCTCCTCCTCCTCCTCTTCCTCCTCCGCCCAGCCCTCCTCCTCCTCCTCCTCGTCCTTCTCTTCCCTCTCTTCCTCCTCCTCCTCCTCCTCCTCCTCCTGCTCCTCCTGGTGGCCCACCCCCCTCCCTCCACCCTAACCACCCTAGTTAGTTTCCTTAACCATAGTTCAAACTAATTAACTTCACCTTAGTTAATTAAACTAACCTTAGTTAGATCTAACTCACCCATAGTTAACCTTACTAACCCTAGTTAAATTACTTAACCACAGTTAAATTACTTAACCATAGTTAGATTAACTTAACCACGGTTAGCTTAACTTAACCCCAGTTAACATTAACTTAACCTTAGTTACACTAACTTAACACTAGTTAGTTAACCTAACCACAGTTAATCTAACTCACCCATAGTTAATCTAACTTACCCACAATTAACTAACTCACCCACAGTTAATTAACCCTAACCCACAGTTAATTAACTTACCCCTAGTTAACCTAATCTAACCCTAGTTAGATGACCCTAACCCTAGTTACCCTACCCTAACCATAGCTAGATTGACTAACCCTAGTTAGACTAACCTAACCTTACTTACACAAACTAACCACAGCTTAGCGTAACCAACATTACTTACCAGACTCCCCTCACGAACATGACTTACACTAACCTAACTTAACAAACTAAACTCACCTACCTAATTGATTTACCCAACTAAACTAACTTGATTAACTTTCTCAGACTAAGCTAACCTCATGAACTTAACCTACTCAGTTAGCCCGCGTTCCTGCCCTTTCTCCTCCGTTCTTTTCCCGCTGTGTACGTGTGTGCTAGCGGGTGTTCACGCGCGAGGACGCGCTTCCGACTTGTCAGTGCGGTGGAGTATTGCAGTCAGTTGTTCACACGCAGTCATCCTTCGTTGTTCACACGCAGCCCGGGTATCGCTTTTTATTTTCAAACCCGCAAATACATAAAAATAAACATAAAACATAAAAATTCTAAAAATTCATTTAAAATTCAAAAAATTTACAAAAAATTTTCTAAAAATTTACCAACATTACTCAAATTATTTAGAATATTGTTTAAAAGAGTAAATTGAAGAAAATAAATTGCAAAAATTTCAAAATTTGAAAATTCCTTCAAAATTACATGTAAAAAGAGTAAAATTCATTAAAAATTAGTAAAAATTCAGAAAGAAATCCAAAAAAATTCCAAAAAATTCTACAAATCCCCTTGCTCCTTTTGCCACTAATTTCTCAATTAAAAATATTTCTATAAATGGAAAAATATTATTTGAAGCCAAAAACCCTAATTTTAATACTTCACTTTATAAAAAATTATTTTAAATTCTAAAAATCACCTGGAAAAGCATGGATGAATTAACACACATTGTTGACACTTGTTGGATTGCTAAAATTCCACTCTTACACTTCATAACATATTCATGTGTCTTATATCCCGATTTAATTAGTTTTATTAAAAAAAGAAAAAAAACCAAGCCAAACAATATACACAAAACAGACACACCTAAAATACAATTAAAAAAGAAAACCATCAAAAATAAAATTTAAATTAAAAAAAATAAAAATCAAATCCAAATAAAAGAAAAACACTTAGGTGTTTTATTTTTTCGAGTTAGTGGTGTTTGTTTTTTGTTGACTGGATTCCTTCCATTTGGGGGACCACTCCGTGTGCCTTCAGCCCATTGCATACACACCCCTACCAGGTTTTTTTTTTTGAGTTTTATGTATTTTCATTACCTCTTAACCACAATTAATTGCTAAAATGAACTATATTCACCCACCTTTTTACGCACATTCGCGCTAAACACACAGTTTTTAATAATTAAAAATCAATTAACCGTTCACTTTGCACGCGTTACGTGCGCTTAAGACGCACCTTAATTTTTAATAAAAATGAACCAATCATCACAAAAAAAAGTACATGCTGGCAAAAAAGCGCTCCACATCACTATTAGTTTTTAATTAATGAATTTGCATTTAGAGACCCCAGTCTGGGAATCATACTCCGAGGTTCGATAAAGCACTGTTTCACCCTAATAAATTGTAATTAAGATTTTAAGAAGGAACTGTCGTTTTTTTATTAAGGTTTATAACCTAATAAAATGTCACCCATTGTTAATAATTTCTTAAAATGAACCCTTCATTAAAATAATTTTCCCTCACTGCACTTTTTTTCTCTTTTTAATAAACATGCTTCGTGGGATGGGCGCGTAAAGTTCTCTTAGCTGGCGTTGTTGGTCAAAGTTATGGTTAGGCCCTGATTACATTTTTATGGTATTATGGTTTGCTAAAGTGCTACGATTACGGGTACGGTTTGTAGTTTTTTCTTTCTTTTTTGCATGATACAGGGTTTTGGGTGCCTGTTCGTTGCATCGCATGAAGTTTTGGGTCACATATGTGTAAAGGTCATGCCGAATTTTTTCTAGGATGTGGGTTGTTTGGGGTGGTAAATTGGTTAGCTACGTCTATGTGTGTCCTTCTTTTGTTTGATTTCTTTTTGATAGCCCTTTGGTTGTTTTGCAGGCATTCTTTGTGATTGTCTATATTGTGGTGTGTGTGTTTTCCATCTAAATGGCGCCTCATGCTCCTCCTCCTATCCAGTATGTCCCACTGGTCAGTAGGGATTATTCTTCCCTATTGACTTTTGAGCCTATAGCGAAAGCTGGACTTGCGGCTTTCTTGGCTGCTTCATTCCCATTGATTCCAGATGATCCCATTCCTATGTGATGAGTTTCTTGCCTTATACAACAAGAAGTCGGGCCTGGTTCATGGTACTTCCATGGTGTTGACACCCCAAGGGTTAGGGAAGTCTTTGTCTCTTCCCTATAAAGGAGAGCCCTTTGTTACATCTAGACAATTATTCTCCAACGATGAGATTTTCAAGCTGTTACAGAAGCAGACCAAAGAGATTCTGGATGTCAAGAAAGTGATCAACACTTCAGGAGTATCTCTTTCCATGATCTCACTGATCCTCTTTGGAAGTTAGTCTGTTAGTTTCTCCAAGACAGGTTTATGCCAGCCAAAACACCATCCCATTACTTGTCCAAAGAGCTCTTCACAGCTTCCAGGATGGTGTTAAAAGGGGTGGCTATTGATTGGAGTACTTACCTGCTTACAAAGATGGACCAACATTTTGTCAAAGTAACCAGAGGAAATGTCACAAATGTTACCTATGGTTCCTACCTGTATGCTTTCTTGACATACTTAGGCCTAAAGAAGGGTATGCTACCACCTCCTCTATCTGATCCAGTATCTTCCCCTCCACCTTTAGAAGAGTCAAAACCTATTGACATAAAGGACATTGATTTCCCTCCTCCATTAGTCATTCAGCGGAAGCGCTTGAAGCATGTGGCAGATAAAACTCCCTCAGTCATTCCTTCACTTACAATTTCTGCTACATTTGGCAATGACCTCCCTGCTTACCTCACATGTAACAATTTGTTCAGGGCACATAGAGAGGGTTCCTTGGACATATCAGTCTCTTCACTGAATAGTTTAGTGTCGGGAGATGCTATTCCATTCCTTTGTAAAGACATCTAGAGTTCGATTGAACTTTCAGTGACAGTTTATGCTCAACAGCTATATGCTTCTTTCTATGAAGAACTGATGCAATCCAAAGATCAGTTGCATAAGGCAACCTCAGAGTTAATCTTTGCTAAAGACACACTTGCAGATCTATTTAAGCAGATGGAGCAGCAAACCCAAATGATTGCGACCCAGAGAGAAGAGATATCTTCTTTGAAGTTTCAGTTAATAGAAGCTCAGTCAGAGGTCACTAAAATCTCAGAGGAGAAAGAGAGAATGTCCAAAGAAGCTCAAGAGTTTCAGACTCTTTTAGATACAAAATTGTCAACCTTAGAGACTACTCATAATATAGTGGAATCACAAGCTTCCCAAATTAAGCAGTTGCAAGACCAACTGACGCAGTCACGGTTTGTTTCTCCAAGCCCCAATGTTCCTATTATTCCTTCTATCTCTAAGCAGGACTTGGCAGTTCTTTAGAGACAAGCCACATTGTGTCCATTGTTCCAAGATAAAGTGGAAAGATTCCAGTCCAGGATGGATTTGTTATGGTCGACATTTGAGTACTTCCAGGAGTATCTTCCTTCGGACCATTCTTTCTTTGTCTACTATCAATTGCAGAAGTTGGCCTTTTATATGAAGCTTTCAACGATGGATCTTCCGCTTCCAGAGGATGGTTGGAGTGGGGCTTGGTCTCCTGAGTTGCTGACAACAGTGGTCTGTATGGTGTTTGAAGATTCTGTGACGACGCATACCATGTTGCTATCTTACATGTATCTACGAGGTGATCTGTTGATTCCAGATGAAGTAGATATGGCCTGGTATGTGGGGGATGTGGTTTTGCAAGCTGTCTTGTATGTCAACTATTTGGAATTGCGGATAGATGACATGTTCAGTGTTATTTCTCAAAAGTGGCTACTTGCCCTGACAATTCATGGCATTCAATGATTGATTCTGTGGTCCTGAATCAACGTCCGAACACAACTTCTACTTATGTACAGAGCACTACCCAACTAAGGGTGGATCTCTTAGCTTACCTTTCCAAAAACCATCCATTTGATTCAACCTTTTTTTATGCCTATCAAAGAATATATGTCTTAGGTCCCTCTGTTCCTAGCCTATTATACTATCAACAAATGGCTCGTCGCTATGATACCTATCTTTTCCTTTATCAAACCAATTCAGCGGCTATCTTACCTCTTCTTTTCCAACCTCAATGTTTTCCTCAAATTCCCATATTTACCTATTGTTCTTTTATTGAAGATCGAGTTTTTTTCCCATCTCCACCACGCCCTTCTCCATCCATCCATATACCTTCTACTTTTCCTGTTTATCAATTAACACCTTTCCTAACTGATTCCCTTAAATTTTCAGCCACTCCTTTAACTTATTCCTCCTTTTATGATTTTGCCTACCCATCTCTTCATCCTCTTTTACTTATTCCACTTCCATCTCCTGCCACTTCTATTTCTCAACCCCCTCAGTTGGTTAGTGAATACGAAGGGTTTGATCAGCAGATTCCGAGAAGAAGAGGAGGGAGCTCGACTGATTCTCTTACGGGACCTCAGACAAACTGGTCAATAATTCCAGGGGATTGGACTACTGCCAGTCAAGCATACCAGAACTACCTTCCTTTTGCTCACCAATATTCACAATCTCTAGATCCTTCAGTGAGATTGACAACTCATTTTTCTTGGTATCTAGCATACATGCATAGGCATTCCCATAATGATCAAAAGGCCATTCCAAAGCTTTGTATGAATGTCAATGTGAACATTGATTCCCAACAGTTGGATATCCTGTATTTTCATGCCCTATGTCTACTTACTAGCAGATACCTTGTTTTGCTAGAAAGGATGTGCTGCTTACAGTTCTTTCAAAATCCTCCAAAGACATTTGTAGATGAATCCTTCTCCATGGATTGTTTTTGAAACCACCAAGCCTTCAAAAGGGATCACCTTCATTGATACCTTTGCAATGTATTTTGGATGATTCTTAATGATACATATCTCTCTTTTTGGAGGTGTCATTCAAATGGTTGTGTTAGTGTTTTGTGTGTGTTTTGTAATAATTGTATGTGATGAATTCGTGCTGATTGAGAATAATTTGTTCGAGAGCTCTTTTCAAACTATTGATGGTGATGGTGGATAGAAATCCTATAGTGGAAAGCTGAAGAAGAACCTCTTATATCCTTTACAAATTTATTATGACTTTTTAAATGATTAATCAGATGTGTTAATGAATAACAAAGTTTTCCTTTAGTAGTATTTTCTATCAGATACAGGTGCTAAGTTGGGGTCGTGGTTTGGTGAGATTGTTGAAGATCCTACAGAAGATAAATTGAGATCTTTAGTGAACTTATATTCTTCTTTTCCTTAGGTCGCGAGGACGCTTCCTTTCTAAGTGTGGGGATATGTTGAGAGTGGAAAAAGATTGAAAATTTGACTGATTTTTGTTGTTTTTGAGGTCTGAATGATTGATTTTTGATGGATTTAGAGTGATGTATGGTTGTTAATGGAAGTGTTTGAGAATTTTTTGGATGATATTGATTATGTTTTGGAAGTTCATGATGATTCTTAGTGGAGATATGAAGCTCTGTGATGTTCTGATAGGTTCTGATTGGTTATGTATACCTTCTGTATAGCTTCTGTTTTGTTCTGATTGTCTTCTGTATGAAGCATGGATTGATGATTGATGAGGATTGAGATCTTTTGGAAGCTTATTGAATAGTTTTTGATAGTTTGGAATGGTTTTAGTATGAGTTATGAGGTTCTGATGACCTTCTATAGACCTTCTGTAGAGCCTCTGGCTCTGCTCTGTAACTATACTGTAGCTGCTCTGGTACTATACTATATTGTTCTGTAGACCTTTTGTAAGTGTTCTGTAGAATGTATGTGTGACTTTGGGAAAGTTTTCTAACTTTTGGAAAGGATGAATCTAAGTTCAAAAGAGATAAAAAAAATGGAAAAAGCAGTTGTTGAATACTGAAGAGAAGACTGAAGTGATAGTGATAGTAGTGAGCTGTGAAGAGACACTGTAGTGGCTCTGGTGACTCTTCATATCAGACATACCTCTTGGGAGGTGCATCCACGACCTAAGAAGGATTATTGAGAGTTATTATGAGAGTATTGTAGTGAGGAGATGATGTACTATTGATAGAGAGAGAGATAGAGAACCAGAGATAGTCAGTTCTATCAAAACAGTGCAACTGTATATGAGAGATTGAGAGAGAGAACTATGAAGACATTGAAGATGAATAATATGTGATTGATTTCCATTTAAAAGATGGTGTATTATTTTATGTTCTTTGTTCTATTTATGGATTACATGAAGATGTTGAAGATTATGGTTGATTCTATCAAATCCGTGGGAGATATTTACTATGATGCTGCGTGAAGATTTGTTGTTTTCTTTGTTTTGGCCCATCAAAAGAATGAAATAAAATCTTGTTGATGTTATAAGATATATTTTCTTGTAGTAGAATTCCCTTTTCTTTGGTGTTCCTCTTGGGGCTCCACATATTCATTAAAAAAATCTAATCTAAGCCCAATGGAATGTCCAGAGGCTTTGTAAGCATATTTATAGTGAATTAGAGAAGAGGAGCTCTTTATGGAGGGGGATCTTGGAAGAATTAGTGATGTGGTGGTTCCATTGGCTCCGAAAGAGGGATAAAACCTCAAGACACTTGCTTAGAAATCTCTCAGTTCACTCCTTATTTTCTCTTTTCGATGTGTGTTTTCTATCTGTAGACTGCGAATGAGGCATGCACGATTTTGCAAATCCCTCTCTTAATTTTTTTTCTTTTTATAAAATTTCCAAAACTAACTAAAACATCACTTGTCTTTTCTTTTAAATGACATCCAGTTCTAGAAATCTCCATATATTTTTAGGATAATATCTAAAATATCTAGAATATGCTAGTTTTGCCTAAAATCTAATATTTTTGGACCATCCAAACAATACACATCAATACTAGTGATTAATATAGCTCATAAGTCTCGTTCACATTGTAACTTTCGTGAAGGGTGGCTACGGTCCTTGTCAATCCGAGAAAAATATCGGATTTACGACTCTCAAATTTGTTAACATATATTTTTAATTAAATTAAAAATCCTTAATTATTAATGCTACTTAGTTTTTTTACTTTAATTAGTAATCTTACTAGCTTATTAATTAACTAACTAACTTTCAAACTAACCAACTAATTTTTAATTGTGTGAAAATATTACAGCTTGTGTGGTTTGACACGTGCCTCGAGCATTCCTTTCACCCTCATGTTTTTATCCCTTGCCCCGCACCTGCTTGGGCCACATGATGCAGGGAGGAGCCCATTTTGTTGTATTTTTTCCTTTTTTAAATTGCTTCATTCCATCCCCACACCTATCCCCTAACCTATCCCCACCTAAGACCCTTTCCCAACCTCCCTTCTAAGCGTCCCTTCCCCGACTCCTTGTTAGGCCCCCTTTCTTGCACTTAAACCCTCTCACCACCAGAAATGACACGTAGACAGCAAAATAAATCGATCGAACCCTGTAGATACACATCTTGCGGACTATGTTTCCATGCAAACCCGTGTGTGCTATGACTTATTTGTATGTTTGCTCCTGTTCAGGTGCGGGCATTGGATTTTCATGCTCCACATCCATGGGGCTTTCTTGCTTCCATTCACACATGAGGACAAACGTCTCATCTTGCCTGTGCTGTGGAGCTACTACTCACATGCAACTAGTCTAAGCAGACACCTTTATTAAGGCCAAATTTGTAAAAAAATGTAAATTTTAAAGTTTAAAAAATATATTAAAAAATACAAAACATCTCTTAATTTAAAAAAATCATTAAAAAATGCAAACAAATAAACTCATGATGAACAAAAATTTTCCAAAATTCAAAAATTATAAAAATTAAAAATAAACCAATTTTTTTGAAACATGTAATATAATCATTAAGAATTTGATTAAAATCTCAAAAAAACCTTAAAATTTCAAAAAACTAAAATATCTTTTCATATATTTTTTTATTTTTTTCATTTAATAACACAATTGAAAAAACCTTATCAAAATTCTCATAAAAATATTAAAAATAAAAATAAAATAAAATTAACTAAAAAATAAAAATTTACCCACACATTAATATATGTGTTTATATTATTTTCTATTTTGGACAATTATGATTAGCTAAGGTTATTTATTTATTATTTTACAAGAGGTTAACTAGTTGCTAGTCACCTATTTGTTTATTTATTTGTTTATTCACTTTGAGTGTCTGTAATTGTTTTGTAATCACATCCATTAACCCCTGTTGATGTTTGTAATTGAATCGGACGAGTAATCCTTCAAATTCTCTCATCTCAGAGCACTTGGAGTAGGATTTTGGGGGGCCTTTGCAATCACCACCTAGATTGGTTGGCCAATGTACGGGAGTCTCTGTTCTAGTTCTAATTCAAAGCTCCTCTTTGGATTGTTAGCTGTTCATTCCAGTTGGTAGGGTTCCACTCTTGTTGTTGATTTTGCATTGGGGGAACTATTTGAGGCCAGTAGTTTGGTGGTGGAACCATCATTTGAGGTACTATCTACGACCACTGTGGATTCATTGCACCATATTGTGGCACTACATGCACCAGAGGGTAGGGGTAGAGAACAATCCTTGCAATTGCATTTGGTGGATATCCCATTCCCAACATTGGAGGAGGTAGGACTCCTCTTCTGGAGATCATAGACAATCTTGCTTCAACTTCATCATATAGTCTTGCACGTTCCATTATAGTTTGCAAATTAGTTGGTCTTCTCAATTCCATGAATCTTGAATCTCTTGTTGTAGGTCTCTTAGAAAAACTCCCTTTTGGATGCCTTCATCTAAGTTATGGTTGTTCAATCTCTTTAGTATGGATTCCATTGTTGTTAAGCATCTACACATATGTTAAGAAATTTCCTTTCATAATAGGCCTCACTCCAAGAGAAGGTGGCAAGCACCCTTGGATAGGAAGCTAGCTCTGGAAAAGGTGGCAATACCCCATAGTCTAAATCAATTGAACCTTTTGTTGGTCCTTCTAGGGTATAGTTCTGAAGCCCCCTCCCTTGATGTGTTATGTCATTGTGCTCTCAAAGATTGTCTAACTCATACAATAGAGAGAAGATCTTCATCGAGTCTAGGTTTCTAATTTATCAGCTACCTCCTTGGGTATGCCTCTTCATCAAGAGACACTCAACATGATTAGTAAACCAAAGCTGATCTTCATCGACAATCACTAAGGGTGATGCAAGCTTTCATCTTAACATGATGGGGATGTGAGTATGGGCTAACCTCTGTATTCATCAACAAAGCATGAGACAGAGGGTGGGACGAGTGACCCGTCCTTTTCTCTTTAATTTAATTGAGAGATGAGTTGTGTGAATGGAGTGTTGCACATATGGGTTGGGCCTCTCAATGCACAAAGCATGATTTGTTCTATGCATGGTACTATAAGGTTCTTGCCTTCTTACATTGTATACTGGCATAGGGCGAAATGCACAATTGTACCATCAATTGTGCACAAGGCATATAATCTTCACATTAGTAATATTGAGGATTACATCAATGGGTGTCAGGATTTGGGATTCCCTCCTATATTTATCAATAGAGTGTGAGACATAGGGAGAGGCAAATTGTGATTGACCTTCTATTTCAACAAACTGAGAGGTGAGGTTGGAGGGATATTATGAAAATTGGTGATCATATATGTTATTGTTTCACTATGCACACACAAGATGGGCCTTTGCAACCATAACATGACATGTCACTCTATTCTATGCACTACATTACAAGGCTCCATGGCCTTCCTTCTTACACCCATGCCAAATTGAGTGGGATACACTAATGCACCATCAACTATGCACGCTAGTATACTCCCTCTCTATACCCTCAATCTTGTCAATTTTTAAACCAGGTGTGAGTTATGGGTTCCTATCATCTCTCTTGGAGTGATGTTCATATATGGGGTGAGTGTTCTATCATCCTCAACTTGAGTGATTGGTGAGATTGAGAGCTACATGTTTCATAGACAATAACTTGGCGATGTTTACCTATATGGGTACCTTCCTAGGTGCTGCTACATAGTCCCTATCATATGGACACATGCTATCATGAGTTGTGATGTCCCCTATAGTCAATGCCAACCCTTGGAGCGACAATGAGCGACTCCAACATCTAGTGTACGAATGACTTTCAACCACGAACAACTGTTGAATGGGCCAAGTGTTTCAAACTCTACTTTTGCTAGTATGTATGTATGTCATGTCATAAGTGTGGAGACACAAGGGGTTAGATTGTGTGTTAGTATTGATTATCCTAACCCATTATGTCAAGGTTTTGATTGTGGGGATGCGTCCCTGCACGTCTATTTTGTATAAACTCATAGCAATGCCTTCTACTAATATTTGATTAATGCTTTTTTTTTGCCCTATTGGGGTCCTTTCCCTACCCACCCATCCTATTACACCCTACCTCCTGGATGTATCCTTTATTATTTCAACGGTTTTTTATTTTTCAATTCTTCCATGTGAACGCATCCTTGCTCAACCAAAATTGGAATATGATAGTATGAGTTTATTTATCACTTTGAGAAATTAGTTTTCCCTTTTACAACCCCCGATTTTGAGGTAAGATTCAATCTTTATTAATTTTTGAAGGATTTACACATTTTTGAACAATCTTTATCATCCTGTGATGCATTCCATCACGCCTCTGTGTGCTTTGACACGTGCCCCCAACATTCCTTTCACCCTCATCATGGCAAATGGTTTTTATTCCTCACTCCACACCCACCCTTGCTTGGGTCATGTGATGTGGGGAGGAGCCCATTTTGTTGTATTTCTTCTTTTTTAAATTGCTTCATGCCATCCCCACATGTACCCCCACCTTGGCCCTTTTTCCAACCCCCTACTAAGCCCCCCTTCCCCCACTCCTTGTTACCAGCAAGACACGCAGACATCAAAACAAAGCCATTGAACCCTGTAAACACACATGTTACAGAATCTGTTTCCACGTAGACTAGTGCATGCTACGCCTTATTTATATGTTTGCTCCTATTCGTGCATGGGCATCGGATTTTCATGCTCCCATATCTATGGGGCTTTCTTGCTGCCATTCACACATGAGGATACATGTGTCATCTTGTCTATGCCATGGAGCTACTGTTCACATGCAAACCTTGCACATTGTATTTATCACCCCCAGTTGTATTTGTTGCATTTACAACTGTTGCATGGGTTATGCACATGCATTTGTCATAGTATTAGCATAAGCTTGGTCTATTTAGACTAAAGTACAAGCATGCTATGAGAATTGATTGGCCTAGATCATGCAAAGGAGGTAGAACGCTTGAAAGAGGCAAACCCTAATCCACAGTGGTAGAAACCCTAAAACACAAAAGGGACACAAACCCTAAAATGCAAAGTGGAGCAAAAACCCTAATCCTAAAACAATGTGTTGTCCTAGAGAGGTGAACTAACCCTAACCCTAATTCATGTCTATATAAGGGTGGGAGGTCTGAGTTGTATTTACTATTTTGGTGCATCCATGGTGTGGAAGCTCTATCATTGCAATGATTGAGGCTTTCTATTCTCTTCTTCTATTCTATCATCTTGCCTTCATTGTTGAGAGTGAATGAGAGAGAGTGAGTGAGAGGTATGTTGAGTGGGAGACAGAGAGAAGGTGAAGATCTTCATCATTTTCTTGCTTTTCTCTTCTTCTCTACTAGCTTCTTGAGCTGTTGGTGTGCTTGGTGTTGGATGTGAAGGAGCAACGACATTAGATCGTGTTGATTGTGGTTGTGGAAAAATCTTTGAGTCTTCAAGATTTTGGACTACAAGGTGGGAAGGTAAGTTGCTGAGTTCACTGCACCTCAAAGCTAGTCTTGTATGCTTGATTTATTGGGATAAGAGGAGAATTCTTGGTTAGTGTAGAGTGGAGTGTCGAGAGACAAGGTGAGACATTGTTGCCGAAGTGAGTTGTAGCTTCTAAAACAATAGAAGTCCACATCCAAAGTCCCGACTATTGGTGCATTTGGCTCAAAATTTTGGTTCTCTTTGGTTGAGATGAAGGAGAGTGCAACCACTGAGATTCTCACACTCCTAGCATGTGGTGGAATAGGAGGCTTTTGCATGGGCATGGATGGGATTGATGGGGTACCAATCGTCTGCATTTGTGGCTAGTATTTTGAAACCCATGTGGCTAGGTTAAGAAGGCTGAATTGAAAAGAACTGGCTCATTGGATTAAGATTGAAGCAATAGGAATTGTTAGAGTATGAAATACTACAACACTCAAACTCAAAAACTTAAAAACAAAACTCAAAACACAAAAATGTAAAACACAAAACTCAAAACTTAAACTTTGCTTGCTTAAACAAACCATGTGACTTTTTTGTGGATTGAAGATACATCATGCTTGTCATGTTTTTTGGGTTGCATGTGTATTGAAACAAAAGCAACACAAAAATGAAAAACTCAAAACTCAAACTTTTCTTGCTTAAATAAACTATATGAAATTTTTGTGGATTGAAGATACATCATGCTTGTCATGCTTGTTGGGTTATGTGTGTATTGAAGCGAAAGCAATACAAAAATGCAAAATGCAAAACTCAAAATGCAAATCTTTTTACTTGACCAATCCGTGTATCAATGTTATAGATGCAACTTTCTTATAATGGATGATTGACAATGTGAGCATTGAAGGAAGAAGAGTGAGAAAAAGTCAAAATACACAATGCAAGAATCAAATACACGGTCATTGTTTTATTATTTGGTTGGTTATTTCTTGTTGCCATTTGACAGTTAGGATCCTTAGACCTAGATTTAGAGTTTCTTTGCACTAGAAGATCATCATAATCATAGTTCATACTCACAATACAACTTGCACCACCCATTTAGGACTTGCACTTGTACCATCTCACCCACTTGCACCACCTAGGTCACATTGCACTTGCATCACCCACAAGCCTATGACTTTCACCACCCACAAACCTACGACTTGCACCACCCATTCATGACTTAAACTTGCACCACTAGGCTTGCACTTGCACCACCTAGGTCGCATTGCACTTGTACCACTCATTTGCACCACCTAGATCACTTTGCACTTGTACCACCTTGTTTACATTACACTCTTACACTCGCACCACCACTCATTTGCACCACCTAGATCACTTTGTACTTGCACCACCTAGGTCACTTTACACTCACACCACTTGCACTACCTTATGAATTGCACCACCCACCTAGGTCACTTTGCACTTGCACCACCTAGATCACTTTGCACTTGCACCACCTATCTACACTTTGTATTTGCACTACCTACCTAGGACTTGCACCACTTGTCACTCCCACACAAAATCCTCACTCCCATACATCAAATCCTACTCCCACACATCAAATACTCACTCCCACACATAATCCCACTCCCACATATATTCATTCCTTTAAGGTCAACTTGACATGATTGTGATGCTTCAAGGAATTGTTGCACATATGCATATTGTTTGAACAAAAGAAAGTATGATTTTTCACATCTTACTTTTGTCTGTTCAAAGTGTCTCAAGTAATTTGAAAGTCTATATATTTTGAAATGAATTTATTAAAAGAATCATTTAAATGCCTTAGGAACTCACTAAGGAACTTGTACAACCAAGGTCAAGTGGCCTAGGAGACACTTTGCCACATCATAAGGAACTAGCATACCTAGCACTAAGGTGCAAAACCAAAACTACCTTGGTATAGAACACACAATAAATCGAGGGGGAAAATCATCCAAGCTACCATCAAGAGCTAAAGTCCAATCACTACAACAAGGGCCCAATGAGTGAGAAGTTATTAACTAAGCTCTCTAGAGTACAAAGATAAATTCACATCATTTTGGAGATTTAGAAGAATAGAAACACACACAAGAAACCAAACAAGAAATTTAATTTATAAGAAGAGTATCATGTGGCTTTTCAAAGCCTAAGACTTAGTTGATGTGCCTCATAATAGATTAGGCCATAGGGTCTACAAGTCCTAAAATCTTTGGAGTCAACAATAAAGAGAACCCTTCCCATTTGTCTATCCATTGATAATATGACTGAGCTAGCAACTCAAGAGCCTAGGCCACAAATAGTAGACTAGATGGGGATATGGACACATTCACAAAGATTGACCTTAGATGTATTGAGTGTGGCATCAATCATATGTATCACGATTGTCCAACACGCAAGGCATCTAGTAGTACCCTCACACGGTCTATAGAGCCTAATATCCAAAAGATCAAAGCCACCAACACACTAACCTAAAGTATGAAGAGCTAATACCTCCTGCATATCTTTGGGCCAAATTAACTTCTAGGTGAGAGCTCATTATTGATGCTCTCATTGATGAAGGTTTTGATTAGAACATCCTGACTTATGATGTATGGACTGTGATTGGTCAACCTGAACTAGTCCCAATATATGCAATCATCAAACCTTATGGAGGATCATATTCTCCCCTCCTAGGA
Source organism: Lygodium microphyllum (assembly GCF_053477565.2). NCBI lineage: Eukaryota > Viridiplantae > Streptophyta > Polypodiopsida > Schizaeales > Lygodiaceae > Lygodium > Lygodium microphyllum. Next base: position 19,321,148 of record NC_141157.1, read on the forward strand.
CAATGCAGGATTCTTCAAACTATAGATATTGAGAGCCTTCCCATTGTTTTTTATGTGCTTCCAAATCAGGAAGATATGGGTAGAGAGGTTCTGCTGCTAGAAAGAACTTTCATGCATGTGACCAAATGTATTGTGGACTATGAAGCACACCGAATATAGTTGAGCTTACCAACTATCCAAATTATCACAACTTTCAGCAAAAGGAGCCTTGCTTCTTCTTTTAAATAAGGGCAAGAAACCTATCTTAGAGTTAAACCACACACCTAGGGTGGAAGGCCAAAAAGTTCTAAAGGAACTCCCTAGGGCACAAGTGGACCAAAGAGAAGCACTTAGTAGGAATCCTTCTGGAATCAAAGGAAAGACTAAAGCTATTGGGAATACTACCACAGCTTCTCAAGTTGATGGAAATAGAAATGCATCTAGAAGGAATAAAAGACCTAGATCATGTAATTGGAAGCATTATTGGAGAGCTAGCACAAAGTCGCGATGGGTTTCCAAAGCATTACTACGTGCTCAAGGGTTTTATGGGAGAAATTGTTGGATTTGGTTGCTAAAACCACCCGCAAAGCCACCTCCACTGACCATAGCCTAAGGTCCATCAAAATCCAAGAGAAAGAGAAAGAGACCCAAATGCAAATCTAGGTCAAGGATCAAGATACTTGCAAAGATACAAATTGACAACTAATAAGTAGCTAGTTCTTAAGATACCCGAATCCAAAATTTTGGAAGTGCAACAGGCTATTGAAGTAGTTGCTAATCCATAAGAGGAACTAACAATGATTGAGTCAAAAAGAGGACACAAAGCAGTCACTACTTGATGCTGCTACTCATGCTAAAATAGAAAGTCCAAGGAAGTTGATTGTAGATTCCTCTAGTGTTGACAAGCATCAATCCATGGAAGTTGCTAGTCCTTCAAAATAGCCAATGTCCCTCAAGAACTAAGAACCTTTGTCACCCAAGCCAAAATAGAACATCCAGTAGCAATAGCCTAGTGTAGCTGCTCACTTCACTAAAAAGAATCCACAAGGGACTAAGAAAACATTATAGGATCAATGACTAAGAGTGTTGTCAATAATAAATTTTGAAAATTGAAGACCAAGTCTACCTCCCATGAGTCTGAGGATCCTAGTGTTCCATCATCTTTGATACACATGATTGACCAATCCACTACCTTAGAAGTTACTACTTCCAATTTTGAGGAGAAACCCACACAATCACAATTCTTGGCTACAACCAAACCTATCATTTTAGCTAAGAAATAAGCCTCTACTACTTTAGTCTCACAACAAGATACTAACTCTACCTCAAAGAGCACAATGAATCCCACGATTCACAAATGGACCAAAGCTCCAGTGCATTTAAAGCCAGTTAAGAGACCTCTCATGGAAGCTTTAGAAAATATGGGGCAACAAAAGGATCAATCCAAGATTAGAGTTCCAAGGAACTAGATGTAATACTATTCACTTCACTCACTCATGCACATATTCATGTTGACATTGGAATTTAGACTGTCAAGGATAAGACACTCTTAGAAAGGCATGAAGAAATCACAAATTTTTTGGTATTATCCACCAATCGTGGGAGAAGTCATGAAGAAAATGACCAAGACAGAGCAAGCAAAGTATCACTTGATTCCTGTTCTTCCACCCTGAGCAGTGCATAGCAAAGCAAGGAAGACATTGCAACATTAGCCATGAAAGTAGAAGGACAAAGTGACTTTGAAAGGAAATGGTATTCTAGTCGAGGTTTAGTTGCAAGGTATGGTAGCCATCTATGACTATTTTTGAGTAGAGAAAGGCACTTTGGACTTCCATGCATGATCCGACATATGTAGCACCTAAATCTCTGAGTGGTTGCAACTATCCATGGTGTCAATACTTCTAAACTTGCTAAAATAGAGCCTTATGTGACACACTCCTTTCAAAGGAGGAGCTACACATGGAAAATAGATTGGGACAAAGCAACATGATGATTGATATCATTAGATATATTTTCTACCTTACACATGACCCACAACTTCTTAATGGCTATGCTTCATTACAGTACAATCCAAACTTCTATGAGTGGTTTATTCCAAGGTTGAGTGATGCAAAGTCTCATCTTTCCCCTACCTCTACCACCATCCAAAGTGAATCTGCATCCCATGATGTGAAGCAGAGTGATGTACATAAAACTTCTGTTAACACTAACATGATGGCTAAAAGCAGTGTGCTTGAAATTCCAAACCCCAAGGCCACAACTACTAACATCCTACTAACCCACACCTCCAATTCAACCAGGCTGAGCCAGTTAAACCCCAAGATGCTCCAGAGGATGCTGCTTATACTCACCTCCAGATCAGCCCTACTAAACATGTCCTTCCTTTTGGTCTCTATGTTAGATATGCTCAATGCCCCACCCTCATAAGGTGCCATCAATGATCCATGGTGCTCAAAGTTGTAAGGCCCCCATTATGAAGAGAAGCCATATGTGAGCTCGGATATTGGTTGAGTCTTGACTTGTATATCATATGAGGTCTATGTGATCAGATGGCAAAAAGGTGACCGTTGTGGGCCTAATCTTTGGGTTAGATGGAGCAGTTAAGTTGGTAGCAACTCGAGGCACATTGCATCGAGTTCCAGGGTAAGGGAGTTATCAGAGGCCCTTATTTTAGGGTCCGGGGGTGCTCCCCCGGCCCGACGGTAAAGGAAATATTCCTTGGAATATTCCCTGGCCGACTAATGGAGGCTCATATGGTAGGTCAGTCAGGCTGAGCTAACCGCCTTTGTGGGCTATAAAAGCTAAACCCTTCACAACCAACTATTATCTATCTTTCACCCAGTCAGAGTTGTTCCAACTAGCCTTAAGCTCTTCACCTATCTTCTGTCTAGATCACCATCTAAGCTTCATAGTGGAATTGCACGGGTGGATAGAGCCATCCTTGTATCAGTTGTTTGGAGCTAAATAAAATTTTTAAATTCTCATCTTATTTGTTGTGTACTCTCTATCTCTTTCTCAGATTTTATTTGCTATGCCGTGCAATTTTTACACTCTAGCCTTTGCTTGTTAACTAACCACTTAATAACATGGTTGTTCATTTTGGCCAAGAAATTATATTCCTCTAACACAGAATGGCTACTCCAATTGATGCCATATTCACTACTTGTGTTAAGCTATTTTCAATGATTGATTTAGGCATTGCTGATGATAAGATGATACAAGTTGCTTCCAAATGCCATCCCACTTGGGAAGAGAGTGAACACCTTTGCCACAAAAGCCTCTTGGTTCAAGATGAAAATGCTAAATCTTTCCTCAGAAGTAACTGTAGTCATGTCGAGTTATTTCCTCCTATGCTTTTGTGACCAAAATAGAAAACCAATTAGTAGTTAATGAACTTGAGTAGAATTATGATTCCTTAATTCCATTCTTGCAGAAATGGTTTTCTCATCGGCTTGATATTGCTTGTGATGGTAGTCATCTTATGAGAATGGTTGAGCAATGTCGTATAGAAAATGTGATTCAATATGATCCAACCTACTATGAGACTACTACCTTGCATTCTATCATCTTGGCTCAACATCTAGACTTGCCACAAAAGTTGAAATACCACCTTGAAGAGGAGTTTGCATTGCCAGTCACTTTTGCAGGACCATCCTTGCTTGACAATGTGATTACTTACATTTGTGGAATGGCTACAAAATCAACTGACTTGGATGCTTTTGCTAAGTTGGAGTATAATCCAAATTTCTATGAATACTGGATCCCAAAAACTGGAAAATACTAACCCTTGTATATAAGTAATCTTTTTTCTCATTGTATATGTTTTTCTTTTGTTGCAATGACAAGAGCTCGAGACCCTCTCCACTAATATCTTGTGACTGCTGATGTGAATTCTATGCAGCATTACCATTTTGTGCATCTACATTATCAATCACATTTACTGGTATATACCAGCTACTCATCTCATCAAAAACAACATCTTTGCTCACTGTAAACTTACGAGTAGAAGGGTTATAGCATCTATACCCTTTTTACTGCAGAGAATAACCAATAAAGATGCACTTCTCAGCTTTTGGATCCAACTTGGATCTCAACTCATCTGGCACATGAACATAGGCAATGCAACAAAAAATTTTCAAATGAGAAATATTTGGTTTCCTACCAGTATACCTCTCCTCTGGAGTCATGCCATGTATGGCTGCAGTGGGAGTCCTGTTCATTATGTAGACTACTGTAGCAACCGCCTTAGCCTAGTAAAAATCTGGCAGGTCTTTTTCATTGAGCATGGCACAAGATACCTCTCCAATATGCCTGTTTTTTCTTTCTGCAATTCCATTTTGCTGTGGGGTATGACTACATGAATATTGCTGCTTTATGCCATGCTCCTGCAAGAACCTTGCAAACTCATTTGAGAGGTACTCTCCCCCTCCATCTGACCTTAGGAATTTTATTTGCAGGCCTGTTTCTTTTTCAACCATAGCTATAAGAGTTTTGAAATGCCCAAAAACTTCACTTTTTTTTTCATAAAATACACCCAAACTTTTCTGCCATAGTCATCAATAAAAGTGACAAAATAATGACAGCCTCCAATAGATGCAGCTTTAGTAGTCCACACATCAGAGTGGATTAATTCTAATGGCTTCTTACTCTCTTGAACATGTCTAGGAAATGGTTTCCTTGCCTGTTTTCCAAATTGATAGGCTTCACATACCTTATGCATTTCTGCAACCTTGAATTTAGGCAATTCTACAACAATATTTTGGGCTTGCATTGATTTAAGTCACTATACATTAACATGACCAATGTGTTTATGCCAGATATCAATATCTACAACTACACCTGTCCCATGTGCAAACATTGCTGCACTCAATTCAGGCATGTCTGCATCCAACGTAAACATTCTGCCCTTCTTCTTTCCTTTTGCTATCAAGCGACCTTTATTTTTCATATCCTCAACAAAGCATCCATGAGAATTAAATCTGACCTGCAAACCCTGCTCAACCATTTAACCAACAGAAACCAGGTTCTTGGTGATATTCGGGACATGAAATACATCCGACAGGTATTTCTTTTTCCCATCCCGCATAGACAAAGGAATTTTTCCAATCTGCACAATAGGATGTGCAGTATCATCATCAATCTCCACAAATCTTGGTTTTTCCATTTTCCTTGCATCCTGCATCCATTCTGCATGACCTGTCATGTGGTTTGATGCACCTGAGTCAACATACCACACATCGTTGCTTTCTTCTACACTTGTCACAGGATTGGCCATGTGCTGCACCATAAACAAATGCTCATTTCTGTCATCACCCTGTCTACTAGAAGATGCATAATTCCCTTGTTGCAATTTTCCATTCATGATGTCATTCTGCTTTTTATAGCAGTCTTTAGCCATATGATCCATTTTACCACAGTAGTAGCATTCAACATTGCTGTTTGCATTTTGGCCCCTTTGCCATACACCACGACCTCTTTGGCTCCCCCTGCCTCTAGAGTTACCACGTCCTCCTCCATAGGACTGGTTTTCTTGAGTTTGCTGTATATTCTGATTTCTACCATGGCCTCCAGATCGGCCTCCTCTACCTCTGCCTCTACCTCTTTCAGCATTTGAGTAGAAGACAGCTTCTTTTGAAGTTCCTCATGAAGAAGATGCACCACCATTTCTCTGCTCCTCAGAAATTAGAAGAGCAATCAACTCCTCAAAATCAGGAAATCTTTCACGGACGGAAATGGATGTTCGGAACTGTGCATAGTCCTTTCCTAGACCATTCAAGGTCATAGAAACTAAATCATCATCTTCCACTGGCAACCCAATGGAAGCAAGTGCATCTACAATCTTCTTCACCTTCATGTGGTAGTCATTGATGCTCATACTTTCTCTTTGCACATTGTGCAACTCTTGCTTGAGCTGCATTTTCCTGGCTTGCGTATTTGTGCTATACATTTTTGACAAAGTATCCCATGCCTCCTTTGGCATACTTGCATCCTGAATATGCACAATCATAGAGTCTGAAATACTGATAGACAGCCAGTACATAACTTTTCTGGCTCTCTCATGCCATCCTTTAAATGCCTGCATTTGTTGTTGATTGGGAACATCAGGAAGAACTAGTTCTTCTTCGTTTCCTGCAACGAATTCCCAATATCCTTTTCCCATAAGGAAATTCGTCATTCTAAACTTCCATGCTTGGAAGTTGTTCTTGTCAAGCTTTTCAGTGACAATCTGTGAAAGAAAATCAGATGCCATTACAAAACACTGCAAAAAATTCTGTCACTGCAAAAAACACAGCTTTAGCCTCACAAGGGCAAATCTGCAAAATTGACGAGAGTGGTATTTGACCACACAGTCACTTCCTAGTGACGATTTTGCATCAACAGGCAACAAGGATGATTCTGTAACTCTCAATGTCTCTGCGCACAGGCATACGATGAAATTTCTATGGTAACTTTTCACCAACTTGTAGAACAGTGGTCGCACAGCAAAAAACTGGGCCTTTTCCTGAGTGCGTGCAGAAAAATTCTGCCTCTAAAACAGGCCCCAAAATGGCCTCGAATCAAAAAAATAGGGCAACTTTAGGGCTAAAGCCCTCACCCACAGCATATACTGTCCTCTTGCTACACCGTGAAGGACATCTCAATTTGAGACAATGCACTCTTGCACTTTTCAACTGTGCTACCTGTAGAGACTTGCTCCCAAAACAGAAAAATGAAAGAAACACTGGTCCTCTTACCAGAACACCGCGAACTTGGTTTGCTTTCTTAAGCTCCTTACCACGAACAAGGCTCTGATACCATGTCAAGATTGTGGGAGAGAAGGAAGGAGTCTCACTTATGGCTTTCTTGCTTGCACAATGGGGGAATACACACAAAGGTCGAGGTTGAAAACAGTTTTCCTCTTCTTAGTTTGTGTAAGCCAAAAAGAACTCTAGTACAAAGAAATAGAAGAACCCTATATATGGGTCTCAAACCAAACTCAACTAACTAAGGCGGCATACTAACTGAGCCATGAACTAGAGTAGATAAGGATAGCTATCATCTAGCTATTATTCATGGGCGGTGTACCAACCGTGTCTGCAGCTAACAAGTCGGAGACATAAATGCACAACGGCCACCCTGGCATATCACGAGTGGAGCTCGATATCTCAACATTCCCTTGGGCCATTTCTTTACTGATGAAGTATTGCATCCAGGCCACAAAGTTGGAAACTTCCATGCTGGTGGGGATGCTAGGGGTGAGCATAGTGGGTTCAGTGGATGGTGCCATGAGGGTGGGGATAGGATGGAGGGGTGCTTTGCCTTTGCCTTCTAGGACTGCAGGCGGCGTGGCTTCTGGTGCCTGCGCGCTAGAGCTAGGCCCTTCTTCCCTTAGCTGGTTCCAGGCTCCTGGATCATCCGCCCTGCATTGTTGCTCAATGGACCGGCGTGTGGCCTCAGCCAAGTCCTCCTCTTCCTTTCATTTTAATTCCTCTTCTTCCTCCGCAGCTCTTCTTTTCCTTTCTTTTTCGGCCTTTCTGTATTTTTCCTCTAGTTTCTGTTTTTCTTCCTGCTCCTCTCTTCTTCTCTTTTCAGTCTCCTGCTTCGATGCCTTTTTAGCCCGCTTGACTTGCTCTGTTATTTCTTCTTCTTCCTGCTTCCTCTTCTTCTCCCTCTCCTCGGCCTCCTTGAGGGATTGTCTTTTTGCTTTTTCCAAATCTTCATTCTCCTTCCTGTGGCCTTCATCGGGTTTCTTTTTCTTTTGCACTACCTTCGTCTTGGTTTCCTTGACCTACTTTTTGCTTGATTGCTCTTCTTGCCCCTATCCTTCCTTATCGGTCTCAGTCCTATCATTGGACCTCTCCTGGTATTGATGAGGGGGTGACCTGTCGGGCGTTTCCCCTTTCCCCTCTTCTGCATCTTGCGTCTCTTTCACGGCCACTTGGATGAGCGCTGTTAAGATGCTTCCATAGGTGATGAACGAGGCCTTGGATGAGGCTTTTTTTCTTTCTGCGGCCTTAGATGCCGGAGACTCTCCTCCTGTAGGCATACTTTCTAAAGCCAGCGCCTTAGCCGCCTGGTCGATAGTTTTACGCACATAGCCGTTCCAATCGACTTCATGCAGGGTATGAGCCGCCACATTCTCTAGCACCGGCACACTGATTCAGTGCATCAATGCATTGTAGCACTGGCTGGAAAAGAGCGCGTGTACCAGTTTTGCATGCAATCTAGTTTCTGCATCAGGGATATCTTGAATGCTAATGCCGCCGTTTGTCAGCACGTCCTCCTTTCTCATCCCCAGTGTGGTGTACACATCTCTCTTCTGCTTCTTTTCTATTTTCAGTTCTAGTCCAAGTGCCTTTTCCACCAAGGCGGGGGTTAAGCAAACCAGCACTTTCTTGGCGTTTTGTCCCCTTCCTATTGTGACGGTGCCGCATTCATTGTCGGGGTCGTAAGACCTGAGAAATTCCACTCACCTTGTGTGGTCGGGTTCTTGTGCGAATCTTTCCAGGTACTTGGTGAAGTTGCATTTTTCAATGACTCTCCAGTCGCCTCTTCCTTGGCCACCAATCCTTCTATGTTGTGAATAGTTCGGAATTTTAGTTGGTTGTAGGTGCAGCTCTCCAGGGTGATGTTGTACTACGCTCTCTCCTCTTCCATGAATGGAAGCCGGTGGGCACGGTCTTGTTGCGACATTTTTCGTTCCTGTCATGAACCCCAGTTTCCATGAGTTCTTCCAAATTGACAATACAAAAACATCCTAGACTGAAAAGGAAAGATTTATGTGTTTATTGAATGGAAGCCTTAAAATTCTATCCAATGTGAAGCCCCCCTTTTCAGCTTTAACTTTTTGCCTTTCATTTTAAAGTTCTCTTGACATTTTTCTACCTTGCTTGTTGCCTACATGCTTATGCGTTTTGATTGACTCCTGCTAATTTTAATTGATCTCTTGATTCTAATTTTAATTGATCTCTCGATGCACCTTACTCCCCTTCCCCTCCCAGCTTGAGAAGAATCCTTACTAGGATTGAAGGTGTAGGGGGTTGAGGACCCTAGAATGGGTCTTAGGAGTCATCAGTGTAGGAACCAAGTGTAGAAATCGGGGCTGTACTCTAACTGAACTGTGCGATCGAGATCAACAGGGCGAGTGCCAACGTGCATTATGTAAGTGAGAACATCTGTTAGGAAGTCACTAGAAGCATTGTGGCTAGCAATGTGTAGCTCCTCCTCAGTTAGTAGGCGATCGAGGTAAGGATGTCCCTGGATGTGCTCCTCCAAGGGGTGGTTGCAAAGAGTGGTCAACACTCTGTACGAGGTTGGCGCAATATAAGTGGGGTCATACTCCGTTGTTTTGATTGCGCGACACTACTTCGCGTTGGTCATGACTCGGCAACCCTCTACTTCCCATTGCAACCTAAGAGTGTACCAATGCCGTAAAAATGGGGATTCCATCCCACCACGTTGGGATAATTTTGCGATTTCTTGGTCAGTGATGGCAGAAGTGGTTCACTAATCGTATGACATTATGAGACACTGTTTGAGTGCTTGCTCTTTGAAGACCTCACTATCGAGTAATACAACAGCAAAGTTTGCTGCCTTTGTAAAGGCAAGTTCAAACATCTCCCAAGAACAAGGCATCATGCAAATTTCAGTTGCAAAAGGTTCAGGCAATAAGCCTAAGTCCAAGCGGTCATAGCTTAGAGCCAGCTCTCTGAAGGTGGCATCGAGCCATCTAATGCAATCAACCACATCATCCCCTGTATCTATGGCTAGATCTGAGGCCAGTGTCAAAAATGACTTTCGCTTGTAGGAGGGCTTAAGACCTGCTGTGGTGGTTGGGGTTTGATGGCCCTAGAGCCTTTGACAGTGAATAGCTGTGGTTACGGGTGTGCCTTAGGTTGCAATTGGGCATCCTGGCTTATGGCTGGTGGAGCGGCAGCTACTTCTGATGGACTGCTGCCTTCAACGTGGATCATTGTCATCGGATGGACTCTAGTGCAAGATGGGTTATGCGATGGTGTCTGTCGTTTGGGCTGGTAGGCTTGTTCGAGTCTTTCGGGCATATGTGTAGATGGGTTTGCTGGATGTGGTCCTGGGGAACATTGTGGCTCATTGTTTTGAGGTTTGATGGGGCCTGGGGTGATCAAGCTCGGGGGTAGCATACAAGTGGCGGTCTTGGCCACGTGGGTTTTAGGGATATACAACTAGGTGTTTCCCTCATAGTAGCCTTACGCGAGCAAGAGAGCTTTGGGGACCCACCTATGCCGGATCATGCCCTAATTTTTGTAACTGCGCCTTGGTGTCCTAGGTTTAGAGCTATGGGTCTTATGCGGTCATGTGTGATGACTCTTAGGCAGTGGTTCTGGCTGTTTAGGCCTCCATTGAAAACTATGCTATTGAGCCTTAGCTTTTGTCACCATGAGTAGTGGTTCTTGAGTGGTGGTGGGGGGCAGCCGGGCACTACTCTTCTCCTTAGATTCGGATGCTAATAGTTTTACCGATGGTTGTATGGATTGTTCCATCGCACCACCCTTGCTGAAAGGTGTATCAATGTGGATGTTGCCTATGGTGAGGTGAATGCATTGCAACTCATAATCGATGTGGCAACGAGTTTGCTTCTTGAAGGTTCACCCTAGCAGCGTCTCCGTGCCTGCTTCCTTGGTATTTGGTAGCACATAGAATATCATTGGTATAGTTTCAGTCTTGATAGAAATGGCGGCCCTATACTTGCCGAGGAGTGCATAGGAGCGGCCCTCATGTGGGTTCAACCTGGTGTTAGTGGGTTGTAGTGGTGGTTTGCCAAGTTGGGTCTAATGATCGAGTTAGGACATTGAAGTCCGCTCCCTTGTCAATTAAGGCATTGAGGATGCATGTCCACTTGGTAGTGACTGTGATGTGTAGATATGTAGGTTCCACGACTTCCTCCTCCGTGTCGTCGATTTCAGTGATGGTGGCTACACGAACGTTTGACTGGTGGTTCCAACATTGGTGGTTCATGCAAAGGATGTGTGGAGGGATAGTATTTCTTGACACGGCTGCCATTGAAGAAGCCAATTCCATCGCTAGCTAGAGTCTCAAGCTCGACGTTGCCCGTTCGGCTGATTGCACGGACCCTGAAAGGTCCAAGACCCCGAAACTTCATTTTTTGCTTGTGCCCCTTGACTGAATATAGGAGCACTAGGTCGCCTTGTTCGAAGTTGCGTTGCTTGACATGTTTGTCAAACCAGCTCTTGCGTCGTGCCTTCTCGCATATGAGTGCATGAGTGGCTAGAAGACGGGTCTCCAAGAGGCGTTCGAGTTCTACTAGGCATTGCGTCCATGCTTCCTTTCCTTCCCATCGCTCCTGAAGTGCAATTTGTAGGCTAGGCATGAAGAATTCTACGGGGAGAATTGCTTCGGTTCCATAGGTGAGCCTAAAGAGGGTCTGTCCGACGGCTGTTTTGTAAGCTGTGCGGTAAGCCCACAAGGCCACCATTAGCTTGTTATCCCAGTCACTTCGTGAGGCCGAGACTACCTTGGTTAGGACGTTGACAAGAATATTATTTGTGGATTCTGCTTGGCCCTTTGCTTGAGGGTAGTATGTAGAGGATTTCCGATGGATAATTAGGAAGGTGGATAGGAGATGAGTTATCACTTCATTGATGAAGTGTGCCCCCTGGTCAACTGACTGGTTTGATGGGGCATCCAAATCGTGAGATCACGTGCTCCCATAAGAACTTGGCAATCATTCGAGCATTGTTCTTTCGGGTTGCTCTCGCTTCTGCCCACTTTGTTAGGTAGTCTGTGGCCACAATGATGTATTTGGCCTGAGAATATTGTGCAGCAGGGTTGATGGGGCCTATGAAGTCGATCCCCCATTTTTCGAAGGGTTGTCCTGCAATGACTGGAATCAACTCCATCTGATCCTTGCAAATTGGGACCTTCGTCCGCTAACATTCGTCACAATGCTTAACAAATCGCGCGACATCACAGAACAATGTTGGCCACCATAGTTGAGATTGCAACACCTTGCGGGCTGTTGTGTCTTCGCAAAAGTGTCCTCCAGCAATCCCACTGTGTGCCTCTGAGAGCAAGTCGTGCATCTCATGTTCGCACACGCATTTGCTCATCAATCCATCTTGCCCTAATAAGTGATATAGTTGGCCTGCTATCAATTGATAAGGTTGGATTTTGAGAATAAGTCACCTTAGTCTTGCCTTTTCTATTGGTCATTCAGGTAGTCCGTGCTCAAGCAGTTGGACTATGTCATTTGCCCAATATGGTGTTAAATCGGCTCTGAATAAATCCCTCCTGTTGGAGAGGTTAAAGAGGTGGGGGTCTAGCAATTCATCAGCGATGCCTTCTCCAACGGGTTCCCCTGTGGGGATGCGTGACATGTGATCAGCCATGTAGTGTTGTTTCCCCTTCCGTACAACCATTGAGAAGTCAAAATCCAAGAGCAAAAGGAGCCACCAAGCTATGCGTCCCGTAGCACAAGGTTTGTTTACTAGGTATAGCAAGGCTTGATGGTCTACGAAGAAGGTAAAGGGTGTAGCCAATAGATAATGCCATAACAAACACCATGGCCAAGCCCTCTCTTTTGGTTGTCGAGTAATTCATTTCCATCTTCGACAGTTGTCGGCTTGCAAATCTCACTGGATAGTCTAGGTTGTGCTCGCCAGGTTGGCACAATACTGCCCCGACAGCGATTTTAGAAGCATCGATATGCACGTGGAAGGTTATGGTCCAATCCGGGGCTCGTAGAATTGGTGCTGTGGTTAGAGCATTTTTCAGCTCTTCATATGCGCGTTGGCAGGATTCAGTCCATTTGAAGACAATCAGCAATTTGTACAAAGGTCTTGCTATCAATGCGTAATTCAACACAAACCGTCGATAGTATCTCGTATGGCCTAAGAAGCATTGAACTCCCTTGTAGTTGGTTGGGGGTGGAAGGTCGACAATAGCCCTGACCTTCGAGAAGTCAGTGGAAATGCTATTCTTCGACACCACATGGCTAAGGATGCATCCATGTTTCACCCAAAACTAGCATTTCAAAGGGTTCAGGGAAAGACGATATAGGCGACACCGATCAAAGACTGCTTGGAGTTTATTCAAGTGTTCCATCCAGATTGAGTGAACGCAGAGGTCATCAACAAAGACTTCTAACTCCTTGTGAAGCATGTCTTTAAATATGGTGCACATGAGACGTTGGAAGGTGGCAGGGGCATTAGTCAACCCGAAGGGCATGACTATGTATGCAAAGACGCCCCACTCAGTGGCGAAGGCAGTCTTATGCCTGTTGGCAGGATACACTTGCACCTGATTGTATCCTAAGAAGCCATCTAGGAAACTGTATGCCTCCTTGCCTGCCACTCTTTCAACCATGTGCTTGGTGTATGGCAATGGATAGTTATCCCTCTTGGTAGCATCGTTCACCTTTTTATAATTGATGCACACTCTAATTTTTCCATTTTTCTTCATCACAATGACTATAGGTGATACCCAGTCCGTGTGCTCAATTTCGTAAATGAATCCTGCTTTCATCAGCTTATCAATTTCTTCCTTGACAACATGAGTACGGTCGATGCTTCATCGATGTTGCGTCTGGTGTCATGGGTATGTTATGAGTCACCGCACTCAGATCTACCCCTTTAAGCTCTTCCAAGGACCATGCGAACACGTCCGCATACTCTCGCAAGAGGGAGACCAGACTTGCCTCCTCATCCTCAGCCAACTCATCGGCAACAAAGACTGGTCGGGGTATCTCCCCTTCCTGGGCTAAGTTCAACTCTTTGACTTTGGCTCGTTCCTCGATTGGTTTGCTCGTTTGCCCTTGCTGTTTGGCACCCATCAAGATCACTACCCTATTGTCTTTCTTGAATTTCGTAAATCGTTTTGGAAGGTCCCGTGGTTTTTGTTGCTCGTCTGTTCGGGTGTCCCTGGGTTGTTTTGCCTTTTCTTTCTTCAATCGTTTGCGTCTCAGATGGACAGGTAAGTCCCCGGCGGTGCGTGGGCAGCCTAGATATCTTTGATTCGCTATTCGAGCTCACTTCTGACTCAAAGTCGAACTCACCATCTTCGCTAGAGGAGGGGGTCTCCCCTGGTGGTCACAGTTCAAATGGTGATTCTACTCTAAGCACTTGTGTCATCCCTGGTTGAGCCAGGCCTGCTTACTCAAGGTCTATGGCTGCTATGTGTTCTAACCAGGCACGGTCACAATTCATGTGCATGAGCCCTCGCTCTGTCTTGTAGGCACTTCTTTTTTGCGGCTTGGAATCTGCACGTATTTTTTCTATTACATGTTCCTCCGTGTCATACTCTACCGAATCCACCTCCCCCTCACTTTCGTCCTCGAAGGGTTGACAGTCTTCATACTCGTCATCAGAGTCCTCTGCACTAGCCGTTTTGACATCCCGTAGGGCTTGGTACTTCTCTTATTGCTGATCCGAGACTAAGGCCTAGTTGTACATAAGGTTCAAGTCGTGCACTCTGGTCCATTGCCACTTGGATTCACCTAAGAGGTCCTAGAGAGGCATGAGGTTTGTTGTTGAGTTGTCAGCCAGCTTGTCTGTTAAGTATTCCATGGCCTCCTAGAGTTCTTTATTGTTTCCTGGCACTTGGAAGGTGACGTGGGATTAGGTCTCCCAAGATGGGTTCCTTCCATCATGCACACTGGTATAGTGGGCATGCCGTCGATCACGCCCATCATTGTGATGGCTTGCTCCTACGCTTCTTGATCCATGAACGGCAGGTCGATTGTAGCAAGGATATGCATCTAATCCCGCTCATCTTTTGGACATGGGATATACTTGGTCAAGGGCTTGTAAGACTTCTTGACTTGACTGTCGCCCTTGAGCATCGAGGAGATGGCATCCAAGTTGACTGGTGAGGTTTTCCAAGTGTCCATCTCCACCCTCACAGCTTTCGTCATGTTGCCTAAGAATATCAAGCCATTACCCCAATCTTCAATAACTTTGGCATTGCGCATCCAGGGCCGACCTAATAGGATGTCGTAGTCCACCCCTTTCACGACTATAAAGTTGACCGAGAACTGGACACCTACGATTTTTACTGGCCAGTTTTTAAGTACCCCGAATGGCCTCACCCTCATGCCATTTGCTAGCGTGATGTTAAACTGAGTGGTCTCAACAGGTGGGCTTTCCCAAGTTTGCAGTACCGCATGGCTCAACACACTAACCTCGGCTCCCATATCTATGATCCCCTTTCTTGTTGTGTCTCCTAAGGCTAGGACTAGTAACACTGCATGCATCTCGGTGCCTTCCCAGAAAGCGTTAATATGCAAGGATTTTAGCACAGAGTGTAGCGTTAGACTCGGTATTTGTGTTTCTGTGTCCTGATCATGCAGATCCGACGCCTGTTCTCGTGACTCCTCGACCCACTGCTTGAGGTTTCGCCATAGGGTGGGGTGCTTCTTAAGTAGGTTTCTGCTTTGGGCAATCAACGAAGAGGTGGGTGATTCCATACTCTACGCACCTTAGGTCAGCCTTGTCTCTGTTCTACTGCTCCCTTTCTAGGCAATGTGATGAGACATGGCCTAGGTGTCCACAAGTCCAACAGATGATTGGATCGTGTGTCTGCCCCCCTAGGCCTCTACCTCGTCCCCTTCCTAACGCCATCACTGGTACTGTGGTTGATAGTCCATGAGGATGGTGTTACCCTCTTCGTCATGAGAGACATAAGGGTATAAGTAAGTCTCTTCCTCATTTGGCTCTTCCACGTAGTGGACTGGAGCGTCACTCGGTGGATGGGTCACATAGGGATTGGGCGGCCTCGGTATACCTGTGGGGTTTATGTCCATCCTGGGGACAGTCGGCTTCATGTCATTAGGCGCAGGGAGGGCCAATGGGGTTCCCCTTCCGAACAGTGGTTGCAGTATATTTGCTAGGTAAGGCTGACCATACGGTTGGGAGTATGGAAGTCTCCTGGGCAATCTGTGTAGTGCATAGCGTCGTGACCGAACCTATCGCAATTAACGCAAGGTCTCAATCGAGGGTCTTGACACTCGACTGGAAAAATGATTTTCACCACAGTACACACATTGGATGTGTGGCCACGTTGGTCGTCTCCACAGGTCTTGCAGCTTGACTATCTCCATCTTGACATCAGCCACAGGAGTACCCTTGTAGCTCCCTCACCCACGGTGTTGGTGTCGTGTTGTAGCGCGTTGATAGCTCCACCCACCCGCCATGACATAGTCCCTTGCTGAGCCCCCGATGATCTTGTAAATGCTTTCCACATATGAATATGATGTGTTGCCCTCAAGATGGGCCCTTTGGTGAATCTTGTGCCATGTTATGTGCCGTGTCGCATTCCATGACGTGTTGAGGTGCCCTGTGACGTGTTGAGGGGTCGAGATGGCAAAGTTATGGAATGGGTCTAGTGCTGCCCCGGGGCCTAGACGGTGTCCCCAGGGGGTCCCAAGCGGGTCTCTGAGGGTTGGACCATCACACTTTGTCTCGATGGCCTTCCCCTTATATTGGGATGATGGTGCGAGTCACTCACTGGAGGTTGGTTCTCTTTCCAAACCTCGCGAGCTGGTTTCTTTTGAACTGGAGTTCCTAGAGCTCCTCTCTTTCAGTCAGTCGTCAACTCTGATAGCTTTCTCAAAAACCCTAGCTAGCGCGTCTCACTGCAAGCTCAAATTAGCTGCCAAAGCCTTATACAGTTCCTCATTTTGAATTCCACTGATGAACACAGTCGAAACTGTTCTTTCAGTTGGTTGTTCACCTGTAGGGATCCTCTTGAAGAGGCTCCTTATGTGGGTTACGTAATCGCGAATGTCCTCCTTCTCTTTCTGCTTGATATTCATCAATCGCACCAGTAGATTATCGGAGTATCTAGGCTTGGCAAATATCTTAATGAAGTTTGCCCGCATCTAAACTTGTATACCAGGTCCTGCCCTTATCACCTAAGTAGAGTCCGAACGCTTGAGAATGCTGAGCCAAGTCGCTAAGGCCGTTGGCTTCGCAAACTTGCTCAAAATGCTCTACAAAGCTGTATGGGTCATCATGGGGTTGGTACTTGTTGAGCTGCTTTGAGACTATCGGGATTTTAGACTGTCTCTTAGAGCCTTGGGTTGCTCCTAATCCTACAAGCAGTGAGGTTGCTAGTGATGTAGCACTTTTCTCTGTTGCGATGTTGTCTAACAAGCGCTTCATATGAAGTTCAATCAGCGTCAAGTCTCCTTCTAGGGCTCTCTCGTGATCCATTCAGTTTTGGCCGACTAAGTTCAGCACTCGTTGTACCTCACGCAACTCCATGCTTTGCCTTTGGCTCCTGACCTACTGGTCTCTATTGTACGCGGCTATGCCTTGCAACGCCTTATGGGCTAGCTTCCTCTCTTCTTCTAAGTCTACAATGATAGCATCTGCTGTCCGACCGCAGTGCTCATATCAGGCGTGTGCATCATAGCTGCTGACCAATTGCTAAATAGCCTCTGGGAAGATACCCAAGTCGAGTTCCTCATTAGACCTAAGGTCCGTGCTTTCCTCCACCATGGTTGAGCTCTCGTGCTTCACCAAGCTATCAATCGGATTGAGTGGGTTTGTCAAATCCCCTTCGCTTGCACCGCTTGCTTGGTCCCACTTTGCATGTTGATGGTTTGTCTTCATCCGTGGGTTCTCTCCTATTTGTGGGTTCCTTGAGTGGCTTATCTAAGTGAGTTCCTTGATTTATTAAATGCAATTCTCAAGTTATCTCCACTCCGTGCGGGTGTTCTTTCTGGTGCACGTGTGTTCAATCATGCTTTTAGTTTTTCTTAAGTGCCCTTCAAGTGTGGAAATTCAAGGTGAGTGCGACAAACAGCCTCTAAGCGTCTCATGCACCCTTGGGTGCTATGTTGCCTAGCCATTTCTTTTGGGCTCAATCATGGTTTTACAGCTCGGCGGGTTACCTCTAGGTCTCCAAGTTTCTAGGTATCGCAATAGCCCACTTGAACTGTTAAGCGGTCATGCCCTACGATTTTGTCTACTCGGTGTGCTAGAATCAGGCTTTAAGCGTTAGGAAGGCTTACAACAAGTTGTGCCGCTAAGCTCAAGTTGGGTCAAGTCAAATTTCCAAGACTGAGTTGGGGCACTCACTCGGCCCAATTGGTCTAAGTTGCAGGGGCCAAGCGGGTGACTCAGACGGGTTGAATCTCGCCTCCCCGAGTGCAAAAAGTTTTTTGTAGGCCGAGGTCCGAGTGGAGTAACTCGAACAGCCGAGCCAAATGTTGGGCCGAGGGCCGAGTATCGTGTCCTAGGCCAAGTGGACACTCAGGCCGAGTGGACTTGGATCCGAGTTGGTCAAAGGGCCGAATCTAGTAATTCGGACGGGCTGAGTCTAGTAATTCGGACAAGTTGAGTCGAGTAATTTGAACGGATTGAGTCTAGTAATTCAAGCGGGCTGAGCCGAGTAATTCGGATGGGCCGAGTTCGAGGGCCAAGTAGGGTTTTTGGGTTGAGGTCTGAATGGGCGGGTCCGAGGGCCGAGTCTAGGACTCGACCTAACAAGGGCTGTTCGAACGGGCAGAACATAGCGTGAAGAATGCCGCGCAATGACAATTTCGATCGAATCTCCCTAGTCAGGCAATCATCCCCTGCATAAACTTCCAAATCCTGGCTAAGGCGCCAAGGGAAGTGATTGGCATACCTGCGGTGAGCGGTAGGCTCTCCCACGATGTGATCGAATCGAATCTTTGCGGGGACTCTCTCTCACTCACTCACTCTCTCTCTCTCACTGCAATGGTTGCAAATGAGCTCTCCCTTGGCTTCCTGACCCTTAAACCCCTTCCCGGGCAGGGCTTTGACACTCAATCCTTCACTTGCTGACATTAAGCATCCCAAGCTAGCTTTTTGCCATTTTTTGCATGTTTTATGCCCTGTTTTGCCCTGTTTGCAATAGTAAACCCTACCCTTTCCCGGTTCGATTTCTTAATGCTATCCTACACTAAATGTAATGAGAATCGAAAGCAACAAACTGACATGATTTCTCCCTATTTTCCAATCATGAAACAAATAAACTAACCCAAAATACTTACTTGTTTCGAAGATCAAAACACCCAACCTTCCTACCTATCTCAAGATCCATTTTGGGGGAGAATCCCTTACTTCGATGCTTGATATGGGGCACGCAAGTGCTCAAGCTTGAATCCGTGGTCCTGGCAATGAAACCAAAATGTGGGAGCTTTCGCTCAACCGCCAAGATCCATGGACCACTTATTTTTTCAAGCGTTCCAAGAAAGTTCTAATGGCTACCTCTCACATAGCTGATGCACCCTCGATCCTAAGAGTGTAGTGAGCTTACCATGATGCCGATATGAGTTGCCTCCTCCCTTCCACACTCCGATAGCTCCACGGTCCTAGATGCTAGCTCAAGCATACTCAAGCCTCCTCCTTCTCCAAGCTCCAACCACCATAGCCGTGCGCACAAAAGAAGGAAAGGGAAGAGAAGAGAAGAGAAGATGATGAAGAGCTTCACCCCCTTGATCCCTCACTCCCACTCACTCCCTCCCTCACTCTCACCCTCACTCCCTCTCTCAATAGCACACACAAGCAAGGAGAGGAGAAGAAGAGGAGAAGAGAAGAGCTCTTGTTGGGCACACACCAAAGAATGAGCTTCCATTCACTTTTTGAACTTTATATATACAAACCCTAAAACCCCATGGGCACCCATCCTTTTTTACATGACCGGCCATTGTGGCAAGGTCCCTTTTTCTAATTCCCTCTTTTTGCTTTGTGCCCTAGGCCTATATTTGACTATTATTTTATAGGTGGCATAGGAGGGAGCCTGGCGCTCGTTTACAAAAGTTTTTTGGAGTTTTTGAGGCACCTTTTATTTAAAATTACACTTTTGGCCCCGGCTTAGCTTTGGAGCCCGCTTGCGTGTCCTTGTTCCTTTGCCATCTTCTTTCTGATTTTTCATTCATCTTTCCTCCTTCTCGGCTTGGGGTTAACACAAGCCTTGCTACATCAGGAAGTAGGGAAGAAGCTGATGAAAATGCTTCATGACCTTTGTGCTAAGAAGTATACATTTGTTAAGGATCAATTGGTCCTATATTATGATGTCTGTCATGAGCTCTTCCTTAGAAAGTTGGAAACCAAATGGGATGGTCCTTATAAGATTGTTTGTATGGAAATAATGGCTCTACAGTCTTTTTAGCAAATTTGCAAGGGATAGAGTTCAAAACTAAAGTAAACTTCAATAAACTAAAGCCCTATCACGTGTAGGACTGGAAAAATCATTTCTTATCTTGAGCATCCATATTTAGAGTAGCATTATCACCAAGGCAAAGTGATCTAGTGGAGTAATGCCTATCACATTATTGAGTAGAAAGACGGCTCTTTCATGAGGGATATTCGAGTCTATTGCCATCATTGCCATAGGGTTCTTACCAACATCCCTATTGAGTTTAGTGAGGAAAGAGGGATTGTACTTGTCTTACACCCTCTCTCTCGATTAGACTTTGATTATCATAAGTATGAGTAGGTTGATTGCCATGGCAGGTTATATTAATGAAGTCTTGGTTTATATATTATATTTTGATGGAGCGTCTTAAGGACTTGCTAAGCATGCGAGTGTTGGGGTTGTCATTAAAGAACCCCATCATCAAGTGGTTTTACAAATGGGAGTGTATTTAGGCACTACTTTTACTAATAACATGGTGGAATACAAGGCCTTGCTGTCGGGACCTAAAATGGGCCCCACACTGGCTATAGGC
Source organism: Lygodium microphyllum (assembly GCF_053477565.2). Lineage (NCBI taxonomy): Eukaryota > Viridiplantae > Streptophyta > Polypodiopsida > Schizaeales > Lygodiaceae > Lygodium > Lygodium microphyllum. The sequence goes on from NC_141157.1 coordinate 19,341,801, forward strand.
ACTAACCAGGCCTCTCTAATACTCACAAGACAACCCCACATGGTGTCGCAACTAGGAGCATCCAAAGGACCTAAAATGACCCAAACACTGGCTATAGACACTAACCAGGCCTCTCTAATACACAAGACAACCTACCAAGCCTCCGCAAGGAGATAATCAACTATTTATAGGAACTTTCTTGTTTTTCCTTTTCCTTTTCTTATTGAGGGGTTAAAACCCCTTTTTACACACCTCTATAATTTTTATTTTTAGATATATTTAGAACTTGCTCTTTTTTAATATTTTGGCAGGCTTCTCTAATAGCCTTACACTAGCAGTGACTCCTAGGACAACTGCCTAGCAAGGAGGAAGGACAGGGTCACAAGGACTACCCTTTAACACAGGTCTTTATCACTTGATAATGTCCTAATAGGAGGTAAAGGACTTACTCAAATCTCCCCCATATATACCTAACCCAACCCTAAGACTTCATGCTTGATTTGCTGGTCCCAACAAACGAAAAGAAATTAGCCCTATATATACATATAACATTATTTGCTTAAGGGAAAAACTCAAAAAGGGGATGACACCACCTAGAATGGCCATAAGAAGCTCCTCTGCAGCAAAGGCTCCCTCCAGTGACTTCATCAACTTGTGTGATGCAATCACTAAAATAGAAAACCATTAAATGTACTTGCACAAAACATACATATGGCCCTCTTGACCTAAGGAAATATAACATTTCACACCCAACAAAACTAGCCCTCTTGGCCTTATTAAATAAAGCACTTAAACTCAACAAAACCAGTCCTCTTGGCCTTATGAAATAAAGCACTTAAACTTGAAAAAACCGGCCCTTTTGGCCTTATGAAATAAAGCATTTTACTACCATTCAAGACAGCATACTCTTAAAACAATCCCTGGGTCCTAACATTACTCTACTAAAGCACAAAACCCTGACCAATGATGAGGCCTCGTGGGCCCTACAGTAAGTGCATCAGGTTATTAGCTAACCCCCCTCCATAAATAGCAAGGGGTGTTCAATGAATATGACGATGCACAATCGTGTGCATCCATGACAGAGTAGGAAGGTGCTCACTTGCTACTTGATTCATAACCCAAACTAACCATCGACATCCAAAATATGATGTGTCAGCAAGAAGACCCCAAATTAGTCCAAAGGTGATGTTAGGAGATAATTGCAAGGGCTCCCTTTGACCACAATTGAAAAAGACATCCTCCACGAAAGCATAGTTAGCCAAGGAATCCACAAAGCGATTCCATTGTCGAGGAACTAACTGACAAGTCACCATCTCAAAGATATGCAACATATCCAAGGCTACACGACGATACATCTGTAAGATGGGATCCTGCACACGATAGGTCCCATTTATCTGATTGATTACTAACTAAGAGTCAACTTTAATCAATAACCGACGGATACCACCACTTTAGGCTATGTTCAGCCCCATGATCAAGGCCTTGTATTCTACTATATTATTAGTAAAATAGGGTCCTAAATAGACTTCCATCTTCATAACAACCCTACGTCAGGGATATTTAATGACCACACCAATGCTCACATATTTAGCAGGTCCTCTCTGGAAGCTCCCGTCAAAATACAGAGTATAAATCCAGGCTTCATTGATAGGCGACACCATACTAATCAGCTCTCTTATACTTATGATAATCAAAATCAAGTTGAGAGAGAGGGTGTATAATAGGCACAATTCCTCCTTTTGCACTGAACTCAATAGGAATACTAGTCAAAATTCATTGACAATGGTGGCAATAGACCTTAACTTCCCAAGTAAAGGATCTGTCTTGCCACCATATCACTTGGCCTTGATGCTAACACTGCTCAAGGTACGGATGCTCCAAATAAGCAATGATGCATCCCATCCACTCGTCTTGGTACTTACTATATATCAAAACTGAATCTTGAAGAACCTGAACAAGCACCAAGCTTGCTCGACGTCAGCCCTTACACATAGTAAGGCTTCAGCTTATTAAAGTTAACTTTAGTTTTAAACTCTACCCCTTGCAAATTTGCTAGAAGGGCCATAGAACCATTGTTTCCTAAACGTACAACCTTTTATGGTCCCTCTATGGTCCATCCCATTTGGGTTCTAATTTTCTTGGAAAGAGCTCCCTTCGAGCATCATAATACAACACTAACTGACCCTTCATAAATTTGTACTTCTTAGCATGAAGATCATGCAAGATTTCATTCTCCTCTTTCCCACTTCTTGATGTAATAAAGCCTGCAATCGAATCTCATCAAGATGTGCCATGGAAGTATATCGTTCATGTAATGTGTCTTCCTCTCCCAATGAATGATTGAGGGCAAAACGCACAATGGGGAGCTCTATTTCTAACTGTAAAATGCACTCCCCATACACTTGCTTGAATGGGGTGTGGCCTATGGCTCTCTTGAAGGTCGTGTTGTAAGCCCATACTGCCACATATAATTTCCGTTCGCTTGAGGATTATACAAGGTAGTCTTGTTGTGCCTAATCTTTAGAGCTTTAGTTAGAGCCACTATAAGCTTGTTCAAGAAGTGTGTCCCTCGATCAAACAATCTCCTTTGGTGGACCAAAATGGCAAACAATTTGCTCCATAATGAAATTGTCTGTCTCCTTAGCATTGTGCTTCATTGTCGCTCGAGCTTCAGACCACTTTGTAAAGTAATCCATTACTACAATAATATACCACTTTCGTGTAGTTGATGAAGGGTATATTGGTCCCACAAAATCAATATCCCATTTTTCAAAGGGTAATGTAACCAAAATGGGATTTAGAGGTCGCCTCTGATTTTCTCACTCATCGTGTCTTTGACAGACATCACAATGCTTCATATAACTGGAAGCATCTTGGAAAATCGATGGCCACCAATATCCATCATGGAGAGCTTTTTGGGCAATAATCCGGTTAGAAAAATGTTGCCCACGTGCTGAATCATGGCACTCCTTAAGAATAAATGGTACCTCATCATGTACTACACAATGTCGATAGATGTCATCTACTCCTCTCCAATACAAGACATCCACTATGATCTAAAATCGTAATGCTTGTTGCTTAATTTTTCTCTTTTTAGACTTTGATAACATAGTCCCAAATCCTCCTGTAGATAAATAATGTGTTACTGCCACATACTAAGAAGGGATGGACGTTGTATCAATTCTAAACAAATCCTTAAAATCACTTCCCTCATCCATGATTTCTTTTGGCTCCCCAAAATCCACAAGGCATTCTACAATACCCTACAATAATCTCATAATCAAACTCTTGCAATGTGATTAAACACTTTGCAAAACGATTAGGTGGCTATAACTTATTGAGCAACAATCTGAGTCCTTCCGCCTTCGTAAAGAATACTACCTTCTCATAGAGAATATAATGCCTGAATTTTTTCACCGCAAAGACCATCCCAAGGCACAATTTCTCCATGTACATGCAGTTAACTTTAGATATCTCTGATTTCTTACCAGGGAAGGCAATTGGATGTTACCATTTCTCCTCCTATCCCCAATTTCCTACTAGTGAAGGAAATTGGATGGTATCGTTTCTCCTCCCAAATTTGGACTAAATAGCAGCTGATGCTACGAATTGTGGCTACTAAAAATATGTAGAAAACTTCACCTCTTCTGGGTTCTTTTAGGATTGGTGCTTTTACTAATTCCTGCTTCACATCCCCAAAGGATTCTTGACAGGCTTCATTTCACTCAAATAGACAGTTCAAAGATAGGAAGTTCATCGGTGGCAATGCCCTGTCTGCCAGTGCATTGATAAATCTTCGATAATATCCCACTGATGATAGAAAGTTGTGCACCTCTTTTGGAGTATGTAGCAGGCTCATAGAGACTATGACCTTTATCTTTTCGGGGTCAGTCACAATACCAACTAAACTAACCACATGGTCGAGTAACAACCCATAGGGCACTCCAAATACACACTTTCTAGGGTTAAGAGCAATGTAGAATTGTCTACAATGCTCAAAACACTTTCTAAGAATAATCAATTGTTGCTCCCTTATGGTGGCTGCTCCCAAATAATCAATAAATACTTTTAACTCCTCTAGGGAGATATCACCAAAGGTCTTATTGGTTGTTCATTGCCAAGATCTAGGCACATTGCATAGACCAAAGGTTATCACATGATACGCAAAGGTGCCAAAGACAATAATGTATGTCATTTTCAATTTGTCTTCCTCCGCAATGGCCATCTGATTATATCTAGCAAAGCAATCCATAAACAAATAGATTTTCCTACTCGCTAATTGGTCCAAAATCTGATCAATGAAAGGCAATGAGTAGTAGTCCTTAACTGTCTATTTATTAAACTCTCTAAAGTGTACACAAAGCTGGATTTGATTATTTTTCTTCTTCCTGATAACAACAGGTGAACACCATTTAGTGTGCTGAACAGGGAAGATTAAACCAACTTCTCGCAATTTTTGTAACTCCTCGAATAGCTTATCCCTCAGTTCGAAAGGCATACGCCTTACTTTCTGATGCATAGGATGGCTACCTTCCTTTATGGTATGGACAACAAGCTAGGAGGAATATCTCTCAGCTCATCATGACTCCAAGCGAAAATATCACGGAATTCTTGAATCACGGACACACAGTCCTTTCTTTCTTTCCAACTAAGCATGGACCCTAATTTGATTGGTCGTGAATCATTCATTGTACTAAGGTCGAGCTTGATTCAAAGTCACTTGGTAGATATCCTCTGTAGTGGACCCCTCATTGGATTTGTCACTCGATGACGTCTCACTAGCAGATGGAGCATCTAGTGTTGAGATATCGAGCTCCACTCATGATACGCCAGGGTGACTGTTGTGTATTTATGTCACCGACGTGTCAGTTGCAGATGCGGTTGGTAGACCGCCCATGAATAATAGCTACATGATAGCTATCCTTATCTACTCTAGTTCGTGGCTCAGTTAGTATGCCACCTTAGTTAGTTGAGTTTGGTTTGAGACCCATACATAGGGTTCTTCTATTTCTTTGTACTAGAGTTCTTTTGGCTTACACAACTAAGAAGAGAAAAACTGTTTTCAGCCTCCACCCTTGTGTGTCTTCCCCCATTGTGCAAGGAAGAAAGCTTCAAGCGAGACTCCTTCCTTCTCTCCCACAATCTTGACATGGTATCAGAGCCTTGTTCGTGGTAAGGAGCTCAAGAAAGCAAGCCAAGCTCGCGGTGTTCTGGTAAGAGGAGAAGTGTTGCTTTCATTTTCTGTTTTGGGAGCAGATCTCTGCAGGTTGCACAGCCGGAAATTGCAGGAGTGCATTGTCTCAGGTTGAGACGCCCTTCGCGTTGAAGCAAGAGGGCAGTATATGCTGCGGGAAGGAGCTTTAGCTCTCGGCGACCCTGTTTTTTTGATTTGAGGCCATTTCGGGGCCTGTTTTGGAGGCAGAAGTTTTCTGCACGCACTCAGGAAAAAGCCCTGTTTTATGCTGTGCGACCACTGTTCTACAGGTCGGTGAAAAGTTACCACAGAAATTGCATCGTATGCTTGTGCGCAGAGACATTGGGAGTTACAGAATCATCCTTGGTTTCTGTTTATGCAAAATCGTCACTAGGAAGTGACTGTGTGGTCAAATACCACTTTCGCCAGTTTTGCATATTTGCCCTTGTGAGGCTGAAGCTGTGTTCTTTGCAGTGACAGAACTTTTTGCAGTATTCTGTAATGGCGTCTGACTCTCTCTCACAGATTGTCACTGAAAAGCTTGACAAGAACAACTTCCAAGCATGGAAGTTTAGAATGACGAATTTCCTTATGGGAAAAGGATATTGGGAATTTGTTGCAGGAAATGAAGAAGAACCAGTTCTTCCTGATGTTCCCAATCAACAGCAAATGCAGGCATTTAAAGCATGGCATGAGAGAGCCAGGAAAGTTATGTATTGGCTGTCTATCAGCATTTCAGACTCTATGATTGTGCATATTCAAGATGCAAGTACGCCAAAGGAGGCATGGGATACTCTGTCAAAGATGTATAGCACAAATACACAAGCCAGGAAAATGCAGCTCAAGCAAGAGTTGCACAATGTGCAAAGAGAAAATATGAGCATCAATGACTACCACATGAAGGTGAAGAAGATTGCAGATGCACTTGCTTCCATTGGGTCGCCAGTGGAAGATGATGATTTAGTTTCTGTGACCTTGAATGGTCTAGGAAAGGATTATGCACAGTTTCGGACATCCATTTCAGTTCGTGAACGATTTCCTGATTTTGAGGAGTTGATTGCTCTTCTAATTTCTGAGGAGCAGAGAAATGGTGGTGCATCTTCTTCAGGAGGAACTTCAAAGGAAGCTGTCTTCTACTCAAATGCTGGAAGAGGTAGAGGCAGAGGTAGAGGAGGCCGTTTTGGAGGCCGTGGTAGAAATCAGAATATGCAGTAAACTCAAGAAAACCAGTCCTATGGAGGAGGACATGGTAACGCTAGAGGCAGGGGGAGCCAAAGAGGTCGTGGTGGATGGCAAAGAGGCCAAAATGCAAACAGTAATGTTGAATGCTACTATTGTGGTAAAATGGGACATATGGCTAAAGACTGCTACAAAAAGTAGAATGACATCATGAATGGAAAACTGCAACAAGGAAATTATGCATCTTCTAGTAGACAGGGTGATGACAGAAATGAGCATTTGTTTATGGTGCAGCACATGAACAATTCTGTGACAAATGCAGAAGAAAGCAACGATGTGTGGTATGTTGACTCAGGTGCATCAAACCACATGACAGGTCATGCAGAATGGATGGAGGATGCAAGGAAAATGGAAAAACCAGGATTTGTGGAGACTGGTGATGATACTGCACATCCGATTGTGCAGATTGGAAAAATTCCTTTGTCTATGCAGGATGGGAAAAAGAAATACCTGTCCGATGTATTTCATGTCCCAAATATCACCAAGAATCTGGTTTCTGTTGGTCAAATGGTTGAACAGGGCTTGCAGGTCAGATTTAATCCTCATGGATGCTTTGTTGAGGATATGAAAAATAAAGGTCGCTTGATAGCAAAAGGAAAGAAGAAGGGCAGAATGTTTACATTGGATGCAGACATGCCTGAATTGAGTGCAGCAATGTTTGCACATGGGACCGGTGTAGTTGTAGATATTGATATCTGGCATAAACGCATTGGTCATGTTAATGTACAGCGACTTAAATCAATGCAGGCCCAAAATATTGTTGCAGGATTGCCTAAATTCAAGGTTGCAGAAATGCATAAGGTATGTGAAGCCTGTCAGTTTGGAAAACAGGCAAGGAAACCATTTCCTAGACATGTTCAAGAGAGTAAGAAGCCATTGGAATTAATCCACTCTGATGTGTGGACTACTAAAGCTGCATCTCTTGGAGGCTGTCATTATTTTGTCAGTTTTATTGATGACTACAGCAGAAAAGTTTGGGTGTATTTTATGAAAAAGAAAAGTGAAGTTTTTGGGCATTTCAAAACTCTTAAAGCTATGGTTGAAAAAGAAACAGGCCTGCAAGTAAAATGCCTAAGGTCAGATGGAGGGGGAGAGTACCTCTCAAATGAGTTTGCAAGGTTCCTGCAGGAGCATGGCATAAAGCAGCAATATTCATGCAGTCATACCCCACAGCAAAATGGAATTGCAGAAAGAAAAAACAGACATATTGGAGAGGTGTCTCGTGCCATGCTCAATGAAAAAGACCTGCCAGATTTTTATTGGGCTGAAGCAGTTGCTACAACAGTCTACATAATGAACAGGACTCCCACTGCAGCAATACATGGAATGACTCCAGAGGAGAGGTATACTGGTAGGAAACCAGATATTTCTCATTTGAAAATTTTTGGTTGCATTGCCTATGTACATGTGCCAGATGAGTTGAGATCCAAGTTGGATCCAAAAGCTGAGAAGTGCATCTTTATTGGTTACTCTCTGCAGCAAAAAGGGTATAGATGCTATAACCCTTCTACTCGTAAGTTTACAGTGAGCAGAGATGTTGTTTTTGATGAGATGAGTAGCTGGTATAAACCAGTAAATGTGATTGATGATGTAGATGCACAAAATGGTAATGCTGCACAGAATTCACAGCAGCAGTCACAAAATATTAGTGGACCTGGAGCGTCCTCTAGTAGTGGTTCACACTCTTCGCCATGGACAGGCAGATTGAGATCAGGAGAATCTTCTCAAAGTAATGCAGATAGTGGTATGCAGGTATCACGAAAAGGAAAAGAGAAGGTTGATCAGCCCATGTTTGATGTGAATTCAGGTCACTCTTATGTGGATGGTGAATCCAGTGGCTCAGAACAGAGCATTGATGATGAGTTGGGTATTCCTTCTATTGTTACACCTAGAGTAAGGAAGACTAGGGATGTTTTGAGAGCACCTGGGAGTGAACCCACTTTGCGCAGGTCTACCAGAGTTAGGTATCCTGTGGATAGGCTGAAATATGATGGATTTACAGCCATTCACTATGCATATATGGTCAAAGTGATACAGGAACCAGAACCCACTTCTTTTGAGCAAGCCATGGGAAAAGAAAAATGGGAGAAAGCCATGGATGAAGAAATGGATGCCTTGGAAGCAAATGCTACATGGGAATTGGTACCTTTGCCTAAAGGTAAGAATGCAATTGGCTGTAAGTGGGTTTATAAGGTGAAGCACAATGCAGATGGTTCTGTGAACAGATACAAGGCAAGATTAGTAGTCAAGGGGTATGCACAAACATATGGCATTGACTATGAAGAAACATTCAGTCCGGTTGCAAGGATGGCAACCATAAGAGCAGTCATTGCTATGGCTGCATCAAAGGGATGGTCTTTACATCAGATGGATGTAAAGAATGCCTTCTTGCATGGTGATTTGCAAGAAGAGGTATATATGGAGCAGCCACCAGGTTATGTGCATGCTGTTTATCCTGAGTTTGTTTGCAGGTTGAAGAAAGCTTTGTATGGCTTGAAGCAAGCACCTAGAGCATGGTCTGACAAGATAGGACAGTATCTTGTCACTATTGGCTTTCAGATTTCCAAGGCAGATTTCTCACTTTATGTGAGAAAAACAGAGAAAGGTATTATGCTACTTGTCATTTATGTTGATGATTTGATTATGACAGGTGACAGTGATGAAGATATCCTTCATGTGAAAATGCTATTGAAGCAGAAGTTTGAGATGAAGGATTTGGGAGAGCTACGTTATTTCTTGGGCATTGAGGTGATTAGATCACCAAGTGGGATACAGCTCTTGCAGAGGCAGTATGGATTGGACATGCTGTCCAAATATGGGATGACAGGCTGTAAGCCTATTTCAGTTCCTTTGGAGCAGAATGTGAAGCTGAGCGCAGATGCAGGTGAGCTTCTGGAAGACCCTACTATGTACAGACGCATAGTAGGAAGCTTGATTTATATGACTATTACCAGGCCAGATTTGAGCTATGCTGTTGGATTGGTAAGTCAGTTTATGCAGGCTCCAAGGAAACCGCATTTGGATGCGGCTAGACGCATACTCAGGTATGTGAAGTCCACATTGCAGTATGGACTATTTTATGAGACTGGGGTTCAGATACAGTTGCATGGATACACTGATGCTGATTGGGCTGGTAGCATTTCTGATAGACGTTCTACCAGTGGATATGTGTTCTCTTTTGGGAGTGCTGCAGTCACTTGGAGCAGCAAGAAACAGCCTACAGTTGCCTTGTCGAACACAGAGGCTGAGTACAGGGGTGCAGCAATGGCTGCATGTGAGGTAGCTTGGTTGCATAAGCTACTTTATGATATGCATCAGTCTACAGATGGGCCAGTTGTCATTTATTGTGACAACATGAGTAGTATACACTTGGCAAATAACCCAGTCTATCATGCTAGAACAAAGCACATTGAGGTGCATTATCACTATGTGCGGGAGAGGGTTTTACTAGGTCTTATTGATCTAGTTTATGTCAGCACAGAGGATCAGGTAGCTGACATATTTACGAAGGCATTGGGCGCAGAGAAGCTGCGCAAGTTCAGAGACCTGCTTGGTGTGCAGGAATTGGGATTGAGCTCGAGGGGGAGTGTTGAGATATCGAGCTCCACTCATGATACGCCAGGGTGACTGTTGTGTATTTATGTCACCGACGTGTCAGTTGCAGATGCGGTTGGTAGACCGCCCATGAATAATAGCTACATGATAGCTATCCTTATCTACTCTAGTTCGTGGCTCAGTTAGTATGCCACCTTAGTTAGTTGAGTTTGGTTTGAGACCCATACATAGGGTTCTTCTATTTCTTTGTACTAGAGTTCTTTTGGCTTACACAACTAAGAAGAGAAAAACTGTTTTCAGCCTCCACCCTTGTGTGTCTTCCCCCATTGTGCAAGGAAGAAAGCTTCAAGCGAGACTCCTTCCTTCTCTCCCACAATCTTGACATCTAGTGTATCAAACTTTGCCGAACACAAAGGAACTCTCTCACTCTAAGGAGACTCAAGCTAGGCATCTACTACTACACGTCTAGCAGCTCGACCAAAGATCAATTGATCAACAGGTATATTAACCTCACAGTCAGCTTGTAGGATCCATGGCCTGCCTAGCAACACTTGATAGCTAGGACACCCTAAAAACCTCATGACCCTAAAGTTCAGAATGCATTCTACATTGGCAATGGTCACATGGACTTTAGTGATGCAACCTTTGAATTGTCTTAAACTGTTATCAGCCATTCGGAGGATTGTGGAGGCATCTTTTTTTATTTCTAATCCCAATCTCTCCATCAATTCCGAACTCATCATGTTGACGGAAGATCCTATGTCCACAATAGCATGGTCCACTAATATTCCATCAACATATGCGGCTACCCTTGGGCAATGCTTTTTAGCATGCTCAAACCAATCATCTCCTACTCGCGCTATTCCCAAGGGCTCAAGGATATACCCAATGCGTAGGATCTTAAATTTCTTGCGCACTCCTGGAGACAATTTAATTAACTATAGAAGATTTACATCTGGCTTTCAAGAGCTTTCTTTTCTCGCTAGACCATTCTCTCTTTTGGTCTTTGAACTGGCTTTGGTGCTTCTTTCTTGGCTTTTTTCTTCTTCTTTGGTGACTCCCTATTCTACTTGGGGTCAGTTTTACCATCCATGGGTTTGAGAGGTCCGCCTTCCATGCTAGGATTAAGGACTTGCATCCCCTTATCATCTTGCTTAGGGTCTCTCTCGACAGGTTTTGCTTTAGCTTTGTCGACTTCTTTACCCCTTTGACCTCTTGTAACAACCGATAGTCAGTAGCTTCCGTGCCATTGACGCAAACCACTTCTATAAGGCTAACTCCTCTGCTACTAGGTAGCACTTCTACCATAGCCTTCCCTCGTTGTAATATTTGCTTCAGTCCTTTATCTTGCTGGAGATTATTCCCTTGCACTCAATGATTAACTGGACCTGGTTGTTTACTTCCTTTCTAGAGAGAGCTAATCTTACTCCAACAGGTACTGACTAAATGGCCAGTTCCCACATATGTTGCATTTAACATTTGGACAATTCCTAGGGAAATGTTAACCACCACACCACTTTTAGCTGAATCTTGAGGGGCCACCCTCTTCAAGGGGTCAACTCCCTATCAAGTTCTATTACTTCTTAAGGAAATTAACATTGACGGCTATTTGTCTATATTGTTTGGTAATCATATCAGTATCGTGCTTCATCATATCCTTAACTTTTCCAAGGACATTTATTAAGGTATTCCAATAGTGAATGGTTCCTTAAAACCTTTTCTATTTTGCCAATAATCATTTCAAGCTCATAAATGATGAGACCATCTTCATCTATGGGAGATAACTCCTCTAAAACCTTTATGGCTGGCTGTAAATTGAGCCTTAATAGGGATGAAATGAGCTAATTTAATTAGCCAGTCTACCACCACATAAATGATATTCCACCCATGCTTTGTTTTAGATAATCCCACAATAAAATCCATCGTAATATCAATCCACTTTCCTTGAGGAATAGGAAGTGGCTGAAGTAAGCTGCCGGGTAGAAGAGAGGAGTCCTTATGATACATGATGTCCTGCTAAAGGAGAAGAGTGCATCTCATGCAAGATATGGTCTTTGAAAGAAGATTGTGGTGTCAATTAGACTCTACCATGATACCATAAAAGACCATTATGCCATTTGAAATTGGGATACTCTTCTCCTTTGCCTTGCTGAAATATCATCATCATCTTTGATGCTTGATCATCAAGAAAATGCTCTTCTTGAATGTCATGGATCCAATTCTTATGCATGGATGAAATGGTAGAGATAGAACATGCCTACATTCTTGATAAGGCATCTGCCACCTCATTGTTTTTCCCAGCCATATAAGATATCTAAAAGTCATATCCTTAAAGAGTAGCTAACCATCTTGGTTGCTTAGGAGACAAATTTGGTTGTGAAAGAAAGTACTTCAACACATGATGATCACTTTTCACCTTGAAATACTTGCTATAGATGTAATGATGCCACTTTTTGATAGCATGCAATATTGCTAACATCTCTTGCTCATAAAAATGTAATTGAGACTCCTTATCATCAAGCTATCGGCTCTCATAAGCTATGACTCCATGGTCTTGACATAAAATAGCCCCAATTCCTCTTCCACTAGCATCCGCACATATGATAAACTCCTTAGAGAAATCCATGCATACAAGGATAGGTGCTAAAAATAAGAGAGATTTCAGCTCGTTCAAACTTTGATTGGTGATGAAGTCCCAAAAGAAAGCCTCCTTTTTTAGTCTATTTGTCAATGGAGCTGCCACATGAGCATAATTCTTCATGAACCTCCTATAGAAGGATGATAACCTAAGGAATCCTCTCAAGGAGATTGCATTCATAGGAGTAGGCCATTCTTTAACACATTTTACCTTTTTGAGATCCACTCTAATCCTTGCTCTCCCACGATATGACCTAAGTATTCAACTTCATCTTCCATGAAAGAACACTTTGTCACCTTGGCAAAGAGTGTGTGTCTTTGTAATGTGTCAAAGACCTCTCATATATGCTTCAAATACTCATCCTTGGATTTGCTATAGATTAGACTATCATCAAAGAAAACAAGGACTATTTTGAACAAGAAGGGCTGCAATATTTTATTCATGAGGGCTTGAAAAGTAGCAAGTGCATTGGAAAGTCCAAATGGCATAACCAAGAAATGGTATAACCCTCTTTCAGTCCTAAAAGCTGTTCTGAACTCATCTCCACCCTTCATTCGAATTTGATGATAACCCAATCGAATATCTATTTTGGTGAAGACCTTTGCATCTTTAAGCTCTTCCAAAAGATCATCAATTTGGGGAATAGGATACCTATTCTTAACTGTTGACTTGTTCAAATCCCAATAATCAATACACATGTGAAATGATCCATCCTTCTTCTTGACTAAGAGTACGAGAGAGGCAAACGGTGATTGACTTTGCTAAATTAAACACATTTGTAACAACTCTTTGACTTGTCGCTCTACTTCTTCCCTTTCAAACTTGGACAAGCGATAGGGAGGTTTGTTGATGGGATTTGTGTTAGGTAACAAATCAATAGGATGGTCAACCTCTCGCTTTGGAGGTAAAGATGATGGTGGCTAAAATAAATCCTTGTATTCCTCCAATAGCTCTTCCGATCTTGGATCCCTTTTCTTTGAAGAAGAAGATGGCTGATTTGACAATTGCCCTTCATCTACTTTCGCAAAGTAAAAAGAGTGAAGATGCATGACTTGGCATTGATTTTTTTTCGCAATTTCTTCATGGAGATGAGTTCTATTTGTTTGTGGTCTATGCCTTTCAATTCTACGTGTTGTCCTTGCCAATTAAATCCCATTTTCATTTGCTCCAAGTCTAAAGTGAATTTGCCAAGTGTCTTCAGCCAATTATATCCAATAACAATGTCAATAGGCCCCATATCCAAAGTGATCAAGTCTAGTTGTATTGTGCAAGAGGGCGATAGCTCAATTGAAGTACATGGACACACTTCTTTACTAGACTCATATGCACCATTGGTAACTTGTATCCACAAGGAAGAATCCATATCCATGGTAGCAACTTTAGCCCTTTCAAAGATTTGGTGTTGACGAAGCTATGAGTGCTCTCCGTATCCACTAAAAAATGTATAACCTTGAAATTAATGAAACCTTTAAGTCTAAGTGTAATTTTCCCTTTACAACTAGTCCATGCATCATGTGAGATGGTACACAAGGAAGCATGAGAATCATGAGTGCCACCTGGATCAAATGAAAATCCATCCATGGGATCATAGAATTGTTTGTTGGTGGCATGCTCTTCTTCATGAATCTCTTCAACCATTGGGTATGCATCAACATGCAATAAATCTCCCTCTTAATCTTCTTCTTCTTCAACTTCCACATCTTGAGTGATCACCATGTCTATTTTTGAGTTCTTAGCTTTACACTTCAGCTTATGATCTTGTGACACTTCTCCCCACATTTGGCGCATAATTCTTTTGCATGCATTTCTCTAAGTTTATCATGAGGAAGAAATTATTGTTAGAACTATTTTGGGACAGTTTAGGAGCATTTTAAGCTCTTGAAAAAATGCCTCTTATCTTAGCCACATTTTTGAAAGTTTGCCCCTATTTCTTGCATAATTTTCACCCTGTTTAGAGGCATAAATAGTGAAAAGTGTTGGCACTTTGCTGTTATAACTATTTTGATTGTTATAACCCTTGTTTTCTTACTTAAAACAGTCTCTTCATTGGCTGAAAACTTGTCTATATTTTGTAGGTTGATTGAAAATATTATTGCCCATACTCCTTTGTTGGAAATTTTCTATATCTCTCTTGTACTTCAAGGAGTATCTTTGAGCCGATTGTATGGCCTCATGTAATGTTTTTGGTTGTTGAGCTCCTACCTTCGATGATAGGGCAGGGTTAAGACAAAAAATATATGTGTTCACCTTAGCAAAATCTGAAATGCTTTCAACATACATGAAAAGATTCAACTAGGAGTTCAAGCAAGCAATGATTGATGTCTTTCTTTCTCCAAAGGAGAAACAAAGACAACAATCATTGCTTACTTGAACTCCTCCCAAGTGTCAAATTTTTGCCCAATCTTGTGTATGTAATGCCACCAAGTATGGGCATAACCTTTAAGATGAAGAGTTGGAAAATAATATTGGCTTCTTCAGTTCTAGGATAAAGGGTAAGTACAATTCAAGCTTATTAATCCACTCCTCCCATTCTGAAGGTGAAGCATTATCCCCTTTGAAATTAGTGATATTGATATTTTTCTTATATTCTTTTTCATTGTAAGATGGCTACCTATAAGAATGTTGCCTCCATGAATCTTTGTTCCATGAGTTTTGCCTAAAAGTAGGTGGTCCAAAACCATGAGATGAAGGTTGACCATTTGAAACATGCTCTTGGTTTGGGATGTCATGGGCTGATCTTCACTCATCATACCTTCCACCTTCATGAACTTGATTGTTGAGTGCATTTCCTTCTTGTACATTTGACGGCTGATAATAAAAAGTCTTGTAGAAGGGGTCACATCCATGATAATCATTATCTCATCGAGTGTTTTCTTGTTCCCCTTCATGTCTATGATTATCTTTTGGGTTGCTAAATTGAGGCCTTGGGGTATGAATGCCATGGATTTGTGAAGGATGATGGTTGCCCCTCACTCTAGATGGTTCTCCCCATTCAAAAGTGTGCATAACTAGCTGAAAATTATCTTTGTTTGGATGGGAAGGATTACCAACAAAGGGAATTTCATGGGAGTCTTCAATAGTTTGAGGTTTCCTTTGTGGCTTGCTCCCATTTCCTTTATGGCTGAGATGAGTTCTTGGAATAAAGTTATGTTGCTTTGCTACAAATTAGAGATTCCCTTGTTTACTTGTGCCATCCCTTGCAACAAACCTTGATTTATATGTGTTAAGCCTTCATTCAAAGTCTTCAAATCCTTAGAAAGGCCTTCATTGACATGTCCCAACTCTTTTGATAGTAAAAGATAATCATTCCTTACATGCACTTCATGTATATCATGATGTCCTTGATATGTGTTATAAGTAATCCCAATACTTAAATCTTCATCTATTTGTTCAACATTATGGGATTCATTTGTGTAATTTTGATCCTCTTGAAAATCCCTGACACCATCATTCAATGCTTCAGTAATGGGATCTTTCTTCTTCTTCCTGGCCATTAGGAGGCAGTGATGTTGTAGTAGACAGTTTGTCAATTAATCCCTTGTTTCTCTCAAAATATAGCACCAATCCCAATGCTTAATAGCTCTATGGGAAACTTATTATATGGGGATATACCAGATTTAAAAAGATATAGACTTGGATGGTGGAACAATGTCAAATAGTGTCCCCATGTATATGTCTGGGTGATGTCTCAGTATACCTAATGTTAGAAAATCAGCAATAACTTGAGCTCCCAATATCGGTTCGCCAAAAATTTTAATTAAAAATGAAGCTTAGATCCCTTTTCAAATGGATCTATCGAGTTCTCAATTTGGATTAAGAAAAAAAATTCTGTAATTGAAGCTTCAAGTCTGAATAGGAATTTCTTGCACCCTGTCCACCACCTATAAGTACCTTGTTTGAACCTGTAGGAATACCCTGTGTGGAAGAAACCCTTGTAAATCATTGTAGCAAATAAAAGAGGATTATGGGGCACCTATAGGGCTCAAGGATAACCTGTAGATTGGTATATACCTATTGTCTAACCTGTAAAAACTCTGTCCAACACTTGTAGGTATCTTGAAAATAGGAGATGCCCTACATGTAATATCTCCGCACAATAAAAGTTAGTTGGTTGGTTCAAAGGTTAGCTAGTCAATTAATAAGTTAGTAAGATTACTAACTAAATACTAACTAAGGTAAAAACTAACTATATTAATTATTAATAATTTTTATTTGATTTAAAATATTTTATTTAGAAAAATCAAGAGTCGTAAATTCGATATTTTTCTCGGATAGGCAAGGACCGTAGCCACCCTTCACGTAAATTACAACGTGAACGAGACTTATGAGTTACATTAATCACTAGGTTAATGTGTATAGTTTGGATAGTCCAAAAATATTAGATTTTGGACAAAACTAGTATATTTTAGATACTTTAGATATTATCCTTAAAAAAAGATATGGAGATTTTTATAAATGGATGTCATTTAAAAGAAAAGACAAGTGATATTTTAGTTAGTTTGGAGATTTTATAAAAAGAAAAAAATAACGAGAGGATTTGCGAAATCACGCGCGCCGCAATCGCAGTACATAGGCAGTGGACAACACTTTGAACAGAGAAAAGAAAAAGGAGTGAACTAAGAGTTTTCTAAGAAAGTGTCTTGGAGTTTTACCCCCCTTTCGGAGCCAATGGAACCATCAGATTTATGATCTGAGCATCAAATCACTCATCTTTCCAAGATCCCCCTCCACAAAGACCTCCACTTCTCAACCACAAGTCCTCTTCTCTAATTCACTATAAATATGAGGCATGGGAGAGGCATAAGGAAGCAAAAGGAGACCCCAAGAGGCTGCGTGATGGACCTAAAAACGGGCCGGCACTGGCTCATGCACTAGCCGGACCTCGTCACTATGCGCAAGACAACCCCCTCGGCCTCGCGGCCAGGAGCGTCTATCAAAATCTCTGCCTTCCTAAACATTGCGTTTGTAATACGTTGTAGTCCAACTGATCCTAACCCAATATTGCTCCTCAGAGGGAGTCCCTTTCACATAGCCAAAAGGCTCGAATCACATACACATGGGGTTCCTCCTACGGCTGAATGCCGTCAACCCTCTGCGACTCTCCTACACCTTGGGGATTGGCCCCTCGATGCGTCGCTCAACATTTAGACATTTCGCACAAACGTCGCTCAAGGTACCAAATAAACGTATCCAGGAATGTACCATTGTCCTTACTTGACTTCCCCTATAACCCTCGACTAGCCTACAGCATAGGAACCTCACGCTCTCAACGGTGGGTCAAGGGCCTATTGAAAACAATTGCTATGCATATCCAGGAGCTAACTCTGATACTTTTAATTTCCTCTAAATGATCATGCAAAGAGGTGGATGCCTAGTGCTCAAACATTTTAAAAAAACCAGCAGCGTGCAAGTGTAAATCATCTCTTTCATGCTCTTCTTTCTAACCGCTTTGTGCTTCGTTGCAACACCTAGCACCGAAGTGATCTTCGTGCTACTAGGTTTTGATTTTTATCATTATTATTCCGTCCTAGATGCGATGCATATAAAATCAGCAAATTATTCCTCATGCTCAGTGGCATTTAACCATTTTTTCCACAACTCTACCCTTCCCCGTTGATAGGGCATCATTATATTCATTTCTTTTAGGGTTTCCTTGTCATTTTATGTGGAGAAAGGAAGGAAACACGCACTAAAACATATAAACAAGGCTGAACTGAAGCATAACTTCATGCCCCAGCCTTGCTATACATCAACAAACATAAATCCTATTTTTCTATATTTTTCGTAGCCCCAAATGTATTTTTCCCCTATTTTTCATGGTTTTTTTATCATTTTTCCCCATTTTCTTCATTTTCTTGTATTTTTTTTAAATTGCTGAAAATTGAAACCAGTTTGTGGGCTGTGGCCCTTAGTTCATTTGCAACAAAATTGAAAGATTAGTTGATGTGTATCGACGGTTTTCCCCATTTATATGCCCAAAACCCTTGTTTTTCCCCATTTTTCATGCATTTTCGGGTTTCTTGACATTATTTCGGGCCATGAAATGCATGTTTTTCATAATTTCTGGTTATAAACAGTAAGAACTCAGAAGAATCAGCAGCATAATCAAATCTTAGTCCATATGAACGGCATTCCATCAATCAAAAGCATAAAACACTAAATTTTCTTTGTAATTTTTTAGTTTACCGCTTAAACGCGTGTTTCGGGTTTTGTGTCCATGGCTGTAGATTTGGAAAACAGCAACCCTTCATGTCCAGCAACATCCCAAATCACCATTCTCAGCCCGTGTAGCAATCCGGTCCATGCCGGACAAGTCTCCATCATTCTTTCTTCTTCCTTCTTCTCCCCACATGATCTTGCCTTTAGAAGAGAGAGAGGGAGGAGAGAGAAAGACTAGAATCAGAAATTTCAAACCAGGCCACCATTCGACGGGCGAAGGGCGGCGATAGAGTCAGGATACGGAGGGGAATGAGGGGCCATTGTCAAACAGGGGGGTTGTTTGCAGGCAGGGAGGAGCCATGATCAACATGGGGCGCAAATTTCGGCGCCATCTCTGATCACGACTTCTCCCTCTTCATCACGATTTTTTTTCATCTCTCTCTCCCAAAGTTTCATGTGACATTTTAAGTTGGGCTCCCAAGGGTCATGCCCACTTGGCCAAACTCATGTCCACCTTTTCAAATCTTGACCGGTTTGTGGCCTTTCCCCCGTCCGGACTCGGAATCGAGCTCTGAAAAATCCTAGGCGTCCGGCTTAGCATCCCACATTGGCCAGTAGCTTGTGTCAACCCGCACGACTGTCTGAAAAATTATGAAAAATCACCAAGTGTCGCTCGGGCGCCGTTAAAGCACTTTGGCGCTTAAAATCGTCCTAGATCGAGCCGCCGCCTTTGACAGTGAATATTTTTCCCTTGATATTCATAATTTTTAGCTATTTTTAAGCACTTCCCGTCACCTAAATTCCGCTCTCATTGGCGACCACGGGATAGGGCGACTCAGCCCGTCGAACCCACGAACATATCTGCACATAAACAACCAAAGAAGCATCAAACTGATACAAAACAATTATCATCATAAAACTCAGCACAATGCTCCCCCTACCCCTGGACAAAACCAAGGCATGACATCCACAAGGAGTAGGCCTAGCATCATTTAATAGAAGATCCGAAGCGAGTCACTAACCAGCTGCTCCAACACAGCCAAACGAAAAAGAACTGCCAAAGAGGTTGCCCTAAGTGGTAGTCTGAACTACTGACCAACTAAAGACAACACAACTAGGAGCTCCTACAAGGCGAGGACTCCTATAGCCTGAGCAAAGGATATTTTCTTTCAGTATATCTCTTCTTTGAGGGTTTTGATTGGATGAACATACTTGGGCATGTAAAAAGGAGGGAGCTGAGCGTAGTGACCCAAGGAGAACAGGGCATCGGTCTTAGGACCTGTCTCGGCACCCAAGAACCTACCAAGCCCTCGCAAGGCGACACTTAATCCTTTTCTAACGCTCACTTTTATTTTCGCTCCAACCTTCCTTGTTGTGATATTATTTTCCAGCAAGAAGCCACCCCTAGAAAGACAAGGTATCGGCCCCGGGTCTGACTCGTCCCCAGGAACCTACCAGGCCTTCGCAAGGCGATGATCAACTGCTTATATATTTTCATTTCTTTTCTTTTCATTGATAGGGGTTAGAACCCCTTTTTACACACCTTCGCATTTATATTCATCTTTTAGGATATTCAGGATTTCTTGGCATCATTATTAGTATCGCCTAGCAGGCTTCTCTAACTGCCTCACTACTAACAAGAACTCCTAGAACGGCTGCCTAGCAGGTTAGCAGAACAGAGCCACTAGGACTTCCTTCTAAAACAGATCTTTCAATGTCTAACAATGTCTTTACAGGAGGCAATGACTACTCCGACCTCCCTCAAACATACGTAGCCTAAACCTGGGACTTCATGCCTTGGTCGCCGGTCCCCAACAAAAAGTATCCCCTCAACAAGTACAAATACACATATAACAGGAAAGAAAGGTACTCGTAAAGGAGAAATATCACCTGGAGTGGCCACAAGAAGCTTCCATCGCAGCAAAGGCTCCTCCAGGCTTCACCAAATTCCACGCACCACGAAACCTGTCCAGCACAACACTAAACAAAAACCCAATTAAACGCACCCGCACTAGACAGGGAAATGGCCCTCTTGGCCTAATGAAATCAGACATGACTTTGCCACAAAACTGAATCGGCCCTCTTGGCCTAATGAAATAAAACAATACTATGCAGAACATCCACCTGGAAACAACCATGATAGACATCAAAGCATACTATTCCCAGGGGAACAAAGGCGCATAGCCCTAAACTAGGTGTATTAAATTATGACCTATCCCTCCTGCGTATATCGCAAGAGGTGTTCGCATCACATGTCGTCTAATCAGTCTGTGGGTCCCCGATAATAAAGGTAGATGCGTCTCGCTTACCCTCTGCATCACCCAAATCAACCATCGTCTGCCAAAGAGGGCATGTTCAGAAAGCATACCCCACAAACGACCAGGTCCTGTCTCACCATCAATAGATATATCGGGACAAGGGCCACAATTAAAGAAGAGGTCCTCTTCATACGCAAGATTAGCCAATGAATCGGCAAACTGATTCCAATTCCATGGAATCAGCTGAAAAGACACTCTATCGAATTCGTCTAGCAGGGCTATGGCAGTGTGATGGTACATACAAAGGATCGGGTTCCGCACCATGTACGTCCCATTGAGTTGATTTAAAACCAACTGAGAGTCCCCTTTCACCAACAACTGGCGGATACCCCCCTTTTTTGCAATATTCAAACCCATGATCAGGGCTTTGTATTCGGCCATATTATTAGTAAAATTCGCCCCGAGATAAGCAGCTAACTTCATGACAATGCGTCGTCGGGGGTCTCGGATGACAACTCCTACACTTCCTTTTTTGCATGCACCCCTGGACGCCCCATCAAAGTACAAGGTGTACGTCCATAAAGGGTTTACATATCCTGCCATCCTGAACTCTACTCGTAATTATGGTAATCGAAATTCAGCATATTCAACGGGTGGACTGTAGGCTCCATCCCTCCATCATCATTGAATTCAACAGGGATGCTCGTCAAAAGTTGTAGGCAATGATGGCAGAAGACCTTGATTTCCCAAATAAATGTCCCGCCTTCTTGCTCAATCACCTTGTATCCTTTGCTCCACCAAATGAGCTTTCCCTGATGATACCTCTGTTCCAAATATGGGTGTTCTAAATAAGGGATCAGACGACCCATCAACCTCTATCACGATTTCCTTGCAGATGTTTAATCGATCTTTCCTAGTCCTGCAAGGCAGTCATAGCATTAGTGCAATCAGAAGTAATAAGGTTTAATCTTATTAAGATTAACCTTATTTTTAAATTCTATCCCCTCAAGGTCAGCTAACAACACTGTAGATTTATTCTTTCCTATTCTAACGATCTTATAGGGCCCATCCCATTTGGGTTCTAGCTTGCCTGGGAATAATTCACGTCGTGCGTCATAATACAGAACAAGCTGTCCTTTCTTGAAGGTGTATTTCTTGGCTTTAAGGTCATGTAGCTTCTTCATTCGGCGCTTCGCCACTTCTTGGTGCAACAAGCTCTGCAACTTAAGCTCATCTAAATGTGCCAGTGTCGTCAAGCGCTCAAAAAGAGCGTCTTCATCGCTCAAAGAATGATTGATGGCAAACCGAATAGTCGGCAGCACAATTTCTAGAGGCAAGACACACTCCTCCCCATATACTAACTTGAACGGGGTATGGCTAGTGGCTTGTTTGAAAGTCGTATTATAAGCCCACACTGCCACGTATAACTTTTTATCCCAATCCCGTTTCTTTTCCGACACAATTTTGGACAGGATGCCCACAAGCTGCTTGTTGGTGCTTTCAACCTGACCATTGGCTTGCGGATTATATGTGGTTGTCTTGTTATGCTTGATGTTCCACAACTCTGTCAAACCTTTGATCACCTTATTCAGGAAATGGGTTCCGCGGTCCGACACTAATTCTTTCGGTGGACCAAACCGGCATATTATCTGCTCTAAAAGGAAACTAGCAGTTTCTTTAGCATCATCTTTCCTTGTTGCACGTGCTTCTGACCACTTTGTGAAGTAGTCAGTTGCTACAATGATGTACCGCTTTTGCGTAGTCGATGACGGAGTAATAGGACCCACAAAGTCTATTCCCCACTTCTCAAATGGAAGTATCGCCATGATAGGGGTGAGTGGTCGTTTCCTATTCTCTCGACTATCATGTCGTTGGCAAATATCGCATCGCTTAACATACGCAAACGCATCCTGGAAGATGGCAGGCCACCAATAACCTGCTCTTAAAGCCTTTTGTGCTGTAAGCCGTCCAGCAAAATGGCCACCGCAAGCAGAATCATGGCACTCTTCCAAAATGAATGGCACCTCGTCAGGCATCACACATCGGCGATAGATGTCATCAACCCCTTGCCGATATAATGTACCTGCGATCAAGGCAAACTTTAATGCTTGCTGCCTAATTTTCCTTTTCTCAGCCTTAGATAGTTCGGATCCCGCCTCTCCCGTTGATAAATAATGCGTTATTGCAGCATACCAGGAGGGAATAGATGCCGTATCTATTTTAAATATCATCTCCATGTCACTACCTTCAGCCACAGATTCTTTCGGCTCCCCAAAGTCCACTAGACATTCCACGATGCCTTGCAACCTTGGTGGCTTACTCTTGATTTCATAATCAAATTCCTGCAAAGTGATCAACCACTTCGCTAAACGATCAGGCGGCTGTAACTTATTCATCAATAGTCGAAGTCCCTCCGCCTTCGTATAAAGTACGACTTTCTCATAGAGAATGTAATGCCTGAATTTCTTGGTCCCAAAGACCATCGCTAGACACAGCTTCTCCATGTAGGTGTAATTGATTTCGGATACCCCCAGCTTCCGACTAGCAAAAGCAATCGGGTGGTACCACTTCTCTTCCCAAAATTGGGCTAAACAGCAGCTGATACTATACATGGTGGCTGCTGAGAATATATAGAACACCTCACCTCTTTTAGGTGCTTTTAAAACGGGCGCTCTTGCTAGCTCTTGTTTCACATCCTCGAATGCTACCTTACAAGGGTCACCCCATACAAACGAACAGCTAAAGGACAATAAATTTGTAAGTGGCAACGTTCTTTCTGCTAAGGCGTTAATGAATCTACGGTAGTAACCAACCGAAGACAGAAAGCTATGAACTTCTTTCGGAGTGCGTGGTGGACCCATGGCAACTATAACTTTGACCTTCTCGGGGTCTGTCGCAATTCCTACCGAACTGACCACATGGCCCAGCAATAGCCCATAAGGTACTCCAAAAGCGCACTTCCGTGGGTTTAGGGCGATGCAAAATTGTCTACAGCGCTCAAAGCATTTTCTCAAAATGATCAACTGCCTTTCTCTCATGGTGGCGGCCCCTAAGTCATCAATAAACACCCTCAACTCTTTAGGGGATATGTCACCGAATGTCTTATCGGCTGTTCGTTGCCACGAACCAGGCGCATTGCATAAACCAAAAGCCATCACGTGGTAAGCAAAAGTGCCAAATACAGTGATAAAAGTTGTTTTCAACTTGTCCTCTTCTGCAATTGCCATTTGGTTGTATCCTGCAAAGCAATCCATAAACGAATATATCTCCCTACCCGCTAATTGATCCAAAATCTGGTCAATAAATGGTAATGGGTAGTAGTCCTTAACTGTCTGCTTATTCAGCTCCCTAAAGTCTACACATAAACGGATCTGATTATTCTTCTTCTTTCTAATCACAACTGGCGAACACCATTCCGTGTGTTGCACAGGAAAAATCAAACCCGCTTTTCGAAGCTTCTGTAACTCCTCAAACAGCCCGTCCCTCAATTCGAAAGGCATACGCCTTACTTTCTGCCGTACAAGACGACTGCCCTCTTTCAACGGAATTGTATGAACAGCAAGACTGGGAGGGATGCCTCTCAACTCATCATAACTCCAGGCAAAGATATCACGGAATTCCTGGATCAAGGCCACATAGTCCTCCCTTTCTGCTGTGCTGAGCATGGACCCTAATTTGATTGGCCGCGAATCATCAAGCGTACCAAGGTCTAGCTCGATAACATCTGCATCTCTTATACGATCTTGGGCCTCTATCGGCTCGTTCAAAGTGATCTGATAGATGTCCTCCGTGGTGGATCCCTCTTTGGACTCATCACTCGATGATGTCTCACTAGCAGATAAATCTTCTAATGTCTCCAATTCTGTAGAAGATAGAGGAGCTCTCTCACTCTGCGGGGACTCAGGATAAGCATCAACCACCACACGCTGGGCACCTCTGCCGAATATCAATCGACCGGCGGGTATATCCACTTGGCAATCCGCTTGCAAGATCCAAGGTCGTCCAAGTAATACTTGGTAACTTGGCCGCCCTGCAAAACGAATCACCCTAAAGTCCAACATGCATTCTACATTTGCAACAGTGACGTGGACCTTAGTAATGCAGCCTTCCGACTGTCTCAAACTGTCATCTGCCATTCTGAGAATTGTGGAGGTATCTTTCTGAATCGCAAGACCTAACCTTTCCATCAGTTCAGAACTCATAATGTTAACAGATGATCCCGTGTCGACAATGGCATAATCTACTAATATCCCATCGACATAGGCTGCAACCCTTGGGCAATGCTTCTCAGCATGCTCGAACCAGTCATCACCAACTCGCGCAATACCCAAAGGTTCTACAATATACCCGGTACGTAGGATCTTTCTAAATTCCTTACGTACTCCTGGGGAAAGCTTAATAAGCTGCAAAAGGTTCACATCCGGCTTGACTTCGCAAAGAGAGCCCGCCAAATCGAATTCATGATAGTTCGAAAGAGCTCGCTTTTCACGCCAAATCATCCGCTCTTTAGGTCGCTGAGCTGGCTTTATTGCCTCTTTCTTAACTTTCACCTTCTTCTTTGGTGCTTCCTTATCGGCTTTACTCTCTACGGGCTTCAAAGGTCCCCCTTCTAGGGCAGGATCCAAAACTTGCGTTCCTTTGTCGCCTTGTTTAGGGTTTCCGTCGACAGGCTTATCCTTGTCGGCTTCTCTACCCTTTTTACCTCTTGTAAGGACAGCTCGTAGATTAGAGGTTTCAGCATCATTAACGCGTACAGCCTCAATCAAACTAACCCCACTACCACTTGGTAGCTCTTCCACTGTAGTCTTTGGTCGTTGAAGTATTTGTTTAGGTCCATTTTCTGGCTGGGAATCATTTCCTTGGGCACGATGATTAACAGGCCCTGGTTGCCGACTACCACGCTGGAGAGAACTGATCTTACTCCAGCAAGTAGCTGCTAGATGGCCAGATTTTCCACAAATGTCGCACTTAACATTTGGGCAATTTCTTGGATAGTGCTGCCCGCCACACCATTTGCAACTAAACCTCGAAGGTGCACCCTCCTCTGGGTATCTACTTCCTATTAAATTTTGTTGTTTTTTAAGGAAGTTGACATCAACAGCTATTTGTCGATACTGCTCCGTAATCATGTCGGTATAATGCTTCATCATGTCCTTAACCTCGCCAAGAACATTGGAAGAACTCGACTCATAGCCTTGGTCATTACCATGTCGCTCCATCGGCCTAACAATTCGATTAGGCACTGGTTGTTGAACCACAGGCATGGGATTAGAATTGACCGCCTGGCCTCCACCACTTGGAGCCATTTGGCTGCCCGTAGGCATCGATATGCTAGGGGGAGCTGGTAATAAAGGGACATTCTGCATCATGTTCCCTCTCCCACTAGGGTTAGCCATCGCTATCCCTTGGCCACTACTGCCATTGGCTATTGCCATATTGTTTCCCAATACTAAACCCATATTCGAATTGCCTCGAGAAGCATAGGCTGCTTGTAGTCGAGATTCCACCTCTTGTGCTCGTGTAATGGCAGTATCTATATCCCCCAAGGGGACACTACTCAACTGCAATTGGATATTGAAGTCCAACCCATGTAGGAAATATTGCAATTGGGCAGCTGCGGGGATAGGAATAGAGGTGTCCAACTTACGGAAAACCTCTTTTATCTTCTTCGCATAAGCACGAATATCCTCGTGTGGTTCTTGGCGGGTCACGTTGAGTACACGCAACCAATATTGCCCACCCCTTTCAGGGGCAAACTCCCTTCGAAAAGCTCCATAAAATGCATCAATGTTCAATATGGTTCCGGCTTCTAAACCATGATACCATATAGCGGCCCTTCCTTTGAGAGTCATATTGAAGAACATCATTAAATGTCCTTCTTCTTGAATGCGACAGTTAAACATCAACTTTTGAAACTCCCTAATGTGGAGTTCCGCATCTTCCTCAACTAACCCATTAAAAATGGGTAGTGGGTAACCTAGAGCCGGCAAATCCGTCGTTCCTGCTGGAATTGCAATAGGCTGCGCCATGACGAGGATTGGATTTGCACTAGGAATAGGGAACGGTGGGGTTACACCTCCCGCAATTGACGTGGACTGCCTTATGGCAGGAAGGGGAGCACTAGAGCTTCCGCCTTCTTCTAACTTACTACTTGTGGTCCTAAGACCACTAGATCCACTCCCTCGTAAGGGTTCAGCACCGCTACGCTTAGGGGAATATCTCCTAAAAATTTCAGCACGTCGCCTAGCTCTTTTGTCTCTTTCTTGCTTTTGGATTTCTGCTAGACGATGCTTATCAACAAATAACGGATCGATCTCAGTATCCTTTGGCATAAACTGCTAGTTGGTCCCTAGAAAACCAGGATTCGAGAACCGCCACTTTTAAGCAGCTCCCGGCAGACGCACCACTGATGGACCTAAAAACGGGCCGGCACTGGCTCATGCACTAGCCGGACCTCGTCACTATGCGCAAGACAACCCCCTCGGCCTCGCGGCCAGGAGCGTCTATCAAAATCTCTGCCTTCCTAAACATTGCGTTTGTAATACGTTGTAATCCAACTGATCCTAACCCAATATTGCTCCTCAGAGGGAGTCCCTTTCACATAGCCAAAAGGCTCGAATCACATACACATGGGGTTCCTCCTACGGCTGAATGCCGTCAACCCTCTGCGACTCTCCTACACCTTGGGGATTGGCCCCTCGATGCGTCGCTCAACATTTAGACATTTCGCACAAACGTCACTCAAGGTACCAAATAAACGTATCCAGGAATGTACCATTGTCCTTACTTGACTTCCCCTATAACCCTCGACTAGCCTACAGCATAGGAACCTCACGCTCTCAACGGTGGGTCAAGGGCCTATTGAAAACAATTGCTATGCATATCCAGGAGCTAACTCTGATACTTTTAATTTCCTCTAAATGATCATGCAAAGAGGTGGATGCCTAGTGCTCAAACATTTTAAAAAAACCAGCAGCGTGCAAGTGTAAATCATCTCTTTCATGCTCTTCTTTCTAACCGCTTTGTGCTTCGTTGCAACACCTAGCACCGAAGTGATCTTCGTGCTACTAGGTTTTGATTTTTATCATTATTATTCCGTCCTAGATGCGATGCATATAAAATCAGCAAATTATTCCTCATGCTCAGTGGCATTTAACCATTTTTTCCACAACTCTACCCTTCCCCGTTGATAGGGCATCATTATATTCATTTCTTTTAGGGTTTCCTTGTCATTTTATGTGGAGAAAGGAAGGAAACACGCACTAAAACATATAAACAAGGCTGAACTGAAGCATAACTTCATGCCCCAGCCTTGCTATACATCAACAAACATAAATCCTATTTTTCTATATTTTTCGTAGCCCCAAATGTATTTTTCCCCTATTTTTCATGGTTTTTTTATCATTTTTCCCCATTTTCTTCATTTTCTTGTATTTTTTTTAAATTGCTGAAAATTGAAACCAGTTTGTGGGCTGTGGCCCTTAGTTCATTTGCAACAAAATTGAAAGATTAGTTGATGTGTATCGACGGTTTTCCCCATTTATATGCCCAAAACCCTTGTTTTTCCCCATTTTTCATGCATTTTCGGGTTTCTTGACATTATTTCGGGCCATGAAATGCATGTTTTTCATAATTTTTGGTTATAAACAGTAAGAACTCAGAAGAATCAGCAGCATAATCAAATCTTAGTCCATATGAACGGCATTCCATCAATCAAAAGCATAAAACACTAAATTTTCTTTGTAATTTTTTAGTTTACCGCTTAAACGCGTGTTTCGGGTTTTGTGTCCATGGCTGTAGATTTGGAAAACAGCAACCCTTCATGTCCAGCAACATCCCAAATCACCATTCTCAGCCCGTGTAGCAATCCGGTCCATGCCGGACAAGTCTCCATCATTCTTTCTTCTTCCTTCTTCTCCCCACATGATCTTGCCTTTAGAAGAGAGAGAGGGAGGAGAGAGAAAGACTAGAATCAGAAATTTCAAACCAGGCCACCATTCGACGGGCGAAGGGCGGCGATAGAGTCAGGATACGGAGGGGAATGAGGGGCCATTGTCAAACAGGGGGGTTGTTTGCAGGCAGGGAGGAGCCATGATCAACATGGGGCGCAAATTTCGGCGCCATCTCTGATCACGACTTCTCCCTCTTCATCACGATTTTTTTTCATCTCTCTCTCCCAAAGTTTCATGTGACATTTTAAGTTGGGCTCCCAAGGGTCATGCCCACTTGGCCAAACTCATGTCCACCTTTTCAAATCTTGACCGGTTTGTGGCCTTTCCCCCGTCCGGACTCAGAATCGAGCTCTGAAAAATCCTAGGCGTCCGGCTTAGCATCCCACATTGGCCAGTAGCTTGTGTCAACCCGCACGACTGTCTGAAAAATTATGAAAAATCACCAAGTGTCGCTCGGGCGCCGTTAAAGCACTTTGGCGCTTAAAATCGTCCTAGATCGAGCCGCCGCCTTTGACAGTGAATATTTTTCCCTTGATATTCATAATTTTTAGCTATTTTTAAGCACTTCCCGTCACCTAAATTCCGCTCTCACTGCGCCGAGAGAGAGGTAGAAAGAAGAATACCCCTCTAAGAGATTGTGAGGAAGAGCTTGAAAGAGATCTTGAGAGAGAGAGAGAGACCAAGAAGAGTCACCCCGAGAGGCTGCAAGGAAGAGAATTAGCTCAATTCCCTCTATCTCGATCCTCGACTTAACCATCTTCTCTTACGCTTTCCCATCTTGAATCTATTCTACCTTCTTAATCTCTTGAGTCTACCTGCGGACGATGGTCTCCAAGCAAAGAATGTCGCGTGCGGATGACAATCCTGCAACCAGCAACAAGGCTTCGGGCAAAGGCATCACTGTCAATCCAACTGCGGTTCCAGTCGTAAGTAATGTATTTTCAAATTGATAGATGCTTGCTTTGATTCTCGTATGAAGATACATTAGGCCCCATACTATTGCACGAGTATAGGTCATGGGAAAGGATAAATTTCATCTCACCTACTCGAAAGATGGAGTTGTGAAGTGCATATATCAAGGGAAGATAATTACACCTAGTTACAAATGACTTATTTGCTGGTAGAGCAATTACAAGGAAGAATTAGTCAAGGGTTACAAATAGCATAATTACTAAAAGAATATGACATTGAGAATCATGAATAGAAAGTACTAGTTTAAAGTTTAAATACTTCAAAAGTACTTAGCCTAAGAGCCCAAATATTAAGAAAAACTAGATTCTAGCTCAATGCAAGGTCTGTTGGAGTCTAATTACTTAACATCATCTCGCACTTATCTTATTAAGTATTCACACGTTATGCCTATAACATGTTTGATATATGAGGACAATTTTTCTAGTTGCCTCATGACTTGCCTAAAGCTAGTACAAGAAATTAATCATAAGGGTTAAAACTAAGATGTCTTGAGATCCATTGGATATCGATGACTTTTGTCAATCCAAATCTAGGGTTGGGTTATCAATCAAGGTAAGTGACCTATAGAACTTACATCATGAATAATGTTTGAACCCTTAACATATGCCCTAGCCGAAGGAAGGAAGTGTTAAGAAATATTTTTGCATAGTATTGCTCTTAGATCCCAAGGGGGAGAGCAAATATACGATGGAAATGTTATATCGTCTATTCTTACATTGGTTGAAAAGAATGCAATTGCTTTTGTTGATTGATCGAACAACATCCTAAATGCTTTTACATTCAACTGGTTGTTAGTTGTTGTTTGGATGATTATTCCAAGTACTTGTGATTTATGGTAAATGCATGGCAAGGGTCTATGATGACAAATCGCCATGGGAATAAATGAATGTTTTCTTGGAAAATGATATTAGGGCTGAATGCCTTGTTTGTACTTGATTCTTAAAGGATTTAATTAAGGAAGGATATATTGCACGGGTGGATCACCTCCACGATCGCACCGTGTATTAACCCGAGAGGGCACTGCTCGATTCATGGGCCGAAGGTCGAGTGGTGAAAAGGCCAGCCATGGGAATGATGTTTTGCTCCTAGACAGCTTGTGGGTCAGTTAAAGCTCTGGACACCCCTTGCTAGGTCTAGAATGGAGTTGAAGACCTCCGTGGCCCCCAACATCTAGGCATGTTGGGAGATCCTATTCTAGATAAAGGATTGAGTTTGTGGTGCCATGTGAATTGGACCAGTTACTTCTATAGGGCAGAAGGGATACTTCTGTTGGACAGAAGCGATACATAATTTCTCCTGTATGGGCGGGAGACAAAGATTAACTTGAAGATAAGTTAAGGAACTTGTTTGAACTTGTTTGTCAATAGATTGCTTTGCTCGGTTTTCGTGTTTGTGCTATAAGTTATGCGAATGAACCCTGTTCCCTAAAAGGCTTATTTAAAGAAGCTGACTTTAAGTGTCACACATAAATGTGGTAGGATCTAATTAGAAAACTAAAGCTATTAAGGGAAGCGGGTGGGCGGAACCCCCAATGGGTCTGTCCTATGGCAGGGTGGTCCCCAAGAACTGGGAGGCTTCTCACAAGTTTTTATCGTCATTCGACCTTTAGGTATTGTTAGGTTAGAACCCGATTCATGCCGTTTTAGGGGATCGGAATGGGACTATGCCCTATGGGCAGTGAGGTTGAGCAACGCATCCCTCTCGTTTCCCATTCTCTTTGAACCAAGTGCGGCATGGGTCTACTTCGGATTGGGTATCTCTACGTAAAGTAGGATGTCCAAAACGTGACACTAGAATGCTAACAAGAGACCTTGACAACTAGGAACCCGAATTTCAGGTCGATCCTAGTGGGTTCGATCGTGAACGTTTCGTTGTGAGGCGGATTCGGGAAACCCTAGGCGACAATACTCGGAACATTCCCTGGAAGTGCCGAGCAGTGACGCTTAGATTTGTTTCTTGATAGACCGCTAAAAGAGTGTCTGGAAAGTCGATGGGCGGGCACCTCACAGTTGGTATCAGAGCAAAACTTTGTAATGATACGTGATTGATTAATGTATGGTTTGTAGACATATCCTAAACAAAATAATCTAAGCATTATGTCTTGATTGTTAGGCACCTTCTGCACCCACGAATGTTGACATGCAAGAGAAGAAATTCTTTCTCAAGTAAATTAAGGAACCCGAGTTTGATGGAGAAGGGATAGACATCGTAGCAGAGGTAGAGATATGGATTGAGTCGATGGATGACTATTTCTTTGCTTCGGGAACTACCTCTACCAATCAAGCAATGCTAGCCAAACTTAAGTTAGTTGGCCAGGCTCGATTATGGTGGAAGCAATGGTGCAAAGATGAAGGTGTTTCTGAAGTCGTTGTTACTTGGGTTCAACTGAAAAATGATGTATGCAGATGATACCTTCCGCCAACCTACTAGACTTTGAAGATGAATGAGTTCTTCAAGCTAAAGCAACTAGAATTAACTTTGGAAGCTTACTACTCAAAGTTTGTAACCCTACTAAAATACGCACCACCTATCGATATTGCACAGCAAGTATCCAAGTTTTGCCATGGCCTAAACACTCCTCTGAACCACCGTCTTGAAGCAATGCGTCCAACAGACTTGCAAGATGCATTACTCCGAGCGAATCCAATCATCCAAGAATTTAAATCGAAAAATTGTAGTAAGGATGACTCCCGAGATCTGGGTAAGAGATGCCATACATGTGGAGAGATAGGGCACATCCGTAGGTGAGAGCGGAATTTTGGTGCCAGAAAGTGCTTAAAAATAGCTAAAAATTATGAATATCAAGGGAAAAATATTCACCATCAAAGGCGGCGGCTCGATCTAGGATGATTTTAAGCATAAGCAGTCGACGGGCGCCCAAGTGACACGTCCAAATTTTTAGTAATTTTTCTGCCAGTCAGGACGGGATGTGGGAGTTGCAGGCCAGTCCGGGATACCGAGAGGGATGCCCAGAAATTTACAGCACGACAATCGGAATCCGTATGCGGTAGTGGCCAAAAAAACCGGCCAGGGTGCCCAAAAAAGGGGCCAAAGGGGAAATTTCAAAGGGTGTGAAGAGAGGGGGGTGACCTTTGGCACCCCCCCCCCCCCCCAAAAAAAAACGTGATGTAGGGGGGGCGGCGGCTGTTTTCAGCCGCCGAAAAAAACGCGCCCCTCCCCCCAAATCGACATGATGGCTGTCAAGTAAGCCATTAAACAAATCACAACAGGCCACCACATTGTTCTCACGCTCCGCATCGCTCCGTTCCGCGCAGACAATGGTAGCCTGTAGAGGGAGAGAGAAAATCAGTCTTTCTCTCTCCTCCCTCTCTCTCTTCTAAGGGGGAGTTCATGTGGGAAGAAGAAGGAAGAAGAAAGAATGATGGAGGCTCGTCCGGCATGGATCGGATTGCTCCACAGGCTGAAAATGGTGATTGCTGATTGTGCTGGACATGAAGTGCTGATGATTTCCAAATTTGCAGCCATGGACATGAAACCCGAAACACACAAATAAGCGGTAATTTAAAATTTTCAAAGGAAATTTGAGATTCTATAGCTTTTGATTGATGAAATGTTGTTCATGTGGGCTAAAAATTGTTCATGTTGCTGTTTTCCATGAGTTCTTGCTGGTCATAATCAGAAAATCAGAAAAATATGCATCTTGTGGTTCAAAATAATACATTAAAACACGAAAAACATGAAAAATCAAGGGAAAATGATGGTTTTTTGGCATAAAAAGGGGGAAGTAAATAGGAACATCAACTAAACTTTCATTTTTCTGCAAGAAGGAACTAAGGGCCACAGCCCATAACCTGTTTTGAATTTTTAGTAATTAAATAATGCAAGAAAATAAGGAAAAATACAAGAAAAGGGTGGAAAACCCTAAAAAATAGGGAAAAAATATATTTTGGGTTTCGAAAAATAAGAAAAAATAAGAACAATGGTTGTGAATGTTTGTGGGGACTGAAGCATGAGGATTTGCCTCAGTTCAACCCCACCTTTTTGTTTTAGTGTGTCTTTTTCCGTTTTCTACACATAAAATGATGTCAAAATACCCTATAAACCTATCCAACGATGCACTATTTAAACAGGGAAGGGTAGAGGAGTTGAAATATGTCTAAATGCCGTGTGAAATGATGGGAAAGCTGTTGATTTCTATGCATAGCATTTTAGGACGGATAATAATAAAAATTAAGAGCTTAGTAGCACGAGGATCACCTCGGTGCTAGGCCCATGCAACGAAGCACGAACGGTAGTTGGAAACCATTAAAAGAATGTTTTTGCACTTGTGCACGATACTGTTTGCTAAATGTTTGAGCACTAGGCATCCACCAAATGCATAGAGCATGAAAAAGAATTTAAAAGTATCAGTGACCAGCTCCTGGATGCACAGCAATTGTTTTCATTAGGACCTTGAACTACGTTGAGTGAGAGACAGGACACCCTAAGCCATAGGCTAGTCGTGGGGTCTAGGGAAAAGAGAAGTAAGGACAATAGTACATTCCTGTATACGATTAAATGGTACCTTGAGTGGACTTTTGTGCGAAATGTTTATATGTTGAGCGACGCATCGAGGGGCCAATCCCCAAGGTGTAGGAGAGTCGCAAAGGGTTGATGGCATTCAGCCTTAGGAGGAAAACCATGTGTGTGTGATTCGAGCCTTTTGGCTATGTGAAAGGGACTCCCTCTGAGGAGTAATATTGGGTTAGGATCAGTTGGACTACAACGTATTACAAACGCAATGTTTAGGAAGGCAGAGATTTTGATAGACGCTCCTGGCTGCGAGGCCGAGGGGTTGTCTTATGCGTAGTGTCGAGGCCCGGCTAGTGCATGAGCCAGTGCCGGCCCGTTTTTAGGTCCATCAGTGGTGCGTCTGCCGGGAGCTGCTTAAAAGTGGCGGTCCTCGAATCCTGGTTGTCTAGGGACCAACTAGCAGTTTATGCCAAAGGATACTGAGATTGATCCGTTATTTATTGATAAGCATCATCTAGCAGAAATCCAAAAGCAAGAAAGAGACGAAAGAGCTAGGCGACGTACTGAAATTTTTAGGAGATATTCCCCTAAGCGTAGCGGTGCTGAACCCTTACGAGGGAGTGGATCTAGTGGTCTTGGGGCCACAAGCAGCAAGTTAGGAGAAGGTGGAAGCTCTAGTGCTCCCCTTCCTGCCATAAGCCAGTCCACGTCAATTGCGGGAGGTGTAACCCCACCGTCCCCTATTCCTAGTGCAAATCCAATCCGCGTCATGGCGCAGCCTATTGCAATTCCAGCAGGAACGACGGATTTACCGGCTCTAGGTTACCCGCTACCCATTTTTAATGGGCTAGTTGAGGAAGATGTGGAACTCCACATTAGGGAGTTTCAAAAGCTGATGTTCAACTGTCGCATTCAAGAAGAAGGACATTTAATGATGTTCTTCAATATGACTCTCAAAGGAAGAGCCGCTATATGGTATCATGGTTTAGAAGCCGGAACCATATTGAATATTGATGCATTTTATGGAGCTTTTCGAAGGGAGTTTTCCCCTGAAAGGGGTGTGCAATATTGGTTGCGTGTACTCAACGTGACCCGCCAAGAACCACACGAGGATATTCGTGCTTATGCAAAGAAAATAAAAGAGGTTTTCCGTAAGTTGGACACCTCTATTCCCATCCCCGCAGCCCAATTGCAATATTTCCTACATGGTTTGGACTTTAATATCCAATTGCAGTTGAGTAGTGTCCCCTTGGGGGATATAGATACTGCCATTACACGAGCACAAGAGGTGGAATCCCGAGTACAAGCAGCCTATGCTTCTCGAGGCAATTCAAATATGGGTTTAGTATTGGGAAACAATATGGCAATGGCCAATGGCAGTAGTGGCCAAGGGATAGCAATGGCTAACCCTAATGGGAGAGGGAACATGATGCAGAATGTCCCTTTATTACCAGCTCCCCCTAGCATATCGATGCCTACGGGTAGTCAAATGGCTTCAAGTGGTGGAGGCCAGGCGGTCAATTCTAACACCATGCCTGTGGTTCAACAACCTGTGCCTAATCGAATTGTTAGGCCAATGGAACGACATGTAAATGACCAAGGCTATGAGTCGAGTTCTTCCAATGTTCTTGGCGAGGTTAAGGACATGATGAAGCATTATACCGACATGATTACGGAGCAGTATCGACAAATAGCCGTTGATGTCAACTTCCTTAAAAAACAACAAAATTTGATAAGAAGTAGATACCCAGAGGAGGGTGCACCGTCGAGGTTTAGTTGCAAATGGTGTGGCGGGCAGCACTATCCAAGAAATTGCCCAAATGTTAAGTGCGACATTTGTGGAAAATCCGGCCATTTAGCAACTACTTGCTGGAGTAAGATCAGTTCCCTCCAACGAGGTAGTCGGCAACCAGGGCCTGTTAATCATCGTGCTCAAGGAAATGATTCCCAGCGAGAAGATGGGCCTAAACAAATACTTCAACGACCAAAGACTACAGTGGAGGACCTACCAAGTGGTAATGGGGTTAGTTTGATTGAGGCTATACGCGTTAACGATGCTGAAACCTCTAATCTGCGTGCTGTTCTTACAAGAGGTCAAAAGGGTAGAGAAGCCGACAAGGATAAACCTGTCGACGGAAACCCTAACAAGGCGACAAAGGAACGCAAGTTTTGGATCCTTCCATGGAAGGGGGACCTTTGAAGCCTGTGGAAAGTAAAGCCGATAAGGAACCACCAAAGAAAAAGGTAAAAGTTAAAAAGGAGGCATTGAAGCAAGTTCAGCGACCTAAAGAGCGGATGGTTTGGCGTGAAAAGTGAGCTCTATCAAACTATCATGAATTCGATTTGGCAAGCTCTCTTTGCGAAGTCAAGCCGGATGTGAATCTTTTACAGCTTATTAAGCTTTCCCCAGGAGTACGTAAGGAATTTAGAAAGATCCTACGTACCGGTTATATCGTAGAACCTTTGGGTATTGCGCGAGTTGGTGATGATTGGTTCGAGCATGCTGAGAAGCATTGCCCAAGGGTTGCAGCCTATGTCGATGGGATATTAGTAGACTATGCCATTGTCGACATGGGATCATCTGTTAACATTATGAGTTCTGAACTGATGGAACGGTTGGGTCTTGCGATCCAGAAAGATACCTCCACAATTCTCAGAATGGCAGATGATAGTTTGAGACAGCCGGAAGGCTGCATTACTAAGGTCCATGTCACTGTTGCAAATGTAGAATGCCTGTTGGACTTTAGGGTGATTCGTTTTGCAGGCCGTCCAAGTTACCAAGTATTACTCGGACGACCTTGGATCTTGCAAGCGGACTGCCAAGTGGATATACCCGCTGGTCGGCTAATATTCGACAGAGGTGCCCAGCGTGTGGTGGTTGATGCTTATCCTGAATCCCCGCAGAGTGAGAGAGCTCCTCTATCTTCTACAGAATTGGAGACATTAGAAGATTTATCTGCCAGCGAGACATCATCGAGTGATGAGTCCAAAGAGGGATCCACTACGGAAGACATCTATCAGATCACTTTGAACGAGCCGATAGAGGGCCAAGATCGTATAAGAGATGCAGATGTTATCGAGCTAGACCTTGGTACGCCTGATGATTCGCGGCCGATCAAATTAGGTTCTATGCTCAGCTCAGCAGAAAGGGAGGACTATGTGGCCTTGATCCAAGAATTCCGTGATATCTTTGCCTGGAGTTATGATGAGTTGAGAGGCATCCCTCCTAGTCTTGCTGTTCATACAATTCCGTTGAAAGAGGGCAGTCGTCCTGTACGGCAGAAAGTAAGGCGTATGCCTTTCGAACTGAGGGACGGCCTGTTTGAAGAGTTACAGAAGCTTTGAAAAGCGGGTTTGATTTTTCCTGTGCAACACACGGAATGGTGTTCGCCGATTGTGATAAGAAAGAAGAAGAATAATCAAATCCGTTTATGTGTAGACTTTAGGGAGCTGAATAAGCAGACAGTTAAGGACTACTACCCATTGCCATTTATTGACCAGATTTTGGATCAATTAGCGGGTAGGGAGATATATTCGTTTATGGATTGCTTTGCAGGATACAACCAAATGGCAATTGCAGAAGAGGATAAGTTGAAAACAACTTTTATCACTGTATTTGGTACTTTTGTGTACCATGTGATGGCCTTTGGTTTATGCAATGCGCCTGGTTCGTGGCAACAAACAGCAGATAAGACATTCGGTGACATATCCCCTGAAGAGTTGAAGGTGTTTATTGATGACTAAGGTGTTTATTGATGACTTAGGGGCCGCCACCGTGAGAGGAAGGCAGTTGATCATTTTAAGAAAATGCTTCGAGCGCTGTAGGCAATTTTGCATCGCCCTAAACCCCCGGAAGTGTGTTTTTGGAGTACCTTATGGGCTGTTGCTGGGTCATGTGGTCAGTTTGGTAGGAATTGCGACAGACCCCGAGAAGGTTAAAGTTATAGTTGCCATGGGTCCACCACGCACTCCGAAGGAAGTTCACAGCTTTCTGTCTTCAGTTGGTTACTACCGTAGATTCATCAACGCCTTAGCAGAAAGAACGTTGCCGCTTACAAATTTATTGTCCTTTAGCTGTTCGTTTATATGGGGTGACCCTTGTAAGGTAGCATTCGAGGATGTGAAACAGGAGCTAGCAAGAGCGCCCGTTTTAAAAGCACCTAAAAGAGGTGAGGTGTTTTATATATTTTGAGCAGCCACCATGTATAGTATCAGCTGCTGTTTAGCCCAAATTTGGGAAGAGAAGTGGTACCACCCGATTGCTTTTGCTAGTCGGAAGCTGGGGGTATCCGAAATCAACTATACTTACATGGAGAAATTGTGTCTAGCGATGGTCTTTGGGACCAAGAAATTCAGGCATTATATTCTCTATGAGAAAGTCGTGCTTTATACGAAGGCGGAGGGGCTTTGGCTATTGATGAATAAGCTACAGCCGCCTGATCGTCTAGCAAAGTGGTTGATCACTTTGCAGGAATTTGATTATGAAATCAAGAGTAAGCCACCAAGGTTGCAAGGCATCGTGGAATGTCTTGTGGACTTTGGGGAGCCGAAAGAATCTGTGGCTGAAGGTAGTGACATGTTGTTATTTAAAATAGATACAGCATCTATTCCCTCCTGGTATGCTGCAATAACGCATTATTTATCAACAGGAGAGGCGGGATTCGAATTATCTAAAGCTGAGAGAAGGAAAATTAAGCAGCAAGCGTTAAAGTTTGCTTTGATCGCAGAGGTACATTATATCGGCAAGGGGTTGATGATATCTATCGCCGGTGTGTGATGCCTGACGAGGTGCCATTCATTTTGGAAGAGTGCCATGATTCTGCTTGCGGTGGCCATTTTGCTGGACGGCTTACAGCACAAAAGGCTTTAAGAGCAGGTTATTGGTGGCCTGCCATCTTCCAGGATGCGTTTGCGTATGTCAAGAGATGCGATATTTGCCAACGACATGATAGTCGAGAGAATAGGAAATGACCACTCACCCCTATTATGGCGATACTTCCATTTGAGAAGTGGGGAATAGACTTTGTGGGTCCTATTACTCCGTCGTCGACTACGCAAAAGAGGTACATCATTGTAGCAACTGACTACTTCACAAAGTGGTCAGAAGCATGTGCAACAAGGAAAGATGATGCTAAAGAAACTGCTAGTTTTCTTTTAGAGCAGATAATATGTCGGTTTGGTTCGCCGAAAGAATTAGTGTCGGACCGCGGAACCCATTTCCTAAATAAGGTGATTAAAGGTTTGACAGAGATGTGGCAAATCAAGCATAACAAGACAACCCCATATAATCCGCAAGCCAATGGGCAAGTTGAGAGCACCAACAAGCAGCTTGTGGGCATCCTGTCCAAAATTGTGTCGGAAAAGAAACGGGATTGGGATAAAAAGTTATATGTGGCAGTGTGGGCCTATAATACGACTTTCAAACGAGCCACTGGCCATACCCCATTCAAATTAGTATATGGGGAGGAGTGTGTCTTGCCTTTAGAAATTGAGCTGCCGACTATTCGGTTTGCCATCAATCATTCTTTGAGCGATGAAGATGCACTTTTTGAGCGCCTAACGACACTGGCACATTTAGATGAGCTTAAGTTGCAGAGCTTATTGCACCAAGAAGTGGGGAAGTGCCGAATGAAGCAGCTACACGACCTCAAAGCCAAGAAATACACCTTCAAGAAAGGACAGCTTGTTCTGTATTATGATGCACGACGTGAATTATTTCCAGGCAAGCTAGAGCCCAAATGGGATGGGCCCTATAGGATCGTTAGAATAGGAAAGAATAAATCCACAGTCTTGTTAGCTGACCTGGAGGGGATAGAATTTAAAAATAAGGTTAATCTTAATAAGATTAAACCTTATTATTTCTGATTGCACTAATGCTATGACTGCCTTGCAGGTCTAGGCGAGATCGATCAAACATCTGCAAGGAAATCGTGATAGAGGTTGATGGGTCATCTGATCCCTTATTTAGAGCACCCATATTTAGAACAGAGGTATCATCAGGGAAAGCTCATTTGGTGGAGCAAAGGATACAAGGTGATTGAGCAAGAAGGCGGGACATTTATTTGGGAGATCAAGGTCTTCTACCATCACTGCCTACAAATTTTGACGAGCATCCCTGTTGAATTCAATGATGATGGAGGGATGGAGCCTACAGTCCACCCGTTGAATATGCTCAATTTCGATTACCATAATTACGAGTAGAGTTCAGGATGGCAGGATATGTAAACCCTTTATGGACGTACACCTTGTACTTTGATGGGGCGTCTAGGGGTGCATGCAAAAAAGGAAGTGTAGGAGTTGTCATCCAAGACCCCCGACGACGCATTGTCATGAAGTTAGCTGCTTATCTCGGGGTGAATTTTACCAATAATATGGCAGAATACAAAGCCCTGATTATGGGTTTGAATATTGCAAAGAAGGGTGGTATCCGCCAGTTGTTGGTGAAAGGGGACTCTCAGTTGGTTTTAAATCAACTCAATGGGACGTACATGGTACGAAACCCCATCCTTTGTATGTACCATCATACTGCCATAGCCCTGCTAGACGAATTCGATAGAGTGTCTTTTCAGCTGATTCCACGGAATTGGAATCAGTTTGCCGATTCTTTGGCTAATTTTGCATATGAAGAAGACCTCTTCTTTAATTGTGGCCCGTGTCCCGATATATCTATTGATGGTGAGACATGACCCGGTCGTTTGTGGGGTATGCTTTCTGAACATGCCCTCTTTGGCAGACGATGGTTGATTTGGGTGATGCAAAGGGTAAGCGAGACTCATCTACCTTTATTATCTGGGACCCACAGACTGATTCGATGACATGTGATGCGAACACCTCTTGCAATATACGCAGGAGGGATAGGTCATAATTTAATGCACTTAGTTTAGGGCTACAAGCCCTGTTCCCCTGGGAATGGTATGCTTTGATGTCTATCATAGTTGTTTCCAGGAGGATGTTATGCGTAGTATTGTTTGATTTTGTTAGGCCAAGAGGGCCGATTCAATTTTGTAGCAAAGTCATGTCTGGTTTCATTAGGCCAAGAGGGCCATTTGCCTGTCTAGTCCAGGTGCGTTTAATTGGGTTTTTGTTTTAAGTGCTGTGCTAGACAGGTTTGAAGGCAAGCTTGGAGGGAGCCTTTGTCGCGGCATCGATGGAAGCTTCTTGTGGCCAAT
The DNA here is from genome assembly GCF_053477565.2 of Lygodium microphyllum. Lineage (NCBI taxonomy): Eukaryota > Viridiplantae > Streptophyta > Polypodiopsida > Schizaeales > Lygodiaceae > Lygodium > Lygodium microphyllum. The sequence goes on from NC_141157.1 coordinate 19,383,389, forward strand.
CCAGGTGATATCTCTCCTTTATGAGTACCTTTCTTTCCTGTTATATGTGTATTTGTACTTGTCGAGGGGACACATTTTTGTTGGGGACCGGCAGCCAAGGCATGAAGTCCCAGGTTTAGGCTAAGTATGTTTGAGGGAGGTCGGAGTAGTCATTGCCTCTTGTAAAGACATTGTCCGATATCGAAAGACCTGTTTTGGAAGGACGTCCTAGTGGCCCTGTTCTGCTAACCTGCTAGGCAGCCGTTCTAGGAGTTCTTGTTAGTAGTGAGGCAGTTAGAGAAGCCTGCCGAAAGATTATAATGATGATACCAAGAAATCCTGAACATCCTAAAAGATGAATATAAATACGAAGGTGTGTAAAAAGGGGTTCTAACCCCTATCAAAGAAAAGAAAAAGAATGAAAATATATAAGCAGTTGATCATTGCCTTGCGAAGGCCTGGTAGGTTCCTGGGGACGAGTCAGACCCGTGGCAGATACCTTGTCTTCCTAGGGGTGGCTTTTTGCTGAAAAAACATGATGACAAAACAAGGAAGGTTGGAGCGAAAATAAAAGTGAGCGTTAGAAAAGGATTAAGTGTCGCCTTGCAAGGGCTTGGTAGGTCCTTGGGTGCCGAGACAGGTCCTGAGGCCCGCCCTATTCTCCTTGGGTCACTATGCTCAGCTCCCTCCTTTTTACATGCCCAAGTATATTGATAAAATAAAAATCCTCACAGAAGAACTATACTGAAAGAAAATACTCTTTGATCAGGCTATAGGAGTCCTCGCCTTGTAGGAGCTCCTAGTTGTGTTGTCTTTAGTTGGTAAGTAGTGGAGACTACCACTTAGGGCAACCTCTTTGATAGGTTTTTTTAGTTTGGCTGTGTTGGAGCAGCTGGTTCGTGACTTACTTCGGATCTTCTATTAGATGATGCTAGGCCTACTCCTTGTGGATGTCATGCCTTGGTTCTGTCCAGGGGTAGGGGGAGCATTGTGCTGAGCTTTATTATCTATCTGTTTTGTATCAGTTTGATGCTTCTTTGGTTGTTTATGTGCAAATATGTTCGTGGATTCGACGGGCTGAGTCGCCCTATCCCGTGGTCGCCAATGAGAGCGGAATTTTGGTGCCGGAAAGTGCTTAAAAATAGCTAAAAATTATGAATATCAAGGGAAAAATATTCACCGTCAAAGGCGGCAGCTCGATCTAGGACGATTTTAAGCATAAGCAGTCGACGGGCGCCCAAGTGACACGTCCAGATTTTTAGTAATTTTTCTGCCAGTTAGGACGGGATGTGGGAGCTGCAAGCCGGTCCGGGATGCCGAGAGGGACGCCCAGAAATTTACAGCACGACAATCGGAGTCCGTATGCGGTAGTGGCCAAAAAACCGGCCAAGGTGCCCAAAAAAGGGACCAAAGGGAAAATTTCAAAGGGTGTGAAGAGAGGGGGGTGACCTTTGGCACCCCCCCTCTCAAAAAAAACCGTGATGTAGGGGGGGCGGCGGCTATTTTCAGCCGCCGAAAAAAACGCGCCCCCCCCCCCCCCCCAAATCGACATGATGGCTGTCAAGTAAGCCATTAAACAAATCACAGCAGGCCACCACATTGTTCTCATGCTCCGCATCGCTCCGTTCTGCGCAGACAATGGTAGCCTATAGAGGGAGATAGAAAATTAGTCTTTCTCTCTCCTCCCTCTCTCTCTTTTAAGGGGGAGTTCATGTGGGAAGAAAAAGGAAGAAGAAAGAATGATGGAGGCTCGTCCGGCATGGATCGGATTGCTCCACGGGCTGAAAATGGTGATTCGTGATTGTGTTGGACATGAAGTGCTACTGATTTTCAAATTTGCAGCCATGGACATGAAACCCGAAACACGCAAATAAGCGGTAATTTAAAATTTTCAAAGGAAATTTGAGATTCTATAGCTTTTGATTGATGAAATGTTGTTCATGTGGGCTAAAAATTGTTCATGTTGCTGTTTTCCATGAGTTCTTGCTGGTCATAATCAGAAAATCAGAAAAATATGCATCTTGTGGTTCAAAATAATACATTAAAACACGAAAAACATGAAAAATCAAGGAAAAATGATGGTTTTTTGGCATAAAAAGGGGGAAGTAAATAGGAACATCAACTAAACTTTCATTTTTCTGCAAGAAGGAACTAAGGGCCACAGCCCATAACCTGTTTTGAGTTTTCAGTAATTAAATAATGCAAGAAAATAAGGAAAAATACAAGAAAAGGGTGAAAAAATCCTAAAAAATAGGAAAAAAATATATTTTGGGTTTCGAAAAATAAGGAAAAATAAGAACAATGGTTGTGAATGTTTGTGGGGACTGAAGTATGAAGATTTGCCTCAGTTCAACCCCACCTTTTTGTTTTAGTGTGTCTTTTTCCGTTTTCTACACATAAAATGATGTCAAAATACCCTATAAACCTATCCAACGATGCACTATTTAAACAGGGAAGGGTAGAGGAGTTGAAATATGTCTAAATGCCGTGTGAAATGATGGGAAAGCTGTTGATTTCTATGCATAGAATTTTAGGACGGATAATAATAAAAATTAAGAGCTTAGTAGCACGAGGATCACCTCGGTGCTAGGCCCATGCGACGAAGCACGAACGGTAGTTGGAAACCATTAAAAGAATGTTTTTGCACTTGTGCACGATACTGTTTGCTAAATGTTTGAGCACTAGGCATCCACCAAATGCATAGAGCATGAAAAAGAATTTAAAAGTATCAGTGACCAGCTCCTGGATGCATAGCAATTGTTTTCATTAGGACCTTGAACTACGTTGAGTGAGAGACAAGACACCCTAAGCCATAGGCTAGTCGTGGGGTCTAGGGAAAAGAGAAGTAAGGACAATGGTACATTCCTGTATACGATTAAATGGTACCTTAAGTGGACTTTTGTGCGAAATGTTTATATCTTGAGCGACGCATCGAGGGGCCAATCCCCAAGGTGTAGGAGAGTCGCAGAGGGTTGACGGCATTCAGCCGTAGGAGGAACCCCATGTGTGTGTGATTCGAGCCTTTTGGCTATGTGAAAGGGACTCCCTCTGAGGAGTAATATTGGGTTAGGATCAATTGGACTACAATGTATTACAAATGCAATGTTTAGGAAGGCAGAGATTTTGATAGATGCTCCTGGCCGCGAGGCCGAGGGGTTGTCTTGTGCGTAGTGTCAAGGCCCGGCTAGTGCATGAGCCAGTGCCGGCCCGTTTTTAGGTCCATCAGTAGGAGATGTCCCTACTATCAATGTTTCCATTGCAATGAACTAGGACATGTCCAAGCAAACTGCCCTAACTTAAGTCCAGAAGATACGGAGCCTCCAAGAAAACGAAGCTACACAAGTGCAGTCTTCGGATATATAGAGGAATCAAATGAAGACGAAAACTTAGAACCTACTACACCACTTTAAGATTATTAGAAATCCTAGAAATTTTGCCAACATGAAATACAACTTGTATTGGAATAAACTTTACTCTTGTAACTACAGTTAACTTGAGTATTATGAGTTGCATTTATTTTGAGCCTAGAACTTGCAAATAATTAGAGATACTCTGGCAAGGAATGATAGTTATAACATGCAATGATTTTCTCTTGAGTCATTTCTTCTCAGCTAATATAGATTGGGTCTTACTAGAATGTCGAAGCTTGGAAGTATTCTTTAGTATTACAAGCAAAGCCAATTGTCCGTGGGGCTCAGTCCCTAACTAAGAAGAGGAAAATCTGGGAATGTAGTTTCCAAGATAAAGGACCACTCCAATCTGTTAAAATAATCCTAGGACACTTTGGTCTAAAGAAGAAAATCCTGCCAAGGACAACCAAGAACGTTGTGACCGCAAGTGATAAAGCCCCACGTTGTTTCTATTGCAAGGAGTTAGGTCATTTCAAAAGAGAATGTCCAAAGCACCCTAAACATCGATGCTCTGAGTGCCATAACATTGGACATAACTATATCAATTGTCCCAACGAAACTCGAAGAGAAATTGAGCTTACAAGAAATAAAGTTGTACAAGCTCCAGTGATCTAGAATATACCAAGTGCTTAGGAAGATATCCATGAGATGTAACTACAATAAATTTTCTATTGTAACCAAGACTCGGATATATCAAAAACCATAAGTTGTTGTTTCCAAAGACCGCATGCCTGTGAGTGATCAGAGTAGCGCAACGAAAGCATGGTGATCCATACCACACAAGTTCCAAGATGATACCCCCTGTTTCTCTCGAGATGATGACATCTCGATTTCTCTAAGGGGAGGAGGGTGTACTATCTCCGCACAATAAAAGTTAGTTGGTTGGTTCGAAAGTTAGCTAGTCAATTAATAAGTTAGTAAGATTACTAACTAAAGAGTAACTAAGGTAAAAACTAACTAACATTAATTATTAATAATGTTTATTTGATTTAAAATATTTTATTTAGAAAAATCAAGAGTCCTAAATTCGATATTTTTCTCGGATTGGCAAGGACCGTAGCCACCCTTCACGTAAATTACAACGTGAACGAGACTTATGAGTTATATTAATCACTAGTTAATGTGTATAGTTTGGATGGTCCAAAAATATTAGATTTTGGGCAAAACTAGTATATTTTAGATACTTTAGATATTATTCTAAAAAAAGATATGGAGATTTTTATAATTGGATGTCATTTAAAATAAAAGACAAGTGATATTTTAGTTAGTTTGGAGATTTTATAAAAAGAAAAAAATAACGAGAGGATTTGCGAAATCACGCGCGCCGCAATCGCAGTACACAGGCAATGGACAACACTTTGAACAGAGAAAAGAAAAAGGAGTGAACTAAGAGTTTTCTAAGCAAGTGTCTTGGAGTTTTACCCCCCTTTCGGAGCCAATGGAACCATCAGATTTATGATCTGAGCATCAAATCACTCATCTTTCCAAGATCCCCCTCCACAAAGACCTCCACTTCTCAACCACAAGTCCTCTTCTCTAATTCACTATAAATATGAGGCATGGGAGAGGCATAAGGAAGCATAAGGAGACCCCAAGAGGCTGCGGCGAGAGAGAAGTAGAAAGAAGAATACCCCTCTAAGAGATTGTGAGGAAGAGCTTGAAAGAGATCTTGAGAGAGAGAGAGAGACCAAGAAGAGTCACCCCGAGAGGCTGCAAGGAAGAGAATTAGCTCAATTCTCTCTATCTCGATCCTTGACTTAACCATCTTCTCTTACGCTTTCCCATCTTGAATCTATTCTACCTTCTTAATCTCTTGAGTCTACCTGCGGACGATGGTCTCCAAGCAAAGAATGTCGCATGCGGATGACAATCCTGCAACCAGCAACAAGGCTTCGGGCAAAGGCATCACTGTCAATCCAACTACGGTTCCAGTCGTAAGTAATGTATTTTCAAATTGATAGATGCTTGCTTTGATTCTCGTATGAAGATACATTAGGCCCCATACTATTGCACGAGTATAGGTCATGGGAAAGGATAAATTTCATCTCACCTACTCGAAAGATGGAGTTGTGAAGTGCATATATCAAGGGAAGATAATTACACCTAGTTACATATGACTTATTTGCTGGTAGAGCAATTACAAGGAAGAATTAGTCAAGGGTTACAAATAGCATAATTACTAACAGAATATGACATTGAGAATCATGAATAGAAAGTACTAGTTTAAAGTTTAAATACTTCAAAAGTACTTAGCCTAAGAGCCCAAATATTAAGAAAAACTAGATTCTAGCTCAATGCAAGGTCTGTTGGAGACTAATTACTTGACATCATCTCGCACTTATCTTATTAAGTATTCACACGTTATGCCTATAACATGTTTGATATATGAGGACAATTTTTCTAGTTGCCTCACGACTTGCCTAAAGCTAGTACAAGAAATTGATCATAAGGGTTAAAACTAAGATGTCTTGAGATCCGTTGGATAACGATGACTTTTGCCAATCCAAATCCAGGGTTGGGTTATCAATCAAGGTAAGTGACCTATAGAACTTACATCATGAATAATGTTTGAACGCTTAACATATGCCCTAGCCGAAGGAAGAAAGTGTTAAGAAACATTTTTGCATAGTATTGCTCTTAGATCCCAAGGGGGAGAGCAAATATACAATGGAAATGTTATATCATCTATTCTTGCATTGGTTGAAAAGAATGCAATTGATTTTGTTGATTGATCAAACAACATCCTAAATGCTTTTACATTCAACTGGTTGTTAGTTGTTGTTTGGATGATTATTCCAAGTACTTGTGATTTATGGTAAATGCATGGCAAGGGTCTATGATGACAAGTCGCCATGGGAATAAAGGAATGTTTTCTTGGAAAATGATATTAGGGCTGAATGCCTTGTTTGTACTTGATTCTTAAAGGATTTAATTAAGGAAGGATATATTGCATGGGTGGATCACCTCCACGATTGCACCATGTATCAACCCGAGAGGGCATTGCTCGATTCATGGGCCGAAGGTCGAGTGGTGAAAAGGCCAACCATGGGAATGATGTTTTGCTCCTAGACAGCTTGTGGGTCAGTTAAAGCTCTGGACACCCCTTGCTAGGTCTAGAATGGAGTTGAAGACCTCCGTGGCCCCCAACATCTGGGCATGTTGGGAGATCCTATTCTAGATAAAGGATTGAGTTTGTGGTGCCATGTGAATTGGACCAGTTACTTCTATAGGGCAGAAGGGATACTTCTGTTGGACATAAGCGATTCATAATTTCTCCTGTATGGGCGGGAGACAAAGATTAACTTGAAGATAAGTTAAGGAACTTGTTTGAACTTGTTTGTCAATAGATTGCTTTGCTCGATTTTCGTGTCTGTGCTATAAGTTATGCGAACGGACCATGTTCCCTAAAAGGATTAATTAATGAAGCTAGCTTTAAGTGTCACACATAAATGTGGTAGGACCTAATTAGAAAACTAAAGCTATTAAGGGAAGCGGGTGGGCGGAACCCCCGATGGGTCCATCCTACGACAGGGTGGTCCCAGAGAACTGGGAGGCTTCTCACAAGTTTTTATCGTCATTCGACTTTTAGGTATTGTTAGGTTAGAACTCGATTCATGCCGTTTTAGGGGATTGGAATGGGACTATGCCCTATGGGCAGAGAGATTGAGTAGCGCATCCCTCTTGTTTCCCATTCTCTTTGAACCAAGTGCGGCATGGGTCTGCTTCGGATTGGGTATCTCTGCGTAAAGTAGGATGTCCAAAACCCGACGCTAGAATGCTAACAAGAGACCTTGACAACTAGAACCCAAATTTCAAGTCGATCCTAGTGGGTTCGATCGTGAACGTTCCGTTGCGAGGCGGATTCAGGAAACCCTAGGCAACAAAACTCGGAACATTCCCTGGGAGTGCCGGGCAGCGACGCTTAGATTTGTTTCTCGATAGACTGCTAAAAGAGTGCCTGGAAAGCCGATGGGCGAGTACCTCACACTACACCTCTTGCAACCTTTTTCAATGGAACCTTTAACCACATATCGTACCCTTAATAGGGCTTATCACTACTATACTACTGCCAAAATCTGATAATGGAGAATGTACATGCACCTAAATTTGAAAATTGTATGGGCTTCGAGACAAGAGGGGTATGCAAAGTTTCACCTCAAGTCGGGTTGTGCACCCCTTCAGGGTCTTAATCGAGAAGGGAGGGTCACCTCTCTTTTGTCTTTCCAAATCGCCATGCATTTTCTTTTTCCTCACGGGAACCAACATGGCAAGTACATTCTAATGGCTAATCAAACAAGGATGCTATGCATTGACTGAAAAATCCTTTAAATTATTCAATGAAATGCAAGTGGGTATTGGAAAATGATAGAATTAAAAGGGCTATGGATAGGGCATTTCCCTTTTGCAATGACTCGCTACTTTTACAATATTTCCACTTACCATTTTTATCATTGTTTGAGTCATATAGCATCAATATTCAATCATCCAACAAAAATCCAAGTTAAGTAGATAGTGGGTAGCATTTATGCAATCAATTCAACATTAACATTTGAATGGGCAGGAAAAAAATTCATCAAGCAATCATAATCAGTCCTAGGCTGAATTCTACATGCCCTTCCATGGGAATTAAGAGGTTCTATTACACTCAAATTCTCTTATGAACAATGGGACCGGTTCAACAATTGGATGAAAAGAGAGATTAAGCTAAAAGCAATAGAATTACCTCTTTAATGTTGACAAAGAGTAGTAGATGAATCCAACCAATAAACATTCAGCATAAATCACCATCAATGGACCAATATTGAAGATCATAAGACCAACTTCAAGAAAGCTTTGTACAATATGATTGCTCCCATGTAATCTTCAGGTCCTGATCAATAAGATTGCTCCGATGCAATCAAGAGAAGCCAATGATTCAATAGAAGTCTACAATAGCTTGTTGGAGAAGATCCTTTGAGCTTTGAAGAGTGTAAATTCTTGTTAGAATCAAGGATTCCATGAATTTATAGACATTACCATGTTCAAGAGGCTGAAAATACCTTCAATCTCAAAGAAATTATTCAATGTAAGCCCAATCTTTATGAAATACTTTCAATTAAACCTTTTGGGGGTTGTAGACAACAAAAGCCCCACAAATTGAAGTCTCAATGAAGCAAAATTTGATGAAAGTTGATGGCTACCCTATTTTTCCCCAATTTGAGATGAGGGAAATGCTTCAATCTTGCTTGGAAGCTCCAATGTTTGCCCAATAGCTTTAGGATGATAGAGTGAGCTAATTCAAGAGGTCAACAACATGTTGAATACTGGCGCAAAATGTCCAGGAACTTCTCCTGCATCACGTGATGATAATCTTGATGAAGATGCATCAAACATGTAGTCCATATGTTGCCCAGGGTATTAGGAATCATCTCTAGTAGGTGGCTTGAAGAGAAATGATCATGGCAATGAGAAATGAGTAGAGATCTCCATGGTAGTTTTCAGCAACAAGCTTGGAAAGAGGAAAGAGAAGCTTGCTCCAAAAAGTAACCACGATTTAACCTCTCTAAACCCTGTTTGGGCTTCAGTTAAGTCCATGATCCTTCAAAATGGCCCAAATTTGACCACAAACCACCAAAATGACCATGAATTCACCATTATTTCTTCAGAAATTCTTCAAGACCATCAAATTTAGTCACGCCTTACTGTAGAGACCTTAACTAGTTACAGTTTTAATTGAATCAAATCATGTGACTAATTCTTGTCCTCCAATTACTCAGTGCCTAAATTGTAACTAGATTCACCATGAAAATGACATTCCCATTGGATAAAAAATGTGCTCTAATACCAATGTAAAGAAGCTAATTCCCACATGAAGCCATTAAACAGAAAATAAAAGAAATAGACATAAAATGCCAAGAAACCATAGCTAAGGTGGCTAGGCATGAAATGATATTACCAATGTTGGCTGAGAATCAATGATGAGTGGCTGCAGCATGGTATGCACCCCAAGCTATAGTGGCCAAGAGTATTCACCCTCTGTCATGAAGGAAAAATACAACATTAATATTTGCACCTTGGATTAATTCCAGCCTTTGTAAATTTAGCTTTAGCCTATATGTACATGTGTGAACAGCCCTTAAGTTTGAAAGAGGGTTAGAATAAAAGGGACTAGAGGCCAAAGGCAAGACATCTTTTGATCATTCAATAATCTTGGCTTTACCATTTTCTTGGAGTTAGCTTCTTTCTAGTCTATGAAGCACTCAGCCATGGCCGTCATGTATTCTTGAATTCCCAACCATTAATACATGATGAGGATGTCTTGGTGCAATAGATTTGTTAATTCTTTGTTGTAGCTTAGTTAATTTTCAATTTCAGTTAGATTTCATTCCATGGTTGATTGCTTTCATTACATTGGTATCAGAGCTTAGTTTTCAGATCCTTCCTTTCTCTCTCCTTCTTTACATTTAGTTTCTTGTCAGTTTTAGGAAACCTTACTGTGCACAGGTACAGTATTGAAGAACCACAACAGTCAAGAAGTACTAGACATGACAGCTTTCTTGGACTCCACACAAGCTATGCCAGGAGGTTTGATCAAATTTGAAGGCATGGAGACAAAATGGCAGCTTGTTTTTCAACTTTGAGGTAAAATTTTAGGGGTTTTAGGTGAAGGAGGTCACTAAAAACTTGACAGAGGTTTAAATGGGGTTACTCTCCAAAAGTGAGTCCTCTTCTTCTTCAACTTTCAAGCTTCTCTTCAAGCTTTCATGGTGCAACCAAGATCTCTACTTCATTTCTTGTCACGAGCTTCATCTCTCTGCTATAATGGATAGCATGGGACAGTTCCCTGCTTGCTAAGCTTCAAATCAAGCACCACATATAGCAGTATTCATAGCTTTATCTTCCTTGCTAACTGATCTTCATCTTGCTGAAGGGAGCAGCCATGGAGCTCTCGAACTTGATGACTTTGTAACCTGCATTATTACTGTTCCCTCTCTTTAAGCAAAGGAAATCCTCTCCATGTGTAGAGAGAGAGAAGGAAACGACAGGCCATTGAAGTCATAAGGAAGCACCAACATCCTTGTGAAGATGGCTAAGCTCTGATCGGATGGCTTTGTGAAAGAAAAGAAACTCGAGAATAGGGGATGTGATGGTTGCAGCTCCTTCCGCTACAATCTGTGCTTGGCACCTTTGGGGGCTTGGTCGGGTTCATGGCCACTTGGTCACCGTCTTCTTTAGCTCAGAGAACCTCCTGCCAATAAGCTGTTTCTCATCGAAAACGGTGTTTATCGGGTTCATGGCCACTTGGTCACCGTCTTCTTCAGCTCCTCAGACAGCCTGTACGAGGCCTTCACCTTCAGAAGTTTGTTCTGCTTCACTAGGTTCCTGAGTTGCACTGACAGGATCTTTTTGAAGTTGCCCGGAAGAAACCCCTTGTACTTGTCTTCAATGTACTTGGCTATGGCGTACTGGCTCGACCCCCTATGCTCCTTCAGTGCCACAATGGCTTCAGAGCTCATCTGCAAGTATGAAGGATGAGCAGGCTCCGGCTTTGAGACCTTCGGAGCTTTGGGCTTCTTGGCGGGTTTCGGCCGAAGTTGCTTGCCTTGTCCCAACTTGAAGCAGGATTCTCTGCTTTGATTCATTGTAACGATGGCAAGGCGGCCCTCATCGAGTCAAAGTTGCATCACCGGAGCCTTCAGTAGCTTAAAGCAAGGTCTTTCTCTACGGATCTCGACCGTGAGGAAGCCTGGGAACGCAAGAGAGAGCTGTATTTACCTGAGGATGATGAGATTGATGTTGGAGAGGATGATGATGGGGACGACGGTGCTTATGAAGCAGATTCGGAGGACCTTTCAGGATACGTCAATGATGATGCCGCCAGTGACCCCGGAGAAGCAAGCAAGCGGGTGCCTGGGTTCAGGAAGAAGGCGTGGCAGCGCCCTCATGCAAAGCACCTCCCTAGAACCCGGACCAGAAGCTTGACAGATGAAGACATGGAAGAGCTTCGTGGCTCGATTGACTTAGGCTTTGGATTTAGCTATGATGAAAGCTGCAACCTGAAAAGCACACTGCCTGCCCTGGAACTGTATTATGCCATCAATCGCAATTTAGTGGATTCAAAGGGCCGTTCTTCCCCTGGATGACGGATATGGCTGCCCCGGGTATTCAACGTGCTAATGCTCCTTTATTTCAGTCTTTGCTACAGTCCCTGATGTCAGAGGTCTTCCGCAGGACTGTTTTAGCAACTTTGTAGATCTACCTTTTGACAAGATCATTTGATAATGATCGTGTTGCTCTTGATGGAATTCAGGGAGATTTATGAAGAACTCCACAGTCACATTAGATATGGCCCTTGAGGCTTCAATGCTTTGTAAAGCTCCCTTTTGCAGTTGCTGTGTGAAGCCTAAGATTTCCCTCTCTTGGTTGTGAAGAGTTGTTTGAGGGTCTCTAAGTACTATCTCTCCCCCTCTAATGCAGAGGAATGAGCAGAAACAGTAGCATTAAATCTTTCAAATGTGACCGATGACCCTCTCTCATGAGAATGAATCATGTCACTGAGGCCTTATGCAGTTGTCTGCCAGCTTGCAGATCCAGCCCAGGCAGAGATCGACAGATTACAACATCTTCCTTGGCCTTCGCAAAGCTTGACTCAACAATATAATTTCATCATGGACCCTGCTACTTTTTGGGTTTTCTTAGTCGCAATGCATGCTACCACGAATCTGAGCTAAAGACTGTAAAAAAAAGATTGTCCTTCAGATATGATAGCAGGAGGAATTCGTGGCAAAGAAGACACGGTTGGGACAACAGAATGATGATCTTTCCATGATGCAAGTGAGACTGTAGGGAACAAGAAGCTTCTTTTCAACTCAAGCCAGCACTGCAGATTGTTGGTCACTTATGATGATTATAGTGTTCTGGCCAAGCTTCCATCAAAGTTAACATCTATGGTTACCAACATGTGGCATCCAGTAGATCATGTTTTAGTCCTTATGAGCTTTCTGTTGAACATCGATTGCAAATGTCACCTGTACAAAATGGGGCTATGAAAATGTGTGGCAATATCAATCATCTAGCATAAACAAGCTTATCACTCATTCCTTCATCCTCCTAATTGTCTTCATCATCATCTGCATCAGCAACAACAGTAGTAGGCTTCTCAGCCCCTTTTCTTTAACTTCATCCCAAATGTGCTACAACTCCCTGAGAAGGAGAGAATCGCAAGTTGTTTCAGAGAGTAGGGTGTTCAAGCAGCACACTTGGCTTAAGATGTACAGACATGAAGCTGCGAAGATGGTTGTGCAACGATGTACGATGAGAAGAGCTGTTGTCAGAAGGTCTTTCTCCCTAGAGTGATAATCGAAGGGGAACTGCTGAGCTTGCCATCGTATCATCACAAGGTAAGCTGCACTGGCATCTCTCCAACGATTGGGATCCACAAACTGAAGTAGCAATTGAGGAAAGAATGGAGAATTTACAGTCAAAGTTAATTAGAATGATGGGATCAGCGTGATCAGCAACATCAAGTGCTTTCATACAGAGGTGACATAAGGGAAGTCAAGGACCACGTTCATCTCCGGCACATCATATGGTGGTGCATACACTGTGGACCTTTCACAACTTGTATTCTCTGCAGTGTCTCAGACTGTGAAGGATTTCCAGTCGGTTTTTGGAGATCAAGCAGCATATGCATCAGAACTTGTTCTTTGGGCTTCAAATGAAATGAAAAACTTAATCCACCAGCTTCACATCTCTGTTCTGAGGGTCTATCTCCAATGTTTTTTTTTAATGTCCAGTTCTGCAAGATCTAGATCAGCAGTTTCAATGTATGCTTGTGCTCTTCTCTATAAAGCTTTAACATTCTGTGAGTCCATCTCAAGCACTTCACTGCATGCTTTTGCAGCTTCCTTGTAGTCTTTCAGCTTTAACTTACAGGTAGCATTGTTAAGATAGCAGCTCACTTTAACAGTTTTGGCCTGCTTCTTTTGTTCATCTGAGAAAAAAACTACCATATTCAATATACTTCACTGCCTTCTCATATTTCTTGGAAGCCCTGGCATACTTCCCAAGCTTGTACAGTGCATTTCCATGAACTAGCTTGGTGAAAGAGTTTCCAAGCATCTCCACAATTGACACAGCCATGTTATGTTTGGCCAATTCATAATCAGAATCTTGGTAAGTCATCATTGTGGAAGAGTTTTCACAGGAAGGAGCCTTTGGAAACAGATCCCCATAAGTATCTTGTGCCACAGTGGAGCTCCCGTGAGACGGAAGTCTCAACTTCTTTGAACCTCAAAAGTAAGTCCATATCTAGAAGGGTCCAAGATGTATGAAAGGGAGCAGACAAGTTGGCAGCTCAGTCTCTGCAGAAGCTCTGGCCATACCTATCCAAACATCGATGAGCCTGGCAATGACTTCAGTGATGAAGGATGTAAACCTGAATGCCAAGTTACTTGAGACAGCTGTCTCCTGGAAGTGATTCCAAGGAAGAGACGAACCAGCTGCTACTAGAGGCATCAATGCTGATCTTAGCAGTTGATATAGTTTATTGACGCAATTCACCTTGTGGAAGACAAGAACAGAAATAGACAAGTAATGCAGCCTTGTTGATGCTCATCAAACAAGAAGATTTTGAAAGCAACTTGACTACAATGGTAGCTGAGAACAATAGCTCCATCTCTAGTGAACAACGTTGGCTTCAAACAAAAGCTAATATTGACAAACTTGTAGTTTCGACTGAACAGAGTATTGCTTTTACAAAGGCATTTATGGAAAGAATAGCAAGACTTGGATCAAATGTTTATGCTCATGGCTAGCATCTATATGCTGATGGTACACTTGAATCAAATGCTTGTGCTTATGGACAACATGTATATGTTGGTGGTACACATTATGATTTACATGCATCTTATGAATATGAACAGCAACAATATGCAAATGAATATGAGCAGTATGCTAGTACACCTGGATAGCATGTTAACGCTTATAAATATGATGTACCATATCATAGTGCAGAGTATTATTCCATTGAACCTTGGCAGCATAATGGTTATTATGGTCAACATGCTTATGCTTATGACCATCCATCTATTCAGCAAAATAGTTCTTATGGATGTAACAGAAATGGTTATGCTTATCAGTACACTTCTAGTTTTGATCAACAGCAAGCAAGTGATTATGACCAATGCTGTGGGACTAATGATCAAAGGCAGCATGCTTATGAATGTGAGCAGCAAACATCAGTGGAAGCAACTGCATATGCTCAACCTAACTGTCCCTCTGATGTGCAGCAGGGCTATTATCACCATATGCAGTATGGACAGCATGAGCAATATGGTTATGAGTATGGACAGCCATCTGTTGTACATGATGAGCATGGACAACCATCTGTTGTACATGATGAGCATGGACAGCCATCTGTTATGCATGAGCAGCAAGATGACTATGAGCAGCATGTCAAAACTGTCATAGAGCTGACCAATGGTGATAAACAGGTGTGCAAATTGCTATCTAAGGCTAAACGTGTTAGACACCTTACAAGTGATACAATACGGGAACTGCATGTTGCGGGCTTATGCTATCGTTGTGCTAAGCCACTATCTTGTAATCACCAAGCCACATGTAGAGCAAAGTCGGCCAAAATAATCTTGCTATTTGAATATTATGATGTAAATGATGGAGAACATCTTGTTGAAGACCATTTTGGTATGAGTCCACAACAAGAAGTTCAACAACAAGAAGTTCAGTTCAAGAAGGCAAATTATGGACAACATGTGGATTTGGAGGACCATCATGCAATGGAGACTTTGTTAGTGAGTACCATCATGATGATCATATTTCCAGCAGTATTTGATTTCGATCTTATGAAAGTTGAACCAATGCATGGCAAAGATACAACTTTTCCTTTTGATCCGGGAGGCTACAGGCTGATTTTGACCTCCTGTATAGATTAGTACTACTATTGAGTATTAGCTGAAGAAGTATGTTGGGCTCGATGTACAAGTATTGGAAGAGTTACCACCATTGGATGAGGCAGGACTGATCATATATGAACCTGAAAGCATTATTGGAAAGAGAGAGAAAGTTCTCAAAAATCGTACTCTCATTGAGTATCTCATTAAGTGGAAGAATTTGCCCATTGAAGAGTCTTCTTGGCAACCATCCACTTATGTCAGTAACTTTCCTTGGTTATTACAGGATGATATATGATGTAGTATGCAGGACTGTGCAGAGACAGCTTGCTGTATGAAATCTCTGCAGACAATAAAACTGTCCTGACTTCATCAAAATTTGATTCTGATGTTATGGGGTGATGCTTGGGAGTGTATACTTCGTTTCTACACCTCATACGCCTCATTTGGACCAATATATCAAAAGTTATGGCAGTTTTAGTGAATCAGCCCTGTTTGGACAGCAGCCAGTTTTCTCACAGTTTGGCATGCAAAAGGTCTTCTTTTCATGGACAGTGCTTTCTTATCACTTGGAAGATGAATGGGCATGATTACTATCATCCTTGACTTGGATTTAGTCCATTACTTCTTGGTTTTGAGGACAAAACCATCTTCAGGACGGGATGGTTTGTCATGAAGGAAAAATACAACATTAATATTTGCACCTTGGATTAATTCCAGCCTTTGTAAATTTAGCTTTAGCCTATATGTACATGTGTGAACAGCCCTTAAGTTTGAAAGAGGGTTAGAATAAAAGGGACTAGAGGCCAAAGGCAAGACATCTTTTGATCATTCAATAATCTTGGCTTTACCATTTTCTTGGAGTTAGCTTCTTTCTAGTCTATGAAGCACTCAGCCATGGCCGTCATGTATTCTTGAATTCCCAACCATTAATACATGATGAGGATG
Source organism: Lygodium microphyllum (assembly GCF_053477565.2). Taxonomy (NCBI): domain Eukaryota; kingdom Viridiplantae; phylum Streptophyta; class Polypodiopsida; order Schizaeales; family Lygodiaceae; genus Lygodium; species Lygodium microphyllum. Next base: position 19,399,617 of record NC_141157.1, read on the forward strand.
TCTTGGTGCAATAGATTTGTTAATTCTTTGTTGTAGCTTAGTTAATTTTCAATTTCAGTTAGATTTCATTCCATGGTTGATTGCTTTCATTACACCCTCTTAGATGGTGGGAGGTTGAGACCTCAAACATGTAATATTGTAAAATGGAAAAAAGATCATTTACAAGTTACATCTCCACCTTTTATACTTAACCCTAGCCTACCCTAGACTAAGGCATTTATGCTTTATTATATCATCGACATGGTCACACTAGGAGGAGCTGGCAACATATGGGCACATTCGGGATTATGTTTCCTCTCCCATTAGGAGGACTCATGGGCATCCCTTGACCTATGTTTGTCAGCGCTAAAGCATTTGCAAACCCTAAACTTGAATTCCAGTTTCACCTAGAGGCATAAGCCGCTTGTAATAGTGATTCTACCTCTTTCGCTCCTGTTATGGCCGTATCAATGTTAGCAAGAGCAACACTACTCAATTGCACTTGAATGTTAAAGTCTAACCCATATAGAAAGTATTGCAACAACTGAGTAGCAGCTTGAATAGGGATATAGGTTTGTAATTTTCTAAAAACCTCCTTCAATTTCTTGGCATACCAATGGAAATTCTCATGAGGTTCTTGATGTGTAACATTAAGGACACATAGCCAATACTGACCTCCCCTTTCAAGGGAAAACTCCCTTCGAAAGGCCGGATGGAAAACTCTTTGGCTCTTCTTGCAATGTCAAGTTCTTGTGTGTTTGATATTTTATATGTGCATTGTGTCTCCTAAATTTCTAGGATTTTTCAATTCAACATTCTTCTCCTTAGTTAGTCTTTCTCTTGACTTTGCCCTAAGTGTAGTCATCCTTGGCTTTTCCTTGATGTGTCTTTGGCTATAGATGTAAAAACTTCATGAAACCTTATCTCTTGCAATTCAAATTAACTTGCAAAAATTGAATGTGTATGGTTACAAATCTTGGAGCAAAGCAGGTAGTCTTCTAATCAGAATGGGTGAATGAGCAACCTAAGTTATTGATCAATGGTGATCAAGTAGCAATGTCTAGAGGCAAACCTCTTTGCAAGTCTTGGTCAATGAATTAAGTGCAACTCACTTTACTTCATCTCAAAAACATAATGTGATATCAATTGGTTATAGATTTTAATTTACAATATAATGTTGAGGTCTTAAGATTTGTTGATGTTGAAATTGTCAATTCAACAATTGGCTTCTCCTCTTAGTCCCTTGATCTTGATTCACTCTTTGAATGTGACAGGGAATACTTTGAATCTAATGTTGTTGTTTTGGCCCTTGTAATGATAAGAATTCCAACAATTGGCTTCTCCTCTTAGTCCCTTGATCTTGATCCACTATTTGAATGTGACTTGGAATACTTTGAATCTAATGTTGTGCTCTTGGCCCTTGTAATGATAAGAATTCCAACAATTGGCTTCTCCTCTTAGTCCCTTGATCTCGATCCACTCTTTGAATGTGACTAGGAATACTTTGAATCTAATGTTGTGCTCTTAGCCCTTGTAATGATAAGAATTCCAATAGTTGGTGGCATCTTAGGTGATTTTCTCTCCATGGAGTGCAATGCATCCTATGCGTAAATGCCTAAGTAACTCCTATGTGGTATGAGTCATGGTCCGGAGGTATCTATACCTAGGTGGGATGCACCTAAGTGTATATCACGTAGGTGATAAATGAGTGAGTTCTTGATTATCTAACATATGGATGTGGTACCTAGATTTGAGAGGAGTTAGGATCTGAGTGACCCTAAGCATGAAACGCCCAAGCCTAGTATGGCAACTTGCAATTTTGCTAGAAGTTGACTAAAGCTACGTGTACTTGCACATTTTGGCAAGAAATTTCAACTAAGGGGGGTGGGAGTGCAAACTATCCTAGGGTTAATTGAGTATGAGTGTGGTGCACTAATGTGAGAGAATGTCCTAAGGAAATGAGGTGCTAGTTGCCTAAGTGTTAATGTGTGCAAGGAACTACCCATGTGGTGTGAATAAGTAATCCAACATATGTGCACCTAAGATGATGCAATTGCAAACTACGGTGCTAAAAGATTTGTAGGGAGAGATGCAAAGTACCTAAAAAATGTCAAGAATCGCGTGGTGGAGGGGGTTGCTCAAGATGCTGCGCCGAACACACACAGAATGCACAAGGAGAAGCTCACTCAAGAGACAAGAAGAGAGATGGAGGCCAAAACGTTTTCTTGCTGATTTCTTCTTCTTCTTCCACACACTTTTCAAATGTACACAAAGTATAGATAAGATACAACATAAAAGGAAAGTGGCCTACTAAGTCAAACAATGCATAACCGACTACACTAGTCGACTGGCGCTATAACTATGCCAGCTGTAAATAGGTGTAACAACCTGAATATAATAAGTAATGAGTCAGTGGCCATGTGAGAGTCATAATGACCACCGACGTGCTAAGTGTAGACGTGTGGACCCATCTAACCAGGCGGTCCATCATCCATGTCCACATGTGTTGAGCTTGCCATCTCAACACTCCCCCTCAAGCTCAACTGTATCTCTGCAACTCCAAGTAAGCTTCGAAACTTTTGAAGCTTCTCTGTACCCAATGCCTTCGTGAAGATATCAGCTATCTGATCCTGTGTGCTGACATACACCAAGTCAATCTCACCTGCTAGTACCTTCTCTCTCACAAAGTGGTAGTGTACCTCAATATGTTTTGTCCTGGCATGGAACACAGGGTTCCTAGCCAACTGTATACTGCTCATGTTGTCACAATAAATGACAACTGGCCCTTTCACCTGCACATCCAAATCAGCCAGTAACTTTTGCAGCCATACTACCTCACATGCTGCAACAGCAGCACCTCTATACTCAGCCTCTGTACTCGACAAAGCAACTGTAGATTGCTTTTTGCTGCTCCAAGCAACTGCTGCACTACCAAGAGAGAACATGTATCCGCTGGTAGATCTTCTATCAGACATACTACCAGCCCAATCTGCATCTGTGTATCCAAACACCTGTACATCTGTACCTGCCTCATAGAAAAGTCCATAATGTAATGTGGACTTCACATATCTCAATATGCGTCTGACTCCATCCAAATGTGGCTTTCTAGGTACTTGCATAAACTGACTCACAAGACCAACAGCATAGCTCAAGTCTGGCCTTGTAATGGTCATGTAGATCAAACTCCCCACTATCCTTCTGAACATAGTAGGGTCTTCTATCTCATCCCCAACATCAGCACTCAGCTTTACATTCTGCTCCAACGGGACTGAAAGTGGTTTGCATGCAGTCATACCATACTTGGACAACATATCCAAGCCATATTGTCTTTGGGACAGCCATATACCATCATCACATCTGATCACCTCAATGCCAAGGAAGTACCTTAGCTCACCTAAATCCTTCATCTCAAACTTCATCTTCAAACAGCCCTTGACTTCAGCAATCCCACTATCACTATCACCTGTAATAATCAAGTCATCCACATAGATGACTATGATGACCAAACCTGCATCTCCTTTTCTCACATAAAGTGAGTGATCAGCATCAGAAACATAAAAACCAATATTGACAAGATACTCTCTAATCTTGTCAGACCATGCTCTTGGTGCTTGCTTGAGCCCATAGAGTGCCTTCTTCAACCTGCACACATACGTGGGATGCTCTAAATCTTCATAACCTGCTGGCTGATCCATATACACTTCTTCCTGCAAATCACCATGCAAGAAGGCATTCTTTACATCCATTTGCTGCAACCTCCAACCTTTGGCTGCTGCCAAAGAAATCACACATCTGACAGTTGCCATCCTAGCAACTGGACTGAAGGTTTCATTATAATCTATGCCATATGTTTGGGCATAGCCTTTTGCAACCAGCCTAGCTTTGTACCTGCTAATAGAACCATCTGCATTGTGCTTAATCTTATAAACCCACTTACATCCAATAGCTTTCTTTCCCTTTGGCAATGATACTAGATCCCAAGTCTTATTGGCCTCTAATGCAGCCATCTCCTCATCCATTGCTGCATCCCAATGAACATGACCAACAGCCTCCTCAAAACATGTGGGCTCAACATCCTCAACTAGTTTCACCATATAAGCATAATGGTGAGCTGCATAACCCTCAAAACCAAATCTTTTAACAGGGTATCTCACCCTGCTAGACTTGCGTACCACTGGATCACTCAATGGAGTCTTTGCATTAACACGTGCTCTCTGCACACCTGGAGTCCTCACTGAAGGAATGCCAAGCTCATCATCCAAGCTCTCTGAGCCACTGGAGTCTCCATCAAGAACTGCATCAATGCCTTCTGACACCTTATTCTTTCCTTTGTCTTTACCTGTAGTGCTACTAGATGCACCCGAAGATGTAGAGATACTCCTTAGTCTCCCAGACCAAGGACTACTAGATGATGTCTCTGGTCCACTAAGAGTCCGTGATTCTTGCTTTTCAGCCTGCACATGAGTGTCATGATCATCATCAACATCCAATGCATCACCACTAAATGCATACCAGCTGCTCATTTCATCAAAGATGACATCCCTGCTCACTCTGAACTTACATGTGATAGGGTTGTAACAGCGATACCCTTTCTGCTCTAAAGAGTATCCAATAAAGATACACTTTTCAGCCTTTGGATCCAGCTTCTTCCGCAACTCATCTGGCACATGAACATACGCAATGCAGCCAAACACTTTCAAGTGTGAAACATCAGGCTTCTTACCTGTAAAACATTCTTCGGGGGTCATACCATGAACTGCAGCTGTGGGAGTTCTGTTCATAATATAAACAGCAGTATGAACAGCCTCAGACCAAAAATGCTTAGGCATATTCTTTTCAGCCATCAAGGCGCGTGCAACTTCTGCAATATGCCTGTTTTTCCTTTCTGCAACCCCATTTTGCTGTGGGGTATACCTGCATGTGAACTGTCTCTTTATCCCATGAGACCTCAGAAAATCACTGAACTCATTTGAGAGGTACTCTCCCCCTCCATCTGACCTCAGGCACTTTACTTTCAAGCCTGTTTCTCTTTCAACTGCAGCCTTGAAAGTTCTAAAGTGCTCAAAAGCTTCACTCTTTTCCTTCATAAAATATACCCACAGCTTTCTAGAGCAATCATCAATGAATGTGACAAAGTATGAACTGCCTCCAAGAGATACATTTTGTGTAGGCCCCCAAATGTCTGTATGCACAACATCAAGGATATTTCTGCTTACATCTTTGTCATGTGAAAAGGGTTGTCTTGCCTGCTTACCAAACTGACATGCTTCACATACCTTCTGAAATTCTGCAACTTTAAAAGTAGGCAAACCTGTAACCAACCCTTTGGACTGCATTAATTTCAGCCTTTGTACATTTGCATGTCCAATGCGTTTGTGCCAAATTTCAATGTCTGCAACAACACCTTTTCCTTTGGCATACATAGCCGCATTCATAGTAGGAATTCCAGCATCTAGAGTGAACATACGTCCAACTCTACTTCCCTTTGCTACCAACCTGCACTTGTCATTGAAGTCTTCTACAAAGCAGCCCTTTGCATTAAATCTGACTTGCAGCCCTTGCTCTACCATTTGACCGACTGACACCAAGTTCTTTGTAATAGATGGCACATGTAATACATCTGAAAGACTCTTTGTCTTACCATCATGCAAGGACAAGGGAACTTTTCCAATGTGTGAAATTGGGTGGCATGAGTCATCACCCGTCTGCACATAACCTGCATTCTGCAAATCCTGCATCTCTCCAAACCATTCTGCATGGCTGGTCATATGATTGGATGCACCTGAATCAACATACCAAACATCTTCATGTGTTCCCTTTCCTGTAACAGCATTCAGCATATGCTGCATAACGAACAAACGTTCATTTTTGTCTTCATTCTGTCGTGAAGACGATGCATAGTTTCCTTGCTGCAACTTACCACTGCGGATATCATCTCTCTTAGCATAACATTGGGCTGCAATATGACCTGTTTTGCCACAGTAGTGGCACACAATACCAGAGTTGTTAGAACCTCTGTTCTGCCATCCACCTCTTCCTCTAAAGCTCCCCCTGCCTCTAAAGTTACCACGACCTCCTGAAACCTGCATATCGCCAAATTGCTGATTCAATCTGTTTTGCTGGTTGTCACTACCACGTCCTGTACCACGGCCTCTTGAAGAGAACCTGCCACGTCCCCTTCCAGAACTGGAGTAGAAAGCTTGGACCTGTTCACCACTTCTTTCAGATGTCTCACTCTGCATGTTGATCTCTTCAGTGATCATAAGGGAGACCAATTCATCGAAATCTGGAAATGGCTTTCTGACATATATGGAAGTTACAAAAGACTTCCAAGCCTTTTCATTGTTAAGTCCACCCAAGGTAGACGACACCAAATCATCATCATCGGGCATTGCATCAATCGCTGCCAATGCATCTGCAATGCTTCTTACTTTCAGTGCATACTCATTGATAGACATCTTTCCTTTCTTCAATGTATTCAACTCTTGCTTGAGTTGAATCTTTCGTGCCTTTGTATTTACAGAAAACATACTTTCAAGTATGGTCCAAGCTGCATATGCATTCTCTGCATTTCTAATGTGTCCCAGCATGTTATTGTCAATTACTGCAGACAACCAATACATGACCTTCTTGTCTTTTGCATTCCATTCCTTTCGTGCCTTTGTCTCTTCTACAGTTGGAGGATCACTCACCTCCGGCTCCTTTTCTTCACCTGAAACGAACTCGTAGAGGCCTTTTCCAATAAGGAAGTTCGTGACACGAAACTTCCATGATGGGTAGTTGTTCTTGTCGAGCTTCTCAATGATGGGGCTTCCACTGTTCTCTGCCATTATCACAAAACTAATACCAAACAGCAAGCAAATCTTCTGCAACCCTTGACCTGTAGTGCACAGCAATACACCAGACAGCCTTTTTTACTGTCTGCTCAACAATACATGCAATCTGCAACCTTTTTGCAGATAAACCTTGTGTTTACTCACTGGTAAACACCTTTGAACTTACAGATCTGAAATCTGTAACCTGCGCACCCACGTTCGGTCAATACAGTCGAAGTCACAGTGTATCCCGAAACTGCTGTCCGCAACCTTGCGGCTCAAAAATGGGCCCTGAAACGGCCTCAAATGCCCAAAATCTCTGCGGAAAAGCCCTAAAGGCCTTATTTGCAGAATACACAGCGCTCTTCGCGCACACCAAATCTCACTGCAATCTGAGATTTTTGCTCTGCCTTGCTTCCGGTGCCTCCACAGGCACTACCCAAGAGAAAGAGTGGAAGGATGGGAGAGCTTCTTACCCGTGGCTTGCTTGCTCGAACCTTGCTTCTTCTCCTTCACTTCAACCTTCGAAATCAGCCTCTCTCAATGGCGTGGCTCTGATACCATGTCAAGAATCGCGTGGTGGAGGGGGTTGCTCAAGATGCTGCGCCGAACACACACAGAATGCACAAGGAGAAGCTCACTCAAGAGACAAGAAGAGAGATGGAGGCCAAAACGTTTTCTTGCTGATTTCTTCTTCTTCTTCCACACACTTTTCAAATGTACACAAAGTATAGATAAGATACAACATAAAAGGAAAGTGGCCTACTAAGTCAAACAATGCATAACCGACTACACTAGTCGACTGGCGCTATAACTATGCCAGCTGTAAATAGGTGTAACAACCTGAATATAATAAGTAATGAGTCAGTGGCCATGTGAGAGTCATAATGACCACCGACGTGCTAAGTGTAGACGTGTGGACCCATCTAACCAGGCGGTCCATCATCCATGTCCACATGTGTTGAGCTTGCCATCTCAACAAAAAATGGATATCATGGGCCGATGTGGTGTGAATGGGGAATCCAACCTATGTGCACCTAACATGATATGAGTGCAAACTATGGTGCTTTACAAATTCCTAGGGAGTGATGCAAAGTATCCAAAAAGTGGATGCCCTAAAGGTAATGTAGTAGATGGTAATGTGCAGTTGCATCCTTCTATGTAGGACTTGTAGAAAATGGGAGAATGTAAACACAACTCTAGATGGAATGTCTAGGAGAGGTGATGTGGGTACATAGGGATGAGCTATATGCTTAGCAAATGGTGTGGGTAATGGCACCTATGCATGTATGGGATTAAGGTTGATGGGTTGTGCCTAGATCTTAAATTTAACATGCCAAGCCAAAATAATAAATAAAGGACCTTAATATCCAACCAAAGCAAGCTCCAAAGTATAAAGCTTGGGCATTATTTTGATCATGATGAGTCATGGAGTATGCAAAAGTGTGGAGCATAGCATATGCATGAACTACAACTTTGGATTAAAGGGTCAAAAAAACTAAGTCATAAGTTTAATAGTTTTATTAAACCACTTTATCACAAGATTTTCTAACTATTTTTTCTCTTCTCCTATCCATCATCAATCATCAATAGGGAAATAGGCTGCCTGCACACTTGCATTGAATGAGACACCATGAATTGGATATTAAAATGCCATGCACAACAAACATCCATTTCCCTCATCAACTAGAGAAGAAGGACAAGAAAGAAGCTACCATGAGGGAGAAAGAGTCCAAGATTAGTCCAAGTAAAGGAAAAGGGAGAGAGAGAACTTATCCATTCTAACTAAAATAGGGGCCATATGCATGGCCTAGGTCATAATCCCTCTTTTATTCCACATTGGATTTAAAAAATCCAATAACTTATCATCTAAATTCATAATCTATTCATACCATCTACCGAATTCCGTTTACCTAGTCAAAACTCTCATTATCTTGTTAAAGCTCACTTTGAAGATTGTACATGCACAAGAGTGCTACAAGGATCGAGAAAGGAGCCAAGCGAGGAGCGCACATGGGACAATTCATGAGTGGGATAGTTCGTGAGTTCATGATGGCCTCCAAGAGAAGGAGTGCTAGAGTCATTCACTCAAATGAGTGAGGTTCCACTTGCACCGACTCAAACCTAGGTGTCCCTATTTGTATTTAGGTCACATGTTCTTCACTATAAATACTAATTGAAGTGGTGATTGTTAATGAGAGGATTAAATAGTATAGGCTAGCTACTTGATTCAAAAATCCTAGTGGTGGGTACCTAGGATTCGTTTAAATGGACAACCAATCAGTTGCTTAGGAGGGAATTTTCGCAAATAGCACCCCCTTCCATAATGGAATCTAGTCCCTATGTTGAAATACAAGTCAAATTGATTGGAATTTAAATGTGAAGCATAGGAATGATTATGAATTGTCTATAAGAAAATGCATTATTTTAGAGTTATAATTAATAGAGGGAATTAGAAATTAATATCCAATATTTTCTTAAAGGAGGATAGTATAACAATTAGTATGCTATGAACTCTTGTGTGATCACTCTAGCCAAAAGGGAGAGTTAGGTCTAATAAGGCTAAGCTAATCTTAACATTATTTTGATACTTAAACGTGAAGAAGCCTTCATTGAGAAGGTTAACTGATAGGATATTGACTTTTGACTAGGAGAGTATCTGTGTTTTGATTAGCAAGGTATTATCATGTTATAAGGCCTAAGATGGAATGATGATGTCAAGCTTGCACATTTGGTTGACTTCTTCTAAGATTCCATCTCAAAGAAAGACTTTTCAAGATCTTACATAGATAATTTAAATGAATCCTAGAAGTCTAAATTAGATTTTAAAGTTGAGAAACACCCGAAGATCTTGATAAGATAAAAAATTTAGGAATGAATTAAATCCTAATGAATATTTAGCATAAGTCAAATGGAACCTCATACGAGAGGACAAAACACCTAAATGGGTTCCTATGCATAAATTGTATTGCCACATTTTCTTGATGCATTCAAAAATTATTTTTTGACTAATTGTTTATTCTAAAGATATATTTTATCAACATATGTTGACTTTGGAGATGCATGCTACATTAGCCATGATCTTTTTAGTAAGGTGGTGTGCTCACATGCCAATGATGGGTCCCGAAAGCACATGTATTATTTCAAGGGTTTGATTCATTAAGTCATGTCTACCTCTCACCTAGCCTATTCGCATGCATAAAACTCAAGGAACTAACCTACCCGATCGATTTGAGGCAGTTTTAATGATTGCCAACACTTATCATATTCTAATCATGACACATTGACAAGTATCCATCCAGAATCCTATGTATGCCTACTTGCTTGTGACCACCCTTGTGTTGTATTATTTATGAGTCTTTGAATTCGATCTCAAAATTTCAAAAATTCTTTAATTAACTTATGTGTTTCTTATTTACGCTTCAATGAAATTAAAGAAAGAAGCTTGGAATGTTAGAAAAGCACATATGATGAGTATTTTGCTTCATAAATTGTAATTTCCTAGAATTGACTTAAATTTACTATTAGAGAATGCTAGAATATACTAGAATTATGATTTGATTTTTAGAAAAAGAATATGGAAATTGATGAAGAGATAGACTCTACGCATCACATGTGTTAAAAAGTGTGTTATGTTTCTATGGTTATATAATTTTTTGGATTTGAGAATGATAAGTTATGTATCATATAGTTGTACGCTTCTAATATCCAAAAGTGTTATGGAATATGGTGGTTGAGGATATTAAGATCCCCAACTTAACACTCCTTAGCACTCTACAAAGTTTGGAAAAACTCACATGCACAAGTGGAGGTACTACACTCATGAGAGAGGTAGGTGTTTGTTTTATTTTGATCACTTGAGCACATGAGAGGACAAAGGGAAGAGTTACAAGTCCCCTATTATGTAAGATAGCTCGCAAGGATCAAGGAAGCTTAGAGGGGCTCTATGCCAACAAATTTCCTAGTGATCGTAGACAAAGTGCGATCACATATAACCCAATCTTGTGGGATTGGAAGATCTTATCCTAGGCTAGACAATGTCTTTTTGTGGAGAGACAATTTTATACCACTCCCTAAAGTGAAGGGTTTGATTGCTATTATGAAATAATGTATTTGAATTTTGATTTGTTTGTTAGGGCGAGTCTAATGAACCTTGTTTAACAAAATAATAAAAGAAAGCTACTTTTGTGTATCAAAATAGTGTGGTAGTATGCTCTACTGATTCCCACAAGGAGATTGGGCAATGTTGTGCATGGACACAATTTTTGATTGACTACTTGAGGACTCCTCCATGCCTGTTGGAGAAGACACCTCATACATTCATTCTATCCAACCACTAGACTCTCTTGTGTATTTCTCTCTCTCAACCCTCTTGCACTCCATAGCTTCTATCTTGGATTTCACCATTCCTTTCCCCTCACTAGATATTAGAGTGGTTTTTGTTGGATAGAATGAATGGCTTTTGAGCGAAGTAGGTGTGCTTCTTCAGTGATTTTGATATTCTCCAAGGTTGGTGATTTTTTTTTTCCAAGCCTTGTATTTGATATACTAATTGTTGAAGCACTTTTTGATCAAGGCTTTAGAAACTCTTCATGGCCTTTTCTTTTCCCTCTCATGAGCTACCTCCTCCCTTGTCTATCATAATTGCTTAAATTTGGTTGAACAAGTGTGTGGTTGACTTTTTGCCTCTACTCAAAAAATGACTTTAAAATAGTCCTTTGAATATACGAGAAGGAGCTTGAGAGTGAGAGAGAGAGATAGAGAGAGTTTATCCTGAGAGGCTGCAAGGGAGAGAGTTAGTTCAATTTTTCCCTATCCCGGTCTTCAACTAAGCCATCTTCTCTTACGCTCTCCTATCTCAAATATATTCCACCTTCTTTATTTCTCGAATCTACTTGCGGACAATGGCCCCCAAGCAAAGAGTGTTGCGTGTGGATGGCAATCCCATAACCAACAACAAAGCTTTGGAGGAAGGCATCACTGTCAATCCAATTGCGATACTGGTCGTTAGTAATGTATTTCCAAATTGATAGATGCTTGTTTTGATTCTCGTATGACATACGTTAGGCTCCATACTATGATGTACGAGTATAGGTCATCAGAAGTGATAAATTTTATCTCACATATTCAAAAGATCGAGCTTGCAAAGTGCATGTATCAAGGGAAGTTAATTGCACCTAGTTGCATATGGCTTATTCCTTGACAGAGCAATTACAATGAAGAATTGGTTAAGGGTTATGAATGCTATAATCATGACATTAAAAATTGTGCATACAAGTGTTAAGTACATTTTTCAAAGAATCACTCTTTGATCCCAAGGGGGAGAGCAGATATGCGATGGAAATGTCATCACGACTATTCTTGCATTGTTTGGGAAGAATAAAATTGGTTTTTTGTTGGTTGATCGAACAACATCCTAAATGCTTTTACATTCCACTGGTTGTTAGTTTTTTATTTGGATGATTGTTCTAAGTGCTTGTGATTTATGGTAAATGCATGGCAAGGGTTTGTGATGACAAGTTGCCATGGGGATAAAGGAATGTTTTCTTGGAAAATGATATTAGGGTTGAATGCCTTGTTGTGCTAGATTTCTAAAGGATTTAATTAAGAAAGGATATATTGCACGGGTTGAATGTTTTCTTGGAAAATGATATTAGGGTTGAATGCCTTGTTGTGCTGGATTTCTAAAGGATTTAATTAAGGAAGGATATATTGCACGCGTGGATCAGCTCCATGATCGCATCGTGGATCAACCCAAAGAGGGCACTGCTCGATTCATGGGCCGAAGGTCGAGTGGTGAAAAGGCCATTCATCCTTCATTTGAATTTGATGATAACCCAATCGAATGTCTATTTTGGTGAAGACCTTTACATCTTTAAGCTCATCCAAAAGATCATCAATTCGGGGCATAGGATACCTATTCTTGACTATTGACTTGTTCAAATCCCAATAATCAATACACATGCGAAATGATCCATCCTTCTTCTTGACTAAGAGCATGGGAGAGGCAAATGGTGATTGACTTTGCTAAATTAAACACATTTGTAGCAATTCTTTGACTTGTCGCTCCACTTCTTCCCTTTAAAAATTGGACAAGTGATAGGGAGGTTTGTTGATGGGCTTTGTGTTAGGCAATAAATCAATAGGATGGTCAACCTCTCGCTTTGGAGGTAAAGATGATGGTGGTTGAAATAAATCCATGTATTCCTCCAATATCTCTTCCAATCTTGGATCCCTTTTCCTTGAAGAAGAAGATGTCTGATTTGACAATTGTCCTTCATCTACTTTCGCAAAGCAAAAGAGTGAAGATGCATGACTTGACATTGATTTCTTTTTGCAATTTCTTCATGGAGATGAGTTATATTTGTTTGTGGTCTATGCCTTTCAATTCTATGTGTTGTCCTTGCCAATTAAATCCCATTTACATTTGCTCCAAGTCTAAAGTGAATTTGCCAAGTGTCTTCAGCCAATTACATCCAATAACAATGTCAATAGGCCCCATATCCAAAGTGATCAAGTCTAGTTGTATTATGCAAGAGGATGATAGCTCAATTGAAGTACATGGACACACTTCTTTACTAGACTCATATGCACCATTGGCAACTTGTATCCACAAGGAAGAATCCATATCAATGGTAGCAACTTCAACCCATATTCAAAGATTTGGTGTTGACGAAGCTATGAGTGTTGTCCATATCCACTAAAGAATGTATAACCTTGACATTAATGAAACCTTTAAGTCTAAGTGTATTTTTCCCTTTGCAACTGGTCCATGCATCATGTGAGATGGTACACAAGGAAGCATGAGAATCATGAGTGCCACCTGGATCAAATGAAAATCCATCCATGGGATCATAGAATTGTTTGTTGGTGACATGCTCTTCTTCATGAATCTCTTCAACCATTGGGTATGCATCAACATGCAATAAATTTCCCTATTGATCTTCTTCTTCTTCAACTTCCACATCTTGAGTGACCACCATGTTGATTTTTGAGTTCTTAGCTTTATACTTCAGCTTATGATCTTGTGACACTTCTCCCCACATTTGGAGCATAATTCTTTTGCATGCATGTCTCTAAGTTTATCATGAGGAAAAAATTACTGTTATAACTATTTTGGGACAGTAAGTTCTTGAAAAAGTGCCTCTTGTCTTAGCCACATTTCTAAAAGTTTGCCCCTGTTTTTTGCATAATTTTCACCCTATTTAAAGGCATAAATAGTGGAAAATGTTGGCACTTGCTGTTATAACTATTTTGATTGTTATAACCCATGTTTTCTTACTTAAAAGAGTCTCTTGATTGGCTGAAAACTTGCCCACATTTTGTAGGTTCATTGAAAATATTATTGCCCATACTCCTTTGTTGGAAATTTCCTACATCTCTCTTGTACTTCAAGGAGTATCTTTCAGCCGATTGTATAGCCTCATGTAATGTTTTTGGTTGTTGAGCTCCTACCTCCAATGATAGGGCACGGTTAAGACCGAAAATATATGTGTTCACCTTAGCAAAATCTGAAATGCCTTCAACATACATGGAAAGATTCAAGTAGGAGTTCAAGCAAGCAATGATTGATGTCTTTCTTTTTTCAAAGGAGAAACAAAGATGACAATCATTGCTTACTTGAACTCCTCCCAAGTGTCAAAGTTTTGCCCAATCTTGTGTATGTAATGCCACCAAGTATGGGCATAACCTTCAAGATGAAGAGTTGCGAAATAATATTGGCTTCTTTAGTTCTAGGATAAAGGTTGAAGTACAATTCAAGCTTATTAATCCACTCCTCCTATTCTGAAGGTGAAGCGTTATCCCCTTTGAAATTAGTGATATTGATATTTTCCTTATATTGTTTTTCATTGTAAGATGGCTGCCCATAAGAATGTTGCCTCCATGAATCTTTGTTCCATGAGTTTTGCCTAAAAGTAGGTGGTCCAAAACCATGAGATGAAGGTTGACCATTTGAAACATGCTCTTGGTTTGGAATGTCATGGGCTGATCTTCGCTCATCATACCTTCCACCTTCATGAACTTGATTGTTGAGTGCATTTCCTTCTTGTACATTTGAGGGTTGATAGTAAAAAGTCTTGTAGAAGGGGTCACATCCATGATAATCATTATTCCATCGAGTGTTTTCTTGTTTCCCTTCATGTCTATGATTATCTTTTGGGTTGCTAAATTGAAGTCTTGGGGTATGAATGCCATGGATTTGTGAAGGATGATGGTTGCCCCTCACTCTAGATGGTTCTCCCCTTTCAAAAGTGTGCATAACTGGCTGAAAATTATCTTTGTTTGGATGCAAAGGATTACCAACAAAGGGAATTTCATGGGAGTCTTCAATAGTTTGAGGTTCCCTTTGTGGCTTGCTCCCATTTCCTTTATGGCTGAGATGAGTTCTTGGAATAAAGATTCGTTGTTTTGCTACAAATTAGAGATTCCCTTGTTTACTTCTGCCATCCCTTGCAAAAAACCTTGATTCATATGTGTTAAGCCTTCATTCAAAGTCTTCAAATCCTTAGAAAGGCCTTCATTGACATGTCCCAACTCTTTTGATAGTAAAAGATAATCATTCCTTGCATGCACTTCATGTATGCCATGTTGTTCTTGATGTGTGCTATAAGCAATCCCAATGCTTAAATCTTCATCTATTTGTTCAACATTGTGGGCTTTATTTGTGTAATTTTTATCCTCTTGAAAGTCCCTGACACCATCATTCAATGCTTCAGTAATGGGATATTTCTTCTTCTTCCTGGCCATTAGGAGGCAATGATGTTGCAGTAGACACTTTGTCAATTAATCCCCTGTTTCTCTCAAAATATAGCACCAATCCCAAAGCTTAATAGCTTTATGGGAAGATTATTATATGGGGATATACCAGATTTCAAAAGATATAGACATGGGTTGGATACTTTGGGTGCAACAATGTCAAATAGTGTCCCCATGTATATGTCTGGGTGATGTCTCAGTATACCTAGTGTTAGAAAATCAGCAATAACTTGAGCTCCCGATATCGGATCAGCAAATATTTTTATTCAAATTGAAGCTTAGGATCCCTCTTCAAATGGAGCTATCAAGTTCTCAATTTGGATCAGGACAAAATTTTCTGTAATTGAAGCTTCAAGTCTAAATAGGAATTTCCTGCACCCTGTCCACCACCTGTAAGTACCTTGTTTGACCCTGTAGGAATACCCTGTGTGGAAGAAATACTTGTAAACCATTGTAGCAACTAAAAGAGGATTATGGGGAACCTATAGGGCTCAAGGATAACCTGTAGATTGGTACATACCTATTGTTTGACTTGTAAAAACTATGTCCAACACCTGTAGGTATCCTGAAAATAGGAGATGCCCTACACCTCTTCCAATCTTATTCAATGGAACCTTCAACCACATATGGTACCCTTAATAGGTCTTATCACTACTGTATTGCCAAAATCTAATAATGGAGAATGTACATGCACCTAAATTTGAAAATTGCATGGGCTCCGAGACAAGAGGGGTATGCAAAGTTTCACCTCAAGTCACGTTGTACACCCCTTCAGGGTCTTAATTGAGAAGGGAGGGTTACCTCTCTTTTGTCTTTCCAAATTGCCTGGCATCCACTTTTTCCTCGTGGGAACCAACATGGAAAGTACATTATAATGGCTAATCAAACAAGGATGATATGCAATGATTGAAAAAGCCTTTAAGTTATCCAATGAAATGCAAGTGGGTATTGGGAAATGATAGAATTGAAAGGGCTATGTATAGGGCATTACCCTTTTGCAATGAGTAACTACTTTTACAATATTTTCACTTACCATTTTTATCATTGTTTCAGTCCTATAGCATCAATATTCAATCATCCAACAAAAATCCAAGTTAAATAGGTAGTGAGTAGCATTTATGCAATCAATTCAGCATCAACATTTGAATGGGCAAAAAAAAATTCATCAAACAATCATAATCAGTCCTAGGCTGAATTCTACATGCCCTTCAATGGGAATTAAGAGGTTCTATTACACTCAAATTCTCTTATGAACAATGGGACTGGTTCAACAATTGGATGAAAAGAGAGATTAAGCTAAAAGCAATAAAATTACCTCTTTAATGTTCATGAAGAGTAGTAGATGAATCCAATCAATCAACATTCAACATAAATCACCATAAATGGACCAATATTGAAGATCATAAGACCAACTTCAAGAAAGCTTTGTCCAATATGATTGCTCCCATGTAATCTTCAGCTCCTGATCAATAAGATTGCTCCAATGCAATCAAGAGAAGCCAATGATTTGATAGAAGTCTACAATAGCTTGTTGGAGAAGATCCTTTGAGCTTTGAAGAGTGTAAATTCTTGTTAGAATCAAGGATTCCATGAATTTTCAACCATTACCATGTTCAAGAGGCTGAAAATGCCTTCAATCTCAAAGAAATTCTTCAATGTAAGCCCAATCTTTAAGAAATACTTTCAATTAAACCTTCCCGGGGTTGTAGACAATAAAAGCCCCATGAATTGAAGCCTCAATGAAGCAAAATTTGATGAAAATTGATGGTTGCCGTGTTTTTTCCCAATTTGAGATGAGGAAAATGCTTCAATCTTGCTTGGAAGCTCCAATGTTTGCCCAATGTCGGTTGTAGATGCTTTATTTCCAC
Organism: Lygodium microphyllum; assembly: GCF_053477565.2. Lineage (NCBI taxonomy): Eukaryota > Viridiplantae > Streptophyta > Polypodiopsida > Schizaeales > Lygodiaceae > Lygodium > Lygodium microphyllum. The sequence continues at coordinate 19,417,036 of NC_141157.1, forward strand.
TTCTTGAAGCTAAAAGAGACCAAGATTGACTCAAAACTTCAAGAAAATGCTAAGATCTTCATGCTGTCCACTTTCAACCATAGCTAGGGTTGTGAAGGAAGCCTCAAGACTGAAGGAATATGAAATATCAAGTAAGAGATGACTAATACTTCAGGTTAGGGCTGCATTTGATCATGAAAGAGAGGGCATAGCTTCAGGATGATGGAGTGAGCTAATTCAAGAGGTCAATAGCATGTTGATTACTAGCGCAAAAGGTCTAGGAGCTTCTCCTGCATCAGGTGATGATAATCTTGATGAAGATCCATCAAACAGGTAGTCCATATGTTGCCCAGGGTATTAGGAATCATCTCTAGTAGGTGGCTTGAAGAGAAATGAGTAGAGATCTCCATGGTAGTTTTCAACAAGAAGCTTGGAAAGAGAAAAGAGAAGCTTACTCCAAAAAGTAACCATGGTTTAACCTCTCCAAACCCTGTTTAGGCTTCAATTAAGTCCATGATACTTCATAATGGCCCAAATTTGACCACAAACCACCAAAATGACCATGAATCCACCATTATTTCTTCAGACATTCTTCAAGACCATAAAATTTAGTCACGGCTTACTATAGAGACCTTAACTAGTTATAGTTTTAACTGAATCAAATCCTGTGACTAATTTTTGTCCTCCAGTTACTCTGTGCCTAAACTGTAACTAGATTGACCATGAAAATGACCTTCCCATTGGATAAAAAATGTGCTCTGATACCAATGTAAAGAAGCTAATTCCCACACGAAGCCATTAAACTGAAAATACAAGAAATAGAAATAAAATGCTAAGAAACCATAGCCAAGGTGGCTAGGCATGAAATGATATTACCAATGTTGGCTGAGAATCAATGATGAGTGGATGCAACATGGTATGCACCCCAAGCTATACTGGCCAAGAGTATTCACCCTCTTAGATGGTGGGAGGTTGAGATGACAAAAAGATCATTCACAAGTTACATCTCCACCTTTTATACTAAACCCTAGCCTACCCTAGACTAAGGCATTTATGCTTTATTACATCATCGGCATGGTCACATTGGGAGGAGCTGGCAACATATGGGCACATTCATGATTATGTTTCCTCTCCCATTAGGAGGACTCATGGGCATCCCTTGACCTATGTTTGTCAGCACGAAAGCATTTACAAACCCTAAACTTGAATTCCGATTTCACCTAGAGGCATAAGCCGCTTGTAATAGTGATTCTACCTCTTCCGCTCCTGTTATGGCCGTATCAATGTTAGCAAGAGCAACACTACTCAATTGCACTTGAATGTTAAAGTCTAACCCATATAGAAAGTATTGCAACGACTGAGCAGCAGCATGAATAGGGATATAGGTTTGTAATTTTCTAAAAACCTCCTTCAGTTTCTTGGCATACCCATGGACATTCTCGTGAGGTTCTTGATGTGTAATGTTAAGGACACGTAGCCAATACTGACCTCCCCTTTCAGGGGCAAACTCCCTTCGAAAGGCCGAATGGCAAAATCTTTGGCTCTTCTTGCAATGTCAAGTTCTTGAGTGTTTGATCTTTTATATGTGCATTGTGTCTCCTAAATTTCTAGGAATTTTCAATTCAACATCCTTCTCCTTAGTTAGTCTTCCTCTTGGCTTTGCCCTAAGTGTAGTCATCCTTGGCTTTTCCTTGATGTGTCTTTGGCTATAGATGTAAAAACTTCATGAGACCTTAACTCTTGCAATTCAAATGAACTTGCAAAATTGAATGTGTATGGTTACAAATCTTGGAGCAAAGCAAGTAGTCTTCTAATCAGAATGGGTGAATGAGCAACCTAAGTTATTGCTCAATGGTGATCAAGTAGTAATGTCTAGAGGCAAACCTCTTTGCAAGTCTTGGTCAATGAATTAAGTGCAACTCACTTTACTTCATCTCAAAAACATAATGTGATATCAATTGGTTATAGATTTGAATTTACAATATAATGTGTTGAGGTCTTAAGATTTGTTGATGTTGAAATTGTCAGTGCAACAATTGGCTTCTCCTCTTAGTCCATTGATCTTCATTCACTCTTTGAATGTGACTTGGAATACTTTGAATCTAATGTTTTTCTCTTGGCCCTTGTAATGATAAGAATTCCAACAATTGGCTTCTCCTCTTAGTCCCTTGATCTTGATCCACTCTTTGAATGTGACTTGGAATACTTTGAATCTAATGTTGTGCTCTTGGCCCTTGTAATGATAAGAATTCCAAGAATTGGCTTCTCCTCTTAGTCCCTTGATCTTGATCCACTCTTTGAATGTGACTTGGAATACTTTGAATTTAATGTTGTGCTCTTGGCCCTTGTAATGATAAGAATTCCAATAGTTGGTGGCATCTTAGGTGGTTTTCTTTCCTTGGAGTGCAATGCATCCTATGCTTAAATTCATAAGTAACTCCTATGTGGTATGAGTCATGGTCTAGAGGTATTTATACCTAGGTGGGATGCACCTAAGTGTGTATCACGTAGGTGATAAATGAGTGAGTTCTTGATTATCTAGCATAAGGATGTGGTACCTAGATTTGAGAGGAGTTAGGATCTGAGTGGCCCTAAGCATGAAACGCCCAAGCCTAGTATGGCAACTTGCAATTTTGCTAGAAGTTGGCTAAAGCTACATGTACTTGCACATTTTGGCAAGAAATGTCAACTAAGGGGGGTGGGAGTGCCAACTATCCTAGGGTTAATTGAGTGTGAGTGTGGTGCACTAATGTGAGAGAATGTCCTAAGGAAATGAGGTGCTAGTTGCCTAAGTGTTAATGTGTGCAAGGAACTACCCAATGTGGTGTGAATAAGTAATCCAACATATGTGCACCTAAGATGATGAAATTGCAAACTAGAGTGCTAAAAGATTCGTAGGGAGAGATGCAAAGAACCTAAAAAGTGGATATCCTGGGCCGATGTGGTGTGAATGGGGAATCCAACTTATGTGCACCTAACATGATATGAGTGCAAACTATGGTGCTTTACAAATTCCTAGGGAGTGATGCAAAGTATCCAAAAAGTGGATGTCCTAAAGGTAATGTAGTAGATGGTAATGTGTAGTTGCACCCTTCTATGTAGGACCTGTAGGAAATGGGAGAATGTGAACACAACTCTGGATGGAATGTCTAGGAGAGGTGATGTGGGTACATAGGGATGAGCTATATGCTTAGCAAATGGTGTGGGTAATGGCACCTATGCATGTATGGGATTAAGGTTGATGGGTTGTGCCTAGATCTTATTTGTAACATGCCAGGCCAAAATAATAAATAAAGGACTTTAATATCCAACCAAAGCAAGCTCCAAAGTATAAAGCTTGGGCATTATTTTGATCATGATGAGTCATGGAGTATGCAAAGTGTGGAGCATAGCACATGCATGAGCTACAACTTTGGAGTAAAGGGTCAAAATAACTAAGTCATAAGTTTAATAGTTTTATTAAACCACTTTATCAAAAGATTTTCTAACTGTTTGTTCTCTTCTCCTATCCATCATCAATCATCAATAGGGAAATAGGCTGCCTGCACACTTGCATTGAATGAGACACCATGAATTGGATTGTGGGAGCTTTCACTCAACCGCCAAGACCCTCGGACCGCTTATTGTTTCAAGCGTTCCAAGCCGAGCACTAATGGCTACCTCTCACATAGCCGACGCGCCATCCATATCTACGGGTGTAGTGAGCTTACCTCCGTGCCGTTCGAGTTACCTCCTCTCCCGCGCACTCCGGTAGCTCCACGATCCAAGTGCAAGCTTCAAGCAAGCTCAATCCTTCCGCTCCAAGCTCCAAGCTCCATTGCCGCGAGCAAGACAAGAGAAGAGAAGAGAAGAGAAGAAGAGAGGAGAAGATGGAGAGCTTCTCCTCCTTGGTCCCTCACCCTCACAGACTCACTCCCTCACACTCTCACACTCCCTCTCTCAAGCACAAGCTCAAGCAAGCAAGAAGAAGAAGAAGAAGAAGAAGAAGAAGAGGAGAGCTACTTTTGGCCACACACAAGAATGAGCTTCTCATTCACTTTTCAACTTTATATACAAAACCCTAAATCCCTTTTGGGAGGTCATCCCCTTTTCCCCTTTTTACATGGCCGGCCATAGCCCATGCCCTTTTTCCCATTGTCCTTCTATCTTCCTAGCTTCCTTTCCACCACCCATCTTCATTTACAAATTGCACGGGTGAGAGCCCGGCGCTCTTTTACAAGATTTCAGGGTGCGCCTTTTTATTTTAAAATGCGCCTTTCCCCTTTTGCCTTTGCCTTGGACTTTTAAGGTTGCCCTTGTGCTTTTGGCCTTTTCTCCTTTTCTTTCTTCAGTCGGGCTACCTTTTTTCCGCCTTTGCCCTGCGTCTTTTCCACTTCCCTTTGCTTTCTTCGTGTTGGGGTTAACATTACCCCCTCCTAGATGAGTGCCAGTCCCATGGCACTCACCGTCGTAGGTAGCAGGCTGGAGCATGCACCGAAGACGTGGGTAACAAGGACGCCTATGGTTTTCATGGAGGAATGTTGGTGGTGGTGTGGCAGAAGGTCCTAGGGGCCTTTTGGTGGCCAAGGTGGCTGGTGGAAGGTTGTTGGAGTTGGTGGTAGGGTTATGGTGTGTTGGGGATTGCATTGATGGCCAGCACAAGTGTTGGTTTGTTGGGGATTCTGCGCATGATGATTTTTTGGGGGCTTGTCAGATGGTAAGTGATAAGCATTCAGAGTTGGGTGTTGATGAAGATCGAATGACACGTTCTGTGGAGTCTTCAACACCTGCAATTTGAAAACCTCTCGTGTGGTCTCTCCCTAAGGGGTAGTGCTAGTCTTCTTATCGTGCACAAGACTTGTTTGATTAGTTTGGGAGACAGGTCAAACTCTAAGCAAGCTGAGAGTATTGTCCTGCACTTGAGGACCCAAACTGTGGATATAGTTCGGTGCAAATATTATGTGAGTGCTCGTGCATACTTAGATATTACATAGTTAGAAGACCGCGGGCTAGTTTCTCATAACAATGCGTGGATGAGGCAAAGTTGTCCATGTGGTGAAGGAGTACGCGTGGAGGCATATGAGACATCCTTTGCATTGTGACTGCACGATGTAGCATAATGAAATACAAGGACACTGCACTTTTAGTAGCTGGAAACTATTGGACTCGCTTGATGAGTACGGCGGACTTTTCATGGCCAATCGTGCGGTGCTTATCACCACTGATTGCAATGGTACGAAGGCAGAGTGCAAAAGAAAATTGTGCAAGTGGGTCAGGGTGACAGGTCTAACCCTAGGCGAGACAAGCTCCCCAGGTATGTCCTGCCCTTGATGTGCCCTGAACAATTGTGGGTGAGTGTAAGGGGCTAGGGGGCTAGGGACGAAGCCGGTCGACCAAGGTCACCAGACGTACCTAATTTGAGGACCCCTAGGTGCTGTGCTGTGATCGTGGGTGCTTCTTATTTTTCCATTCATTTCTTTTCCTTTTCTTTTCCTTTCTTTTCATTTCTTTTTCTTTTTCTTTTTCTTTTTCTTTATTTCTTTTCTTTTCTTTTCTCTCTCTCTCTCTCTTTTTTTTGGTGCCTGAGTACAACCATTACAATATGCTGAGGCTATCAGCCTTTCAATGGGTTGGAAAATGTCAAGCTTTGAAGGCTTAGAAAATGAATAGTACAATGATGATGGTGCCCTAGCCTCGCTGTTAGAGAAACATTTGGTGAAAGGGGGAGATACACTTGAGATATTGCAACCCTCCTTGCGGCACATGTGATGCTGGTACAATTGAGGTAACGATTGCCGTGAGCCAACAATAGAGCCTGACCCAGAAAGGGGGCGTGGCAATGTGGGCGATTGGCAAGGGTGCTTTCGGCAGCGTGGCTTTGTCGCGGCTCGCTATGGGGTTGTGGGTGTTGCAGTGATTGGGCATTGAGCATTTTCGCACAAGGACGTGTATTATCCTGCATCCACTTGTCGCTTCATGAGAGGATATGCATTGTGTATGCCGCAACTATAATAAACCAGTGCAATGCAAGGAGACATCACTTATTTAAATTCTATGGTGTTGACTAGATATTTATCACCTGCGCCTGATTAGCTTTTTCTTTTGCTAAAGGTGTAGCATATATTAAACGCAGATATGATAAGTTCATACACGTCAGGAACATGTCAACACTTAACAAGTCGGGAACACTTAACCATTTAAAAACAAAAAGTCCTGGCCAGTTATCATTTGATAAGCCCCTTGTGCATTATGGGCTACTCGATTTGTACGAGGCGGGGTGAGTCTGGATGGCCGGGTGATTGGGGCTCTGCTGGTGTGGGACTCCCGTGGGGGTGAGCAGGGAACATGTCGGCCGGGATATGAATGGTGTAGTCCCGACCCGCTACCGTCTCCAGAATATCTTTGAATAGTTCATTAAATTTTTCTCTTTCCCGGGCTGCCCTTTCTGCCCTTGAGCATCTGGGGCTCGAGCGGGAGCTAGGAGTGCGCACCGCTAGTGCTGCCACCTGTTGCGTGTTTCGAGTCTCGACTTTCTTGACTCGAGGACTCTTCGGCCTTCGCCCTGGGCAATGTCGCTTAGGGCCTCGCTTCTTGGCATACCTCTTGATGGTGGGCACATAGCGCTCCGACGGAGGGGCGCGTGCCACATGCTCTCGCCTTCTGCGAAGAGCGTCTTTGGAAGCCAACTCTCCATGATTCTCCATGCGTTCCGCCAAAAAAGGAAACCTGCAAGGTGCGAACCAAGGGTTAGACCTTGATACATGACACAATTGTTCGCATGGAAGGGATTTTAGTGTGGTTTATCAAGCGCATATGACAAGAAGGGGAGGGGTGAGGCATACGGTGTTCGTTGTGGGGGAATGGTCCCCATGCTGATGTTCGCGTTGCCTCCAGTCATTAGCGGATATTAGTTTATGCTAAGTTGCGTGGACTGGTTGTCGTGGAGTGGGACAGGGTACATCCTCAAGAGGATAGACCAAAAAGGGAAGAAGGTGTATAGGAAGGGACTACACCCTGTCTACACCATCAGAGTTGTTGGTCAAGGCCTCCTATGGCGGTAATATGGGTTGCATGCCCTTCACTTGGAGGTGGGGCTGGTCACCCGACTTGTAAAAGTGTGATGTGAGGAGGACCTGAGGAGCTAGGCCTGTCAAGCCCGACTCTTCTCCCTACTCTTGACTATCATTGCTTGTGTGTGTTGATATTTTTTCTACATGGTGACACAAAAATCAGTGTTTATTTATATACACATCTATGAATCCATGTCACATCACGAGGATAAGAACCAAGTGTAGAACTCGGGGTTGTACCGGAGCATGGCACACGCATCTAGTATTCGTGGCAGCTGACTTAATACTGATAGATATTTCGCCACGTCGAGTAGCACAGAATCTTGACCGAGTCTACTGGCAATATGTAACTCCTCTTCGGTGAGAACCTTATCAATCAAAGGGCCCTGTAGCCTAGTCCCAACCAAGTCCGCACCCCGAATGTCAGTGAGCACTCGAAGGGAAGTTGGTGCCACGTAGGTTGGGTCTCTTTGAGACCGCCATTTGGCCAATCACTCTTCTGAGACCGTCATGATCTGAGCCCCTAGTTCGGCCATTATGACGCGGCTTTCGCACCAACGCCGCTCAAATTGACTCTGGCCTGCTGACAGTCGCTTTAGTAGCTCTATGTCTACGAGATTCGGTCGACAGAGCACTTCATTGAACGTGACGGTTAAGCGTAGTTCGTCAACCTCCTCGTCAGGGATGAGTCGCATCTGTTCATGCAGGAGCCTATCGTAGTGCCCTTTAAGATGTTCTTGTTCTTCCCATGATAGAGGGAAGGTCAAGTAATCTCCAAGCTGCTCCTTGGGGATTGTTCCCATGTCCGCAAGGACGTAGACATGCGTGACCACTTTGAGCTTAGCCTCCAACTCAGTTAAGCATTCTGCGACAATTCTATGTGAGGGCTTGCTCGGTTGCTATCTCATGCAAAGTTCTAAGAGTTTCCTTAGGCTTTAGCATGGCTGGGGGCTCAGGCCTAGATGAGCAAGACTGGTCAATGCTAGGATTCCTTGTGCTCTTGGGGTTCTCACGTTTCTCCTGAGGTTTTGTTGTTATTTCGTCATGGTTCTTCTCGGATACAACATGTGAGATTCATTATACAAGCTTCACACTTTGGAGACATATTCTTGTATATTTTTTTCCTCTTGTTGCTATAGGTTCATGAGCCACATGATGAGGTTGTTTCCATATCTAGCTTCAATGAACCACATGATGAATAGGCCCTTGAGGTTGGAAGAGCTCACTTTTTCATTCTCATCTAGTCTTGTGGACCATATATTCTAGCCTTGTCACTCAAACAGAGGCCAAAGGCCTAGGCCTTCTTATCATCAATAGTGAGATTGTGTGCCTCACATACCTACTCAAATTGCTTTATGGAGCTACATAGGTCATGGCTTGCTCTATAATTATCTATTTGCTTGGTGACTAATGGGATTTTTTATTGGTCCTTTGACCTTAGCATAGCAATGACTTGGTCATGTGAGACTAGTGCTACCGATGGAGTAGGAAGTTGTCATGGATAAGGCTCATCAAGGTGTCTTTGATGTCATTTTTTGGTAAAAGTAACAATCCATAATATCAAACAAGTTAGATTATTGTGGCTACTATGCATGGAGATATAGGGGGTCTACAAATGTGATTCTTGTTATGCAACTAGGGAAATCTCTGTCTTGGGATAGGCTAATGCTCCTTCCGATTCTTCCATTGGAATAATTTCAACAAGTGAAGCCTTGATTTCATTGGCCTTGATCAAGGAGCAGCAACCCACACCAAGAATAAGTACCATCTTGTATTTTTAAAGTAGGTGGAGGCATGGGTGTTAAAAGATAATTTTGTCAAATTAGTTTCGTCTTGTCTTTTTAAAAGCATACTTGCTCAATATGGCTCTCTAATGAGCTAGTGAGTGATCGTGGAGGTCACTTCATTAATACGGTGATCAATGGCCTTCTTTCTAGTGATTCATAAGAAATCTTCTCAGTACTATGCTCAGGCATAGAGATTGGCCGAATTCACTAACAAAACCTTGTGTAAAATTCTTATAGACCTAGTGGAAAATCATTAAAAAGATTGGAACAACAAACTCTTGGTCGCATTATGGGCCTGTCGTACTTCTTATAAAGTGGCTACTAGTCTTTCTCCATAGAAATTGACCTTTGAGGTAAAATCTGTCACTCCACTAGAATTTTTGGTACCCAACATGCGGGTCGCATTTCGGATTTTTTTCCTTCTGGAGGAGTCCCCAACTACAATGGAAGCTTCAAACTGGTTCCTTATCCAAGAGGCTCTTATTTGAATGAGACCAAGTAGTTTTGGTGTTTAATACCTGAATGGGGAAGCTTGTAGGAAAGTTGAAATTTAGATGGAGTGGCATGTTATGGGTTTTTTGTGGTATTAGAGAATTCTTTCTATCTCCTAGGTCTTTAGGGTAATCTCCTTCCCCATACCATTAATGGGTTTTGGTTGCAATATTATCATGTGGATGGGCTGGTGTACATGTTCCTTCTGACGGATTTGTCCTATTAGCTTCTTCCACCCTTCAATCCAAAGACAATTAACTTAACTCTAGACTCTCAATGATAGTGGATATTCATGTCTAGATGGATCTATCCATCTAGTTATAGATGGTATGGCTTACATGGTAGGTCTTCAAGGGCCCTTACTCATTATTTTGGGTGGGAAATATTTCTCATAATGATATGATAATTTGCAATGTATACAACACTTATGGCTCATCATGGAAAAATTGGGTGATGTGGCAAGCATATGTTGGTGCAATCTTTTCAAGCTTTGTTCATTGGAACAACAACATACAAACAAAGTTTTCTTTTGACCTTGGGTTCATTTGCAAACTGTTGTGTTTAGCTTGCTCTCTCTCACTATCTTCTTACTTGTTGTGTCGCTTGCTTTTTTTCTATTTGCTCTTCTATGCAGAGATTGAAATTTCCAAACCATCCTCACCCTCTTCCTCTTCCTCACTTTCCACTAGATAAGGCAATGAAGCACAAGAGAAAGAAGCAAGAACAAGAAGGCAAGTGTTGTGCCAAACCATCTGAAATAGCATCAACATGAGAGAAACCTAATGGTACATTTGTCATAATAGGTGAGCTCCAAACTTTCTCTTTACCTTTTCTTGACATCTATGATATACTTGTGGAGTAACCTTTGACCTTAATCTACCACTCCAAGGTTTATCAATAGAACCATGACTAGGAGACTCTTGTGGTCCACTCAATATCTATGACTACTGACCTATTTTTTGCATAGACACACTCTCATGCTCATCAACCCCAAGTGCATCCTCCACATTACTATACCAGCTACTCGTTTCATCGAAAATAATATCCTAGCTAGCTCTCAGCTCACATGTAACATGGTTATGATATCTATATCCCTTTTGCTGAAGAGAATATACCACAAATACACATTTTTTTTCTTTGGGATATAATTTACTACCCAACTCACCAAGAATGTGGACATAAGCAATACATGCAAATACTTTCAGATGAGACAAATTTGTTTTCTATTTGTAAACTTCTCTTTGGGTGTCATTTTTGAGATCTTCTACAGATAGAAACCAAATCTATCTTGTTCATAATGTATATAGTAGATAGAGCCTTATGCAAACATGCTAGCATCCATTTCAAGTAGACTTGCATCTAGAGTACACAATCTACTAGCACGTTTCCCTTTTGTAATCAACCTACAATCATTTTTGAGATCTTCTACATAACAGCCATCAGATGTGAATTGAATATGCAATCCTTGTTCTACCATCTAACCAACAAAAACTAAGTTTTTTGTAATATTTGGTACATACAACACATCAGCCAACTACTTATTTTTACCAAAGAAACATGTCTAAGATGAGTAATGGGGTGAGTTGTATCATCCCATGTCTCCACATAACTTAGAGACTCTGGATTGTGCATATCTCTAAGCCACTCTCCATGAGAAGTCATGTGGTTAGAGGTACCTGAGTCTAGTACATCATTCTTTGATGAACCATCAAGAGTCATAATATTCATAAAGTGTTGCATAACAAACAATTGCTTACTTCTATCATCATTTTTTCTGCTCTATTGGATGCATAATTGCCTTGCTACCTTTTTCCATTTCTCATTTTAGCCTTCTTTTTGAAGAAATTTTAAGAAATGTGGCATTTTTTACCACAATGTGAGCGCTCTTGCTATACCACCAAAATTTTATTGCCTATTAGAATATGCAACTTACCCTCTTTAACTCCCCCTTTCTCACAATTGTCCTCCTATATTTTGCTATGCGTCATAACCTTGACCACGACCACCACCTTGACCTCTATTGATGGCCTCTACCTCTGCCAATAGAGTAAAATACCTATTTAGACTTGTTCTTGCTTGGAGAAGAAGAGAAATCCAAGACAAGGTTCTTCTCCTCAAGTATCAACATAGTAATCAAGTTTGCAAAATCAAGGATATCATCCCTCATTTTCATAGATGACTTGAAGCTCTTGTATTCATCTCTAAGTCCATCTAAGCATTCATGCACAACATCCCCATCATGAACTGCCACATTGATAGGTCCAAGAGCTTCCACAATACTTATTGTCCCAACAACATACATCAAGTTTGTTTTGAATAACAAGTCAATGGCTAACCTCAAACACAACAAATGATGCTCAAATTTGCTTGATAAGCATCAATAGAATTAATCAAGTTAATACTTGCTATCCAAACATTGTACATCAAGTTTTTCCTAAATAATAGGTCAATGGTTGACCTCAAACACAACAAATGATGTTCAAATTTGAAGCCTTTAATGCTAGGAATTGGTTATTAAAGGTTTCCTTTTTGGGTTATCCATATTCCCATTAATATATTGGAATAAGGACATATGTATAACTAAACCTACAAGTCATCAACTATAACTTACCTAGTTGGTATAAAGTTGTGGTGTTGTGTTATTCCTAGGGTGACATGTCATTTGAGCACGCTAGTAATGTCCTGACCTTGATGTGTCTTGAGGCTATGATTTGGGGAGAGTGGGCAAAGGGGTTGCACTAGGTGCAGTCAATATGCAACATGCTTTTTCTTTGATTTTATTTTCTTTTATTTTCTTTTTTTGATATAATAAATAAACTAAATACAAGCGAATGCATGAGAGAAGACACATGACATGAGTGGCCTAAGTGTACATGAAAGACATTCCTTGAAGATAGTCCTTAACTTATTTATGTAGTTGTAATGATGACTTTGGGTAGAAAAGATATCTATGTTCCATCATGTCTAGCTAAAATTCATCAACGTGAACTTGTCAAAGTAAAATCCACCAAACTAAAACTCATTAATGTGAACTTGTCAAAGTAAAACCTATCAATTTAAAACTCATTGATGTGAACTTGTCAAAGTAAAACATGCCGATCTAAAATTGTCAACATGAACTTGTCAAAGTAAATCTTGTCAATCTAAAACTCATCGATGTAAACTAAAACTTGTCAATCTCATCTTGTTGATCTCAACTTATTGATGAAAATTTTCAAACCATCCTCTCAATCCAAAACTTGTGAATCCAAACTTGTCAATATATGTTAAGTGTCAATGCCTCAATCCATTGGTACTTAAAGCCATCAAGTGTCAACACCCAAACTTAGCTAATCATCTATAGGAGATTGGTCTATTCATCAAAATAGCAACTTCTCAAGTCCTCATAGCAAGAATTCATTGATATCGAAGCACATATCTTATCACCTCATCGATTGGGCAAGCCTTATAACTATACCATATAACCCAATTTTCTACTTGCTAAGACATGAGCCACTTGTTGACCTTATAGCTTGACAATTTTTATACACCTGACTTGCCAATCGAGTCTAAGCCTAAACACACATTACTTGTGGGAAAGCAATACTCAAGGAATATCATCCTAATATTCTAGGGGGACAAAAATAAGTCATCTAGCTCTTGAATTGCCCTATTAGTCCATGTGCATTTGATAAAGGTCTACATGGGGTGGGAAACTACATTATCTTAAAAGTTGTGAGAGGAATCCATTTGCAATAGTTGATAGTGTGGGTGAAAGTGAACTATAACATTCATTGCTTTTCTTCAAATCACACTTACTTTGCAAAAGGAAAGCAAACAACTTGATTGAACATAAGTACTCATTGAAAAACTTGTGTTTCACAATTCAAATTTCTCATGAAAAGTATGAAAGCTTGGTTCAGCACAAGGCACAACTAGGGGTTCAAGGCTTGGATCATCTCCAAGATCGCACCGCGGATTACCACGAGAGGGCATTGCTCGATTCACGAGCCGAAGGTCGAATGGTGAAAATGCCAACCACGAAAGTTGTGTTTCACTCCTAGGTCGCTTGGGGTCAGCAGAGCTCTAGACACCCCTTGCCTAGATCGGAACAGAATTGTAGACTGAACGTTTGGGGCATTGGAAGATCCTATTCTAGATATTGGATAAAAATTATGGTACCATGTGATTTGGATCGGGACTTCTGTTGGACAGAAGGGATACATAATTCTCTTGTATGGCCAGGAGACAAAGATTAACGTGAAGATAAGTTAAGGAACTTGTTTGTCAAAAGGACTACTTGTTTTGTTTTCGTGTCTGCATTGTAAATTATGTGAACGAACCCTGTTCCCTAAAAGGCTTAATTAATGAAGCTGATTTTAAATGTCGCACATAAATGTGGTACGACCTAATGGAGCCCCAAGAGGAACACCAAGGAAAAGGGAATTCTCTTGCAAGAAAATCTATCTTGTAACATCAACAAGCTTTTATTTCATTTTTTTGATCATCAAAACAAAGAAAACACCAAATCTTAACGTAGCATCATAGTAGATTTCTCCCACGGATTTGATAGAATCAACCATAATCTTCAACATCTTCATAAAATTCTTCAATAGAACAAAGAACACAAAAGAATACACCATCTTTGAATGGAAATCAATCACATATTATCCATCTTCAATGTCTTCATAGTTCTCTCTCTCAATCTCTCACATACAGTGACACTGTTTTGATAGAATTGGCTATCTCTGGCTCTCTCTCTCTCTCTCTCTCTCTCTATTCAGCACTTTTATTTTGGATAGCTGGACCTCATCAGTTGTATCACAGTTTGTCTCATAGGCCAGTTTTGGTCTTTAGAAGACGTTAATATAACTTTCTTTCTTTCTTTCTTTCTTTCTATCAAGAGTACATCATCTCCTCACTACAATACTCTTATAATAACCCTCAATAATCCTTCTTAGGTCGTGGATGCACCTCCCAAGAGGTATGTCTGATATGAAGAGTCACTAGAGCCACTACAGTGTCTTTTCACAGCTCACTACTGTCACTGTCACTTAGTCTTCTCTTCAGTCTTCAGCAGCTACTTCTTCCACTTGTTTTAGCTCTTTTGAACATCCTTTCCAAAGGTTAGAAAACTTTTCCAAAGTCACACATACATTCTACAGAACACTTACAGAAGGTCTACAGAACAATTACAGTACAGTTACAGTACAGAGACAAAGCAGAGACAAAGGCTCTACAGGGGGTCTACAGAAGGTCATCAGAACCTCATAACTCATAATCAAACCATTCCAAACTATCAAAAACTATTCAATAAGCTTTCAAAAGATCTCAATATTCATCAATCATCAATCCATTGTTCATACAGAAGAAAATCAGAACAAAACAGAAGCTGTACAGAACCAATCAGAAGTTCAACAGAACCTACCAGAACATCACAGAGCTTCATATCTCCACTGAAAATCATCATGAACTTCCAAAACATAATCAATATCATCCAAAAGACTCTCAAATACTTCCTTTAACAACCATATATCACTCTAAACCCATAAAAAATCAATCATTCAGACCTAAAAAACAACAAAAATCAGTCAAAAATTCAGTCTTTTTCCACTCTCAACATATCCCCACACTTAAGGAAGTTAGAGGTTCTCTTCAGCTTTCCACCATAAGCTTTCCATCCACCATCAATCTTTTGAAAAGAGCTCTCGAACAAGTTATTCTCAATCAACACGAACTCATCACACACAATTAATACAACACACACAAACACTAACACAACCATTTGAATGACACCTCCAGAAAGAGATATATAATTAAGAATCATCCAAGATACATTGCAAAGGCATCAATGAAGATGATCCCTTTTGAAGGCTTGGTGGTTTCGAAAGCGATCCATGGAGAATGATTCATCTACAAATGTCTTTGGAGGATTTTGAAAGAACTGCAAGCAGCACATCCTTTCTAGCAAGACAAGGTATCTGCTAGGGAGACATAGGGCATGAAAATGCAGGACATCCAACTGGTGGGAGTCAATGTTCACATTGACATTCATATAAAATTTTGGAATGGCCTTTTGATCATTATGGGAATGCCTATGCATGTATGCTAGATACCAAACAAAATGGGCTGTCAATCTCACCGAAGGATCTAGAGATTGTGAATATTGGTGAGCATAATGAAGGTAGTTTTGGTATGCTTGACTGGTAGGGAGGTAGCTGGTTGAAGGAATCATAGGAAATTCGTCGATAGCGAGAGATATTGCACTCAACTCACGATCACTCAAATGGATTGAAAGAGCAGGCACTCGTCCCATTACTAATATCACTCGAGGAAATCAAGATGAAACCCATAGCTCACACCCGGTTTAGGAATCGACAAAGGAATGGTGCAGAGGTAGTATGCCAGGGTGTACAATTGATGGTGCATCAGTGCGTCCAACCCGTCTGGCATAGGTGCAAGGAGAAAGGCCAGGGAGCCTTGTAGTGCAGTGTATAGAGCAGAGTGATGTGTCCTGTACTGATAGGTAGAAACCCAGCCCGTGGGTGCATAGGGAAACATGAACGTACCTGACTCACTTGCCTAGCCTCACTTAACTAACCTAGACTGACCCCAGACTAACCTAATTGACTTAGTCAACCCTAGACTAACCCAGACTAACCTAATCAACCTTGACTAACCTGACTTGACTTAGCCTAACTTACCTGACATAACCAGACTAACATGACTTAGTTGACTTGATTTGACCCTACTTACTTGACTAACCCGATTTACATAATTTATTTGATTTACTTAATTTCCAAAATCATTTTCCACTCATAAAATTTTTTACTCCCATCTTGAATTTATTCTACCTTCTTAATCTCTTGAGTCTACCTGCGGACGATGGCCTCCAAGCAAAGAATGTCGCGTGCGGATGACAATTCTGCAACCAGCAACAAGGCTTCGGGCAAAGGCATCACTGTCAATCCAACTGTGGTTTCGATCGTAAGTAATGTATTTTCAAATTGATAGATGCTTGCTTTGATTCTCGTATGAAGATACGTTAGGCCCCATACTATTGCACGAGTATAGGTCATGGGAAAGGATAAATTTCATCTCACCTACTCGGAAGATGGAGTTGTCTTTAGTGGGACAAAAGAAAACACAAAAGCTAAAGTGTGCTAATTGTAAATTGGCCTATTTTTTGAGCTTGGAGATGAATAATATATCAAATATATGCTTTGTGGAGCACTCACACAAGGCATGGGAGGAAATTGTACCCAATTAGTCTCTTACTTCATGTCGTGCAAGCTTTCTCCTACCTTTTTTCACTAATTTTCCACTTTAAAATATTTTCATATAAGGCACCAATATTCTTTGAAAAAATAAAACAAAATAAACATACAAATAAAGTACTTATTTTCATAACATAAATTGTGGATATTTTCTAAATGACTGACACTTATTTTTTCCTTCATCACATATCCATATTTACTTATTATTCCTTTTGAAAAAAAATAACCACATACAATTGATTAAAAAACAAACACAGAAAAACACACATAAACCAAACAAACACACATAATAAAATAAATTAACTAACACACACTATAAAACCAAAACACATACACCTCAAATATAACCCACACACAATCCAAACTAAACCAAAAAAATTAAAACAAAAAAATATTATAACAAAAATAAAAACATTACAAATTATCAAACCCACTAAGGTGTTGTCTTTGTTGTTCAGTCTCAGTGGTCTTTGATTTTGTTTGATTGGATTCATTGCTTTTGGGCAACTCTTCCGTATGCCTTCAGGCCATTGCATACACACCCCTAATTTCAAGTATTTATTTTGTGAGCTTTATTTATTTTGATTCTCCTTTAATCACAATTAATTGCTAAAATGAACTATTTATTCATCCACATTTTCCACACGCATTCGCACTAAACACACAATTTAATAATTTTAAAAATCAACCAGCACTACAAGATATAGACCTTATACCGACGTTTAAAGCGACGAAAATACAAACAATAAAATTTGCATCCGTCGTCGCAAAAAGCGTCGTTATTGACGACGCCATAG
Source organism: Lygodium microphyllum (assembly GCF_053477565.2). Taxonomy (NCBI): domain Eukaryota; kingdom Viridiplantae; phylum Streptophyta; class Polypodiopsida; order Schizaeales; family Lygodiaceae; genus Lygodium; species Lygodium microphyllum. Next base: position 19,434,396 of record NC_141157.1, read on the forward strand.
AAACGTCGCTAGTTGCGTTGCTATTGGCGTCGCCATATAGCGACGCCAATAGTGACGCAACCAATAAATTTGCGACGCGCATAGCGACGGCAATAGCGACGCAACCAATAAATTTGCGACGCGCATAGCGACGCCATATAGCGACGCAACCAGTAAATTTGCGACGCGCATATAGCGACGCCAATAGCGACGCAACTAGTAAATTTGCGACGCGCATAGCGACGGCAATAGAGATGCGAGTAGTAAATTTGCGGCGCCAATAGCGACGGTAATAGGGATAAATTTTTTTAATGGTAGGACAACAAGCTGCCCTGCCACATATAGCACCGTGTGCTGTATGAGAGCCATACAAAATAGTTTCTACACTACTGTATACAAAGCGCTTGCAAACAAAAAGAATGTATACTGAAATCATAAAATTGATACATGAAATAAATACATGATCTCATAAAAAGTGATTGGTACAATCATGACAGGATATCACTATTACATAGAAAATGTCTACATAGATCAGGGGTGTGTGAGCTCTAAGGATCCAAGGGCGAGCTACAAATCCTCGTCCCCTGAAAGCTCGTCCCGCCGCAAAGGAGCATCGAACGGATTTTGCAAAAAGAAACAACACATCAATCCACCATACAATAATGCATTCAAATATCTCATGGTAACTACGGACAAGAAAGATGAGTGACTTACAGGGCCGCCGCGTCTATACAATCGGTCGATCAATGCATTGAGACCGTGCCTCTCTGCATATCAAGTCTCAAGGCCTTGCGGATCGCGATTTGTAATGGAAGGCTGCAAAGAAAACAAAATGCTAACTGTTAGAAACATGATTGTCAGTATAAAGAATATTTCAAAAAAATAAACAAGCAAAACAAAAGAGAAACTTACAAAGTTCTCCAAATATGTCATGTGGCCGCCACTCCCAAGATGATGGACCACTCCGGCCTCGAGCAAGCAAATGACTCCATGCACTTGTTCACAATGGGCTGGCAACACAAAGGTATCGTGCAAATCCGTCCATTTTTTTCGGAATCTATTTCGAGAAATCTCGATGGACCTTGTCGAACTGTTGCTCCAGCTCCTCCAAGTACCACTTTGAACCACTGCAAATCGAATAGTATCATGGAGAAGCTACAGTAATCCACCGTAATAATACTTTGCAAGTTCCCAAAATACTCCATCTCATCCACAACCGTGTTCGGATCCTTTGCTTGTCGTTGGCTCTCTTGCTCAAACCTTGCCATGACACCACAGTCCATTGTGGAGCGCATTTTGTCAATACGCTCCACGCGAAAATGCCATCCGCGTGACCATGTTGCACTATATATTTTGTACAGTACATTGAAACACTCAAATTAGATGTCGCATATAAAATTTAGATACGACAGATTCTAAACCCCTCATCACCTTTGGACTACATCCCCTTGAGAATCCCCACTCCTCCATTGAGACCTCTGTCCCTTTACTGGATGCTGCGGTCAAGGCTTCATGCAACCATCGTGTTGACATAAACCGCGGCATCTCCTCCATGCCTTTGGGATATCGTATCGGTCGATGATGCATACTACGTCGAAATTCAGCTCGCGCTTCCTCTCGATCTTGCCTTGCAATCTGGTACTTCGCAAGCCACGTCTCCATGGAGGCATGGTGCAACATACAAAAGCGATTCACCTTCTCTTCCATTGAGGCATCCATTCTTTTTTCTACCCCATTTCCAACCACCACATCTCCAGTCAGTCTATTATCGTCCTTCAGCGTCCATAGCATTTCATTGTCTAGTTCCACCGTTGGTAGCCATTGTGAGATATGCACTAACGCCTCTGACACCAACCAACCTTCGGCCATGCTACCTTTTGGCCGAGCTCGTTGTCGCACAAAGCCTTTCAGGGCTTTCATGAAGCGCTCCAGGAAGAACATCCATCGCGTATGGATAGGTCCAGCAATCTCCACTTCGTCCACAAGATGCACAAGAAGGTGGACTTGTATCGTGAGCACGCTAGTGGGTAGGTATTTCTCAAAGAGACAGATCGTCTCCACTGCTCCCCGCCTCACGGATTCAATAGAGGACATCTTAATCTCTTTCTGTGAGATCCATTGCACCAAAGTCGACAACTTGTAAATGGCCCCGCGAATTTCTGGAGTAAGGCATCCTGCGATCGCGATCGATAGGACAAACTGCCACAAATGAGAAAGCATTATGAATAATGGCCACTTTTCAAATTGCAAAATGCCCATGCTAATTACAATCCATTCGTAGCACAAACCTGACATATCTTATGCCAATCATGGGATTTTAGCCTCGACAATTGGTCATCTTTAGAAAATGCGGACCTGAGAGAACGCATCATACCCGTGAGAGTGTGGATAGACTTGATTACTTGCTTCACAATGTGCTCTTCTGTAGTGGACAAAACCCAAGGAGCGCGAGGAAGCTACACGTGACCATCAGCACTTGACTGTGGCCAAAGTGCCTCCATCTTACCTACCTTCTTCAAATCCATTCGTGCCCCTATAGTATCTCTCTTTCCTGTGATGTGGTCCCATAGCAAGCTGCCCACATTCTTGAAAATATGCATGGGATCCAACAAGTGGTTGACCTGTAAGTGGGTCCAATATGGCAACTCGTAGAAAACTGAGAACTGTTGCATTTCATTTGGATGTGATTCCGGGTTGACCATTTTCAGCTCGTACCAGCTTGCGGCGTTCATATGTGTTGGAGGTCGTCCAAGGAAACCTTCCCTGAGTTCATGATCCTCCGGTAAGAAAGCGGTGTATCCTTGATATACCATCTTCTTCATGGTTCGTGACCTTCGGGAGTCTAACTGTGGCCCACACAATGGACATGCATGATAACATGAGGTAACCAGACCTGTAAGGCAAACCACAACCTAGTGAATACTTGATTGAATGAGATAAAATATAGATATTGCCAGCGAGAACGGAGGTCTGCTCACCTGAGCACTCTCCCAATCCCGGAAAGTCATGCATCGTCCACATGAGAATGGCTCGAATGTTGGCTGACCGCCGACCATCGCGCCTGCTCATATCTTGCACAGTGACCCCCTCCTCCCACAAAATCTTAAGCTCATCGACTAATGGACGAAGATACACGTCCATATTTTTTACTTTGTACTGGCCTGGGACGAGTAAACTAAGGATGAGATGTCCTTTCTTCGTAGAAAGCCATGGATGGATGTTGTAGTTGACAAGGACTATAGGCCACACACTGTAAGAAGTTGAGCGCAGACCGAATGGGTTCACACCATCCATTGCGAGACCGAGCCAAAGATTCCTTAGCTCTTGCGCAAAGCTTGAGAAGGTAGAGTCAATGTGGCTCCATGTGCGTGAATCCGCTGATATTCATTGAACTCCATCCGTGGACCTATTCTGCACATGCCACGTTGTCAAGATTGCCATGCCGGACGTACGAAACATGTGGTTTATGCGGGGGATGAGGGAAAAGTGTCTGAGAACTTTTTGAAGGATGGTTTGCCCTTGCAAGTCCTGTCGATACGTGTGAGCACCACACTTTGGACATGTCTCCATAGTCTCGTATTCATCTCGAAACAGTATGCAATTGTTGATACATGCATGGATGTTATTGTAGTCTATGCCAAGCTTTCGTAAAACATGTCCTGCATCATTACGAGACTCAGGCATGGTATTTGCAGGTGGTAATATATGATATTTCAATAACCTGAAAAAAATCATAAAACACCTTGAAAAAGCACAAATGTTTGTAATAATAGTGTCAAAAAAAAAATCAATGAAGCCTATATGCAAGGTACCTGAATAACTCGGTCACACTCGTATCGCTCCACCTGTATTTTGCTTGCATACTTAAGAGTGCAAGCAAAGTCTTCAACCGAGATACTCGGCACCCATCATATAATGGTATGGATGCTTCCTCTTTAAGCGGATCAGATGTCTCGACATCCATGGGAATCAATGCATCGATCATTGCCTCCATCTCAGGCTCCAAGATTGTACGTATAGATTGGCCTGTCTCCTCTGGCATTGATGGTATAGATTGGCCTTGCGAGTGGTGGATTGGCTCCTATACTCCATCCATCGCACGCCCATGAACTCTTCTAATTGGCCGCAAAGGGTGCACTCCCCCTTGGGACGAGACATCACCCCCTGGATAGAAAATTTGCCAACAAGACCCAATCTTATTGTGTATGGTTTTCAATTAGCTTGTGAGTACAATGCACGATTAATATTAACTTCAAATTACCATTTGCTGAAAATCCGCAATCGCCTGATCAATGATCTCAGATTGAAACTCGCCAAATCATCGTATGTGTTTTATAGACAATCGACGTTTTCGTCTAATTGCCAACTTGCATTGAGAGCAAGGACATGGGACACGCTGATTAAGATATGCCTCGCGATCTTGAACAATAAGACCTTCTTCGTTTTCCATCTTATCTACATTACAGCAAACGAGGCTCAAATGGATAGCTTTATGGAGATGTATGTCAAGTTACAAGTTGACCATAAGCTCGAGCTTGAGAAGCAAATTTTGTAAAACATTGAGGTTGATATTGATGCATCCATGGTGTTGAAATCTAAACTTCAAGATATAAGAAATGCTTTACTGATTAATGTAAAGGATGCATTGTACATAGTAGTTGAGAGATTTATTGATGTTATATCTCGGTCATATACCATGCTCAAGGATTTGTTTGTCTCGGTAGATAATTATTCATTATTGTAAAAAAAAAAAGCATTGGTTCATAAGGTTCATGAGTCGAAGACTAAATGTTTGGACTTGACTAAAAGATTGGATAATGGCTTAGATGCTAAAAGGAAAAGTGATGAATATGTTACTTCATCATTGCAACAAAAAGATTGGTGACAAGGATGCTATGATTAATGAAGTTCTTTACGAGGTGAATATAGAGTTGAAGGGGATGGAACACGATTCTTCTTTGGGATTTAATGGTGATAAGTCAATTATTGAGGTGTCTTCTTGTACAACCATTATACCTTATATACCTAGCTACGGTCTCTAGGTTATTTACTTTGAGTATCTTAGAGGGGCTCTACTAGAATTACTTATACAACTGCACTAGAGGGCTTTGAGTACAAGTAATCTATTTATGAGCATCATTGAGGATCTCTTAGTCTAATAATAAATCAGTCTCAACAAAAAGCATCTTAGAAATGTGGTTTTTTTGTCCTAGGATCGCGTATTAAAATTAATGCCATCTATGAAATTTATCAACTATAGTAATAAAATTTGTTTCAATCAATTCTACTCATAGTCATAACATTTGAAGAAAATATCCTATGCTCAATTCAAGGGATTTTTCTTCTATAACAATACTTTTGGGTTCATTTTGATGAAGTACCGTAATGACCATTAGCTAGGGTATCATTTTCTTTTAGTCCTTCCGTTGACTAATTGGCATGATTTCTAATTTGTTATGCCTATAAAGTTAATACAAAAATAATGAATTATGCATATCACAATTAGATCCCCTACTTGGACATTATGCTCTCTCATTTTCTCTCCTAAACAAGCAAAAGAGAAAGTGATTTAAACCTTGAACAAGCAAAAGAAAGAGAGAGGGAGACTCACCGATGAGATATGGCGAGTGTGGGGCGGCTCCTCTTTGCGATGAAGGCTCCTCCTCTCATTCGCGAACAACGGCGGCGGCGGCGCGGCGGCAAGTCTTCTTCCTCTCCTTCTCTCACAACAGTCGCTCTCTCCCTCACTCTCGCTCTCAAAACACAAAACGTGCAAATGCGAAATAAAGCCGCGCTCGGTTTCGGCCCGCTTTTTTCCCTGTGGAGCATTGCTATTTGCGTCGCTATTTACATCGCTATTTGCAGCAACGCCAATAGCGATACAAATAGCGACGCCGCTACCCGCCGTTGCTAATCGCCGTCGCTACCAGCTCAAATCCTTGTAGTGCAGCCGTTCACTATGCACACGCTATGTGTGCTTAAGAGACACCTTAATTTATAATAAAAATGAATCAGTCGTCACAAGAGCACGCGCTGACAAAAAGCGCTCCACATCACTCTTAATTTTTAATTAAGGAATTTGCATTTAGAGACCCAGTTTGGGAATCGTAGTCCGGGTTGCGTTAAAGTACCGTTTCAACATAATAATTTGTAATTAATATTTTAAGAAGGAACCACCGTTTTCTTATTAAGGTTTATAACCTAATAAAATGTTACCCATTGTTAATAATTTATTCAAATAAACCCTTCATTAAAATAATTCCCCCTCACTGCACTTCTTTTTTCCCCTTTTTAATACACACGCTTCGTGGGATGGGTGCGTAAAAGTCTTTTAGTTGACACTGATGGTCTAGGTTATGGTCCAGTCTTGATGTACATTTTGCTAGTAGTATGATTTGTCTGTGTTACGATTACGGGTACGGTGTGTAGTTTTTTCTTTCTTGCCTGATACAAGGATTTGGGTGCTTGAATGTTGCATCGCATGAAGCTTTCGGTCGCATATGTGCATAGGTCATGCCGAATTTTTCTAGGCTGTGTATTGTCTGGGGTGGTAAATGGGTTAGTTACGTCTATGTCTATATGAGTGTCCTTCTTTTGGATTGATTCCTTTTTGATAGCCCTTTGGTTGTTTTGTAGGCATTCTTAGTGTCTATCTGTGTTGTGGTGTGTGTGTTTACCATCTGAATGGCGCCTCACGCTCCTCCCCCTATACAGTATGCCCCACTGGTTAGTAGGGATTGCTCTTCCCTACTCACTTTTGAGCCTCTCGCGAAGGCAGGACTTGCGACTTTTGTGGCTGCTTCCTTCCCCTTGATTCCAGAAGATCCATCCATGTGTGATGAGTTCCTTGCCTCATATAGCAAGAAGTCGGGACTGGTCCATGGTACTTCCATGACATTGACACCCCGAGGGTTAGGGAAGGCTTTGTCTCTTCCCTACAAAGGAGAGCCCTTTGTTACAGCTCGCCAAGTATTCTCTAACGATGAGATTTTGAAGCTATTACAGAAACAGACCAAGGAAATTCTCGATGTTAAGAAAGTGATCAACACTTCAAGAGCCTCCTTTTCTATGATCACTGATCCTGTGTGGAAGTTGGTCTGCTAGTTTCTCCAAGACAAGTTTATGCCTGCCAAAACGCCATCCCATTACTTGTCCAAAGAGCTCTTTACAGCTTCAAGGATGGTGTTAAAAGGAGTAGCTATTGATTGGAGCACTTACCTACTCACAAAGATGGATCAACATTTCGTTAAAGTAACCAGGGGCAATGTTACAAATGTCACCTATGGATCCTACCTGTCTACTTTCTTGACCTACTCAGGTTTAAAGAAGAGTGTGTCTCCACCTCCTCCATCTGATCCAGTACCTCCCCCTCCACTTTCAGAAGAGTCAGAACCAATTGATATAGAGGATTTGGATTCTCCTCCTCCCCTGGTTATTCAGCGCAAACGCTTGAAGCGTGTAGCAGATAAGGCTCCAGTTCTTCCTTCAGTTCCAATTCCTGCTACATCTGGCAGTGACTTCCCTGCTCAGGTTAGACTAACTATCCTAGGGTTAGTTAGTGGGGTGGGGACTAACCTGAGTGAGGTTAGTTAACTAACTATAGGTAGGTTAGGGTTAACCTAACCTTAGTTAGGTTAAGAGAGACCTAACCCTAGTTAGGTTAATAGACCTAACCCTAGTTAGGTTAGTTTTTAACCTAAGTTAGTTAGGTTAGGGTTAACCTAACCCTAAGTAGGTTAGTTTTGAACCTAAGTCTAGTTAGGTTAACTAAAGCTAGGTTAGTAATTAATCACAATTAGGTTAGTGTGAAATTAACCTTAGGTTAGTGGCTAACCTGAGGTGGGTTAGATGGTGGGAAGAGGTGGGTTGGAGGAGGAGGAGGAGGAGGAGGAGGTGGTGTGGGAGGAATAGGCGGCCGCGGCGTCAGGAGGAGGAAGAGAGGCGGTGGGAGAGGCTGCGGGTGGCTGCTGCGGGTCGAGAGGTGGTGGGAGAGTAGGGGCGACCGGGGTTGCTGCGGGTGGAGAAGGAAGAGAGGCGCCGCTGATGCTGGGTATCGGGGGAGGGTGCGGGTGATGCTGGCCGAGAAGGGGAGCAAGCCATCGCTGAGGAGGGAGGGGAGGGAGCCGAGGCGGGAGGGAGGAGGCCGCCAGGGGGTGCTACTGAGGAGGAGAGAGGAGGCCGCCGAGGGGCTGCTGAGGAGGAGGGGCGGCCGATGGAGAAGGAGGGGTGCCGAGGGGAAGGGCGCTGAAGGAGAGGAATGGCCGAAGGGGCGCTGAGGGGAAGGGCACTGAAGGAGAGGGGCGGCCGAAGGAGAAGGAGGGAGGAGAGGTGGAGGGAAGGAGGAGGAGAAGAAGAAGAAGCAGGAGCAGGAGCAGGAGGAAGGGGAGGGAAGAGGAGGAGGAGAAAGGAGAAACCAACAGACAGGTACGTGGAGTTTTTTTTCTCTATTCTTTTTCATCTATTTTTTTATTTTTTATTTTTTCTTGTTTTTTTTTCCTTTTGGTGTTTTTTAAAAAATATGGATTTTCCTTTTGGGATTTATGTGTATGTGTGTGTTTTTTTTCTTTTTTTTCTTCTTTTTTTAAAAGTTAGAATTTTAAATGGTTTTTTTAAAAAATAAAAAATTGTGTGTATAGTTTATTTATATTTGTTTCCTTTTTATATTAAATAATAAAAAAAGAAAAATAAAAGAAATACGAAAATGACACATCCCCGGCCCGTGCGCATGCGCAGGCAGGGGTAAAAAAATTTGCAATGACGAGTTCAAACAGATAGGGATGGGGACGTGCGAGCCACGGATGCCACGAGGTGTCCCAAGGTGCGTAAAACCAAAAACACGCGCGTTCACGCATGAGGTGAGAAACACAGTTAACGAAAAAATAAAGAAAAAATAATAAAATCCAAACTGTTTGTCGGATCAAAAATCTGTAAAAAGAAAAAATGAACCAGGGGATGAGAGGAAAAGATTGAAAATATGCAACACCGGTTTCGGGACAAAATCGAGGTGTTCACATGGGAAAAACACAAAAAATAAACCCAAAAACACATACGGGCATTAATATTGAAAAATCCGCGCATCAGAAAGAAGTACGGAAAGAAGGAAAAGTGTGCAGAACAATGTGTCCAACAACTCTATCACGTCAAAACACAGTTTCAATCAAGATAGGGTGCGTTCACATGGGAAAAACCGAAAAAATGGGCCCGAAAATGGACTCAGAAATTAATACGAAAAGAACTGTGAGTTGGAATAGCAGGCAATAAAAAGGAAAAATGTCTGAAAAAAATGAATTCACAGGACTAGCACATCAAAACTCAATTTGGGGGAAATTAGAAAGGAGTCACGTGGAAAAACACAAAAAATACATTCGAAAATGCTCGAAAAAATTAATAACTAAAAATATGATAGTGGAAAAAGGGAGGAGGAAAAAGGAAAAAGTGGGGAAAAGGCTGGCAGGACACGCTTGTCAAATCAAACTGGAATTCCAGTGAAAATAGGGCAGGTTCACATGGAAAAATGTGAAAAATAGGCACGAAAAATGTCTGAAAACCCGCAAAAATTAATAACGGATGAACCGTACATCGAAATAACAATAAGTAAAAAGGAAAAATGTCAGGAGGAATGGGTAGGACATGCTTCACTCATCAAATTAGGATTTTGAAGCAATAATGATGCGTTCACATGGAAAAATATCTATGGATGGGAATTGCTTCAAAAATCAATAACTTGAAAATCGTCTGTCGGAATAGGGGTCAGTAAAAGATAAAAATAGGCAGTTCAAAGGGACGAACAGGGCTGTAAGGTTGAACTGAGCCTCCGATGAACGTCAGGTCCGTTCATATGAAAGAAGCACAAAACCAAGAATAAGAGCAAACGGTCTAGGAACAACCCTTAGGACAAGGTGAAATGGAACGTAAGGGTGGGGAAGGGACCCCATCAGGGTAACATGAAATCACGGTATAGATGCATGATTAGAACAGGGTGTATGCATGGGGGTATGCAACATAGACGCGTAGGGACACGTCCCCACACTTAAGACCTTAATAGGAAGAGTAAACTAAACATCAAGGACCTGACACCTCACATCAGACCAACCACAACATCCCCACACTTAAGACATAACCGTCACTGAGAAACAGAAGGTGTAAGATTAGAAAAACTTGGCCCATATTGCCGAAGAGGAATGTCGACTATCGAGGTTGCGTCTGGAGGCATCGTCGACTGCAGGAGGTAACAAGGTATCTTCACAGCACACGTCCTTCGTCCTTCGTGGCACGGACCAAGCAGCAGCAACCAGGGAGGTAGCTGGTTGAAGGAATCACAGGAAATTCGTCGATAGCGAGGGATATTGCACTCAACTCACGATCACTCAAATGGATTGAAAGAGCAGGCACTCGTCCCATGTAAGAAGTTAGGAATAGTTAGAATGTTGATAATATGCCATGTCACACAGACATTGGTATATAAGGAGAGAAGTTGTAATTTTTCACATCTTTTTGACATATCAATACAATTACAATCTTTCTCTCCCTTCTTGTTCACAGCTTCTATGGCTTCTTCATCTTTCATGTCTTTCTCTCTCTAAATCTAGTCTTTCTCTCTCCTCGTCACTCTTATTCTCTCTCTTCCTGTAATCTTTCTCTCTCCTCTTTCTCTCTCCCTGGTTCTCTCTCTGACAAGTGGTATCAGAGCTTCAGTCTTTGATCCATTATTTTCTCCCAATTTCAGTCTCATTTTCATATTTCAAAAACCAATTTCAGACAAAAATGGTACAAAACAGTGGCTAGTGGAGTGCTGCAGGACAACTACAGTTAGCAAGTGACTACATTTGGAGATATCCAAAGTCAGATATGGCGGGTAAAGGCTTAAATGGCTGGACGTCATCAAATTTCATGCAAAAATGGAGGTAACTAGGGTAAAGGATGGTTAACCGGGCTTAGTTAGAGACTAAACTACAATTACTTTTCAAAAGAGAGCTTCTCTTCTCTCTCCTTCAAGCTTTTGGCTGAAGCTTCCATGGTGGATGTCAAGAATCTCCACAAATATCTCTCTCTATGCTGAACATCTCACTGCCAAACCATGGGGCAAAGATTCTTTGTGTCTTAAGCTTCAGGAGGAATACCATGCTTGATGATTGTTGATGATTGTTAGCCAGGAAACAGCCCGAAAAATGCGCTGATTTTCCTGCTCCTTCTCCTTGCTCAGCTACTCCAAATTCTCAGCTCACTGATCAATGGTTGCAAAAGCTTCATCAAACATTTGATTGCATCAACTTTCAGCTCCAGGAGAACTCTTATCAGCCATTCCTATGCTCAAAACCCTAATACACAGCAGGGCAGCCATAGCCACAAACATGGAAGCTCAAATTTCTCAAAATTTTGGACTTCCCCGACCTTCAAGGCTTCTCTAAAGCTGAATACAAGCTGGATAGACTTCAAGATTGAAGACATTGAAGAGATTTCAGCCCGTGCATGTCAATGAAGCTCAAATGGAAGGATTATTTTGGGGCTTTTCATCAAGGAGCTTGAATCTTTGAGGTTCAAGTGTTCAAGCAAGGCTGGAGTATTGATTCTTCAAGGATTTCATTATATTAAAGCATGTATGGACTGATTTCATGGAGATTTCAAGCTTCATGATGGATTATGAAGAACTTTTGCATCAACGGGGTTGAAGCTGACATCCATCATAATTTTCAAGCTTAATGGAGGTATTTTCCTTTTACTAATCTTTGAAATCTCTCAATAATCCTATTGCTAATGGCCTTTCCACTTGTTGATGAGAGGTTATTGATCAATTAATTCACTGGATTGATCAATAGATCAAAGAATAGTATTAATTTTCTTCAATCTCAGCCTATTTCATTGAATTCCTTTTGATTCAAATCATTACTCATAATAGGTATCATTTGATCAGCTTGATGCATAACCTTGATTTGTTTTGTTGAAATTTTTCTCACCCAAGCTGAAATATTGTAAAAGGGTAAGTACTAGCAATCAGTGAGTCACTGAATTGCATAGGTAAACCCTTCTCCCATCTCAAGTTTTCTTATCCCAATCAATTGCATCTCATGAAAGGCTGAATGAATATTTTTGGAATTGCATATCATGCTGATTGCTTAGCACACTAGCCTCTACCATGTTGATATTCCCACCGAGAAAAAAGGTGGATGCCGGGGGAGATAGTGGGACAAAAGAGAGGTGACCCTCCCTCACTATCGAAGATCCCGAAGGGGTGCAACCAACCAACCCGGGGGGAACTTTGCCCACCTCCCGGTGATTCGGAGCCCGTGTAGGGAGCCTCTCATGCCGTTTTATCCCTCACACAGGTACAACGAGTGGAGGATTGAAGATTGAAGACTTTCCAAGGACTCAAGTACCTACAGGACTGAAACAGGGTAAAACAGGGAATTTACAGGTTACTTACAGGTGGATACAGGTACACCCTTCATTGTTGAAGCACAGGTGCAGGTACTACAGGGTACCCATAGGTCCTACATACCCCTTTGTAGGATTTGGTAGCTATTTGAGATTACTTTCTTGCATTACAGGGTCAAAACAGGGCACTTATAGGTCTAGACAGGGTGCAGGATTGGACAGTTCAGACTCTGAAATTCAGCTACAGAATCTTCTGTCCTAAACCTATTATAGCGTGCTATAGCTCATCTCGAAGAGGGAATTGTTAGCTTCGATTTGCATAAAAAAGTTCTGAAATCAGAGTTTCCTAGCCAAAGTTATAGCCGTTTTACTGACAGGGGGTACTGCAGGACTGCACTAGTATGGCTAGACATAAAGGCAAAAATAAGGTCTAGGAGGATTATACACAGCAAATCAGGGATTCCATGATGGAAAGAACACTTCAAGAGAATCTTGAAGAGCTTCAACAACAAGGAAAAATCAGTATACTCACTGATACGTTATGTGCCCATGAACTAAGACATAGGGAACGTCATGAGGCTATTTTGTCTACAATGGAGCAAATGATTTTATCTCATGGTCAAACGAAGTCTACCATTGATAAGTTGATGGATTCAACTACCCAAACCAAGGCTTCCATTGATAAATTGGTAGGATTCTAATGCTCAACTTATGGCACAATTTTCTCAATTAATGCAGTCACAAAGGGGATCAAGAGAAGCCAATGAGAAGGCTTGTTCAAACAGTGGCCCTTCAGTCCCACTTCAACCATCCAACCAAAATGGTCATGGAGATGGAATTGTTGGAAGAAGAGGCATTCCAAATAGTCAGTATGAAGTAGGAGAAGCTTCACAAAGGCATGATGACTATTTGGGCAGTTTGAATGGAGCTAATACTCAAACTTTTGGACTGCATAATCAGAATTCTAAGGGTGCTTTACCAACAAGAAGATTACATGGTAATTCTTAGCCACCTGTTGGAAGATTTCAGTCTCAATTGGGAGGTTCTGTACTTAGAAATCCTGATCAGCTAGTTTTGGGACAACAACCCTTTCATGATAGAGAATTCAAGGACAAAATTGTTTTATCCAAATTCAATGGCCAGTCATCTTCACCATCAGAATTAGAGGAATGGACCTCTAAGATGGAGTCCTATTTTGACATATTCCCTAAAATTGATGATATGAAGATACACTTTGCCTCCTTGCACTTAGAAGGATTTGCCCACACTTGGTGGAGGTATATAAAAAAAGAGAATGTACTTATTGAGAATTGGAAAGCTTTCAAGGCACTTATGGCTGAAGTCTTTGTTTCGCCTCTTGAAAAAGAGAAGCTAGAACGAAGATGGTATGGTTTGGAACAAAGGAGCCTAAGTGTAAGAGAATATACAAGCCAATTCCTCAACTTGACCATGTATGTGGAAAACATCAATGATGAGGCCAATTTACACAAGTTTATGTATGGTTTAGAACCATCCTTGTCAGCTGATGTTATGGCGTAGAATCCTACTTTACTTTTCAAGGCTATTGAGCTTGCAGAGCACTATGGAAGAAAGTATAGGAAAGAGTCTTCATTTCAGCCAAGTTATGGACAGCCAAGGACTATTTTAAAGCAAGGGCAAGTTAGTAACATTTATGGCAGCAATCATATGCCTAGTGGGAGCTTACGGGTACCAACTTATCCTCCATTTAATGCTTCTAGGCTTCAAAACAATTTCATGACAACAAACAGTCCAAAGGTTGAATTTAAGCAGGGTGACAATAAGCCTAAGTCCACTTCAGCCAATACAAATTCCAAAAATATTCACATGGATCTTTACAAGGAAAGAAAGGACAAAGGCTTATGCTTCAAGTGTGGAGAAAAGTATACTCCTGACCATGCTTCAAAGTGTGTATACAAAAATGCCAAGCCAAAGTTTCAGAGTATGCTAGTTCTTGAGGACTTTGAAAATGACATAGATGTAGCTAATGCAGTAACAATCAATGCTGAAAATGAAGATTTCGAGGATGATGGTGGACAGGAGTACTTTTATGATCCATCTGACTCTTTTCCTTTTGATCCAGGTGGAGATGTTCCATTTGATCCTGGTGGATTTTGTAATGAGTTGCCTGCTGCCACTAATTGTTCTATCTCTATGGATGCTTGGACGTGATCTAAGAGCCCTAATACACTTCGTATGAAGGGAAGCATATGTGGAAAGCCAGTGTTCATCTTGATAGATAGTGGCAGTACTCACAATTTTGTCAATAAATCCATTATGTACAAGTTGAATTGTGTTCCCACCGACTTATAGCAGCCCATTAGAGTACAAGTGGCTAATGGTGAAGAGGAAATCAACACACAGATTTGCCCACAGGTTTCTTTGCAGATGGCTGAAAATTTTGAAGTCAAAGTAAACCTGATCACTTTGGAAATGGGGCCCATAGATATTGTACTTGGTTGTGATTGGTTGATGACCTTAGGCAGGATTACTATGGATTTTTCACAGTTATATATGGAGTTTTTCTCCAATGGACAGCTCATCCATTTACAGGGAATCCCTAGTAGATCTGATTTTCAGCTTATCACCATTCAACAACTCAAGAAAGAGTACAAGAAGCGCTTGTCAAGATTGTGGGAGAGAAGGAAGGAGTCTCACTTGAAGCTTTCTTGCTTGCACAATGGGGGAATACACACAAGGGTGGAGGCTGAAAAACAATTTTCCTCTTCTTAGTTGTGTAAGCCAAAAGAACTCTAGTACAAAGAAATAGAAGAACCCTATATATGGGTCTCAAACCAAACTCAACTAACTAAGGTGGCATACTAACTGAGCCACAAACTAGAGTAGATAAGGATAGCTATCATGTAGCTATTATTCATGGGCGGTGTACCAACCGCGTCTGCAACTGACAAGTCGGTGACATAAATACACAACGGTCACCCAGGCGTATCACGAGTGGAGCTCGATATCTCAATACTCCCCCTCGAACTCAATCCCAATTCCTGCACACCAAGTAGGTCTCTGAACTTGCGCAGCTTCTCTGCGCCCAATGCCTTCGTGAATATGTCAGCTACCTGATTCTCTGTGCTAACATAAACTAGATCAATAAGACCTAGTAAAACCCTCTCTCTCACATAGTGATAATGCACCTCAATGTGCTTTGTTCTAGCATGATAGACTGGGTTGTTTGCCAAGTGTATACTACTCATGTTGTCACAATAAATTATAATTGGCCCATCTGTAGACTGATGCATATCATAAAGTAGCTTATGTAACCAAGCTACCTCACATGCAGCCATTGCTGCACCCCTATACTCAGCCTCTGTGCTCGACAAGGCAACTGTAGGCTGTTTCTTACTGCTCCAAGTGACTGCAGCACTCCCAAAAGAGAACATATATCCACTGGTAGATCGTCTATCAGAAATACTACCAGCCCAATCAGCATCAGTGTATCCATGCAACTGTATCTGAACCACAGTCTCATAAAATAGTCCATACTGCAATGTGGACTTCACATACCTGAGTATGCGTCTAGCTGCATCCAAATGTGGTTTCCTTGGAGCCTGCATAAACTGACTTACCAATCCAACAGCATAGCTCAAATCTGGCCTGGTAATAGTCATATAAATCAAACTTCCTACTATGCGTCTGTACATAGTAGGGTCTTCTAGAAGCTCACCTGCATCTGCGCTCAGCTTCACATTCTGCTCCAAAGGAACTAAAATAGGCTTACAGCCTGTCATCCCATATTTGGACAGCATGTCCAATCCATACTGCCTCTGCAAGAGCTGTATCCCACTTGGTGATCTAATCACCTCAATGCCCAAGAAATAATGCAGCTCTCCCAAATCCTTCATCTCAAACTTCTGCTTCAATAGCATTTTCACATGAAGGATATCTTCATCACTGTCATCTGTCATAATCAAATCATCAACATAAATGACAAGTAGCATAATACCTTTCTCTGTTTTTCTCACATAAAGTGAGAAATCTGCCTTGGAAATCTGAAAGCCAATAGTGACAAGATACTGTACTATCTTGTCAGACCATGCTCTAGGTGCTTGCTTCAAGCCATACAAGGCTATCTTCAACCTGCAAACAAACTCAGGATGAACAACATGCACATAACCTGGTGGCTGCTCCATATAGACCTCTTCTTGCAAATCACCATGCAAGAAGGCATTCTTTACATCCATCTGATGTAAAGATCATCCCTTTGATGCAGCCATAGCAATGACTGCTCTTATGGTTGCCATCCTTGCAACCGGAAAGGAATGTTTCTTCATAGTCAATGCCATATGTTTGTGCATACCCCTTGACTACTAATCTTGCCTTGTATCTGTTCACAGAACCATCTGCATTGTGCTTCACCTTATAAACCCACTTATAGCCAATTGCATTCTTACCTTTAGGCAAAGGTACTAACTCCCATGTAGCATTTGCTTCCAAGGCATCCATTTCTTCATCCATGGCTTTCTCCCATTTTTCTTTTCCCATGGCTTGCTCAAAAGAAGTGGGTTCTGGTTCCTGTATCACTTTGACCATATATGCATAGTGAATGGCTGTAAATCCATCATATTTTAGCCTATCCACAGGATACCTAGCTCTCGTAGACCTGCGCAAAATAGGTTCACTCCCAGGTGCTCTCAAAACATCCCTGGTCTTCCTTACTTCAGGTGTAACAATAGAAGGAATACCCAACTCATCATCAATGCTCTGTTCTGAGCCACTGGATTCACCATCCACATAAGAGTGACATGCATTCACATCAAACATGGGCTGATCAACCTTCTCTTTTCCTTTTCGTGATACCTGCATAACACTATCTGCATTGCTTTGAGAAGATTCTCCTGATCTCAATCTGTCTGTCCATGGCGAAGAATGTGAACCACTGCTAGAGGACGCTCCAGGTCCACTAATATTTTGTGACTGCTGCTGTGAATTCTGTGCAGCATTACCATTTTGTGCATCTACATCATCAATCACATTTACTGGTTTATACAAGCTACTCATCTCATAAAAAACAACATCTCTGCTCACTGTAAACTTACGAGTAGAAGGGTTATAGCATCTATACCCTTTTTGCTGCAGAGAGTAATCAATAAAGATGCACTTCTCAGCTTTTGGATCCAACTTGGATCTCAACTCATCTGGCACATGTACATAGGCAATGCAACAAAAAATTTTCAAATGAGAAATATCTGGTTTCCTACCAGTATACCTCTCCTCTGGAATCATCCCATGTATTGCTGCAGTGGGAGTCCTGTTCATTATGTAGACTGCTGTAGCAACTGCTTCAGCCCAATAAAAATCTGGCAGGTCTTTTCATTGAGCATGGCACGAGATACCTCTCTAATATGCCTGTTTTTCCTTTCTGTAATTCCATTTTGTTGTGGGGTATGACTGCATGAATATTGCTGCTTTATGCCATGCTCTTGCAGGAACCTTGCAAACTCATTTGAGAGGTACTCTCCCCCTCTATCTGACCTTAGGCATTTTATTTGTAGACCTGTTTCTTTTTCAGCCATAGCTTTAAGAGTTTTGAAATGCCCAAAAACTTCACTTTTCTTTTTTATAAAATACACCCAAACTTTTCTGCTATAGTCATCAATAAAAGTGACAAAATAATGATAGCCTCCAAGAGATGTAGTTTTAGTAGTCCACACATCAGAGTGGATTAATTCCAATGGCTTCTCACTCTCTTGAACATGTCTAGGAAATGGTTTCCTTACCTGTTCTCCAGACTGACAGGCTTCACATACCTTATGCATTTCTGCAACCTTGAATTTAGGCAAACCTGCAACAATATTTTGGGCCTGCATTGATTTAAGTCGCTGTACATTAACATGACCAATGCGTTTATGCCAGATATCAATATCTGCAACTACATCGGTCCCATGTGCAAACATTGCTGCACTCAATTCAGACATGTCTGCATCCAACGTAAATATTCTGCCATTCTTATTTCCTTTTGCTATCAAGCGACCTTTATTTTTCATATCCTCAACAAAGCATCCATGAGGATTAAATCTAACCTGCAAGCCCTGCTCAACCATTTGACCAACAGAAACCAGATTCTTGGTGATATTGGGAACATGAAATACATCGGACATGTATTTCTTTTTCCCATCCTACATAGACAAAGGAATTTTTCCAATCTGCACAATAGGATGTGCAGTATCATCACCAGTCTCCACAAATCTTGGTTTTTCCATTTTTCTTGCATCCTCCATCCATTCTGCATGACTTGTCATGTGGTTTGATGCACCTGAGTCAACATACCATACATCATTGCTTTTTTCTACACTTGTCACAGAATTGTTCATGTGCTACACCATAAACAAATGCTCATTTCTGTCATCACCCTGTCTACTAGAAGATGCATAATTCCCTTATTGCAGTTTTCCATTCATGATGTCATTTTACTTTTTATAGCAGTCTTTAGCCATATGACCCATTTTACCACAGTAGTAGCATTCAACATTACTGTTTGCATTTTGGCCTCTTTGCCATCCACCACGACCTCTTTGGCTCCCCCTGCCTCTAGAGTTACCACGTCCTCCTCCATAGGACTGGTTTTCTTGAGTTTGCTGCATATTCTGATTTCTACCACGGCCTCCAAATCGGCCTCCTCTACCTCTGCCTCTACCTTTTCCAGCATTTGAGTAGAAGATAGCTTCTTTTGAAGTTCCTCCTGAAGAAGATGCACCACCATTTCTTTGCTCCTCAGAAATTAGAAGAGCAATCAGCTCCTCAAAATCAGGAAATCTTTCACGAACTGAAATGGATGTCCGAAACTGTGCATAATCCTTTCCTAGACCATTCAAGGTCACAGAAACTAAATCATCATCTTCCACTGGCAACCCAATGGAAGCAAGTGCATCTGCAATCTTCTTCACCTTCATGTGGTAGTCATTGATGCTCATAATTTTCTCTTTGCACATTATGCAACTCTTGCTTGAGCTGCATTTTCCTGGCTTGCGTATTTGTGCTATACATTTTTGACAAAGTATCCCATGCCTCCTTTGGCGTACTTGCATCCTGAATATGCATAATCATAGAGTCTGAAATGCTGATAGACAGCCAATACATAACTTTCCTGGCTCTCTCATGCCATGCTTTGAATGCCTCCATTTGCTGTTGATTGGGAACATCAGGAAGAACTGGTTCTTCTTCATTTCCTGCAACAAATTCCCAATATCCTTTTCCCATAAGGAAATTCGTCATTCTAAACTTCCATGCTTGGAAGTTGTTCTTGTCAAGCTTTTCAGTTACAATCTGTGAAAGAGAATCAGATGCCATTACAGAACACTACAAAAATTCTGTCACTGCAAAAAACACAGCTTCACCCTCACAAGGGCAAATCTGCAAAACTGGCGAAAGTGGTATTTGACCACACAGTCACTTCCTAGTGACGATTTTGCATAAACAGGAACCAAGGATGATTCTGTAACTCCCAATGTCTCTGCACATAAGCATACGATGCAATTTCTGTGGTAACTTTTCACCGACATGTAGAACAGTGGTCGCACAGCATAAAACTGGGCCTTTTCCTGAGTGCGTGCATAAAACTTCCGCCTCCAAAACAGGCCCCGAAATGGCCTCAAATAAAAAAAACAGGTTCGCCTAGGGCCAAAGCCCTTTCCCGCAGCATATATTGCCCTCTTGCTTCACCGCGAAGGGTGTCTCAACCTGAGACAATGCACTCTTGCAATTTCCGGCTGTGCTACATGCAGAGATCTGCTCCCAAAACAGAAAATGAAAGCAACACTGCTCCTCTTACCAGAACACCGCGACCTTGGCTTGTTTTCTTGAGCTCCTCACCACAAACAAGGCTCTGATACCATGTCAAGATTGTGGGAGAGAAGGAAGGAGTCTCACTTGAAGCTTTCTTGCTTGCACAATGGGAGAATACACACAAGGGTGGAGGCTGAAAAATAGTTTTCCTCTTCTTAGTTGTGTAAGCCAAAAGAACTCTAGTACAAAGAAATAGAAGAACCCTATATATGGGTCTCAAACCAAACTCAACTAACTAAGGTGGCATACTAACTGAGCCATGAACTAGAGTAGATAAGGATAGCTATCATGTAGCTATTATTCATGGGCGGTGTACCAACCGTGTCTGCAACTGACAAGTCGGTGACATAAATACACAACGGTCACCCAGGCGTATCACGAGTGGAGCTCGATATCTCAACAGTGCTCACAGATATTTGTTTTGCATTTGAACAAAGAAACATGGGATCAGCCCAATAATTCAGCAAACCATCCAGCCTTGACAGCTCTTCTTGAGGAGTATAGAGATTTATTTGAAGTACCTACTTCATTGCCTCCTAAGAGAGTGGTGGATCACCCCATTGAACTCAAAGACAATCAATAAGCCACCTTACAGACTATCAAAATGTGAACGAGAGGAAGTAGCCAAGCAAATCAAAGAGCTTCTTGAAATGGGATTCATTGAACCAAGTTCTTCACCTTATGCATCCCCAGTCCTATTAGTCAAAAAGAAAGATGGATCTTTCAGAATGTGCATTGACTACAGGGATCTCAATAAGATAACAGTGAAGAACAGGTATCCTATACCCAGGATTGATGATTTGCTTGATGAGTTGAAGGGGGCTCGATTCTTCACGAAGATTGATTTGAGATCAGGTATCATCAGATTTGCATGAGAGAGGGTGATGAAGTCAAGACTGCTTTTAGGACTGATCGTGGGCTCTACCATTTCTTGGTGATGCCATTTGGGCTTACAAATGCTCCAGCTACCTTTCAAAGCCTGACGAATAAGATTCTGCAACCTTTCCTCTTTCAGTTTGTCCTGGTGTTCTTTGACGACATTTTGATCTATAGTAAGACTTTACTGGATCATTTGTCACATATGAGGAAGGTTTTTGATGTGTTGAGACATCATAGGCTTTTTGCTAAGGAGAAGAAGTGTTCTTTTATGTAGACTAAAGTGGAATACTTGGGACATATAGTCAGTGAAAAAGGAATACAGGCTGATCCCAAGAAGGTGCAATGCATAAGAGATTGGCCAACGCCTACTACTACTACCTCTCTTAGAGGATTTCTTAGTCTATCCTCATTCTATCGCCGATTTATAAAGCATTATTCGGCAATTGCAGCTCCTTTGACTGACAGGTTGAAGAAAGAGGGTTTCTTTTGGGATGCTCTTGCAGATAGCAGCTTCAACCAGTTAAAGGAATTACTTACTTCTGCTCCTATCCTTGTATGCCCGGATTTCTCCAAAGAGTTTACTATACAGTGTGATGCTAGTGGCCGTGGCATTGGGGCTGTTTTGCTTCAAGAGCATGGAGTAATTGCATTTGAAAGCCGTAAGCTTACAGATAAGGAGATGACCATGAATGTTTATGACCAAGAAATGTTGGCTATCCTGCATGCAATCAAGAAATGGCACCATTACTTATATGGCAGCCGATTCAGAGTACATAGTGATCATAGGGTACTCAAGTATTTCCTTACTCAGTCAAATCTCACTCCAAAGCAACGACGATGGGTAGCAACATTACAAAATTATGACTTTGATATCACTCATACAAGGGGCAAAGATAACATAGTGGTGGCTGATTCTCTTTCTCGTATGTGGGCCTGCAAAGTGTCAGCCATGACAGAACTACATAGTGATTGGATTGAAGAACTACAAGAGGCCTATCTCTTAGATGAGGAATTCAGCCAAATCTTTCAAAAATTACAGCAAGGTCTTATGGAAGAAAACTCGCATTACCAGCTTAAAAATGGTCTTATTTGGTGGAAGGGCAAGATTGTTATTCCCTCTACTTCTTTCTTTCAAGCGAAAAATTATGGAGGAGTTACATTCTTCGCCTTTAGCTGGACATTTGGGAGTTTTCAAGACTTATGACAGGATCAACAAGAGCTTTTATTGGAAAGGACAGTGGAAAGATGTCAAGGACTTCGTTATGAAGTGTATGCCTTGTCAGCAAAATAATGATAGCACCCATAAGCCAGGAGGTTTGTTGCAGCCATTGCCTATTCCTACGGGTAAATGGACTCATATTACTATGGACTTTATCACTGGCTTACCTACTACCAAGAAGGGGTGGAATAGTATTTATGTGGTGGTTGACAGACTCACCAAAGCAACTCATTTTATCCCAACAAAAATTCAGTTTGCTGCTTCTCAAGTTGCCAATCAGTTTATGAAGCATATTTTCAGATTACATGGATTACCGCAGGTGATTGTCCATGATAGGGACTCAAAGTTTATGAGTAACTTTTGGCAAGTGGTATTTACATCTATGGGTACTAAGTTGGCTCCATCTACGGCTTATCATCCCCAAACTGATGGACAGACGGAGAGAGTTAATAAATGGTTGGAGACTTATCTTTGCCATTTTTGCTATGATGTCCAAACCTCATGGGATTCTTGGTTACACTTGGCTGAGTTTGCTTATAACAATTCCACTCACGCGAGTATAGGAGTTTCACACTTTGAGGCTTTGTATGGTTACAAGGTGCCCTTACCCACAGTCATCTTTAATGAAAAGATCAACCCTCATGGGAAGGAAGAGTTGGAAAGAATGGAGACCCTTCTTCAGCAATGCAAGGTGAATCTAAGGAAGGCTCAAGATCAGATGAAGATATATGCTGATGAGAAGAGGAGGCCTTTAGAGTTTCAAGAAGAAGAGCTGGTTTTGTTGAAGGTGCCCAAATCCAAGTACTCTACATTGAAAGATGGATCCAGTAATAAGCTTGCCCATAGATTTTATGGCCCTTACAGGATCCTTAAGCGGATTGGAGATTTGGCATACAGACTAGAGCTTCCCTCTTCTATAAAGATTCATAACGTCTTCCATGTTAGTCAGCTCAAGCCCTATTATGGTGATCCGGTGGATATAGTTGATGAGTTGCCACCTATTGATGAAGATGGTCTTGTTCCGTACATCCCAGAGGCTGTTATAGGTCAGCGCAAAAAGAAGCTTTGATCACGTTCTATTGTGGAATATTTGATTAAATGGAGAGGTTTACCCTCTGAAGAGGCTTCTTGGAGACTTGATTCAATATTGGATGAGTATCCATACTTAAGGGATACATTGGTGGCTGAAGCCTATTGCTTATGGAGCTAGTATTGATGTAGACTGGTTCAGGACAGCACGCTATTTTAGAGCAGTTTTTATCATACCTCATTTTCAGAATTAATCTATCTACATGAGCTTAAAGTACTCTTCAAGAGCTTCGTTTTGATATGTGGTACATCTTATTTGGACACTTCTATTAAAAGTTATGGCAGATTTGGTCCAGCAGGGACTGTTTATTCAGCAAGCTGTCTACTTTCTTCTGGAACTATTTGTTGAAGACTCTATGGCTCCATTTGCTTTTGAAGTACTTCAAGTCATGTATATAGTTGGGTCCTCTTTCCATTCTTCAAATTCAGCCCTTGTAATGATAATTCTTCATTCATTTTCCATTTGTAAAGCTGTAAAACAGAGTAGTACTCTGTTCTATCCATCTCTTCTTTAGCTCTTTCTAGGCTTGTTTTTGAGGACAAAAACTTTTGGGAAGGGATGGATTGTAAGAAGTTGGGAATAGTTAGAATGTTGATAATATGCCATGTCACACAGACATTGGTATATAAGGAGAGAAGTTGTAATTTTTCACATCTTTTTGACATATCAATACAATTACAATCTTTCTCTCCCTTCTTGTTCACAGCTTCTATGGCTTCTTCATCTTTCCTGTCTTTCTCTCTCCTCGTCACTCTTATTCTCTCTCTTCCTGCAGTCTTTCTCTCTCCTCTGCAGTATTTCTCTCTCCTCTTTCTCTCTCCCTGGTTCTCTCTCTGACACCCCATTACTAATATCACTCAAGGAAATCAAGATGAAACCCATAGCTCACACCCGGTTTAAGAATCGACAAAGAAATGGTGCAAAGGTAGTATGCTAGGGTGCACAATTGATGGTGCATTAGTGCGTCCAACCCGTCTGGAATAGGTGTAAGGAGAAAGGCCAGGGAGCCTTGTAGTGCAGTGTATAGAGCAGAGTGATGTGTCCTGTGTTGATAGCACAAACCCAGCCCGTGGGTGCATAGGGAAACATGAACGTACCTGACTCCAAAGGTCTTAATGTCCCTCAATTCTCACCCCTCGGTAATTGATTGAAGAAACTCCAGGGACACTCAGCCCACCCTTTGTCTCACTCTCTGATAGATACAGAGGGCAGCCCTTTTCTAAGACCCATTGATGTAATTCTCATTGTCACTTGTGCAGATGTTGTATGCCTTGTGCGCATTTGATGGTGCAACCGTGCCTTCCGCCCTGTGCCGGCATACAATGCAAGAAGGAAGGCCAGGGAGCCTTATAGTGCAGTGCACAGAAAGAAATCATGCTTTGTGCATAGAGAGGCCCATCCCGTGCGTGCAACACTCCGTTCACACATCTCACCTCTCATTGGATTTAAAGGGAAAGACTGGTCACTCACCCCACCCTCTGTCTCACTCTCTGATAGATACAAAGGGTAGCCCATACTCACATCCCAATCCCGTTAGGATGAAAACTCATATCACTCAAGGGGTTGGTGATGAAGATCATGTCGACTATTGTTGTCATGAGGATTTTGAGGATGAGGCGTACCCAGGGAGGCAGTCTACAAGTCTCGTACTTCAATGATTGGTAAGAAGAGTCGTCTGTTAAGAAGGGCAGACGGATTTATATTACAGAGACAGCGCACCAAGGGAGGTGTTTCAAATTACTTGCTAACAAGGTTCTATTGGTGAGTCAGCTATCCTAAACTGCGGGGTGTTACCACCTTTTCCACAGTCAGCTTCTCATCCAAGGTTGTTTCCACATTTTCTTGGAACGAGGCCTGTCATGACATGGAATTTCTTCCTTTTCTCCCATAACAGTTTTGTTGTTTTTTGTTATTTTCTTCTTCTTTTCTTTTCTTTTTCTTTTTTTTTCTTTTTTTTCTTTTGTTAAAAAAAGAAAATTAAGAAAGAGAATGGTAGAAATACCATATGTTAGGACCAACCTCGCCACCATTGTTGGATTAGGCGAGAAGAGAACAATGTCGGAGTGAGATATTTCTGTGAGGGGATATCAAAACGAGAACGTCTCATGAGGAGAGTCATAATGGCTATCAGAAGCACAACAAGAAGGACAGTGCAACGCCCAAAAGGGAAGGGGTAGGTCGACTGTGATTGTCAAGATCCCCAGGGAGGGAAATACTTCTTCAGGCGATAGCCATTGATCAGGAAAGGATCATCAGAGGCATCAACGGTCTGCACCTGAACAGAGCCGTTAGGATTGATGACCGGTACTTTGTACGGGCCCATCCATCGTTGTTGGAGCTTGACAGGAAACTTGCCAAATCTTGAATCATAGGCTAGGACAAGATCAACTTCTTTGAACTCCTTGTGCTTGATGAAACTATCATGATAGGCCTTGCATTGTGCTTGAGTAGTTTCCATGCACTGTAGCGCCATCTGCCGTATCTCGTCTAAGCATTCCAAATGCAGGAGATGGCATTGCAGTGACTCATTATCTCCCAAGTGTTCTTTAACTACCACTTGCAAAGAGGGCAATTCCAGCTCAACAGGGAAGACAGCTTCTGTACCATATACTAGCTGGAAAGGGGTCTGTCCTATTGCTGCCTTATGGAAGGTTTTGTATGCCAAGAGGGCCTCTGTAAGTGGATCGTCCCAGTCACGACGATGTGCGGCAATCGTTCTTGTCAGAATCGAGTAAAGGACGCGATTGGTGACTTCAACTTGGCCATTGGCTTTGGGGTAGTAGGGAGTGGACTTACGATGGCGGATCTTATACAGCTCAATCAGCTTCTCCATGATTTTGTTAAGGAAATGAGTACCTCTGTCACTTACCAGCTCAAGGGGATTGCCAAAATGGGTGATAATATTCTCGTACATGAACAGGGCTACGCTGTTACCATCGTCCCACTTCAGGGCTTTAGCCTCACACCACTTGTGACATAATCTGTACATACTAGGATGTATCTGTTCTGCTTCTGTCTGGTAGGTGGATCAATGGGACCCACAAAATCAATCCCCCACTTCTCAAACGGCTTTAGGGGAAGAATGGGTTGCAATAGCATGGCACTTGTTTTGGTGGGTTTGCCCATCTCTGCAATAGTCATATGTGTCCTTGTGGAGAGTCGGCCACCAGTATCCTGCTAATAGAGCCTTCCTGGCTGTCGCTTCGCCTGCGAAGTGTCCACCACATGGTTCGTCATGGCATGCTTTCAATACTATGCCTATTTCATCTCCTACAACACATCTTCACAGCACTTCATCTTTGCCTTTCTTGTACAATGCACCACCTAGCAAAGTGTAGGGGGCTGATTCTAATAGAAGCTTCTTCTTCTCACGGATTGAGGTGCCAGGAGGATACTGTTGAGTTGCCAAGAGGTTGGCTATAGTGTCGAAACTTCTCCAATGCAAACACCATTGCCAAGCACTCAAGCTCTGTCACTGTGTCGTTCCGTTACCTATCAGTGACCTTTCGGCTTGCATAATATATCGGTTTATCTAATTTAGAGGGGCCCTTTTGACATAGGATAGCACCTAGCCCTTCAACAACTGATGCATTTGTGTGCACATGGAACTCCTTCGTCCAATCAGGAGGTTGTAAAATAGGTGCTTGGATCAGGCACTGTTTTAGGGTATTAAAGGCTTCTTCACAGTCATCCGTCCAAAGGAAATCAGCTTCTTTCCTTAGGAGCTTGTGCAAAGGGGCTGCCTTAGTTGCAAAATGTGCAATAAATCTTCTGAAATAGCCCACATGGCCAAGAAATCCTCTCAATTGCTTGAGGTTTGTTGGTGCTGTTAAGGCGGCAATCTTTTCAATCTTTTTCAGGTCTGTTGCAATCCCTTGTGTAGAGACAATATGGCCCAACAGAACTCCTGAGGAGACACCAAAGACACATTTGTCGGGGTTGAGAGAAATCCCATATTCTCGGCATCTATCAAATCATTGATCTAGGTGTCCCTAGTGCTCACGAATTAAGCTATAGACACAAAAGTCATCAAGATACACCTCAATGAAATCATGCAGATGATTCTGGAAGGCAGCCATCATTACTCATTGGAAGGTGGCAGGAGCATTACAGAGCCCAAATGGCATCACTCTGTAGGCATAGGTCTCCCATTCTGTGGTGAAGGTTGTTTTGGATTGGTCCTCTTCTACGATTTGGACTTGGTTATATCTGCTGAATCCATCCAAGAGGGAATAAAGCTCATAGCCTGCCACTGTGTCCAACAGTTGGTTCATAAAAGGGATAGGGAAATGATCCTTCTTCGTCTTCGAATTGAGCTTTCGAAAGTCAACACATATTCGAAGTTTCCCGTTCTTCTTGGGTACTATCACAATGGGAAAAACCCATTCACTATTAACCACGGGATAGATGAACTTTGCTTCAAGAAGTTTCAATAATTCAGCCTTCACCAAAGCAGAATAATTAGGATTCATCTGCCTTTGTCTTTGCCTTATAGGTTTGGCATCGGGCTCTAGGTCAATGTGATGTTGGCATACTGTAGGATCAATCCCTTTTATATCTTTATATGACCAAGCGAACACGTCTAAGTTCTCCTTGAGTAGGTCTCGCAGGACCACTAGTTCTTCTTTTGGAAGATTAAGGCCCACTTTCAGGTGACGTTCAATACCCTCAGTGTCCAGGAACGTTATTGTCTTTCACCTTCCACTTCACGGATGAATGTCCCACGCATTGCTTCCGGATAGAGGTCACTTTTTCAAGAGAGTAGTATCCTCGTCTGATGTCCCACTAGAACCAATGTCCTCCTTCTGAATAGATGACTCCTTTGTCTGTTTAGGTTGCTGGAAGGGTATAGAGCTTTGTTTGCTTCTGTGTGAGTGGTAATTTCTTCTGGACTTAGGGATTCATCTTCAGAGGATGCGTCCAAAAATGTCACATAGCATGGACCTTCTAGAGGCCAGGGCTCTGAGGGCTTTGGCTTCTGTTGGCAGGGGACATCATCATCATCTTTTCTTTGAACTAAACAATCAGGGCGATAGGAGCCACTGGTGAACTTAATTTTTATGCCTTTCATCTGTTGCTTATACAGATTCTGCATACTTTGTGGTCCATTGATCAACCCAAATGGAACCATGGTCATTCCATCCAATACCCTGAGATATTCGGTCTCCGAGGTCTCTGTAGGGATGTCAACCAGATCATCCTCTATCAGAGGGAATTCTTCATATGCACTTGCATAACCTGCTTCATTTTCATCCTCTTCCTTTAAAGGCTCTATCTCTACTTCTGTAGAGGCTCTATAAGAGAAGAGCAGATCTCCTGCCTCTACATCTGCTTCTGCTCTTGTCAGAGATTCTGACTCTACTTCTAGCTCTGGCTCTGGCTCTATATCTGTTACTGTCTCTGTAACTGTCTCTGTATTTGCTCTGTCTCTGTTCTGTAGCCGCTCTATATCTGCACTGCCTCTGTACTATCTTTGCTCTATAACTATAATGTCTCTGCTCTGTCTCTGCGACCGTCATGTAACAGGGAGAACAATATATCCATGCTTCTATTTCACTGTCAGAGGTGATTTCAGAAGTTGATTCTAGTTGATGCAGGAGATATTCTCCCATGGACAAGGATTTTGCTTCCCTTGGCAGTTGGCTTACAGTGCCCGCTGTTAGGGACTGTGCCTCTTTTTTCTTAGGAAAGATCTGCTTAATAGCCTCTTCATCTCCTGATGTACCATCTATTGCCTCGTTAGAGGAGTCGGTTATGACTTCAATGGATGTGGATCCATTGCCTTTTTGCGAGCCATACAGCTTTAACACCGCTTTATTGGGTCCTCTGCCTAGGGTTAGGATTCCTTTGAACCAATCCGTCCTGGCTCTTACTTCAAAAAGCCAAGGTCTTCCCAATAGTAGAGGGTATGAGATTCCATAAGAATTTGGTTTAACCACCAGATATGTCAGCCAATAATCTCTTCCTGGAAGGGTTGTTTTTACGTATGGGAGGATGCCTAATGGTTTGGTTTGCCAATCTGATAAGCCACTATGTAGGTTGAATTCCTTGCAACCCTAAGTCCTTCATTGTGACATCCATCATTATGTTTACCGATGAGCCTCCATCAATCAATGCATTTGAAATAAAGCATCCTTCTATCCATACACTAATCTCTGGGGTTCCAGGATCTAGGAAGGCATTAGCCACATCTACTTCCTTTACAGGCTCCGGGGCCTTATTGGTCTTGGTCGTTATTGAAGGAGCGATCCTTAGTCCACGTCTTCTTGTCAAGATGCCTTTGAATTTCTTTCAGCAGCTGGGAGATAGTATTAGCAACTGTCGGAATGTTAAGTTTGGTTTAAAAGTATCTAGGTCTTTGACCAAGTCATAATCTTTGATAGGATCCACATGCTTTTCCAGTCAGCTAGGGAATGTGGCTACACCCATTTTCATCTTTCCTTTTTCTTCTAACAATTGCAGCATCGGCACCTCTTCTGTTTCTGGAGATGCTTCTGTCTCATCTATCTCCTGGGCCTTTGGTCCTGTCTCTGGGACTGTCTCTATATCCCTTTGTGGCACTGTAGTGCTCTGTATTGTATTATTCTGTTATGTACTGCTCTGTCCCTCTGTAGGTAGGTTGAACTTCACAGTCTCGGCAGGAGAGTCATTTTCATTCTGAACCATTGGTTCTTTCTTCTTGGTGCACGTAACAGTGGAAACTTCCAACTCTACCAAATTGGAAGCAGGCTCTTGTACCTTCTATTGGCTTAGTGGCATTGGCCTTTACAGGGGCTGGATTGGGACAGTCCTTTGCAGTGTGGCCTTCTCCTTTGCATCAACTGCATAAGGGCTTGTAATCGACAGATTGTCTAGGGTTTGGACAATTTGGGGAGATATGTCCCTTTTCTCCACACGTATAACATTCCACCTCTGATCTCTGACCACCGCCAGACTGTCGTCCTCTATAACTTTGAGAGGGAAACCTCCTTGGACCAAAATTAGGACCAAACTCCCTAGGCTTTGGTCCAATATCTTGTGTTATCATTTTAGATTCCAGCAAGTTGAATCTTGCATTTTCATCCTTATGTCTTCGTTCATGCATCTCTTTCAAAGAGCAAATATCCTTTGTATGATTCTTCCACAAACAGTAGGAACAAAAGGGTCGAGGAATGGTTGGTTTTCAGGTACATTCAGTGGCTAAATGTCCTGCTTGATGACACTTTCCGTACCATGTATTAGAGCGCATCACATCTCTTCCAGCTCCCGTAGGAGTGGATATATTGGCAATATTCAGCTTCAGCGTCTGTACTGCTCTGTAATCACATCCATAAGCTCTTTCTTGATACTTGCAACTGAGTTGGATAAGTAGTCCTTTAGATTTTCACCTCCTGAAGTGCTTGTAGTAGGGTTTTGGGAAGTGTCTATAATTATTGCATAAATTGGTTGGGTCAATCTAGAGGGTCCTCTGTTTTCACTCTGATTTAGAGCTCCTGTTGTGACTTGGGGTTGTTGATTCCAGTTGGTACGGTTCCACTGCTGTTGAGTTGCCATTGGAGGAACTGTTTGAGGCCACTGTTGTTGTGGTTGAACCATCATTTGAGGCACTGTTTTCTGTGGTGACCACACTGGATTAGGTGCATTATACTATGGCATTGTTTGCATCTGGGGATAGGGGTAGGGAGCTGTCCCTGGGACTGCATTTGGTGGGTATACCATTCCAGGCATGGGGGGAGGTAAGACTCCTCTTCCTGGAGTCATTGACAGCCTTGCTTCAACTTCGTCATACAATCTTGCACCTTCCAGTGCAGCTTGCAGATTGACTGGTCTTCTCAATTCCACGAACTTATGAACTTCTAGTTGTAGGTCCATGAGAAACACTCCTTTCTCGATACCTTTGTCCAAATGATGGTTAGTCCATCTCTTCAGGATGGATTCCATTCGCAAGACATAAGCTTCTACTCTTTCTCCAGAGGATTGACTTAGGTTCATGAACTCCTCTTGCATCCGCTCTTCAAAACCTTCACGCCTGAATTTAGTGAGGAAGGCCAACTTCAAGTGGTCCCATGTGCCAAAAGTTCCTGCTGCTTGTCTCTCATACCACTGAAACACCGCGCCCTTGAAAGTGGCGGGGAATATTGCTAACCAATGCTCAAGGGTTCTGGCATTGTTAGCCACACATGCTATCATGAATTCTGCTACATGAAGATCAGGGTCTTCATTGTACTCTCCCTTAAAAAATGGCAATGGGACTCATCAATATTTCCAGGACGAATCTGACTAGGAAGAGGACCTTGAGTCACCATGGGGACTTCTGTAAAGAGTGTTTTTAGGGCGTCAAAAGAGGCTTCTATTGCGAGCTTGTTCTCGGCTTTGATTTTTGCCTTCTCTCTTCTCACATACCTCTGGACTCATTCTAATGCTTGCCTCTTTATTGCGTCATTCATCAGGGGGTTGGCTTCAACCAGTTGTACTGGACTCAACAGGATATCAAAGAGGGCTTCAGTCTCTGATGGATTCTCTGGCCAACATCTCTTCTACTTCCTTCTTCTCAACATATCTGAATTCAGCTTTCAAACCACTACAAAGGAGAAGATATTCTGTTCTGAAAGTATCAAAACTCATTCTTCTTAGGACTGTTGTTGCATCATTATAATAATGCCAGCTTCTGAGGGTTTCAACAGTGTATGTTGTGAAAAACACTCTGTCTACCAACTTCCAGTGGGTTGCTAATTGGACAAACAGAAGATTTTCAGTGCACCAAGCATCCCATGTATCTTGCTGTTGAGCATCCACAAACAAATTCCAACTCTTTTCCTTTTTGTCTTCGTGAACCTCCACAGACCAAGACTCCTGAAGCTTCTTCACAATCTCCCACTTGATGATGTCTGGAAACTTCTCAATGAATGCCAAATCTTCCATGGATAGTCATTCTCTCAGTTTCTGCTCTTCAGTTTGTTCCGAAACAGTTTGCCACCAAGATGCAAGTTTTTGCTGCTTCAATAGGAAGAGGAAACTGTCCACCACATAGAGCATGCATCATGATGATGATATGTTTCTGCCATTGTGGGATGAAATTCTTGTGGAAAGTGGCTTTGATTATGATAAATTACAACTCTTCAATGATAGAAGGAACTTTGCAACCATCCTTTGAATTCTTCTCTTCTTGGCAATGCCATTTCCTTCATTTTCAGCCTCTTTTGGTGCTTGTTGATGGCAAGCTTCCCCGGTTGCGAACCAAAAACATGGAGCCCCAAGAGGAACACCAAGGAAAAGAGAATTATCTTGCAAGAAAATCTATCTTGTAACATCAACAAGCTTTTATTTCATTCTTTTGATCATCAAAACAAAGAAAATAGCAAATCTTCATGCAGCATCATAGTAGATTTCTCCCACGAATTTGATAGAATCAACCATAATCTCAACATCTTCATAAAATTCTTCAATAGAACAAATAATACAAAAGAATACACCATCTTTGAATGGAAATCAATCACATATTATCCATTTTCAATGTCTTCATAGTTCTCTCTCTCAATCTCTCACATACAGTTACAATGTTTTGATAGAATTGTCTATCTCTGGCTTTCTCTCTCTCTCTCTCTCTCTCTCTCTCTCTCTCTCTCTATCAATATTACATCATCTCCTCACTACAATAATCTCATAATAACCCTCAATAATCCTTCTTAGGTCGTGGATGCACCTCCCAAGAGGTATGTCTGATATGAAGAGTCACCAGAGCCACTACAGTGTCTTTTCACAGCTCACTACTGTCACTGTCACTTAGTCTTCTCTTCAATCTCTTCAGCAGCTACTTCTTCCACTTGTTTTAGCTCTTTTGAACTTAGATTCATCCTTTCCAAAGGTTAGAAAACTTTCCCAAAGTCACACCTACATTCTACAGAACACTTACAGAAGGTCTACAGAAAAATTACAGTACAGTACCAGAATAGCTACAGTACAGTTATAGTACAGAGACAGAGCAGAGACAGAGACTCTACAGAGGGTCTATAGAAGGTCATCAGAACCTCATAACTCATAATCAAACCATTACAAACTATCAAAAACTATTCAATAAGCTTTCAAAAGATCTCAATATTCATCAATCATCAATCCATGCTTCATACAGAAGAAAATCGAAACAAAACAGAAGCTATACAGAACCAATCAGAAGTTCAACAGAACCTACCAGAACATCACAGAGCTTCATATCTCCACTAAAAATCATCATGAACTTCCAAAACATAATCAATATCATCCAAAACACTCTCAAATACTTCCTTTAACAACCATACATCACTCTAAACCCATCAAAAATCAATCATTCAGACCTCAAAAACAACAAAAATCAGTCAAAAATTCAGTCTTTTTTCACTCTCAACACCTAATTAGAAAACTAAAGCTATCAAGGGAAGTGGGTGGGTGGAATCCTCGTCGGGTCCGTCCTATGGCAGGGTGGTCCGAGAGAACTGGGAGGCTTCTCACAAGATATTACCATCATTTGACCTTTAGTTATTGTTAAGTTAGAACCCGACTCATGCCGTTTTAGGGGACCAAAATGGGACTATGCCCTATGGGCAACGAGGTTGAGCGGCGCATTTCTTTCGTTTTCCATTCTCTTTGAACCAAGTGCGGTATGGATCTGCTTTAGATTGGGTATCTCTGCGTAAAGTAGGATGTCCAAAACTGGTTGCTAGAATGCTGTCAGGAGACCTTGACCCTTAGGAGCCCAAATTTCAAGTCAATCCTAGTGGGTTTGGCCGCGAACATTCCGTTTCGAGGCAGACTTGGGAAACCCTAGGCGCGACAAACCTCGGAACATTCCATGGGAGTGCTAATCAGGCGATGACACTTAGATTTGTTTCTCAATGGACCACAAAAAACATGCTTGGATAGCCAATAGGCGAGCACGTTGCAGCCTTCTTGTTAGTAGTAGTGAGGTTGTGTGCCTCACATACCTACTCAAATTGATCTATGAAGCTACATGGGTCATGGATTGCTCTAGACTTATCTATTTTCTTGGTGACTAATGAGGTTTTTAATTGGTCCTTTGACCTTATCATAGCAATGACTTGGCCATGTGAGGCTAATGTTGTCGATGGAGCAAGATATTTTCATGGGTAAGGCTCATCAAGGTGTCTCTGGTGGTCATTTTTTGATAGAAGTAACAATCCATAAGATCCAACAAGTTAGATTGTGGTGGCTACTATGCATGGAGATATAGGGGGTCTACAAATGTGATTTTTATTAGCAACTAGGGAAACCTCTACCTTGGGATAGGCTACCACTCCACTCAATTATTCTTCCATTAGAGTAATTTTTAAAGTGAAGCCTTGATTTTGTTGGCCCTGATCAAGCAATGGCGACTAGCACCAAGAACAAGTGCACTTTGATGGATATAGATTATTATACAAAGTAGGTGGTGGAATGGGTATTAAAAGATAATTTTGTCAATTCAATACCATCTTGTCTTTTTAAAAATATACTTGCTCAGTATGGCTATCTAATTGAGCTACTGAGTGATTGGGGACATCACTTCAATAATACAGTGATCGACGGCCTTCTTTCAAGTGATTCATAATAAATCTTCACTATGCTTAGGCCAAGGGATTGGTTGAATTCACTAATAAGACCCTATGTAAAACTCTTAAGGAGCTAGTGGAACATCATCAAAAAGATTGGGACAACAAACTTTTGGTTGCGTTATGGGCCTATCTTACTTCTTCTAAAGTGGCTACTAGTTTTTCTCCATACAAATTGACGTTTGAGCTAAAATCAATCTAGGTACTAGAAATTCTAGTGCCCAGCATGCGGGTCACATTTCGGATCGCTCCTGTCTAGAGGAGTCTCTATCCTCCTAGCTAGAAGTGTTGGCCCAATTGGGCAATGATTGAATCTAGAGTGCTTACCCTTTTTCAAAAGTCCCCAACTATGATAGAAGCATCAAATTGATTGCTTCTCCAAGGGGCTCTTATTTGAATTAGACGCAGCAGTTTTGGTGTTTAACACCCAAATGGGGAAGCTTGTAGGAAAGTTGAAATTTAGATGGAGTAGCTTGTTTTGGGTCTTTTGTGTAACTAGATCGAATTCTTTCTATCTCCTAGGTCTTTAGGGTAATTTCCTTCCCCATACCATTAATGGGTTTTGGTTGCGATACTATCATGTGGATGGGCTGATGTACCCATTCCCTCTATCAGACATGTCATATTAGCTTCTTCCACCCTTTAGTCCAAAGACAAATATCTTGACTCTAGACTCTCAATGATAGTGGACATTCAAGTCTAGATGGATCTAATGGCAGACACTATGGCTCACATGGCATGTCTTCAAGGCCCTTACTCATTATTTTGGGTGGGATTTTTTTTTTGGGTGATACAACAATTTGCAATGTAGGCAACACTTTTGGCTCATCATGGAAAAAGTGGGTGATGTGGCAAGCACACCTTGGCACAATCTTTTCAAGCTTTATTCATTGGGACAACAAAATACAAATGAAGTTTTCTTTTGAACATGGTTTCATATCCAAACTATTGTGTCCATCTTGCTCTCTCTCATCGCCTTCTTACTTGTTATTTTACTTGCTTTTTTTCTATCTGCTCTCTTATGCAATATTGGTGGCTAACTAGGCTATGTTTGATAAAATTTTGCATGTCCTCCTGAGCACCTAGAAGTTATCCTTAGGTTAGGTCCATGCTTCTCAAGACCTTCATTCCCTACCATGGAGCACTACACTAATTCACCCTGAGGCTAAGGCCATCGCCGCATAGTTGCATCAAGAGACAATGGTATAGCTAGGTCGATTGTGTTATGAGCTTATGGCACAATGCATTGAGGAGTGCTTGCTATTGCCTTTGGGTGGTGATGGTGAGCAACCAATTATTCTCTCAATTCCTCATATGGAGGTGCTATTTGGGCCCAAATTTTGGGTGAATACCATCTTAGTGTCAAATTTTTATAGGGAGAGAGAAAGACAGACATTGGAAACCCATATAGAGAGTAGAGTACTCTCATGTTCTTTTCTTCATTATTCATAACTCATAGACTAAAGTCTAGTCACACATACTTAACATTCTACTCTACTAATTGAGTATGTCACTAACTATGGTTAGGTCTTTGATTCACTTATTAGACACACATGATAAATAACAATAGCTAAGACTACGGCTATCAATATAAAGTTGGCGTTGATGATCATGAGCTTGAATCTCAACACTTCCTCTCAAGCTCAAACTAACTTCTGTACACCAAGTAACTCTCTAAAATGAAAAAAACTTATCCCTACCAAGTGATTTGGTAAAGATATCTACTATCTAGTTTCACATCTTCACATGAAGTAGATCAATTTATCCAACAAGTACCATTTCCCTAATGAAATGGTAATGAATCTCTATGTGTTTAAATCTTACATGATAGACAAGGTTACTAGCTAGCATCCTGCTACTAAGATTGACACAATGCAATGTGACTTTGCTAACCAATTGAATACCCAAGTCATGTAGCAAATTTGCAAGCCAAATTGATTCGCAAGCTGCTAAGGATGCACTCCTCTATTTTGCCTTTGTGCTAGGCAATGCAACAGTTGGCTATTTCTTACTACTCTAGATGATCATACGGTGCCCAAGCTAAAAGCATAACCATTGATTGACCTTATATCATAGACACAACCATCCCAATTAGCATCTATATAACTTGTCAAGTCAAGCAAGAATCATGCCGACTTGCTGGACCATAAACATCATTTGGTATTATACCTATAGTGAGCCCTTGGTCTAGGAGACTAAGGAGTAGCCCCACATCTTTAGGTGGATCTATAAGTGTTGCAAGCAAAGACAAAGAAAAGAAGAAGTGTTGGATGGTAATGATGTATCTACTAGTCATTGGGAACTTGATGGAGATTCTAGTGGTTGCAAGGTAGGATTTTGATTGAATCTAATCAAAATCAAGATTAATAGAAGAAAGGATGCACTAGCCCTCCCCCAACGCTAGCTATAGGGATCCTATTCAAAGGGGGTCAAAATCATCGATTTAGGAAGCTCAAAATGAGGCCCTTGTTGATAGATCACTCCATGGGGAGTTCAGTTATGTAGGAGGAGGTAAGGGTACTAGGGGGTCTTTGGCTAGTAAAGTCCTTAACTCCTAGGAATTGCCTAACTCTCTAGTTGAACCAAAATGGTCTTTCTAAGGCCTTGATACTAGTTAATGGGGTGGAATCTCGGAGGATATGAAACCTTCAGGTTGATGTTACTTTCGTATGGGTGGAATAGAAATTGTAATAAGAAACCTTCAAAATATTAAAAGAGTTATTTGACAATGATTATTTGATCTTGCTTTTGTGTTCTGATCTAAGTTGAGTTAACGAATCTGTGTTATAGAAGGCTAATTAAGGAAGATGACTTTAAGTGTCCAAATATAATTGTGGTAGCTAATTAAGTAACAAAAGATGCCCATGGAGGAAAGTGGGAGGGCATGACCCATGACATGTTTGTTCTATAGTAGGGTGATTCGAGTTACCTGGGAGCTTCTTAGAAGAGTTACACTAGCTAGAAAATTATGTTGACCCAAGTAGAAACCAAATACAAACCCTGTTTGTGTCATTTTAGGGGACTAGAGTGAGATGCCTTATGGGCAAAGGGGTCAATGTCTTGCACTTCCCCTCATTTCTCACTCTCTTTGAACTTGGATTCAAGTTGACCCTAGTGGAACCATAACATTTCTCCCACAATATGGACTCAAGAAAACCTAAGTGATCAATTCCATGTCATTCCAACGAGTGCTAGGTGACATTACTTAGAATTGCCTCTGATGGGTGTACATCGTGCCTTGAAAGAAGTTTTAGGTGCCACATCACACATGGTATTAGAGCCTAAATCAAATTAGGGTTGTTAACTTAAAATTGAAGTTGAAAATTTTTGAAGATTTCATCATTACTAATGATAGATGAACCTATGGCAAAGTATGGGAGCTTTGGATCATTTTCTAGTATTCAGAGCCATGTACATGTCGGTGATACACTTGTGTGATTATGGATGGAGAAGAGAGGTGCTACACATCCTAGACTGAATGTATGATCCATCTCCATTGTACCAAGAAAGAATCGACTTGGGATGGGTGTTGTTGTTACATAGATATCTATCGTTTCCACTACATCTAGACAAACTTAAAGAGAATTCAATGGATGGAGAACCTGAAGGTAATAACTACTTTTATATTCTCCCCATTCAGAAAATCCCACCTTGTATACCTAGGACCAAGCAATTTGCATAGACTACTATGTTTATGATGAGGTGACAAGGGTGATCCAACTGATAGAGTGTTAGTACATGGCCATTCCCATCAT
This sequence comes from Lygodium microphyllum, assembly GCF_053477565.2. Classification (NCBI taxonomy): domain Eukaryota; kingdom Viridiplantae; phylum Streptophyta; class Polypodiopsida; order Schizaeales; family Lygodiaceae; genus Lygodium; species Lygodium microphyllum. Next base: position 19,473,066 of record NC_141157.1, read on the forward strand.
CGTGGGTTTCATATAGAAGGTCTTCCTAACCTTCTTTCACAGTACAAGCTTTTGGATATCCACCACAACCCACCATGTTATTACCCTATTGTCTAGCTAATTATCATCCCTAGGGTTCTATTTTGGAGTTGTAATGCCTTGTTTCTATGAATAAAAGAGCTTATCTTTCCTTCTCTATATAGAAATTGCCTATTTGATGTAAATCTTGGCTTATGCTACTTATAATGAAATGACTATCCATTTACTTTCATGATTTGCATACCCATTGTATTGAGCTTTGATTCTTAAGAAAAATTTGTTGAAGTTTAATAATGTGAGCATTAAGAAAGAAGTGTATTTCTAAGTATTTTGAGCAAAAAAATTAATCAATGAAATCCTTGTTTAAAACGAGGGTACCATGTCTAGCCCGAGTCCTATTGAGGCTCATGAGAATAAATTCCTTCTTAAGCAAGTCAAATTGCCTGAGTTTGATGGCAAAGGAAAGGATGTTAATGATGATGTAGAGATATGGATAGAGTCCATGGAAGATTACTTCACCACTGTGGGAATCACTTCCTCAAATCAAGCAATGGAAGATTACTTCACCACTGTGGGAATCGCTTCCTCAAATCAAGCAATGGTCAGCAAGTTGAAACTAATAGGAGAAGCCCATTGTGGTGGAAGCATTGGTGTAAAGACCAAGGTGTCTTGGAAAAAACTATCACTTGAGGGAAGATAAAGGAAGCTGTGTAAGGAAGATATCTCCCATTGGTTTACCACACTCTGCAAATGAATGAATTTTTTCCCTTGAAGTAGTTAGGGATGAGCTTGGAAACATACTCTAAAAATGAATGAATTTTTTTCCTTGAAGTAGTTAGGGATGAGCTTGGAAGCATACTATTCAAAATTTGTATCACTTGTAAAGTGTGTGCCTCCCATGGATATTTCACCGCAAGTTTCCAGGTTTTGCCATGGTCTAAATGCTCTTTTGGATACAGACCTTGACACGATGCATCTGTATGATCTCCAAGATGCCCTAATGCGAGCTCCATTACCCAAGAGTTGCAATAGTCAAAGCCCAAAAGTAGCAAGTTCTAGGGCCAAAATTACTAGAACAAAGGTGGATCATGGGGCTATGCCAAGAGAGCTAATGTAGGAAGAACTTCATACCTACACGGCGCAACATAGATGATTTTAGTGGCTATATGTCGCCAAATGGCTATACTTTTATTTTTTCGGATTTTTTTTTCGAAACTTGAGTAGGTTGAGTTATAACTCTAAATTTTTTTATTCGCCAACATTTCTAAGGTATATTGAGATTTTTAAGGCTTTTTCGCCATTCATGTGAAACAAATATTGAAAGAAATATATTAAATTTTCCACAGTATTTATAAGTTATGGTATATATATAGAAACATTTGCCACATGTACATATGTACTCATACACATAGTACATACATAGACACATGTCACATACTACTTATCCTTGCTCCTTCTTTACATACTCATACACATGACTCACACACACCCCTCCACACACACACATTACTCAGCATTACATCTACTCTTGTATTCATACATAAATATACACAATTCTTAGAACCAAAAGGTTTGAGGTAGTCATGGTCCAATAACTTGAGCTAGTCAGATCTTTGAAGCATGCATCTTGAAAGTTGCAAAGCAAGACAAAGCTCTACCTAAAGCCCATAAATGCTAAGGGATTTTTCCTCTTCATATAGACTTGAGCACAAATAATACCTTCCCTTCAATGAATGGTCACCAAGAATAAGCTAATTTCAACAAGGTGCCAAGGGCTCTCTCCATTTCCACATCCAAGATTTTAACAACACATTAGGACCAATCAACAACACTCTTGGGCTCAACTTTGGCTAGTATCGATAGATGCTTGTGGAAAACATTAGCATATCCTAGTCATTAGTAAAGGTGCATCTATTTTCATCCTAAATAAATGTGATAGTCTCTCTTCAATAAAGGTGCACATTTAGTCTCTCTTGAGACTATCACATTTATTTAGGACAAAAATAGATGCACCTTTACTGATGACTAGGATACATCATCTTTATTTAGGATGAAAATAGACATACCTTCATTGATAACTAGGATATGCTAATGTTTTCCACAAGCATCTCTCAGTGCTAGCCAAAGTTGAGCCCAAGAGTGTTGTTGATTGGTCCTAGAGTGGAAATCCAAGAACTTCGACTAGCATTGAGAGATGTTTGTGGAAAACATTAGCATATCCTAGTCATCATCAGTAAAGGTGCATCTATTTTTGTCCTAAATAAATGTGATAGTCTCTCTTTGATGCTTAGCTTTGAGAAAATTGAAGTAAAATTGATATGGAATATCTCTCAGGAGGTCCCACCTAACTTAGCAAGAGGATCCAAATCAAATGTTCAAGCTAGTAACACACAATGATAAGTAACAATGTCGATCAAGAGGTTGGGACCCTCAAGATGGTTAGCTATGTGCAACTCCTTCTCGAGTAGGGTTTTATACAAGAGGGGGTGATGCTCTAATTCTGGGTGTAGACCAGGTTACATGAGAGAATGATGAAGAGAAGAGAGACATTGTTGCAGTGAGTTGGATTCGATTGAATTGTTTTAGTGGTACATTGCTAGTCTACATTGCTCATGATTTGACAATCCCTACATGCACTGTCAACTCGATGCATATATGATTTATTCTAAAACGGGCATTGAGAGTTGCATTTTATTTGATTTCGTTGACTTGGGCAAGAGAATGTTTATGTAGATTTTGATTGTACAAATAGAAACGATGATAGGCAAGAGAAAGTGGGTGAGTTCAAAGCTTAACAAGAGACAAAGTAAGCATTTTATAAGCTAGATTGCTATTTTTGGATTATGCCAATACAATTTTTTATGTGTTTCTCTTGAGATAATGAATATTCCCATGTAGTGTTGCCACCATACTTTTATCTAAGTGTGAGTTGATAAGGTTTGATGTGGATATGAGATAAGTGTGATACAAGCTAAGGTTCATAGGTTGGAGCTAATAGAAAAATGGTTATTTTGTGCTAGGCGTTGCATTAGAGAGCATGTATGCTAAGTGTGCAATGCTTGTAAAAGTGCAAGAAGTGTTCAAAAAAAGCTTATAGCACCACATGTAGTCTCTTGGATTGTCATAACTGCTCGATATCTGGACATGGACATCATGATAAAGCTTTGAAATGCTCTAGGCACATCCAAGATGAAGATCTCTCTCTAAATGCTCTTGTGCAGGTTCACACACTTACACATTTCTAGGTCTATGAGTCAATGAACATAAACACACTTTGTCTAAATTAGTGCTCAAAAGCAAAAAATGCAAGGGGAGATAGATAGATAGATAGATATGAGAGATAAGTCTATGAATCAACGAATATAAACACACATTGTCTAAATTAATGTTCAAGTAGTGCGGGAAATGTAGGGGAAGATAGAGAAATATATATATAAGAAAGTGTGTATATTAAACATGCCCATGTGCGCGTACACACACACACACACACATACACACACACACACACACAGGGAGGTTGTATGTGTGAGGAAAATTTTAAATCTCGACAAAGGTGGAGAAGTGAGCTAACCATTCTTACAAGTTGCAATGGTGGCCCTAAGGCTATTGAGCATGAAAAACCAAGATAGTGTGCAACATGAAAATTAGGTGCTCCTATGCACTTCTCCAATCTTTGAAAGAATCTTAACAAAGATTCATCAATGAGCCATTGCCACCCAATGATAAGCTCCGACAACACCATCCCAAGGCTGACAACATCGAGTTCAAAGATCCATTGCAACGTTGGGACAATTGCAACATCAAGGTTAGTTTGCCCCAATATATTTTATTATGAGTCATGGCATATTCCACATATGCAAAACATGAAATCTTGTGAGCTTTCATAGAGACATGGCTTTTTCTTTCACCCCACTTTAACTAGTGCAAGGTCTCCAGTTTTCAAGCACAAAGTGACAATAGATGCCTTGTGGTTGGATTGTTGGTAAAATCCAACCTGGGTTTTTGAAGAGGTAAAAAAAATTGAATCAATGTCCACATTTAAATTGAGCGAAGGGGAGTCTCAAGAGGAGAAGGAGCCATCTTTCCAAGGGAGACTAATCACGTTGTGGGATTGATGAAGGCTCGTGCAAAGCAAAAGAATCTATTCAATGGAACAAGGCTACATGATGACATTTGTAAACGGGGGTTACTTGAAAGAAGCCCCTATGTTGCAAGCACTTTAATAACTATGTATGCTAAATGTGGTGCTCTTGCAAAAGCACAACAAGTGCTTGACAAACATATTGTTTATGATGGATTCTCTTGAACCGCACTGATTTGCAAGAAATGCGCAAAATTGTATAGTCATGAAGTTCTAAAATGCTTTGATAAAATTGTGGGCATACCTCTGTATATCTAAAATAGTATGTGTTTTGCGGTAGTTATTGTAGAGCAATGAAAATAGTTCAATATGAGTTTTTATGCATGGTGTGTTTGAATAAATTCCTACAAAGCAAAGTGGTGTGTCATGGAGCATAACCCTATGATGTGTTTTTATGCATGGTGTGTTTGAATAAATTCCTACAAAGCAAAGTGGTGTGTCATGGAGCATAACCCTATGATGGTGACTTCAACATACTAGATTGTGTGGAAAATCCTCCTTGCATGTAAACCCCATAATTGTAGAAGAAAAGTGCTTTGTCATGCTTAACTATCATGCATTTTGCTCAAAATACATTATAAACCAAAAAAAAAAGAAATTGAAAGGAAACCTTAATACCCATACTTGATGTTTATAGCTTGCACTTAATGCTTGATAAGATGAAAAAAAATCACCATGCTCGCAATCATGTACATTCACCTTGCTTGTAATCCATGCAACATTGATTTTTAGAAACTATAAAAAGATGAAATTGTCATATATTAAAATTTGTTTAAGAGTTCATATTGCCAACTATTAAACTCAAAGCTATTTTTATAAAGATTACTTATCCCTATCCCTATCCCTTACTAACTTATCCCTATTCATGAACTACAAAAGCATGCAACTTATCCCTATTCATGGACTATCAAAGCATGCCTACCTTTTAGATATGGAAGGGGAAGATCATGGTTAGAAACATGAAAGGGTGGGACCCACTATCTTTGTCCATAGCTAAATGAATTGATTTTAGTTACCTTTTAAATATGGAAGGGGAAGATCATAGTTAGAAACATGCAGGGGTGGGATCCACTATCTTTGTCCATAGCTAAATGAATTGATTTTAATTAGTCAAAGTGTAATACCTGTTACCCACCAAAGAGAGGCCCACTTGTTCTGATCAAAATTAAAATATTCCACCAAATAATCAAGGTGTGCAAAAGCTCATACCATGTTTACATTTCAAAGCTCATTTTGAGACTATTGGTATGCCTTCCTAGGGCTCATGTATTTAGCTTATGAAATGAGAAAATTATTCAATGGAGTTGAGTGTCATGGAGGGGTAGTGGGGGAAAAGGCCTTTTGATATGCTTCATGGTGGCAACACTATTGCCATGGTAGTTTGGTGGTTACTTCTACTCTTTGACTATGATGTTAGTAGAGATGAAGAGTCAAATGGAACACAAAAAGTCAAATGAGTAGTAGCTTGTTCACCCAATGATATCGTTTAAGCTTGCAAAAATATCTAATCATACAAGCTTGATTTTTTTAGTAAGGCTTTCTTTTGATTATAAATTTATATCTCCATTACAAAACAATTGCAATAACTAACCTAAAGTAGAACCCTATGTCATGAATTATTGGAAATGTGGAGAAATTTTAAAAAAAGGTTGATAAAGGACAATGCAATTGGTACTTCACAGATAAATGAGTTCTGGGATGGCACGAAGTGCAAGAGTGTAAAAGATTTGTGGGATCTAGAATCATAGATTGAGCTTCCAGTGATATGTAATAATATACATTACAAGCATGAAAGCATATAAAGCATATAAACATTGTCATCAATACAGGTAACGTGTTTGTGGCATCCACAAATCCTTTCCCTAGATCAAATTGGAAAGTAATAGAAAGGATATGCAAAGACTTTCTATGGCAGTATGCTAATGGCGACAAACGGCACTCCTTAGCATGGAGCCTACTTTGTGAATTCGAAGTGAATGGTTGAATGGGTGGTGAGGCAATAGGTGCCAAAACAAATTGCATGTCATAGTAGCTAGACTTGAGCATGACATTCTTTGGGAAGCTATTATGATAAAATGGATGTCAATAACCAAACTAGTGAAAGGTGCCTAGGACTCCCTTTCATGGGAGAATGTTTTATTGGTAGGGAGACTGAGTTTAGAATAAAGGAATTGACCACTGTAAATACACTATTGAAAAGTTGGTGGGCATCTCTCAAGGAATTTAGGTGGAGTGAAGAGGTAGAATAGAGAGGAGATTCCTCCCTCTCCTAACATATCTGGCTCTCACCAGTTGCCTTCAAGGACAATATAGCTCCAACATATAAAGATAATAAGAAGTCCAAAGTAGTTGAGAAGAAAGGTCTGACAAGATGGTTAGAAATGTTGAACTCATAAGAAGGGGAACTCATGGACAAGGATGAAATTAAACACAAGTTCCATCTCAATACTAAGGAAATGGACTAGCTTAGATCCATGCTAGCTAAGAGGAAAGAAGAGTGGCCCACCTCCAAGGTCTGTAAGAACAAACACCTCCCCAAGTTCCTAGTCACAACTAGAGGTAAAAAGGTGGTTCAAGCTAAAAGTCAGAAATATTTGGAATTAAGGAAGAATGATGTGTTCCTCAAGTAGAAGATGGAGTGGAGATCCATCTTCCCTAGGGAACATTGGAAGATATGGTAGAAACGCTCAAGAAAGGTGTCATCTAGTACTCCATCTAACAAATTAAATACCCTTCTATGAAGGTGTGCATGTAGAAGCTAAGCACGAAGGAGAGGCTCAATAAGTTTATGAAGATCCAAGCATAGTATGTCATGTGCCATCAAGCTTGGGAGTCAATCCCCCATGTTCTCTGGCATTGCCCTATGGCACAAGCTCTCTAAAAGAAGATGATGGGGTGGATTGCAATTGTAGGCCTTAATGCATAGGTTAAGATGAAGTTGGCATTGTTCGAGGACAAAGACATATTAGATGAACAGATACTAAAACTATGGAATTATCATCGGGGCATTACCATCAGGGCCATTTGGGTGGCCAATAAGAATGCTAAAATACAATCTAGTGTTTGGGAAGATTGTAAGAGAAGTGCTTGCAATGTGTAGACAGATGAGGAGAAGAGAGCATGTCTTCAAAGTGGGGGTACAAGCTCCTTAGGAAGACAATTGTTTGAAGCCTATGGGAACCTTTTTGAAGCATGGTAGTATCTTTGTGGATAAACCTTGAAATACTTTGTGATAGAAATATCAAACTAAACCTTCGCATTAAAAAAAAGAGAGAGAAAGAAAGTTATGTTTCAATTTTGGCAAGGGCACGGTTGCGCATGCGAATATTCATACTATGTTTAATCGAGGGTTAACAATGGGGCAGGAGCCAGAGTGCTGCTACACGGGACGACACACATGAACCAGATGAAGTCCATTATTGCATCCATCAACCTTGCGATAGGTCTAGTGCTGGCTATTGCTTAAACCTTGCATGACTATTAATTAATAGGTGTGTGTACCCATAATGTTCTCCTAATGATAATAACTCCATCTATGATTTTGTACCGGGTCTCTCTCTCTCTCTCTCTCTCTCTCTCTCACTTTGATTGCACATGATTGGGTTGATTAGAAAGTTGTGCTTTTGTACCAGGTATCTTTCTTCCTCTTCTCTCTCTCTCTCTCTCTATCTCTCTCTCTCTCTTCACTTCTCCCGCTCAGAAGAAGTAGCTCAGTCAGTAACTCCAACTTCATCGCTCCCAGCAGGCAGCTCAACTCCAAGCAGTAGCAAGTTTGAAGTGACTCTCTCTCTCTCTCTCTCTCTCTCTCTCTCTCTCTCTCTCTCTATTGAGCTCTTGGTTGTGTCAAGTCGTGAATTGTGATTTGTCTCCCTCTCTCCCTGCGTACTAGTCACTGGTCACTGTGGTAACATTGCACGATCATTGGTCTCGACTCTCATTGCACGTCTGGAAACATTGAAAAACAGTAACAAGTTGCATGACTCAGCATTGGTTAGTAGGCCGTAGGTCCAGCTGGTAACACTGCAGTGACCAGCCTACGATGCAACCAGTATTTTGTGTGTTGCCAAAACCAATGATTATCCCACCATTCACGAGGACAACATTTTGGGGTTGCGGTCTCACCATTCACGCTGTCCTCGCGAGTCGTGATCAGTGATCACGGACCTTGTAAGAGGCATGTGGCTTAGGGTTGCAGTCTCACCATTCACGGTGCACGCTGTCCTCGTGATCAGTGATCATGGACCTTGTAAGAGGTATCTGGCTCACTGCTCCAGTGAAATTCTGCAGCCCATGCCTGTTCAACAACGAACCAGAAGCCATCATCGTATGCATAAGAAGAAGCTGCAGCCTGTCGTGACGACGCCCAAGCACGTGTGTTTGGGGAAAAGTCCAGACCCTCAGGAGTCAGCAGATGCCTCACTGCTCCAGCAACGAGAAGAATTTTGTCTGCAGCCCATGCGTGTTTACAAAGGAATTGGAAGCCACTAGCGTGAGCACATGCATTTGGGGAAAAGTCCAGACCCTCAGCTATACTTGCTAGTTTAGACACATCCACTAATAATGGAGATTTGATCTCACTTAGTAGGCTGCAGGTCCAGTAGTTGGCAACACTGTAGTCTATGTCATGTGATGCGACCAGTAATGTTGTGCACATGAAAATGTCCTGATGTCAAACAAGTAGACAATGGACATCATAGGTCTAGTAGCTGGTAACAATGGAAACATTGCAGTCTGCGATGCGACCAGTGATCTATGACCACAAGGAAACGTCGTGCACTAGATGGGACCAGGGAGATGTTGTGCACTAGATGCATCATGCGATTAGTAACGAGTGATCATAGGCTCCCTCGAGATGTCATGTAGATGCCGTGCACAAGGATATGCTTCATGCACACTTGTAGGCCATCGCCCAAGTCAGTGTACTGATGCAGTGCTGCTGATGCCGTCAGGTGGGCGTAGTGACAGGGAGGCCCTAGATGAATGAGGTCAAATGAGGTGGCATGGTGGAGCTTTCATTAGAAGGTGCTTGCGATATGGTGGCCTGGTGGAGCTTTCATTAGAAGGTGCCCGAAACCAGGCCTATCCTCTTGCTTGCGCATGAGTGCTCAGGGCTTAGAATGAAAATGGAAGCATAGGATAGCCAGAGTTTTTCATTGATAATATAACAAAAAGAAATGTTTGCATTAGCAATAAGCTAAGGTTGGTATTTTTTTTTCAATTTTGAAAATGATGAATGAAAATGCATATATACATATACTTAAATAACTTGTGTGTGTGTGAGTATTGTTAGCACAAACTCATTCTATGCTGTTTAAATGTAAGGGATAGGCATTTTGAAGCAAACCACGTAGGGATTGGATTGGGACTTAATGCTAATGCGAGATGGTGTTTACCATTGACGATAGGATACCTTATCACATGCCAATTGTATTCAAGAATACTATTAAAAAATATTAGAAAGTAGGTGGTATGGTGTGTGTGGCAGGAGAGGCCCATTGATTGGCATGCTTCGTGAATTTAGCATATGCATGCCATGAGACAATCCTTTCTTGTCACAATGTATGCATGTATGTGTGTGTGTGTGTGTGTGTGTATGTGTGCACACATCCACGTGTGTGATAGGAGAGGCCGTTTGATTGGCATGCACCGTGAATTCGGGATATGCATGTCACAAGAATCGATAAGGCAATCCTCTTGTATCATTCATTGTGAGAAGGTGTATACTCTTCACACACACATATATGGCAAGGGGTCGTTGATTGGCATGTATGCGTGTCATGAGATGGGTCTCTTGCCATGCATTATTTGTATCTTTGAGTCTTTGTGTATATGTATTTTGTAGTCACTTGTGAGATATGTGGATTGGCATGTGTCGTGTATTCGACATATACATGTCATGATACTTATCTCTTGATGGGTGTGTGTGTGTGTGTAGGGCTGAAAGGTGCTTGTCAAGTAGGCACTCAGTCGTCGTGAAGTCGACAAGTGAGTGCCTTTTGACAAGTATGTCACAATTGACTTGGCATTGTGTCGTGAACTCGACATAGATGTGTCATTTTGATTGTGACACCCTCCCTTCTCCCTTGGGTATGGATGGGCACTTGGTCATGAATTCGGCTAGATAGTGTCCTGATGGGCTATAAATGAATAAATAAGTGATGGGAATTTGGTCGTGTTTTCAGCTATGTAATGTCCTGGACACACTAGTTGTTTGGTGTTGCTTGATGGGATGGGCATTGCGGCATTTAGGTCATACACTCGACATAAAGTGTCTTGACTCCTCACGTGTGTAGATCTTTAAAACTCTGGCAATCTTTTTATGTATTTATGCTTTCATGAGAAAACAAATTGATGCAATCTATGTTGCATCTTCATTGTTCAATGTCTAAATGATATCATACAATTTTAACTCAATTGAAGTCTATATACAATGCCAGTATAACCCAAGATTGATATCATGCATTTTATTAAATAATAAAGGATTGTTAATAGTTATCAAATGTTTATATTCAAGTGATGCAATCTAACTTACGATTGGGAGGTGGGGTCTTGGGAGCCATGCTTATATACTTTTTTTCCTTTGTCACAGACTAGGGGGAATTGGCCTTGTCGAGATGGCTCTTAAAGTTGCCAAAGCACTTCACATTTGCTTGATAGAGGCCATATCGTCCAGTACAGAAGGTCAAATATCATTCATTAATAGCAATGATGTTGCCTTTGTCAACTTTTGCAATCGAGCATGTATAGCTATGCGTGCCTTGTTGCAGCAACAAGGACTTGAGCACTTAGTTACTGATGCAATCATGGATCTTGAGAAGAACTTGCATCTTTGTCGCACATTGCTCGGAAATGCACCTAAGATGCTTGAAGATCTTAGGGAGTTAGCACCATCATTTGTATCAAATGAGAAGTTGGCCTTGTGGAACACAAAGTGGAGAGAGGAGGAGGCATGTTCAAAGCGGGCAAAGGACTTGTCTGGTGCTTCCTCTCTACCAAAGCATTTGAAGACTACAATAGGTGCAAGTCCTAGTCCTGGTTCCATAATACGTCAAAATGATTCGTCGGGGGCAAGAACTATGTGGTGGAGATTGAGGAATCACCAATGTGCACCAACAATTGGCATTCCTTTTTATGTAATCAAGCTAGGCAAAACATCGGTGAAGGCTCCTTTGGGCAGTGTGTGGAAGCCACAATAGATAACATCAGTTATTTTCCTTTAGATTTGAAATTTTGTGCCAAAATATACAAGGGATCTAATAATGCCAAGTTACAACAGTTTCAAGTGGAGCGTGGGATGCAAAAGGTCAATGCATCAATTGTGCGATGCATTGCCTTCACTTTTGAGCCCCCTTGGGTAACTGTCTTCCCCTTATTCAATGGTGGTACATTGAATGATGTATTGATGTGGGTCCTTTCAAGGAATGTAGATATAGAAGAACAATTGAGTGCTTGCACAAGCCATCAGTGGGATTCAGCCCTAATCCTGACAAGGTGCCCAATGTAGAGGAGAAAGCTAGGATTGTGGGCATTATCAATAATATGCCGAGCATTATTCATGGACTAGTGGATGGGATGAAGGCCGTGCATAGTGCTGGCATCATCCATTCAGACTTGCATGCCAAGAACATGGTACTAGACTTTACCAAAGAGAACATCCCTAGGGTTGGCATCATAGATTGGGGTCTAATGCTCATTTATGGCATGACAAGATCGGCAATCAATTATGGTGATCCAAATGATCCCATGCACCTCATAAATGAGCATCGGTGGAAAGGAGAGTTGGAAAGGAGAAGAAGACCTTGGATTGCACCTGAGATCTACAACCCACTGTGCCAGTCTGCCTATAGCAAGGAGTCAGATGTGTATGCAATTGGCTGGCTCGTCATCTGTCTTGTTGAGTTTTGGCGCCTAGGCCAAAACTTGTGGTTGTGCAAGAAGCCAAGGGATGCCCTAGATGAAGTGATCATGCATCTGATAGAGTTAAAGGCAAGTGATCTCATGTTGGTAGATGACAAAGTTGCACGTATATCCTTTGCAGACCTCGACAACTTTTTGAGGGTAGAATGTGGGATTGATCCTGCAAAGGCACAAAGACCCCTTGTAGAACTTGGTCCTATCTTAGCTCACCCCTTTTGAGTAACCCAACTCTTACAGTCTCTACTTGCGTTTTGTAAAACAATCTATCAAATTTTGGAGTTTCCATGACTTATGAATCCAAACATGTCTTGAAAAGATTGGCAACTTTGTAAAACTCTATACTCCATGGAACAAGACTCGTAGTTTATGCCTATAGATTAAGTTAGTTAAGTGCTTCTAATTTTTAGGAGTAATTATTCCAAGATTTCATGTCTATGTCTCATTCACAATTTGTTTTGTATGATTGATAGTTTTTTCACGTTTTGAAATTCACTATTTGCAATGTGTCATGTTTTATATCATGGTGCAGATTTCATATTATAAATTGTTTCTAGTTATTAGCAAATGCGAAACACTGGTGACTCATGAGTATTCTAATGTATACACAAGGTTTCTGAGGGCGAATAATCATATCTTGATATTTACATAATAGATCACAATGCTTATCATAATGCACTTAATAAAGGTAACACTTAGAAAATTTCATAGTCACTAGAACCACTGAGAGATTTTTATGAACCTTTGATAGCTACTTTACGATTAATTCCATGATAAACTTGGATATCAAATTATCAACCATATCGCATTTTATCTCCATTGAACTAGTGTCATTATTTAGTAAGGTTTTTAAAAATGTGCAACGATGTATGTGTACATGCATGAGTGTGTGTGTTATTCCTTGCAAATAAGGTGCTTTAATCTAAAATCTTGAAACCAATCTTTTATGGGTCATAGTTAAGTTTGTAATGGTCTATATGTTTCTTTCAATTTCAAGCTATATTTTGTTTTATGTGCAACTGGTACAAAATGTGCAAGAATGTGTATGTGCATACATTTAAGGGCATTGTTCCTTGTTGCAAACAAGGTTATTTAATCTAAAGGCTTGAAACCAATCTTTTATGGGTCCTGGTTAAGTTGGTAATGGACCATGGTTTATATGTTTCTTTAAATTCCAAGTTATATTTGGATTTATGTGCAATTGGTATTAAATGTATTATGTGATCATATGTGTGTGTGCATGACACTGAATGTGTATGGGGGTGTGTGTGTGGTTTCTTGCAAATAAGTTGCTTTAATCTAAAAGCTTGAAACCAATCTTTTGTGAGTCGTAGTTAAGTGGTAATTTTTTGTATGTTTCTTTGATTTTCAAGTTATATTTGGATTTATGTGCAACTGGTATTCTTTAAAAGTTGATATAATTTTGTAGTAGCATTGTGGAGAAACAAAATCTTAGGTATTGTTTTATGTGTTTTTCTACAGGCATGGGTAGATTAAAGAAACAAAAAATTTGTGAGGTTTCAAAGGGAGATATTGCAACATTTTTCAGCCAACCATTAAATACCCATGCAACCACAAATGTTATTAATGATTCACAGACATCAACAAATCAACGAGATGCATCTATTCTTGGAAATGAAGCAAATAGTGAGACTGAAACACCATATCAAATAGCAAGAGATCAACAAATTTGTGCCACTACTAGTGTTGGGGTAGTTGAAACACAAGTTACACCAATTGTACAAAATGCTCCATGTCAACCTATACAAACAAATGAAGAAGAGATGTCAAGTTCCCTGAAAAGCACACAAGCTAGCGAGAAGAAAAATAAAAGAATTTGGAGCCTTACAAAGCGTACATTTAAGCTAGATTGGGTTAGTAAATTTCCATTCATTGAGCCAGTTATACCAACAGATGATTCTACTCCAAAAAATGCTCGATGTATTTGTTGCTCATGGAAAAGGGGAACTGATTACACACTTCATCTCAAAATTGACACTATACAGAAGCATGCAGGAAAGCTATATGAAAAAACCATTGTTGATGGGCAAGAAGTAAGTCAAGTAAGATGGAAGTCTAGTGAGGAGTGTCTACATCTAGAGAATGTAGGACTATATGAGAAACATTTGCTTGAGCAAGCACAGCGTGAGAAGTTATCAATTAACAACATGTTCGAAAAAATGCAAGATAAGACCTTGCAAAGTAAAATCCTACAATTGAAGGTATTTTTTTATCATTTATAATTATTAATATATTTTATATTATGTGTAATATCAAATTGTAATGGCTTTTTTACGTGCGGACTATTTTTTATATCTTAAGGCGAGGAAGACCAATGGTGGACTATCCCGAGTATAAGGAATTCTTGTCACAATTTCCTATTGATAATTTTCCACAATCGCATTGGTCACACAGTAGTGGATGGGATTTGGCAGAAGCATTAGATGAGGTTGTCAAGCAAGATTTGAGAGAACAAATTAAATCTTCTCAATTTTTTGCTCTCTCGCTAGATGAGGCCACATCTAGAGATAATGCTAGTTGGGTTTGCATGACTGTTTATATTGTGAAAAATCATGTTCGTCATGCATATTTTCTTACAACAAACAAAATGCAAAAAGATGCCACAACAGAGAATCTGTTCTTGTTAGTTGAAGAAAGCTTGATGAGTATGTTGCAATTATCAAGGGTTGAGATTGCAAAAAAACTAATTTGTGTGGGAGTTGATGGAGCAACAATTATGCAAGGCCATCGCTCAGGAATTTGTGTCCACATACAAACTTCTATAGTGCCTTTCATGTTAGGAATTCATTGTATGGCACATAGAATGAACTTGGCCTATAAAATAGTTGATGAGTTTGATAGTGTTGCAAAGGTGGAGCAATTGGTTAGTACATCTAGTAGTTTTTTTTGTAGGAGTTCCAAACGATATTTAAAGTTCCAAGAGATGGCAAAGGGTTTAACACAGGGTAAAAATTATTAAAGCATGTGAATATAAGGTGGATTAGCTTGTACTTGCCAGCTAGGAGATTATTAGAGGAGTACCCATCCTTAGTAGGACTCATGGATAGATTGGCAGCTCAAAAGTCGAAGGAGACTGACAAGGCATTAGAGCTTTTAACAGCTTTGACAGATGTAGAGACATTACTTACATTGATAGGTATTTCAATGTTTTTGGAGTGAACATACTGCTTGTACTTTTTTTTTCTAGTTTGATATCTAATATTTTGTATCTTTATTTTATAGGAATTGTATCTTTATTTCAATGTTTTTGGAGTGAACATATTGCTTGTACTTTTTTTTTCTAGTTTGATATCTAATATTTTGTATCTTTATTTTATAGGAATTGTTCCTCTACTTGCGGAGCTTAATGTCCTTGTGAAGCTTGTTGAAAAGAGAACAATGTATATGACTGAATGTAGCAATATTCGAAAGATGATATGCTTGGCATTAGATTCTTTTTATGCAAATATGAATCATCCTTTGCACGAGGAGAGATTCAAAAGATGGCATGAGATCATGAACTTTCAATTAGAACCTAGCAAGAGCTTTTTAAAGATAAACAGAAATGGTACAGTATGTATCAAAGTACATTCAAGGTTGGTACATCTTTATGTCTCTAGGAAGCGAGTTCGAGGACACTTGTTAGAAGATAGCCTGTAAAGATGGAAACTTTTACTAATGTAGTGGAAAGTGTTAAAATCACATTAGCTCAAGTTGCACAGTCTATGTCACAGGAACCATCAGCAAGACATGCGTGCTCTTCAAGTAGATTTCAAGAAAAGAGTTCATGTTCTTAAAGATCACTTTGGGAAAATGTTACAATTGCAAGGGTCTGATGCAGCCTTCTTGGTAATAGATGGAGATGAACTTTTGCAACAATCACAATACTTTGGAGAGACCATGTGGCATCAATTTATAGAACTTGAAGAGCCTCTAAAATCAGGTGCAATTACTCGATTATGGAACAGGTTGAGCATGAGTCAAGTTCTCCAAGATCATATCCCTGAATATTTTCGACTTGTTGACTTGTCTCAAACAATAATTTTAGGATCCGTGGAGGATGAAAGAATGTTTAGTGTTATGGCATTTTTAAAAAACAAGGTGTGCAACAAGTTAAGTACAAACTTAGATACTTGCTAGATAACTGAGGTTTCTATGACCACTTTCAACACCCCCCTCGATGCCATCCACGAACAACTTATGGGAATGGATGTGTGTTGCACTAGACTTCAGTTTACAAGAGTGAATGTGGTACTAGCAGAATCAATGATAGGCTGCTAGCTAGGATGATGACCAGGTATTGTGCACAACATAGGTGCACCCAGCTGACTATGGATAGCAACAATCTTCAATATAGGAGTGAGGGGATTTCATTTTCAACGACGAGGAGGGGCTGCTAAGTGTGCTAATATAACATGTTCAAAGAGAGGGAGAGAGATAGACACAGGATGGAGCCATCAAAATAGAGGGCAGTGCATCCTCATTCTCTTATTAATCCATAGATGCAGAATAATACACAACAACAACTAAGTCACACACTACACTGAAGGGATATGTCACTAATGGACAACATAAACTAACATTGGTTGAGTCGTTAAAGCAACTCATTTATTATGCCACACATGATAGATGACAACTAAGGCTACAGTATCTAACTAGAGTCAGTTTTACTGAGACCGAGCTTGATTCTCAACACTCTCCCTCAAGCAAGATATTTGGTAAAGATATCAACTACTCATTCTTCAGTTTTTACATGAATCAACTATATATTCCTTGCAAGCACCATCTCCTTGATAAAGTGATAATGAACTTCAATGTGCTTGGATCTAACATGGTAAACTAGATTGCTAGCTCGAAGGACACTACTCATGTTGTCACAATGCAATGTGGCTTTCCTATCCATTTGTATACCCAAGTCATTTAGCATTTTCAAGAGCCAAGCTGCTTCACATGTAGCTAGGGCTACACCTCTATACTCTACATGAGAGTGGAATTTAAGCATCGGGGAACAAGTGCCAACTCATCATAATTGAAGGCAGAATTTAAAGCTTGAAGGAAGCGGAGGATGCGGATCTAACAATTTTAAGCAACCATGGAAGACGGGAATTCAAATTGCTTTGGAAGGTAGACTTTGTAGTGGTTGCAAATTTTTCATAAATTTTTCGAGTGTTAGATCAAAGTAGGGCAAGTTCCAGGTAGTTCGGGACTCCAAAATGGACACACAGAAATTTTTGGAATTGGAATCGAGCACTAGATACAGAAGCTACAAATAATCGGGCACCTGGAGAGTCAAATTACTTGGAAGATTTGGAAGGGCATGCCCCTTGGGACCCTTAGTGGCCCAAAACTTGACGATTTGGGGGGAGGGGTGTTTTTTCAATGATGTAAGCAAATATGGAGGTGCCGTTATCATGATTCTTCATGGGGGGGGGGGGGGTTGTGGGGCTGGATTGTCTGATCATACAAACTTGTTCCATCATTTTTTTTGCTCTACGTTGCCTATTTTTGTGTGAGAAATGGTGGATTGAAGAGGAAGAACAAAAATTAGTCTTTCTCTCTCCTCTTGAAGGTGGTTCATGCAAGTAAATGGAAATAGATTGGAATGAATACTAGTTGTTCACTGGCTTGCACCGGATCATGATGAGATCATGTGGATGTTGAAAAGTGATGTCCAACATTGCTTGGAGATTGATGACCAATCAAATGGCTATTCGTGTATTCAATTATAATGGGCCGCAACACGTGAATTAGCGATATGCCTATTTTATGAGGAAAATTTTCTTGTTTTTGACAATTTATGGTCCAAATGAAGTGCATATGGTATGAAAATTTGTATGAACCTTTTTTGACATGTATTTGAGGGCTGCAAGTGATAATATGCAGAACATGTAGTTATATGTGGTTGTTATTAATAGTTTAAAGCCCAAAATGTGGTATTTAAATTGAAAAAATAAGGGCTTTCTTCATTTTAGCTAGGGAAATGGTACTCTTATGGAATGAAATGCAAAATGATGGTGGATTTCAATAATTATAATTAGGTTAAATTTAAAAAATAAAAATAATAGTAATTATTAATAAATAAATGAAAGAAAATAGAGAAAAATAGGAAAAAATATATTTTATGCACTAGAAAATTACAAAAAATTATACATGTATTTGTGGATGTATGGTGGATATAAAGAATGATATTTAGCATCAGCTTATCCCTATTTTCACATTATAGTGTGTGATTTATTATTTTTTAAATAAGAAAATGACAAGAAAATACTCTCTACACCTACCATTGCAAGCATAACATTAAACTGTAGGGAGGGGAGGGGGTCATGAGTGCCAAGTATAGGCTTACATCTAATTTTTATAATGCACACTTTACATATAGGATGGGTTTATTCTAAAATTTAAAGGGTTAAGTAGCACGAGTATGGTAGATGGTGTCCCCCTATGCAACCAAGCAAATATGCTAGTAGTATAAAAATCATGAAAAGAATTGGTTGTGCACATCATAATTGTTGATTTGATTAAAATAAATTTTTGTACACTCGTGGGAGTTCACCTTTGCATTGCATCCCACATACATGCTATCAAATGAGTATCAGCTCCTAGATTGCATAACGCTTGGTTTTATAAACGCTGAGCCACGTTGAGAGTGTAAGAAGTCCCAAGCTGTAGGTTTAGTACATTCATTTCTTTGGGGATTAATTCAGTGAGGATTATACTTCATCTCTTGGAATGATTTTTATAAAGAGAGGACTATGTGCCATATGTGTTATATGTTTGGACGGTGCATCTTGGGGCCAATCCCCGAGGTGTAGGAGAGTCATAGTGGGGCCATGATAGTCAGCCAAGGGGTACTCCCTATGTATGTGCTATGGGGTGTTAGCCATTGATCTGTTCGGAAACTCCAATTGCTTGGAGTTGGGAAGGGATTTGTTGGACTATGAACAATACAAACGTATCTAAGTTAGATCAATGTGTTTAGCCTCCAAACGCTCCTGGCCACAAGGTCGTGGGGTGTTTTGGTTGAGCATAGAGGCTCTACTAGAGCCTTATAGCCAGTGCTGGGCCCATTTTTAGTCCCAACACTACCTCTGTAACTAGAGAGAGTGGTTGTAGACTGCTTTTTGCTACTCCAACTAAGCACATTGCTTCCAAGGCTAGAAGCATATCTATTAGTCGATTGTCAACTCAAGAGATTTTCCAAACTCATTAAAGAGACAACTAGCCCAATCCCCATCAGTATATCTTGTCAACTCAAAAGATTTTCCAAACTCATTAAATAGACTATGATTTGCATTTTCCATCTGAAATCCAAGTTGCTATAAGTATGAGTTGATCCGAGCATTCCATGCTCTTGGTACTTACTTCAAACCATAAAGTGTATTTTTCAATCTATACACATGATTAAGATAATCAAGTTATACATAACCTTTGGGTTGTCCCATATACAATTTCTCAATTAGATCCCCATTCAAAAATGCATTTTTGACATCCATTTTCCAAAGCTTGCATCCCTTAGATGTTGTAAAAGCTTGCATCCCTTAGATGTTGCCAAATGGCAGTTCTCATGGTTGCCATTATTACAATTGGGTTGAAAGTTTTCGAATAACCAAAGCCATATTGTTGCAAATAAACTTTAGCAATCAACAATGCTTTGTATCTCTCCAAAGATCCATCTACTTTGCATTTCACTTTGTAACCCCATCTACTTTGTAGTCAATGGATATTTTGCCATCTGGAAATCTGACCAAATCCCAGGTGTCATTTTTAGTCAATGTAGCATACTCTTCATTCGTAGTTGTGCACCAATTTCCATCAACAACTACTTTACTAAACTTTGTCGACTCTTTATGACCCATTACTTTTGTCATGTAAGCAAAGTGTCTTGGCTGAATATTAACTATAAGTCAGCCTATCAATAGGCTTTCTCTCTCTGACCTTCTCAACTATGATGCACTATGAGATTCCCTCTCATGAGATGATACGTACCTGTTGTGCCTAACTCTAGGTGTATTAACTGATGGAATACCAAGTTCGCTGTCTAAGTTTTCGCTCCCAAGTGACTCATAACCAGAAGTAAATGGCCTAGTAATATCTTCAAACATCTTCCCTTTGCCTTTATATAATCTCCCCCTCATTGACATATTTGTGTTAGTGGACATAGAACCATGACTATGCAAGCAACCTATCCATGGAGTAATAATAAAAGACATGTGACTTGTAGGTCCACTAATAATAGTACTATTTTTGAAGGATAAATTTTAGCATGAGTATTATCTATTGATCCATCAGAAATAACCACATCTTAACTACCGTACTGTTGAGATATCGAGCTCCACTCGTGATACGCCAGGGTGACCGTTGTGTATTTATGTCACCGACTTGTCAGTTGCAGACGCGGTTGGTACACCGCCCCTGAATAATAGCTACATGATAGCTATCCTTATCTACTCTAGTTCGTGGCTCAGTTAGTATGCCACTTTAGTTAGTTGAGTTTGGTTTTGAGACCCATATCTAGGGTTCTTCTATTTCTTTGTACTTGAGTTCTTTTGGCTTCCACAACTAAGAAGAAGAAAACTGTTTTCAGCCTCCACCCTTGTGTGTATTCTCCCATTGTGCAAGCAAGAAAGCTACAAGTGAGACTCCTTCCTTCTCTCCCACAATCTTGACATGGTATCAGAGCCTTGTTCGTGGTAAGGAGCTCAAGAAAGCAAGCCAAGCTCGCGGTGTTCTGGTAAGAGGAGCAGTGTTGCTTTCATTTTCTGTTTTGGGAGCAGATCTCTGCAGGTAGCACAGCCGGAAATTGCAGGAGTGCATTGTCTCAGGTTGAGACGCACTCAGGAAAAGGCCCGGTTTTATGCTGTGCAGCCACTGTTCTACAGGTCGGTGAATAGTTACTGTAAAAATTGCATTGTATGCTTGTGCGCAGAGACATTGGGAGTTACAGAATCATCCCTGTTGCCTGTTGATGCAAAATCGTCACTAGGAAGTGACTGTGTGGTCAAATACCACTTTCGCCAGTTTTGCAGATTTTCCCTTGCGAGGGTGAAGCTGTGGTTTTTGCAGTGACAGAATTTTTTGCAGTCTTCTGTAATGGCATCTGATTCTCTTTCACAGATTGTCACTGAAAAGCTTGACAAGAACAACTTCCAAGCATGGAAGTTTAGAATGACGAATTTCCTTATGGGAAAAGGATATTGGGAATTTGTTGCAGGAAATGAAGAAGAACCAGTTCTTCCTGATGTTCCCAATCAACAGCAAATGCAGGCATTTAAAGCATGGCATGAGAGAGCCAGGAAAGTTATGTATTGGCTGTCTATCAGCATTTCAGACTCTATGATTGTGCATATTCAGGATGCAAGTACGCCAAAGGAGGCATGGGATACTCTGTCAAAAATGTATAGCACAAATACGCAAGCGAGGAAAATGCAGCTCAAGCAAGAGTTGCATAATGTGCAAAGAGAAAATATGAGCATCAATGACTACCACATGAAGGTGAAGAAGATTGCAGATGCACTTGCTTCCATTGGGTCGCCAGTGGAAGATGATGATTTAGTTTCTGTGACCTTGAATGGTCTAGGAAAGGATTATGCGCAGTTTCGGACATCCATTTCCGTCCGTGAAAGATTTCCTGATTTTGAAGAGTTGATTGCTCTTCTAATTTCTGAGGAGCAGAGAAATGGTGGTGCATCTTCTTCAGGAGGAACTTCAAAAGAAGCTGTCTTCTACTCAAATGCTGGAAGAGGTAGAGGCAGAGGTAGAGGAGGCCGATTTGGAGGCCGTGGTAGAAATCAAAATATGCAGCAAACTCAAGAAAACCAGTCCTACGGAGGAGGACGTGGTAACTCTAGAGGCAGGGGGAGCCAAAGAGGTCGTGGTGGATGGCAAAGAGGCCAAAATGCAAACAGTAATGTTGAATGCTACTACTGTGGTAAAATGGGTCATATGGCTAAAGACTGCTATAAAAAGCAGAATGACATCATGAATGGAAAACTGCAACAAGGGAATTATGCATCTTCTAGTAGACAGGGTGATGACAGAAATGAGCATTTGTTCATGGTGCAGCACATGAACAATTCTGTGACAAGTGGAGAAGAAAGCAACGATGTATGGTATGTTGACTCAGGTGCATCAAACCATATGACAGGTCATGCAGAATGGATGGAGGATGCAAGGAAAATGGAAAAACCAGGATTTGTGGAGACTGGTGATGATACTGCACATCCTATTGTGCAGATTGGAAAAATTCCATTGTCTATGCAGGATGGGAAAAAGAAATACCTGTCCGATGTATTTCATGTCCCGAATATCACCAAGAATCTGGTTTCTGTTGGTCAAATGGTTGAGCAGGGCTTGCAAGTCAGATTTAATCCTCATGGATGCTTTGTTGAGGATATCAAAAATAAAGGTCGCTTGATAGCAAAAGGAAAGAAGAAGGGCAGAATGTTTACGTTGGATGCAGACATGCCTGAATTGAGTGCAGCAATGTTTGCACATGGGACCGGTGTAGTTGCAGATATTGATATCTGGCATAAACGCATTGGTCATGTTAATGTACAGTGACTTAAATCAATGCAGGCCCAAAATATTGTTGCAGGTTTGCCAAAATTCAAGGTTGCAGAAATGCATAAGGTATGTGAAGCCTGTCAGTTTGGAAAACAGGCAAGGAAACCATTTCCTAGACATGTTCAAGAGAGTGAGAAGCCATTGGAATTAATCCACTCTGATGTGTGGACTACTAAAGCTGCATCTCTTGGAGGCTGTCATTATTTTGTCAGTTTTATTGATGACTATAGCAGAAAAGTTTGGGTGTATTTTATGAAAAAGAAAAGTGAAGTTTTTGGGCATTTCAAAACACTTAAAGCTATGGTTGAAAAAGAAACAGGCCTGCAAGTAAAATGCCTAAGGTCAGATGGAGGGGGAGAGTACCTCTCAAATGAGTTTGCAAGGTTCCTGCAGGAGCATGGCATAAAGCAGCAATATTCATGCAGTCATACCCCACAGCAAAATGGAATTGCAGAAAGAAAAAACAGACATATTGGAGAGGTGTCTCGTGCCATGCTCAATGAAAAAGACTTGCCATATTTTTATTGGGCTGAAGCAGTTGCTACAGCAGTCTACATAATGAACAGGACTCCCACTGCAGCAATACATGGAATGACTCCAGAGGAGAGATATATTGGTAGGAAACCAGATATTTCTCATTTGAAAATTTTTGGTTGCATTGCCTATGTACATGTGCCAGATGAGTTGAGATCCAAGTTGGATCCAAAAGCTGAGAAGTGCATCTTTATTGGTTACTCTCTGCAGCAAAAAGGGTATAGATGCTATAACCCTTCTACTCGTAAGTTTAGAGTGAGCAGAGATGTTGTTTTTGATGAGATGAGTAGCTGGTATAAACCAGTAAATGTGATTGATGATGTAGATGCACAAAATGGTAATGCTGCACAGAATTCACAGCAGCAATCACAAAATATTAGTGGACCTGGAGCGTCTTCTAGCAGTGGTTCACATTCTTCGCCATGGACAGGCAGATTGAGATCAGGAGAATCTTCTCAAAGTAATGCAGATAGTGGTATGTAGGTATCACGAAAAGGAAAAGAGAAGGTTGATCAGCCCATGTTTGATGTGAATGCAGGTCACTCTTATGTGGATTGTGAATCCAGTGGCTCAGAACAGAGCATTGATGATGAGTTGGGTATTCCTTCTATTGTTACACCTGGAGTAAGGAAGACCAGGGATGTTTTGAGGGCACCTGGGAGTGAACCCACTTTGCGCAGGTCTACCAAAGTTAGGTATCCTGTGGATAGGCTGAAATATGATGGATTTACAGCCATTCACTATGCATATATGGTCAAGGTGATACAAGAACCAGAACCCACTTCTTTTGAGCAAGCCATGGGAAAAGAAAAATGGGAGAAAGCCATGGATGAAGAAATGGATGCCTTGGAAGCAAACGCTACATGGGAATTGGTACCTTTGCCTAAAGGTAAGAATGCAATTGGCTGTAAGTGGGTTTATAAGGTGAAGCACAATGCAGATGGTTCTGTGAACAGATACAAGGCAAGATTAGTAGTCAAGGGGTATGCACAAACATATGGCATTGACTATGAAGAAACATTCAGTCCGGTTGCAAGAATGGCAACCGTAAGAGCAGTCATTGCTATGGCTGCATCAAAGGGATGGTCTTTACATCAGATGGATGTAAAGAATGCCTTCTTGCATGGTGATTTGCAAAAAGAGGTCTATATGGAGCAGCCACCAGGTTATGTGCATGCTGTTCATCCTGAGTTTGTTTGCAGGTTGAAGAAAGCCTTGTATGGCTTGAAGCAAGCACCTAGAGCATGGTCTGACAAGATAGGACAGTATCTTGTCACTATTGGCTTTCAGATTTCCAAGGCAGATTTCTCACTTTATGTGAGAAAAACAGAGAAAGGTATTATGCTACTTGTCATTTATGTTGATGATTTGATTATGACAGGTGACAGTGATGAAGATATCCTTCATGTGAAAATGCTATTGAAGCAGAAGTTTGAGATGAAGGATTTGGGAGAGCTGCGTTATTTCTTGGGCATTGAGGTGATTAGATCACCAAGTGGGATACAGCTCTTGCAGAGGCAGTATGGATTGGACATGCTGTCCAAATATGGGATGGCAGGCTGTAAGCCTATTTCAGTTCCTTTGGAGCAGAATGTGAAGCTGAGCGCAGATGCAGGTGAGCTTCTGGAAGACCCTACTATGTACAGACGCATAGTAGGAAGCTTGATTTATATGACTATTACCAGGCCAGATTTGAGCTATGCTGTTGGATTGGTAAGTCAGTTTATGCAGGCTCCAAGGAAACCACATTTGGATGCGGCTAGACGCATACTCAGGTATGTGAAGTCCACATTGCAGTATGGACTATTTTATGAGACTGGGGTTCAGATACAGTTGCATGGATACACTGATGCTGATTGGGCTGGTAGTATTTCTGATAGACGATCTACCAGTGGATATGTGTTCTCTTTTGGGAGTGCTGCAGTCACTTGGAGCAGCAAGAAACAGCCTACAGTTGCCTTGTCAAGCACAGAGGCTGAGTACAGGGGTGCAGCAATGGCTGCATGTGAGGTAGCTTGGTTGCATAAGCTACTTTATGATATGCATCAGTCTACAAATGGGCCAGTTGTCATTTATTGTGACAACATGAGTAGTATACACTTGGCAAATAACCCAGTCTATCATGCTAGAACAAAGCACATTGAGGTGCATTATCACTATGTGCGAGAGAGGGTTTTACTAGGTCTTATTGATCTAGTTTATGTCAGCACAGAGGATCAGGTAGCTGACATATTCACGAAGGCATTGGGCGCAGAGAAGCTGCGCAAGTTCAGAGACCTGCTTGGTGTGCAGGAATTGGGATTGAGCTCGAGGGGGAGTGTTGAGATATCGAGCTCCACTCGTGATACGCCAGGGTGACCGTTGTGTATTTATGTCACCGACTTGTCAGTTGCAGACGCGGTTGGTACACCGCCCCTGAATAATAGCTACATGATAGCTATCCTTATCTACTCTAGTTTGTGGCTCAGTTAGTATGCCACTTTAGTTAGTTGAGTTTGGTTTTGAGACCCATATCTAGGGTTCTTCTATTTCTTTGTACTTGAGTTCTTTTGGCTTCCACAACTAAGAAGAGGAAAACTGTTTTCAGCCTCCACCCTTGTGTGTATTCTCCCATTGTGCAAGCAAGAAAGCTACAAGTGAGACTCCTTCCTTCTCTCCCACAATCTTGACAGTACTAAGAACCTAACTCATCAAACACAACATCTCTACTAAACCAATGTCTCATGTATAGAAGGATTGTAGCATTTGTATGCTTTCATGTCTTGTGCATAGCCAACACAGACAGACTTAACAGCCTTTGGATCTAACTTCTTCCTCTTCTCATCAGGCACATGTACATAATATATACATCCAAAGACTTTTAAATGGGTGATATCCAATTTATGCCCATACAATTTCTCATACAATGTAAGATCATGAACACCAGTTGTAGGAGTCTTGCTTAAGACATACATCATAGTCATAGCTACTTCATCCCAATAATAGTTTGATAAATTCTTCTCATGAGCATAGCTCTTGTAACTTCCATACTCTATTTTTTCTCTCTACCACACCATTCTATTGCGATGTATAACTGCATGTAAACTACCTTTTAATTCCATACTTAGCAAGCTACCTATCAAATTCATAAGAGACATACTTATCTTCTCCATTATATCTCAAGCATGAGATATTGCACCCAAAATTATTTAACATGGTTTCTAAAATCTTTGAAAACATCTAACACTTCATCCTTGTGCTTCAAAATATACAGCCAAGTATATCTATTCAAATCATCAATAAAAGAGACATAATATTGTGCACCATTGAATGATGCATTGTGTGATGGATCCTAAGCATCTAAATGCACTAATTACAATGGTCTAATGCTATTCCTAACATGTCTAAAAAACCTATTGGGGGTAAAGTTGGCTGTGCCTAACTGCCCATGTG
The DNA here is from genome assembly GCF_053477565.2 of Lygodium microphyllum. Classification (NCBI taxonomy): domain Eukaryota; kingdom Viridiplantae; phylum Streptophyta; class Polypodiopsida; order Schizaeales; family Lygodiaceae; genus Lygodium; species Lygodium microphyllum. Next base: position 19,499,668 of record NC_141157.1, read on the forward strand.
TTAGTTACACTAACAATACTCACATACTCGTACACTTGTACATTGCAGGTCATGGGCACCCATCACTATCACTTTATTTTTTATTCTTTTAGTAACATTTTAATATCTCTCTCTCTCTCTCTCTCTCTCTCTCTCTCTCTCTCTCTCTCTCTCTCTCTCTCTCTCTCTCTCTCTCTCTCTCTCTCTCTCTCTCTCTCTCTCTCTCTCTCTCTCTCTCTCTCTCTCTCTCTCTCTCTCTCTCTCTCTCTCTCTCTCTCTCTCTCTCTCTCTCTCTCTCTCTCACCATAGCTCTTGCTTCTGCTCCATGCTTCCATTTTAGGGCTCACATCCCTTCAATTGGTATCAAAGCCATTGCATCGGCATTGAGGAGCTCTTTCCCTTCAATTTACTTTAGACCGATAAAATATGGGGAAAATCTTCAACTTGAAGGTTCCATGGCAATTCGGCCCTCTTTTTCTCGAGGTATGAATCTTGCTTTCACTTCTTTCCCGATTGCTCCCTTCACTTGAGGCTTGTTCTGGAGCTTCAAGACCACTATTCGAGCCGTAGCAAGTGCTCAATAACACTCATTAGCACATGTATGCTTAGCAACAAATCAACATGATTTATGCCAATTTGTTGGCCTAGATCCCTACTCCACTCAGTCACTCCTCCAACTCCCGTGTGGTCATTGCATACTTGGGGATTTGCTTGGAATTGTATTCATCACTCTCGGATTGATTTAGGTATCATTTGAAGCTCCTAAGACAACCATTAATTCATAGTTTGTGACTGTTTTCTATCATACAAGTCAAGATAGCACTCCATTCATTGTCTGGAGGTCACTTATGCTTCATGGAATATTTATTTGATGCCAGATTATCTAGGGATTTTATGCCAATGTATTGGAATGCTATGGGACTGATTTGAGCACTCTTTTGCTTAGTTTTACAGATATTTTTTATTGATGTAATAATCAAGGCTGAATCTCATTTTATTAGTGAAAGCATATGTATATCACTCTTGGGTGCTTCTCAATTATTTGGGGTGATGTATTGATGCTTATGGTTCGTGTTAGATGCTTGGCTATGCACCTGAATTACTTTTGAGCTGAGATTGGAGCTTTGAATCTTGACATTGGTTGTCATTCACTGTTATGTATGGTTATTTGATACTCCAATAAGAGCTTTGCAAGTTACTGGGGTCTAATGCTCCGGGATATATGCTACTTGAATCTTGGACGTATGGATACCTTCCACGTGATTTTTGGAGCTTTGTTTACTCATTTTGGCATTTGAATTTTTTGTTCCAATGTGGGGCCACTACTTAACACGTGGATGTTACATTGAGCATTTGGTTACACAGTTGAGATTGAAGGTCTTACAGTGAGACCATGGGACTTGGTGATATGTACATGCTCTTGTAATGCTTTATGTACATAGTTGATGCTTAGTGGGTTGATATGACATTACTTTTGGGTGGGAACCTATCTCTCTTACAATGTTGTTAGTGATGTATGCATCTTGGTTGGCTATGTACTGAGCTTCCGTTACATTGTTCAATCCATTATGCCTTTAGTTGGTCTCTTCTATTCCTTGTGGTGAGATCCACTCTATGTGTGATAGTTATGCCTATGGGATGTATATCAGTCTGACACAGTGATCCTTTGAGAGTTCTTGGTGCTAGTCACATATTCACTCAGTGCTAGTTGGAGCTATTCCGTGGCAATTGTAGTTTATCTTATATCAATGATTGCACATCTTTGGCATTGATTTCTTACTATTATACTTAATTTTAAGCTTGCTATGATTGCAATTTACTACATTGTTTGTGCAAGTAATCACCTTCATTTAATAGTTCTTTGTATTGAGTTTGTGGACAGTTCATTACTTGGTTAGTACCCCTTTTTTTCAGCTTGATTTGGTAATGGTTTTAGGGCTTTTTGCAATAAGTATAACAGCGTGCTTTGACAATTTGTACACTTGTTTGCCTTCATTATGGTTGATGGCTCAAGTGATAATGCTATATTTAATATTAACAAGTTGGACGCACCAACTATAATTACTAGAAGACCCAAATCTGGTAAGTTTTATGCAGAAAATGTAGGTTATGCCTTTGTTGAGGTTAAAATGACTTTATTTTTTGGTTGATTTTTTTTGTTTTTGAGGACTAAATGATTGATTTTTGATGGATATTGAATGATTTTTAGTTGTTTTGGAAGTGTTTAAGAGTGTTTTTGATGAGGTTGATTATGTTTTGAAAGTTGATGATGGTTTGTAGTGGAGATATGATGTTCCATTGATGTCCTATTAGTGTCTTATTATGCATGTTTGAGTCAGTTGACCTTCTATTTTTCTCTCTTCTGCATGAGGATTTAGAGTAAGGATTGATGAAGTTTGAGAGTTTTTGGAAGCTTATTGATTGATTTTTTATGAGTTTGAGTAATTTAAGTGAGCTAAAAGCTTTTTGATGCCTTCTGTTGACCCTCTATTAAGCGTCTGTAGATCATCTGTTCCTATTCTGTTTTGTTATGTATACCTGGAGCCTCGAGAGGAACACCAAGGAAAAAGGAATTCTCTTGCAAGAAAATCTATCTTGTAACATCAACAAGTTTTTTTATTATGTTTCATATGATCACTATGAAGAAAAGAACACCAGGCACAACAAATCTTCATGCAGCATCATGTAGATCTCCCACGGATTTGATAGAATCAACCATATTCTTCAATATCTTCATAAAATCCATCAATAGAACAAAGAAAGCAAAGGAATACACCATCTTTGAATGGAAATACATCACATAGTATTCATCTTCAATATCTTCATAGTCTTCTCTCTCAATCTCTCATATACAATCACTCTGTTTCAGTAGAATTGGCTATCTCTGACTCTCTCTCTCTCTCCATCAATAATACATCATATCCTCACTACAATATCCAAAAATCACTCTCAATAATATCTCTTAGGTCGTGGATACCCCCCCCAAGAGGTATGTCTGATATGAAGAGTCACGAGAGCCACTACAGTGTCCTTTCATAGCTCACTACTGTCACTTCACTCTAGTCTTCACTTGAGTCTTCAGCAGCTACTTTTTCCACTTCTTTTAGCTCTTTTGCACTTGTATTCTCCTCTTTCCAAGGCTAGAAAACTTTTCCAAGCTACACTCTCATCCATCAGAACACATACAGAAGCATATAGAACAGTCACGGAACAGCTACAGTACAGAACAGAGACAGAAGCTCTACAGAAGACCTACAGAAGGTAACAGAAGGTCATCAAAACCACATAACTCATTCTCAAACCATTCCAAACTCTCACAAACCATTCAATAAACTTTCACAATATCTCAATCTTCATCAATCAATACTCCATCCCTCTTTACAGAAGACAATCAGAACAAAACAGACCAAAACAGAGCAAAACAGAAGGTATACAGAACCAATCAGAATCTATCAAAACATCACAGAACCACCAATAAACATCATGATCTTCCAAAACTCAATCAATATCATCCAAAACACTCTCAAACCACTTCCAAACCAATCAATCATCTCATAAAATCAACCATTCAGCTCTCAAAAACAACAAAAATCAGCCAAAAAACAAGTCATTTCAACACTCAACATATCCCCACACTTAATAAGGAAGCGTCCTCGCAACCCAGGAAAAAGGGAATACAAGTTCAGGGAAAAGCTCAACTTTGATCTTCAATATCTCTTAAAAAAGAATCCATCCACCACGACCCCAACTTATAACCTGTTTCGGATATAAAAATACAAAGAAAGGAAAACCCTTTATACATTAACACCTCTTAGCAAACTAAAAATCACAACAAATTTGTAAAGGATATAAGAGTTTGCTTTTTCTTCATCAGCATCAACTTCAACTCTGCAACCACGAACCCAGCACCACAAATCTCCAAAATGTAGCTCGCACACGAAATCCAATAGGAAACCACCACGTTCGTTTTACATAAATGAACTCACAACACAAACACGAATATACAACACAACCATCTGAATGACTCCTTCAAAAAGAGAGTTTTTCATTAAAAAGCATCCACCATACATTGGAAAGGTATCAATGAAGATGATCCCTCTTGAAAGATTGATGTTGTCGGAAACGATCCATAGACAAGGATTCATCTACAAAGTTTTTAGGAGGATTTTGAAAAAACTGAAGACAGCACATCCTTTCCAACAGGACCAAGTATCTGCTAGGCAAACAAAGGGCATGAAAATACAATATATCCAGCTGTTGAGAATCAATGCTCACATTGACATTCATGCACAACTTTGGAATAGGCTTGGAATCATTATGAGAGTGCCTATGCATATATGTCAAGTACCAAGCAAAGTGAGCAGTTAATCTCACGGAGGGATCTGTAGACTGTGAATACTGCTGAGCAAAATGAACATAGTTCTGATAAGCTTGACTGGAAGCTGTCCATTCTCCTAGAATTACTGGCCAATTGATCTGAGGTCCTGTAAGGGAATCATTCGAACTCCATCCCCTTCTTCTGGAAATCTGATTATCAAACCCATCACAGTCACTAACCAACGGAGGTGGTTGAGATATAGAAGTGTTAGGAGAGGGTAATGGAATAAGGAAGAGTGGATGAAGTGAGGGATAGGAAAAATCATAAAAGGAAGAAAAGGTTAAAGAAGGAGTGGCAGAAATTTGGAGGGAATCATTAAGGAAGGGTGTTAACTGATAAATAGGAAATGCAGAGAGTACATTAATGGATGGAGAAGGACAGGGTGGAGAAGGGGAAAATACCCTATCCTCAATAAAGGAACAGTATGTAAAAATGGGAATTTGAGGGAAAGATAAAGGTTGGAAAAGAAGGGGTAAAATAGTTGTGGAATTAGATTGACAAAGGGAAAGATATATAGCATATCGGTGAGCCATTTGTTGGTAATAGAGGAGGGTAGGAACAGAAGGTCCTAAGAGAGATCGTCTATGATAGGCATAAAAAAAGGTAGCATCAAACGGATTATGTTTTGAAAGATAGGCTAAGAGATCCATCCTCAATTGATTAGTACTCTGGGCATAAGGAGGAGCTGTGTTTTGTCGTTGATTCAGAACCACAGAATCAAGCATGGGATGCCACGAATTATCATGACAATCAGCCACTTTGGAGGAGTAACTCTAGAACATGTCAGCGATGCGCAACTCCAAATGGTTGACATACAAAACAGCCTGTAATACCACATCTCCCACATACCATGCCATATCCACCTCATCTGGAATTAACAAGTCTCCTCGTAGATACATGTATGACATCAACATGGTGTCTGGCGTGACAGAATCTTCAAACACCATCCTGACTACCTCTGTCAACAACTCAGCAGACCAAGCCCCACTCGAGCCATCCTCTGGAAGAGGTAAATCCATTGTGGAAAGCTTCATGTAGAAGACCAACTTCTGTAAGTAGTAGTGGACAAAGAAAGAATGGTCTGGTAGAACATATTCCTGAAACTGCTCAAATGTAGACCATAACAAGTCTATTCTGGACTGCAATCTTTCCACTTTATCTTGGAATAGAGGGCACAAAGTAGCCTGTCTCTGAAAAGCAACCAAGTTCGGCTGTGAAAGAGAAGGAATCAAGGGAACATGAGGGCTTGGTGGAACAGAGCGGGATTTTGCGAGTTGATCTTGCAACTGCTGGATTTGAGAGGCTTGGGATACCACTGTGTCATTAGCAGTCTGTAAAGCTGAAAGTTTGTCATCTAAGATAGCTTGGAACTCCTACGCTTCTCTGGACATCCTCTCCTTCTCCTCTGAAAGACTAATAACCTGGGATTGAGCCTCGAGTAACTGGATCTTCAAAGAAGAGATCTCATCGCTTTGGGTGGCAACCAGTTGGGTTTGCTGTTCCATTTACTTAAATAAATCTGCTAGGGTATCCTTAGCAGAAGCTAACTCGGATGTTGCCTTATGCAACTGGTCCTTAGACTGCATGAGTTCTTCATAAAAAGACGCGTACAGCTGTTGAACACAGGCTGTCACTGACAACTCAATGGAATTTTGAATATCTTTACAGAGGAAAGGAATTGCATCTCCTAAAACTAGATTGTGCAGGGAGGGAACTGATATGTCCAATGATCCTTCTCGATGTGCTCTGAATAGGTTATTACAAGTGAGATACCTAGGGAGATCACTGCCAGAGGTAGCAGGGATGGGCAGTGAAGGAAGTACTGAAGGAGCTTTATCTGCTACCCGCTTCAAGCGTTTGCACTGGATGACCAGGGGAGGCGGAGAATCATCATCCTCTATATCAATAGGTTCTGACTCATCTGAAGGTGGAGGAGGAGGTACTGGATCTGATGGAGGAGGTGGAGGCACAGTCTTCTGTAAACCTGAATAGGTCAAGAAGGCAGACAAATATGATCCATATGTGACATTGGTAACATTACCCCTGGTGACTTTGACGAAATGCTGATCCATTTTAGTGAGGAGGTAAGTGCTCCAATCAATAGCAACTCCTTTTAACACCATCCTGGAAGCTGTGAAAAGCTCTTTGGACAAGTACTGGGATGGCGTTTTGGCAGGCATAAACCTGTCCTGGAGAAACTGACAGATCGTCTTCCATACGGGATCAGTGATCATAGAAAAGGAAACTCCTGAAGAGTTGATCACCTTCTTAACATCCAGCATTTCCCTTGTCTGCTTTTGCAACAGCTTTAGAATCTCGTCATTAGAGAAAAGCTGACGAGTGGTCACAAAAGGTTCACCTTTGAAGGGAAGAGACAGAGCCTTCCCTAAGCCTCGAGGTGTCAAAGTCATAGAAATTCCCTGGACTAGTCCTGCTTCTTGCTGTAGGAGGCCAGAAACTCATCACATAACGACGGATCCTCTGGAAGCAATGGAAAAGAAGTAGCCACAAAAGCAGCAAGTCCCGCCTTCGTGAGAGGCTCAAAAGTAAGTAGGAAAGAGTAATCCCTACTAACTAATGGGACGTACTGGATAGGGGGAGGAGCATGAGAAGGCGGCATTCAGATGGTTACACATACACCACAAACACAGACAATCAAGGAGAATGCATGCAAAGCAACAGACAAAAAACCAAGGATAAGAGAACAACCAATAAAACGTGACTCGACCAACTAACCCCAAGCAAACCACAACCTAGAAAAAATTCGACATGACCTTGAGACATATGCGACCGAAAGCTTCATGCTATGCATCAAACAAACACCCAGAACCCCGTATCAGGCAATAAAAGAAAAAAACTACATACCGTACCCGTAACCGTAACAAAGAAGTGGAACCAAAACAAGACCACATCCGACACATATCAAGACGACATCGTTGATAAACCAGGTTTTGACTATGGAAAGAACTCCAATGACTGCGCATACCCATCCCACGAAACGGTTCATTAAAAAGGGGAATTAAGTGCAGTGAGGGGGAATTAATTTAATGAAGGGTTTATTTTAATAAATTATTAAGAATGGGTGAAGTCTTATTAAGTGATAAACCTTATCAAGAAAATGACGGTTCCTTCTTAGAAATTTAATTACCAATTATGAGGTGAAAACGGTGCGTTAAGTCGAATCCCGGACTTCAATACCCAGACTGGGTCTCTAAATGCAAGTTCATTGATTACAAATTAAGGTGATGTGGAGCGCTTTTTTGCCAGCGCGTGCTCATGTGACGACTGGTTCATTTTAATTAAAAATTAAAGTGCCTCTATAGCGCACGTAGAGCGTGCGAAGTGAACGGCGGGTTGATTTTAATTAAAAAATATGTGTGTGTATAGCGCGAATGCGCGTGGAAACGGTGGGTGAATAAAAAGTTTATTTTAACAATTAATATGCGATTAAGGGAGAAATAAAAATAAATAAAGCACATAAAATAAATACCTGGAAGGGGTGTGTATGTAATGCAGAAATGCGCACGGAAGAGTCTCCCAAAAGAAGTGAATCCAGTAAAGGAAAAGTAAAGACCACTGACGAAACAACAAAGACAACACCTTAGCGAATGTGGTGAGTTTGTTTTTTTGTTGGTGTTTTTTTTTTTAATTTTTGTAATTTGTGATTATTTATGGTTGGTTGTTGTTTGTGAGGTTATTATGTTTTGTGGATGTGTTTTGTTGTTTTTTGTTTGTGTAGTTTGTGGTTTGTTTTTTTTTTTTAATAACAATAATAAGAATAAGAAGGAAATCAAGATATATAGCACATGAATATGGGATGAAGGGAAAAAATAAAAATGCAGCCATGGAGGAAATATCCACAATGGAGTGTATGAAAAAAAATAGAGAGTGTTAAGGTTAATTTATGTTTGTTGGTTTGTTGGTTTTTTTTTAACAATAGGAATACCATGTATGATAATATTTTAAAGTGAAAAATAAATGGAAAATGGTCAAGGGGGGAAGAGGGGAATTTTGTATAATTTTGTAGAATTTTTGTAGAAATTTTTACTATTTTTAAATGAATTTTCTACATTTGTTGGTAATTTGGGGGATAAATTGGGAAATATGTAAGTTGCAGAAATTGTGGGGGTGGAAATTTCCAGCGGAAAAATTTCCAAAATTTGGCAAAAAGTGAAGGGAATTTTTAGAAATTTTTCTAAATTTTTATGAGGTGGAAATTAATTTATAAATTAAGTAAATCAAGTAAATCAGCTTAGTCTGGTAAGTAAGTTAAAAGTAAGTCAGCTAAGTCAAGGAAGGCTAGATAAGGCAGGTAAGTCAAATCTGGTCTAGTCAGGTTAGTCAGAAGGAAGTAGGTTAGTCTAGGTGAAGTTAGAGAAGTCAGATAAGGCAAGTTAGTAGAAACTAACCTAAAGGGGGTTAGTTAACCTAAGTTGGGTTAGGGTTAGGGTTAGGGTTAGCCTAACTAGGGGTAGTTAGAACTAACCTAACTATGGTTAAGTAGGGGGTTAGGTTAAGTTAGTTAACCTAACTAAGGTTAAGTAGGGTGGGGTAGGTTAGGTTAGTTAACCTAACTAGGGTTAATGGTAACTAACTAGGGTTAGGGTTAAGTTAATTAACCTAAGGTTAAGTTAGTGAACTAATCTCAAGTTAGGGAACTAACCTCAAGTTAGGGAACTAACCTCAAGTTAGGGAGGGAGGAGGAGGAGGTGGAAGAGGAGGAGGGGGCGGCGCCGGCGGCCGGTGGCGATGTCAGGCGGGCTGGCGGACGAGAGGCGGCGATCGCGGGCGTTCGGCGTCAGGTGCGTCGGGACGACGTGGAGGAGGCCACTGACAGCATCCACGCCACAGGGCAGCGGGCGCACGGTGGGGGGCAGGACGTCAGCCACTGGACGGTAGCGAGCGGCGGGGAGGACTGGGCGTCCGGCGGCTGGACGGCACAGGCAGCCACGGGACGGCGCAGGCGGCCACGGGACGGCAGCGAGCGGCGGGAAGGATTGGGCGTTCGGCGGCGTCAGAGGGGAGGAGAGAGGAAGGAGGAAAGGAGGAGGAGGGAGGGAATGGAGGAGGAGGGGAAGGAGGAGAAGAGGGGGGAGGAGGGGTACATGCAGGGAGAGGGAGAGGAAGGGGGGAAGGCAGTTAGGGTTGGGAGGGGCCGGGGAAGGGGGAGGGTGGGATAAGGAAGGGTGGGGGATGTGGAAAAGGGGGGGGAGGGGATGGGCATAGGGGAAGGGGAAGGGTTGGGGTGGGTAGGGGTAGGGGTGGGGGAAATGGGCAGGGTAGGGAGAGTCAGGGTATAGGGAGGGGTACCCAAGGGGAAGGGCAGGGGGAGGGGTTAATGGGCAGGGGCCCATGCAAGGGGCGTACCTCCTCGTCCCGCGCGCGTGCGCGGGGCGAGGGTTAAAAAATTTACCGTGACGGGATTGAATGGACGCCCGGATACGAGGACGAGACACGCGGATGCGACCGGGGCGCGTTAAGACGCGTAAAATCGAAAAAGGCGCATTCACGCGCGAGACGGAGCACGAGAAAACTCATAAAAATAAAGAAAATTTAATAACTCCCAATCCAGATGTCAAAACGAAATAGCATAAAAATAAAAATGGGCAGGATGGCAGGCGGAAGACAAGAAAAATATGCGACGGAGATTCCGAGAGGGGTAAAGGGAGGTCACGTGCAAAAAACACAAAAAATGAACCAAAAAATGCAATTAAAAATTAATATCGAAAAATCCATGCAACGGAATGAGGTGCAGAAAAAAGGAAAACTGTGCAGAAAGACGTGCCCGACAAGCCTATCACATCAAAACATAATTCCGACTGCGATAAGACGCGTTCACATGGAAAAAACCCAAAAAACAAACCCGAAAATGGGATCGGAATTTAATATCGGACGAACCATTCACCGGAATGACACGCAGTAAGAAGGAAAAATGTCCGCAGGAAGGAGTGGCACAGGGTTATCATGTTAAGCCGCAGTTCCGGTGGAAGTAGGAGGGGTTCACATGTGAAAAATTCCAAAAAGACGCCCGAAAACTCATTTAAAAATTAATAAGTAAAAATCCGGAAGTCAAAAGAGGGGGGAGGAAAAAGGAAAAAGGTGGGGGAAGACACAAGTGACACGGCTGTCAAACCAAATTGAAATTCCGATGCAAACAGGGCAGGGTCACATGGAAAAATGTCAAAAAGACGCACGAAAAAGGTGTAAAAAAACCGGAAAATTAATATTAGACAAACCGTGTATCGGAATGATGCGGAGGAAAAAGGAAAAATATCAGGGGAAAAGTGGATGGCAGGGCTATGACATCAGATCATGGTTCCGGAGCAAGCAAAGCACATTCACATGGAAAATCGGCTAATTTGTGCAAAATGCTTCAAAAATTAATAACTCGAAAACTGTGCACCAGAATAGGGGTAGGTAAAAAGGAAAAATGGTCAGTTAAAAGGAGGGAACAGGGCTATAAGGTTGGATTGGGACTTTGGTGAATGTAGGGTGCATTCACAGGACAGGACCTCAAAATCAAGGAATGAAGGAAAACGACAAGGGAACAGCCCCAAGGGTGGGTGGAACATAACCGGGTGGTTGGGAAGGGACCCATCAGGGTAACAGCAAGTCATGGCATGCATGCATGAATAGGTTAAGGCATATGCAGAGGGGTATGCAATATAAACGCGCAGGGACGCATCCCCACACTTAAGACCTTAACAGATAGGGTTAACCGAGCAACAGGGACCTAGGACCACGCCACAGACCATCCACTAACGTCGCCACACTTAAAACATGACCGTCACGAAGAAACCAAAGGGGGAGGGTTAGAAAAACTTGGCCCATTTCGTCAAGAAGCAAGGTTGAGTGTCGATGGCACGTCCAGTGTTGTTGTCGGCGCTGGAGGTACCAATGCATCTTCTCGGTACACGTCTGTCATGGAAGGGACCACGCAGCAGCACCCAGGGAGGTAGCTGATGGAAGGAATCGCAGGAAATGCGTTGTCGATGATGAGGGATATTGCACTCAACTCACAATCACTCAAAGGGAATGGAAGAACAGTCACTCACCCCATGACTAATATCACTCGAGGAATAAGGATTGAAACCCATATCGCATACCCGGTTGAGAAATCGACAAGGGGGAATGGTGCAGAAGGAGTATTCCAGGGTGCACAATTGATGGTGCATTAGTGCGTCCAACCCGTCTGGCATAGGTGCAAGGAGGAAGGCAAGGGAGCCTTACAGTGCAGTGTACAGAACAAGGTGATGTATCTTGTGATGATGGCAAAGACCCATCCCGTGGGTGCATAGGGAAACAGGAACATACCTGACTCCAAGTGTCGTAACGTCCCTCAATCTCACCTCTCGGTAATTGATTAAAGAAACTCCAGTCACACTCATCCCACCCTCTGTCTCACGCTCTGTTGTAATTACAGGAGGGCAGCTTTTTCCTGAAACCCGTTGATATTATCCTCACAGTCGCTTGTGCAAAGATTGTATGCCTTGTGCACATTTAATGGTGCAACTGTGCATCCCGCCCTGTGCCGGCATACGGTGCGAGAAGGAAGGCCAGGGAGCCTTATAGTGCAGTGCACAATAACAAATCATGCTTTGTGCATTGAGAGGCCCATCCCGTGCGTGCAACACTTCAGTCACACTTCTCACCTCTCATTTGATTTGAAGGGAAAAGACTAGTCTCTTGCCCCACCCTCTGTCTCACTCTTTGTAGATAGTTACAGAGGGCAAACCATGCTCACGTCCCCATCCGGTTAGGATGAAAGCTCACGTCACTTGATTGTTTGTCGATGAATATCGCGTCGTCAGCTGTTGAAGAGGCGTACCCATGGAGGTAGCCATCAAATCGAACGTTGTATTGGACAGGAACATGTCGTCTGCTAGAGGACAGGTAGTCACTTTGCAGAGAGACCCAGGACACAGCGTACCAAGGGAGGTAGCGTCGGAATTGGATCCGAGGGATATCAATCAATGAATCCACTTTCTGGACTGCTGGGTGTTGCCACCTTTTCCACAGCCAGCTTCCCGCCCAAGGGTGTTTACCACCTTTTCTTGGAACGAGGCCTGCTATGACAGGGAATTGCTTCCTTTTCTCTCATAACAGATTTGTTTTTTTTTTTCTTTTGTTTTTTTTTTTCTTCTCTTCCCCTATTCCCGAGGGTGTTTCCACCTTTTCTCAAGGAATAGGTCGGCATGACAGGGACCTAAGTCCTTTTCTCCCATGACCGATATGTTTTGTTTTTTTTCTTTTTCTTTCTTTCTTTCTTTCTTTTTTTCTTTTTTTTCTTTTTTTTTTCGAATTGAGCAAGGGAATGGTAGAAAGACCATTTGTCAGAACCAACCTCGCCACTGTCGCTGGTGGAAAATAGAGGATAAGAGATCAAGGCTGGAAGGGGGGTTTGAGGGAACAGAGGGTTGCGTCCACCTGATCAGGAGTGACTGAAGAACGGCTATTAGAAGTAACAGCATAAGAAGTATAGTGCCGCGCCAATGAGGGAAAAGATCAAGTGACCGTAATTGTCAAGATCCCCAAGGAGGGAAGTACTTCTTCAGGCGATATCCATTGATCAGAAAGGGATCATCAGAGGCATCAACGGTCTGTACTTGGACAGAGCCATTAGGGTTGATGGCAAGTACCTTATAGGGGCCCATCCACCGCTGTTGGAACTTGCCAGGAAACTTGCCAAATCGTGAATCATGGGCTAGGACCAAATCACCTTCTTTAAACTCCTTATGCTTGATGAAGCTGTCATGGTAAGCCTTGCGTCGAGCTTGCGTGGCTTCCATGCACTGGAGAGCCATCCTACGAATTTCGTCCAAACATTCCAGGTGCAGGAGACGGCATTGCAGTGAATCATTGTCCCCCAAACGCTCTTTGATAGCCACTCTCAAAGAGGGTAATTCCAGTTCAACAGGAAAAACAGCTTCTATACCGTACACCAGCTGGAAGGGTGTCTGTCATGTTGCTGCTTTATGGGAGGTTCCGTACGCCCAGAGGGCCTCTGTAAGTTGATCATCCCAATCACGACGATGTGTGGCAATTGTTCTTGTCAGAATCGAGCAGAGGATGCGATTGGTGACTTTGACTTGGCCGTTGGCTCTAGGGTAATAAGGAGTGGACTTGCGATGGCGGATCTTATACAACTCTGTCAACTCTTCCATGACTTTGTTGAGGAAATGCGTGCCTCTATCACTTACCAGCTCTAAGGGACTACCAAAACGGGTGATGATATTCTCGTACATGAACAGGGCCACGCTGTTACCATCGTCCCGCTTTAGGGCTTTAGCTTCACACCACTTTGTAACATAATCTGTACATACGAGGATGTATCGGTTCTGTTTCCTTCTGGTAGGAGGATCGATCGGACCTACGAAGTTGATGCCCCACTTCTCAAACGGCTTCAACGGAAGGATAGGTTGCAGTGGCATGGCACTTGTCTTCGTGGGTTTCCCCATTCTTTGACAAGCATCACATCTTTTACAGTAATCATAGGCATCCTTGTGAATGGTAGGCCACCAATATCCTGCTAGCAGAGCCTTCCTGGCTGTAGCTTCTCCTGCAAAGTGACCTCCACATGGCTCGTCATGGCAAGCCTTCAAGACAATCCCAATCTCATCTCCTGCAACACATCTTCGCAGCACTTCATCTTTGCCTTTCTTGTACAGTGCGCCACCTAGTAGGGTGTAGGGGGCTGATTCTAACATGAGCTTCTTCCTTTCCCGACTAGAAATGCCAGGAGGATACTGTTGGGTTGCTAGCAGATTCGCAATGTCTGCATACCAGGGAGTTACAGTTTCTACCAAGAATAGGGAAGCATCAGGGAGGTCTAGATCATCTTGCTCCTCGTCTACAATTTGTGGGATACGCGACAGATGATCAGCCAAAACATGGGAACGACCAGGCTTAGTAATCACCTCAAAGTCGAACTCCTGAAATAGAAGGAGCCATCTCATCATTCGTCCTTTCACATCCGCTTTGTTCATCAGGAAGGATAGGGCCTCATGATCCACATAAAATTTAAAGTGGGTAGATAGGAGGTAGTGGCGAAACTTCTCTAGGGCAAACACCATTGCCAAGCACTCCAGCTCTGTCACTGTATAGTTCTGTTCCCTATCAGTGACTTTTCGACTTGCGTAATAGATCGGTTGATCCAACTTCGAGGAACCCTTTTGGCACAGGACAGCACCTAAACCTTCAATTGATGCATCAGTGTGTACATGGAACTCTTTCGTCCAATCAGGAGGTTGCAGAATGGGTGCCTCTATCAGACACTGCTTCAGAGTCTGGAAGGCTTTGTCACATTCGTCCGTCCAAGTAAACTCTGCATCTTTCCTCAGGAGCTTGTGCAAGGAGGTTGCCTTTGTTGCAAAATGGGCTATGAACCTTCTGTAGTAACCCACATGGCCTAGGAATCCCCTCAACTGTTTGAGGTTGGTGGGTGCTGTCAGAGCTGCAATCTTTTCGATCTTTGCAGGGTCTGTTGATATCCCTTGTGCAGAGACAATGTGGCCCAACAGAACTCCAGAAGAGACCCCAAAGATGCATTTGTCGGGGTTGAGGGAAATCCCATACTCCTGGCATCGGTCAAAGCATTGTTCCAAGTGCTTCCAATGTTCACGGATCAAACTATAGACACAGAAGTCATCCAAATATACCTCAATAAAGTTGTGCAGATGATTTTGAAATGCGGCCATCATGACTCGCTGGAAAGTAGCAGGGGCATTGCAGAGCCCAAATGGCATCACTCGGTAAGCGTAGGTCCCCCATTCTGTGGTGAAGGTTGTTTTGGACTGGTCTTCTTCTGCTATTTGCACTTGGTTGTATCCGCTGAATCCATCCAAAAGGGAATAAAGCTCATGTCCTGCCACTGTGTCCAACAGTTGGTCTGTGAAAGGGATAGGAAAGTGATCCTTCTTTGTTTTGGAATTAAGCTTTCGGAAATCCACACATATTCGCAATTTGCCATTCTTCTTGGGTACAACCACGATGGGTGAAACCCATTCACTATTTGCCACTGGATAGATGAACTCGGCTTCTAGAAGCTTCAGCAGCTCCGCTTTCACCAATGTGGAATAATTCGGGTTCATTCGCCTCTGTCGTTGTCGTACTGGCTTGGCATCAGGCTCCAAGTCAATATGATGTTGACATATTGTGGGATCAATCCCCTTTAGGTCTTTGTAGGACCATGCAAACACATCCAAATTTTCTTTCAACAAGTTGTACAAGGTTGACAACTCCTCTTCTGGGAGGCTGCTACCCACCTTCAAGTGGCGTTCAGTGCCTTCTGCATCCACAAAAGTTAACTGCCTTTCATCTTCTACTTCACGGATGAAGGTCCCACGGACTGCTTCTGGATACAGATCCGACTCCTTCAAGGGAGTGATATCCTCTTCTGACGTCCCACTAGAACCAACTTCTTCTTTTGGTGGAGACTTAGGTTGCTCCTTAAGATGTTGAAATGGGATTAGAGCCGTTTCGGGTTTGGTTTCAAAATTAATTACCTCTTGGCTTGAAGACTCCTCTTCTGAAGATGACCCATCCAAGAACGTCACATAACAGGGACCCTCTGATGCCTGTTGGGTTGGTGGGACTGGTGCTTGTTGGCACGGTGCATCATCATCATCTTTTCTTGGCAAGGATGAGTTAGGACGGCATGAGCCACTACGGAAAGACGGCTTGTTCTTCTTAATCCATTCCTTATAAAGGTTTTGCATATGAGTAGATCCATTTACTAGACCAAATGGTACCATCACCATTCTGTCCCACAGCACGAGCTCGTCTGCTTTTGAAGCTTCTGGAACTTCTTCTTCATATATATCCTCTGCAGGTGAAATAGACTCTTCTAGCTCACTTTCATAACCTTCTTCGTCCATATCATATCCATCCTCTTCTGTCTCTGCTTCTGCTTCTGTCTCTGCTTCTGTCTCTGTAGGCGCTCTGTAACAGAAGAACAGGTTCTCAGTTTCCTCTTCTGCTTTTGTCTCGGCTTCTGCTATGGCCATGTAACAGGGAGAGCAGTACATCCATGCTTCTATCTCACTATCAGAAGTGATTTCAGAAGTCATTCCCGGTTCAAGCAGGAAGTATTCACCCATTGATAATGGCTTTGCATCTCTTGGGAGTTGGCTTACAGTATCCACTGTTAAGGAACGTGCCACTGTTTTCTTGGGAAGGATCTATTTGACAACATCTTCGTCTGCTGATGTTCCATCTGTAGCCTCATTAGGGGAGCCAGAAGATAATTCCAAGGAGGTGGATCCATGTCCTTTTTGAGAACCATACAGTTTCAGCACCACTTTGTTGGGTCCTCTACCCAAGGTCAAAGTTCCTTTGAACCAATCCGTCCTTGCTCTGGCTTCAAAAAGCCATGGTCTGCCCAGTAACAGAGGATAGGATGTACCATAAGAGTTTGGCTTCACCACCAGATAGGTTAGCCAATAATCCTTTCTAGCCACTGTAGTCTTCACATATGGGAGAATGCCCAAAGGCTTGATCCGCCAATCTGATGAGCCATTGGGTGGGTTGCACACCTTGTAGGCCTAGATCCTTCATTGTCACATCCGTCATAATGTTTACTGATGAGCCTCCATCAATCAATGCATTTGCAATGAAGCAGCCTTCTATCCACGCGCCAGTCTCTGGAGTACCTGGATCTAGAAAGGCGTTAGCTACATCCACTTCTTTGACAGGCTCTGGAGCCTTATTGGACTTTGTTGCTGTTGAGGGAGCAATCCTTAAGCCACATCTCCTTGTCAGTATACTTTTGAACCTTTTTCAGCAACTGGGAGAAAACATCAATAATTGTCGGAATGTGAGGTTTGGTTTAAAGGTATCTAGATCTCTAACCAGATCTTATTCCTTAATAGGATCCACTGGCTTCTCTAACCGGTTAGGGAATGGGGCAACACCCATTTTCATTTTCCCTCTTTCTTCCAACAGAGGCATCATGGGAACTTCTTCTGCCACTTGTGGCACGTCCTCCTCTTCTGTATCCTAGACCTCGGGTCCTATCTCTGTAACTGTCTCTGTAACTCTCTGTGGCACTGTAGGGCTCTGTACGGCACTGTTAGGCTCTGTTTTGTTTTGTTCTTCTGGTGGAAGATTGAACTTCACTGTTCTTGCAGGAGGGTTATTTTCTTTCTGGACAGGTGGTTCCTTCTGCTTTGTATGCGTGATGGCAGCAACTTCCAATTCCACTAAATTGGAGGTAGGCTCTTGAGCCTTGGCTGGACTATCAGTAGCACTGTTTTTCACTGGGGCTGGGCTTGGACAGTCCTTTGCAGTGTGGCCTTCTCCTTTGCATCGACTACATAAGGGCTTGTAATCCACTGACCTTCGAGGATTTGGACAATTTGGTGAGATATGTCACTTTTCTCCGCATCTATAACACTCCACTTCTGATCTCTGACCACCGCCAGACTGTCTTCCTCTGTAACTTTGGGAGGGAAATCTTCTGGGTCCGAAATTAGGACCAAACTCTCTAGGCTTGGGTCCAATATCCTGTGTTGTCATTTTGGATTCCAGCAAGTTGAATCTTGCGTCTTCTTCCTTCCTTCTCCTATCATGCATCTCTTTCAGAGAGCAAATGTCCTCTGTATGGTTCTTCCACAAACAGTAGGAACAGAAGGCCCCAGGGATGGTTGGTTTTTGTGTACATTCAGTGGCTAAATGGCCTGCTTGATGACACTTACCACACCAAGTATTTGACCGCATCACATCTCTTCCTGCTCCTGCAACGTTGGATATGCTAGCGGTATTCACTTTCAGCATCTGTAGCTGCTCTGTAATCACATCCATCAACTCCTTTTTTATGTTTGCAACTGAGTTGGATAAGTAATCCTTCAAGCTTTCTCCTCCGGACATACTGGCAATAGGGTTTTGAGGAGTCTCTATAATCACTGCATAAATGGGTTGGGCTGGTATAGAGGGATCTCTGTTCTGATTCTGATTCAGAGCTCCTGTTTGAGCTGTTGGCTGTTGGCTCCAGTTAGTAGGGTTCCACTGTTGCTGCTGATTTGGCATTGAGGAAATTGGTTGGGACCATTGTTGTTGTGGTTGAACCATCATTTGAGGCATGGATTGTGGCCACTGTGGATTTGGTGCACTGTACTGTGATACTAGGGGCATCTGTTGGTAAGGGTAGGGAACAGTCCCTGGGACTGCATTTGGTGGATACATCATTCCTGGCATCAGAGGAGGTAGGACTCCTCTTCCTGGATTCATTGCCAATCTAGCTTCCACTTCATCGTACAGTCTTGCACCTTCTGTTGCAGCTTGCAAGGTGGCTGGTCTTTGTAGCTCCACAAACTTACAGACTTCTGGTTGTAATCCTCTGAGAAACACTCCCTTCTGAATGCCATCATCTAGATTATGGCTAGTCCATCTCTTCAGGATGGATTCCATTCGTGAGACATAAACTTCTACTCTTTCTCCAGAGGACTGACTTAGGTTCATAAATTCCTCCCTCATCCGCTCTTCAAAACCTTCACGCCTGAATTTAGTGAGGAAGGCCAACTTTAGGTCGTCCCATGTGCCAAAAGTTCCTGCTGCTTGTCTCTCATACCACTGAAACGCCGCGCACTTGAAAGTGGCGGGGAATATTGCTAACCAATGCTCAGGGGTTCTGGCATTGTTAGCCACACATGCCACCATAAATTCTGCTACATGAAGATCGGGGTCTTCATTGTACTCTCCCTTAAAAACTGGCAATGGAACTACATTCGTTGGCCTGTCATCAATATTTCCAGGACGGATCTGGCTTGGAAGTGGACCTCCAGCAGGAGGAGGAAGGGCTTGATGTGCCATTGGGACTTCTGTAAAGAGTTCAGCAAGGGCGTTAAAGGCGGCTTCTGTTGCGAGCGAGCTCTCGGCTCTGATTCTTGCTTTCTCTCTTCTCACGTACCTTTGGACTCGTTCTAACGCTTGCCTCTTTATTGCGTCATTTATCAGGGGGTTGGCTCCACTATGTTGTTAGTGCTCCACAGAGGGTTAACTGAAAGCTTCAGTCTCTGGAGGACTCTCTTGCCAACATTTCTTCTACTTCTTTCTTTTCAATGTCCCTGAATTCTGCTTTCATGCCACTGCACAGAGGAAGGTATTCGGTTCTGAAGGTGTCAAAATGCATACGTCTGAGCATTGTGGTGGTGCCATCATCATAGTAATGCCAACTTCTGATGGTTTCAACAGTGTATGTTGTGAAAAACACTCTGTCTACCAACTTCCAGTGGGTTGCTAATTGAACAAACAGAAGATTATCAGTGCACCAAGCATCCCATGTATCTTGCTGTTGAGCATCCACGAACAAATTCCAACTCTTTTCCTTCTTGTCTTTGTGAACCTCTACAGACCAAGACTCCTGAAGCTTCTTCACAATCTCCCACTTGATGTTGTCTGGAAACTTCTCAATGAATGCCAAATCTTCCATGGCTGGTCATTCTCTCTGTTTCTACTCTTCAGTTTATTCCCAAACAGTTTGCCACCAAGATGCAAGTTTCTACTGCTTCAACAGGAAGAGGAAACTGTCCACCACATAGAGCATGCATCATGATGGTGATGTGTTTCCGCCATTGTGGGATGAACTTCTTGTGGAAAGTGGCTTTGATTATGAGAAATTCCAACTCTTCAGTGGAAGAAGGAACTTTACAAACATCCATTGAATTCTTCTCTTCTTGGCAATGCCATTTCCTTCATTTTCAGCCTCTTTTGGTGCTTGTTGATGGCAAGTTCCCCGGCTGCGCACCAAAAACATGGAGCCCCGAGAGGAACACCAAGGAAAAAGGAATTCTCTTGCAAGAAAATCTATCTTGTAACATCAACAAGTTTTTTTATTATGTTTCATATGATCACTATGAAGAAAAGAACACCAGGCACAACAAATCTTCATGCAGCATCATGTAGATCTTCCACGGATTTGATAGAATCAACCATATTCTTCAATATCTTCATAAAATCCATCAATAGAACAAAGAAAGCAAAGGAATACACCATCTTTGAATGAAAATACATCACATAGTATTCATCTTCAATATCTTCATAGTCTTCTCTCTCAATCTCTCATATACAATCACTCTGTTTCAGTAGAATTGGCTATCTCTAACTCTCTCTCTCTCTCTCCATCAATAATACATCATATCCTCACTACAATATCCCAAAATCACTCTCAATAATCTGTCTTAGGTCGTGGATACCCCCCCTAAGAGGTATGTCTGATATGAAGAGTCACGAGAGCCACTATAGTGTCCTTTCATAGCTCACTACTGTCACTTCACTCTAGTCTTCACTTGAGTCTTCAGCAGCTAATTCTTCCACTTCTTTTAGCTCTTTTGCACTTGTATTCTCCTCTTTCCAAGGCTAGAAAAATTTCCCAAGCTACACTCTCATCCATCAAAACACATACAGAAGCATACAGAACAGTCACAGAACAGTACCAGAACAGCTACAGTACAGAACAGAACAAAACAGAGACAGAAGCTCTATAGAAGACCTACAGAAGGTAACAGAAGGTCATCAAAACCACATAACTCATTCTCAAACCATTCCAAACTCTCACAAACCATTCAATAAACTTTCACAATATCTCAATCTTCATCAATCAATACTCCATCCCTCTTTACAGAAGACAATCAGAACAAAACAGACCAAAACAGAGCAAAACAGAAGGTATACAGAACCAATCAGAATCTATCAGAACATCACAGAACCACCAATAAACATCATGATCTTCCAAAACTCAATCAATATCATCCAAAACACTCTCAAACCACTTCCAAACCAATCAATCATCTCATAAAATCAACCATTCAACTCTCAAAAACAACAAAAATCAGCCAAAAAACAAGTCATTTCAACACTCAACAATACCTTTGTAAGTGTGATATGGGATGAATGTGAAGCTTGGAAAAGTTTTCCAATATTTGGAAGGGATGAATATAAGTTCAAATTAGCTCAAAGAAGTTGAAGATCTAGCTGTTGAAGACTTGAAGTAAAGACTGAAGTGAAGTGATAGTAGTGAGCTCTCAAGGGACACTGTAGTGGTCCTGGTGACCTTTCATACTAGATATACCTCTTGGAAGGGGTATCCACGACCTAACACGGGTTATGAATGATTATTCTTAATGATCTCATTGTAAAATTGAGAGGGAGAATGTATGAGATAGCCAATTTTATGAAAAACAATGTATCTATGAGTGAGAGATTGTGAGAGAAAGCTATATGGAATCTTTGAAGAAGAATAATATGTGATGATTTCCATTAAAAGTGGTATATTATCTTGTGTCTTTGTGATATTTTGATGAACTATATGAAGAACATGAAGATCATAATGGATTTTGTTCAAGTTAAAGCCATGGGAGAATTGTTTCTTTGAAGCTGCATGTAGATTTCTTGTTCCTAGTGTTCTTTTCTTTGTTGCGAACATATCAAATATGAGAAAGATGTTTATTGATGATACAAGATAGATTTTCTTGTAGTATATTTTCCATTATCTTGGTGTTCCTCTTGGGGCTCCATGTTTTTGGTGTGGAGTCAGGGAATACTACCATCAACAATCATTAGAAAGGGTTGAAAATGAGGGAAATGGCATTGTCAAGAGGAGAAGAATTCAATGGATGCTTGAAGAATTGGAGATTCACATTTCCAAATCCACTTTCTACAAGAGGTTCATCCCACAATGGAAAAAACATATTACCATCATGATGCAGGCTCTATGTGGTTAGCTATTTCCTCTCCCCGTTGAAGCAATAGAGACGTGCATCTTGGTGGCAACTTGTTTGGGAATAAACTGAAGTGCAGAAACAGAGAGAACGATTATCCATGGGAGATTTGGCATTCATTGAGAAGTTTCCAGACATCATCAAGTGGGAAATCATGAAGAAGCTTCAAGAGTCATGGTCAGTGGAGGTTTAGAAAAACAAGAAAGAAAAGAGTTGGAATTTGTTCATGGATGCTCAATAGCAAGATACGTGGGACGCATGGTGCACTATCAATCTCTTGTTTGTCCAGTTAGCAACCCACTAGAAGTTAGAAGATAGAGTGTTATTCACAACATACATTGTTGAAACCATCAAAAGATGGCATTACTATGATGATGGCACCATAACAATCCTCAGAAGAATGAGTTTTGACACTTTTAGAATAGAATACCTTCCCCTCATAGCAGTTTGAAAGCTAAATTTAGAGACATTGAGAAGCAAGAAGTAGAAGAAATGTTAGCAAGAGAGTCCTCCAGAGACTGAAACCTCCCCTAATTCTGTTCTGTTGAGTACATACCAACTAGGTGGAGCTAACTCCCTGATGAATGACGCAATCAAGAGGCAAGAACTAGAACGAGTCCAGAGGTATGTGAGAAGAGAGAATGCAAAAATCAAAGATGAGAACAAGCTAGCAGTAGAAGCCTCCTTTGATGCCCTAGCAACACTCTTTCCCTAGAAATATTGATGACAGACCAGTGAATGTAGTTTCATTGTCCATCTTTAAGGGAGAATACAATGAAGGCCTTGATCTTCATGTAATAGAGTTTATGGTAGCATGTGTGACTAACAATGCGTATTGGTTGGAAATATTCCTCGCCACTTTCAAAGGTATGGTGTTTTAGTGGTATGAGAGACAAGTATCATGAACTTTTGGCACATGGGATGAAATTGGCCTTCCTCACTAAATTCAAGTGGGAAGGTTTTGAAGAGTGGATGTGAGAGGAGTTCATGAACCTAAGTTAGTCCTCTGATGAATGAGTAGAAGCCTATGTCTCCTGAATGGAATCCATACTAAAGAGATGCACCAACCATCATTTGGATGAAGGGAATCCTACCAATTGGAACCAACAACCCCCAGTCTCAACATGAGCTTTGAATCAGAACCAAAACAAAGGACCCTCTGGAGGATCAACTCAACTAGTTTATGTAGTGATTACAAAAGCTTCCCAAAACCCTACTACAAGTACTCGAGGAGGTGAAAATATGAAGGATTACCTCTCCAATTCAGTTGCAAGCATAAAGAAGGAGCTTATGGATGTGATTACAGAACAACTACAGACGTTGAAGGTGAATACCACCAACATATCCACTCATGTAGGAGGTGGAAGAAATGTGATGCAGTCTAATACATGGTGTGGAAAGTTCCATCAAGTGGGACAATTAGCCACTGAATGTACCTAAAAATCAACCATTCTTGGAGCCTTCTATTTGTATTGTTTAAGGAAAAACCATATAGAGGATATAGAAACCTATGGAACCTTTCAAAGAATATGACCTGGTCAAAGATCTAAACACCTTCAAACCAAACTTGACATTTCGATAGTCACTAATGTTGTCTCCTAGCTGTCAAAAGAAATTCAAAAGCATGACAAGAAGAAGATTCTTAAGGATTGCTCGCTTAACAGCAAAACCAAGTCCAACAAAGCCCCATAGCCTATGAAGAAAGTGGATGTGGCTAATACCTTCCTGGATCCAAGAACCCCAGAGATTGGCGTGTGGATATTGAAGGATGCTTTATAGTAGATGCATTGATTGATGAAGGCTCGTTAGTAAACATAATGACAGATGTGACAATGAAGGATTTAGGCTTGCAAGGAATGCAACCTACATAGTGGCTTATCCAATTGGCAGACCAAAGTAGAATAAATCCTTTGGGCATTCTCCTGTATATGAAGACAACCCTTACAGGAAGAAATTATTGGCTGACACATTTGGTGGCCAAACCAAATTCCTATGGGACCTCATACCCTGTGTTACTAGGATGACCATGGCTTTTTGAAGTAAGGGCATAGACAAATCGGTTCAAAGGAACCCTAACCCTAGGCAGAGGACCCAACAAAGTGGTGTTGAAGTTGTATGGATTGCAAAAAGGCAATGGATCCACTTCCGTTGAATCGTCATAACCTCTTCTAATGATGTAATAGATGGCACATCAAGAGACGAAGAAGCCATCAAACAGATATTCCCTATGAAAAGAGAGGCATAGTCCCTGACAGTGGGCAAAGTAAGCCAATTGCTGAAGGAAGCAACGTCTTTGTCAATGGGTGAATACCTCCTGTGTGCCTAAACTTGAATTGACTTCTAAAGTCACCTCTGATAGTGAGATAGAAGCATGGATGTCTGTTCTCCTTGTTACTTGGCCATAGCAGAGCAAGAGATAGAGACAGACACAATCACAGATGCAAAAGTAGAGGACATAATAGAGAGTCTGTTCTTCTCTTACTAAGCCACCATAGAGGTAGAAATAGAATCTAAAGAGGATGAAGATGACAATGAAGAAGAAGACTATGAAAGCGAGCTAGAAGAATCTATCCTACTTGCAAAATGCACAAATGAGGAAGAAGTTTTAGAAGCCTCAGAAGTAGAAGATCCCTTGTTGTTCAATAGAATGACTATGGTACCCTTTTGACTGATTAATGAGTCACGTCATATGCAAAATATCCGTAACAAATGGATTAAGAAGAATAATCCTTCCTTCAACAGTCATTCTTGCCACCCTAATCCCACCCTCTCATAGTGTATTTCACAAGTTAGATATTTAGCCCTTGAGATCCCAAGTGTTAAACCATATTGCTAACAATCTTTTATTCAATGAAGATTTCTTCTCGGCCTTTGAATTTTGTTGTTTCATTTATCTTTATGATCCTCATGATATCCTATTGCATTCCTTAATATCTTATCGATTACCATTGTATATTGGCATTCTTCAATCTAATCTAGATAGTATTCCTCTTTTATCTTTTAGTCCTATTGTTTCCCCTCATATTCCAGTTTTTTCTACATGTCCATTTATTGCAGATAGTATATCCTTGCCTACTCCTATTCAAACTACTTTTGTTACTCAACCTATTCCTTCTGTTTTTTAAGCAAAATCCCTTTAGAAATTCCTACTTTCTTTCCCTTCTTACCCACCCTCATTATCTCTATAGATATCTTTGTTTTATGATTTATCTTACCCCCCTCTTCACTGTTCTCTTATTATCCTTCTATCATCTCCTTTTGATTATATTAATCTTCCTCCCTAATCAATTATGGATACTCTTGGGTATAATAGTGATATCCTTCGTCGACGACAGTGGATGTTACATGATTATTTGGTAGGACCAATGTTTAATTGGCCTATCATTCCTGGTTCTTGGGACACTTCAATGCAATGTTTCACTTATTATCTGTGATTTGCTAAAGCACATGCTTCTTACTTCGGTATGATTGGCGTCTCAGTTTTGCTAGTATCTTGCTTTTATGCATCAACAGTCTCACATGAATACTAGAAAGAGTATTCCAAACTTGATGATTAATCCAAATGAGGATGTGATTAATTCAAATGAGGATGTGACTGTTGCTCAGATGGATGCTCTATATTATTTTGCACAAGCTTTTCCTACTAGGTTCATTATCATGTTGGAAAGGATGTGTTGCTTACAATGTGTCTTTGTATTTCATGGATTAGAGAGTTTGGAACATCTCAAGTTGAATATGAAGTTCAAGAAAAAATACCTTCATCCTATATAGTTGTGGACACTCTCTTGGATGTATTGATCCTTTTTAATGAGAATCTTTCTCCTTGCTCTTCAGTTTTGGGGAGCATGTGCCATTTAGACTACATTGTTTTGTATCCATGTGAATCATGTATATGTGGTATTTTATCCCTCTTGCATGGAGTTAAAGATGAAGATGAATCTGATTGAGAAGATGATTAATGGTGGTTTGAGATTTTATCTATGGGATGGATGCTTATGGTGGAAGAAAACAAACCTCTTATATCCTTTACAAGTTTGTCATGATTTTATGTTGTTCATAAGTTGTGATAATGGTTAAAGGTGTTTTCCTTTCGTTGGATTCTTTATTAGATACAGGTTATAAGTTGGGGTCGTGGTTGGATGATTTATTGAAGATGCTAAAGAAGATCTAGTTAAGCTATTTGATGAACTTATATTCTCTTTTTCCTAGGTCACGAGGATGCTTCCTAATTAAGTATGGGGATATATTGAGGATTGAAATGACTTGATTTTTTGGTTGATTTTTGTTGTTTTTGAGGATTGAATGATTGATTTTTTATGGACTATGAATGATTTTTAGTTGTTTTGGAAGTGCTTGAGAGTTTTTTGGATGAGGTTGATTATGTTTTGAAAACTTATGATGGTTTATAGTGGAGATATGATGTTAGATTGATGTCATGTTAGTGTCTGATTATGCCTGTTTGAGTCTGTTGACCTTCTATTTTGCTCTATTTTTCTTCTATATGAGGGGGTTAGAGTAAGGATTGATGAATTTTGAGAGTTTTTGAAAGATTTTTGATTGATTTTTGATGGGTTTGAGCGATTTAAGTGAGCAAAAAGTTTCATGATGCCTTCTATTGACCCTCTGTTAAGAGTCTGTAGATCATATGTTTCCGCTTTGTTTTGTTCTGTATACCTCTATAAGTGTGATATGGGATGAATTTGAAGCTTGGGAAACTTTTCCAATCTTGGGAAGGGATGAATATAAGTTCAAATTAGCTTGAAGAAGTTGAAGATATAGCTGATGAAGACTTGAAGTAAAGACTAAAGTGAAGTGACAATAGAGTGAGCTCTCAAGGGACACTGTAGTGGTCCTAGTGACCTTTCACACTAGACATACATCGATAGAAGAAGCCAAGAAAAATGATTTCTTCGAAATTTATTTGGTTGGCATTACGATTTTCACGTCGGAAGGGGTATCCACAACCTAATGGGGGTTATGAATGATTATTCTTGATTATCTCAACTATTTCTCTATCGCAATAACATTAGCTAGTCTTGCACCTCCCAAAGCTAGTGAATCTAGATAACATTGGAGCCTTTGGCAAAATTTACTTCAACCTAGGCTATGGCTCCTTGGCGCCAAGAGAAGAGACAAAAATGCAAAGTGCTACCCACACATCACTAGCATGGATTTAATAGGGGTTGTCAAAACAGCCATGTGCTTGTGCTCATGAAGCATCCACTCTTGTAGAACCTTGGTCCAATTGATGCGAGGATGTCATCAACAAGGAAAACCATGGAGGACACCCTCTTGGACACATTGAAGGTCTCACCTACAATGTAATATTTCCACACAATAAAAGTTAGTTGGTTAGTTTGAAAGTTAGTTAATCAATTAATAAGTTAGTAAGATTACTAGCTAAAGACTAACTAAGGTAAAAACTAACTAACATAAATAGCTAACAATTTTTATTTAATTAGAAATATATTTTAAAAAAACCAAGAATTGTAAATCTAATATTTTTCTCGAATTGACAAGGACCGAGCCACCCCTCACAAAAATTACAACGTGAACGAGACTTATGAGCCATATTAATCACTAGTATTAATGCGTATAGTATGGACGGTCTAAAAATATTAGATTTTTGGGTAAAAACTAATATATTTTACATATTTTAGATATTATCCTAAAAAGATAGAACTAGATGCCATTTAAAAGAAAAGACAAGTGATGTTTTAGTTAATTTTGGAAATTTTATAAAAAGAAAAAAAAGATAAAGAAAGTGATTGGAAAAATCGCGCGTGCCGCGTTGTGCTTAGCCTTTTGCTCCTCCAAAATACTACTAAGATGGTATTCACCCAAAATTTGGACCCAAATAGCACCTCCATCATTTGAGGAATTGAAAGAATAGTTGGTGGCTCACGATCACCACCCAAAGGCAATAGCAATCAATCCTCAATGCATTGTGCTATAAGCTCATAATACAGTTGACCTAGCTATACCATTATCACTTAATGCAACTATGCAACAATGGCCTTAGCCTTAGGGTGAATTAGTGTAGTGCTCCATGGTAGGAAATGAAGGTCTTGAGAAGCATGGACCTAACCCAAGGACGATAACTTCTAGGTGCTTAGGGAGGACATGCAAAAGTTTATCAAACACAGCCTAGTTAGCCACCAAGATTGCATAGAAGAGTAGATAGAAAAAAAGCAAGCAACACAAGAAGTAAGAAGGCAATGAGAGAGAGCAAGGTGAACACAACAATTTGCAAATGAACACAACAATTTGCAAATGAACTCAAGGTCAAAAGAAAATTTTGTTTGTATGTTGTTGTTCCAATGAATAAAGCTTGAAAATTTTGCAACAATGTATGCTTGATGCATCACCCAATTTTCCCATGATGAGCCATAAGTGTTGTCTACATTTGCAAAGCATCATATCACCATGAGAAATATTTTCCACCCTAAATAATGAGTAAGGGCCTTGAAGACCTGCCATGTGAGTCATACTGTCTACCACTAGATCCATCTAGACTTGAATATCCACTGTCATTGAGAGTCTAGAGTCTAGACTTGAAGACCTGCCATGTGAGTCATACTGTCTACCACTAGATCCATCTAGACTTGAATATCCACTATCATTGAGAGTCTAGAGTCAAGATATTTGTCTCCATACTGAAGGGTGGAAGAAGCTAATAGGACATATCCAATAGAGGGAACAAGTACACCACCCCATCCACATGATAATATTGCAACCAAAGCCCATTAATGGTATGGGGAAGGAGATTACTCTAAAGACCTAGGAAATAGAAAAGCATTTGATCCAGTACCACAAAAAACCCAAAACAAGCCACTCCATCTAAATTTCAGCTTTCCTACAAGCTTCCCCATTTGGGTGTTAAACACTAAAACTACTTGGTCTCATTCAAATCAGAGCCTCTTGGAGAAGCGATCAGTCTAATGCTTTTATCATAGTTGGACACCTCATGGAAGACATATTCATTAACCAATTGTGGGGTAGGGATCTGGATGACATTTGAATAGAAAGAGTTCACAAAACTATCATGAAGGTGCAAAAAGCATTGGTCTAGATCTCAATGAAATCTCCTCTAAGCCCAATGGAATTTTCATTGGCTTTGCAAGCATACTCACTAGGTGTCATCAATGTGTGGGACTAAAACACTTTGCTAGTGTACCATTGGCCCTAGGACTTGTTGAGAGAAGACATCGAGAGAAAGAAGAAGAAGTTAAACTTTTAATAAAGAACATAGTAGCTGACAAGGGAAAAATAGGAGTATAGAGGAGAGCGAGGAGAGTTCATCTACCTTAGGCTCTAATGATAGGAACACCCTGAGGAGTGAGTATTAGCTTATGCTAATAAGAAAAGAGTAAGAAGGAAGAAAAAATAATAGATGCCAAGATGAAGAAACAAACTAAGGATATTCAAAGGACTATTTTAAAGTCATTTGTTGAGTAGAGGCAAAAAATCAATCACTCACTTGTTCTACCAAATTCAAGAAATTACGGTAGATAAGGGGGGAGGTAGCTCATGCAAGGGAAAAGAAAAGGCCATGAAGAGTTCCTAAAGCCTTGGCCAAAAAGTGCTTCAAAAATTAGAATATCAAGTACAAGGCTTGGAAAGAAAAATCACCAGTCCTTTGATGAAGATCAAAACTAGTGAAGAAGCCACATCTACTTTGTAATGTGATAAGTAGCACCAAATAGAGTCGAAAGATAAATTGGTCCAAGCACAAGCTCAATTTTCCTGATGAATCTTCACTTTTTATGCTCCTTGCTCCAAGCACAAGCTCAATTTTCACGATGAAGCTTCACTTCTTGTGCTCCTTGCTCCAAGCACATGCTCTAATAAACACCACTCCAATATCTAGTGAGAGGAAAGGAATGGTGAAATCCAAGATAGAGGCTATGGAGTGCAAGAGGGTTGAGAGAGAGAAATGCAAAAGAAATTTTAGTGGTTGAATACAATGAATGTGTGAGGTGCCTTCTCCAAAAAGCATGGAGGAGTCCTCAAGTAGTCAATAAAAATTTGTGTCCATGCACAACATTGCCCATTCTGCTTGTGGGAAATGTCAAACTTAGTTGAATATGGGAATCCCAATTCTACGTCACAAGGGAAGCATGCAAAAGTTGCCCCTAATATCAATCTAGCACCCACCTAAGAAAGATCACTTTGTAATCAATTAGAGGCAAGAGTAGGGTTAACATTGCACTTGGTTCAAAGAGAGTGAGGGATGGGGAAGAGTATAACTTAATCCCCCTATCCATAAGGTAAAATCTCAGCTTTGATCCCCTAATGGTATTAGACTAGAAAACTAGTCCTATCAACATTGGGGGAGTCATGATCTAATAAGCTTTATCTATTGTTGCCAACTTATTGGGTGCACCTAGCCATAAGCATTCAATTATTAGGATTGAAGCCTCGCACTTTCCTTGATTGTGTTTGCTTTAGTTCTCTAATTAGTAGAGCATACTATCATGCTATTTTGATACAAAGAAATAGCTTTCTTTTATTATTTTGTTAAACAATGTTCATTAGACTCGATCTTTAGAACATAACAAACAAATAAAAAATCAAATACATTATTTCATAATAGTATTCAAACCCTTCACTGTAGACAGTGATATCAAATTCTCTTTCCACAAAAATACATTGTCTATCCTAGGATAAGATCTTCCAATCCCACAATATTGGGCTATATGTGATCACACTTTGTCTGTGATCACTAGAAAATTTATTGGCATAGAGCCCCTCTAAGCTTCCTTGATCCTTAAGAGCCATCCTACATAATAAGAGACTTATCACTCTGCCCTTTGTCCTCTCAGGTGCTCAAGTGATCAAAATAAAACAAACATCTACCTCCCTCATGAGTGTAGTACCTCGACCTATGCAGGTGAGTTTTTCCAAACTCTGCAAAGTTCTAAGGAGCTTTCAGTTGGGGATCCCAATATCCTCAACCACCATATTCCATAACACTTCTGGATATTAAAAGCATACAACTATAAGATACATATCTTATCATTCT
Organism: Lygodium microphyllum; assembly: GCF_053477565.2. Classification (NCBI taxonomy): domain Eukaryota; kingdom Viridiplantae; phylum Streptophyta; class Polypodiopsida; order Schizaeales; family Lygodiaceae; genus Lygodium; species Lygodium microphyllum. Next base: position 19,530,764 of record NC_141157.1, read on the forward strand.
CAAATCCAAAAAATTATATAACCATAGAAACATAACACACTTTTTAACGTATGTGATGCATAGAGTCTATCCCTTCATTAGTTCCCATATTCTTTTCTAAACATTAAATCATAATTCTAGTATGCTCTAGCATTTTCTAATAGTAAATTTAAGTCAGTTCTAGGCATATACAATTTATAAAGCAAAAGACTCATCCTAAGTGCTTTTCTAACATTCCAAGCTTCTTTCTTTAATTACATTGAAGTGTAAACAAGAAATCACATAAATCAATTAAAGAAATATTTAAATTTTGAGATCAAATTCAAATATTTATAAATAATCCTTCCTCCTCTTCATATTGAAATGCTCCAATACCTTTCCAATGTATTCTGTCAAAACAAATAGAATATCCTTTTGTCTTGATCTAAAATCATTAATGTGTATACCAAGAATGTGATTGGCATTTTCCAAGTTCTTCATGCAAAGGTTTTATGAAATCTTTTCATTAAAGCATGTGCATTCATGATTGAATTCCTAGCAATCAACATGTCATCCACATAAAGAATCAAGGTCATAAGGCTATCATCTGTAACTTTCCTTGCCAATATAGTAGTAATTAGTCTCAATTCTAGCATACCCCTAAGACCACATAAAGGAATCAAACTTGTGATAACATTCTCTAGGCTATTGGAATGAGCCCCAATCCCTTATTATGAAGATGGATAGCCCCCACTAGGCATAGATAGAGTGGACATGACATGCCTACACCTACATGTCGCATTATTTTCATCCTATTGCATTTCATTATTGGAAGACATGGTGGACAATTGGCTTGCTTTTGCACCCACCCCCTCTATCCAAAATCCTCCATTGAGCTACAAGAAACAATATAGGACTACATGATTAGCAAGGGATGCCTCAACCATACCTTACAACCTTTAATCTCGGAGAGTGAATCTTATATTTGTGTTTTTTTTTTTAATGAGATAAAGAAAAGAGAAGAAAAGTAAAAACTCTAATCTAGGGGGAAGCACAACACAAACACTATACCTAGGGGTCCTCAAGTTAGGCAATTTGGTGACCCTAGTTGACAAGCTCTAATTCTAACTCCCTATCCCTTCTTCCCCAAAGCACAATCTTAGGGCATATCAAGGGTAGGGCACCTTGAGCTCTCTCAGATGGCCTATCACCTTGAGATCTCACTATATATTAAGACAATCAACCGATTGGATTCTCAAGTGTGGAGCAATGCCCTAAGCCTGGTTAGGGCATTATTCCAAGCACAATAAGACCATCCATTAACCAATGCCCCAAGCTTGACCCATCTCCTAGTTACACATGCATGAGCACATGGATTACACAAGCAAGTAGATATACCCTTAGGGAGATCTCATTAATTGTAGGTTCCTAAAGATCTAGAGGCGCTAAAGAATTTAGTGAAGTCCTAATGACATCCAAATATTGGATGACAACCTAAATCCTTCTCAAGAATGACCACCAATTCCCAAAATTACCACCTCATATGACTACCCCTCAGTATGATGCTCTACACTACTATGTGCCATGGGACTAGCACTTGTCTAGGAGGGGGGTTATGTTAACCCACTCAAGAAAACAAGCACAAAAATAGAAAATGATGAGTAACAACATGTTCCAATTATTCTTGAAGGACAAAAATACCAAATGATGAGTTGCAACATGTTGCAATTATTCTTGAAGCACAAAAATAGCAAATTATGAGTAACAACATGTTGCAATTATTCTTGAAGGACTTTTTTCAATACAAAATTGAGGGTGAGACTTACTCTTGGTGGGGAATCCTAAAACTTTTGTATAATAGTGATAATAGGTAATGGAAAGGCTATTCATGTGTGTGCAAACTTGTGGTCTTTATGCTTGTGTTATCTTATCTTGGAAGTAAGAGAGAGTGGAGGAGAGAGAGAGTGTGTGAGGGACATTGAGTGAAAAGCCTATGCACCATTCTTTTATTCTACATCCTATCTCTTGGAACATTTCTTATGGTAGTGAGAGTGTGTGAGGAAGTGAAGGATGTGGCAAGTGAAGTCTCCTCTATTTTTTTTTCCTTCCCTTAACCTATCCCTTGTGGTTCATGCAAGTGCAAGAATGACACAAATGAGGTGACTAGCAAGTACACATATATTGGATTGTGGACTAACACTTGTCAATGTGTCACAACTACAACATGATAAGTGTTTGCAATCATTAAAAATGCCTCAAATCGATTGGGTAGTTTAGTTCCTTGTGTTTTATGCATGTGAGTAGCCTAGGTGAGAGCTAGACGTGACTTCATGAGTTAAACCCGTGAAATAATGCGAGTGTTTTTGGGACCTGTCATTGGCATGTGAACACAACACCTGACTGAAAAGCTCAATGGGGGCTAATCTAGCATGCATCTCCAAAATCAACATATGTTGGTGTAATATAGCTTTATAATACACAATTAGTCAAAAAATCATTTTTGAATGCATCAAGCAGATGTGGGAATACAATTTATGCATAGGAATCCATTTTGGTGTTTTGTTCTCTCGAGGTTCCATTTGACTTATCCTAAATCGTCCTTAGGACTAAATTTATTCCTAAATTTTTTATCTTATCTAGATCTTTGGGTCTTTCTCAAATTTAAAATCTAATTTAGACTTCTAGGATTCATTTAATTGATCTATGTAAGATCTTGAAAAGTCTTTCGTTGAGATGGAAACCTAGAAGAAGTCAACCAAGTGTGCAAGCTTGGCATCATCATTCTATCTTAGGCCATGTAACATGATAATACCTTGCTAATCAAAATGAGGATACTCTCCTAGTCAAAAGACAATAAATATCCTATCAGTTAATCTTCTCAATGAAAGGCTTCTTCACATTTAAGTATCAAAATAATGTCAAGATTATTTTAACCTTATTAGATCTAAATCTCCATTTTGGCATAAAGTGATTGCACAAGAGTTCATAGAATACTACCATTTGATCCTCTCATTAATAATGACCACTTCAACTAGTATGTAAAGTGAAGATCATGTGACCTAAATACAAATAGGGGTGCCTAGGTTTGAGTTAGTACAAGTGGAACCTCACTCCTTTGAGTGATTTCTTGTTTGGCTCTAGCACTCCTTCTTGGAGGCCATCATGAACTCACAAACTATCCCACTCATGAATTGTCCCACGTGTGCTCCTCGCTTAGCTCCTTCTCGCAGAGGTCAGTCATAAATATATGTATGTCTCATGTGGGTTCAACATAAGGGAATTTTAAAATACCATTTTTACTTATTTTTTACATACAGAACGGTCCCATATAAAGGGGTTACTTACATATTGAATAGAAAAGGGTTATGGTTTATTAAGGGAAATTTCACAGATAAGGATATTTATAAATAGGCCTTGAACACATGCGATATAGAGGGTATACATGTAGTGAATCCCTCACTAGCTCCTTTCTCGATCCTTGTAGCATTGTCGTGCATGTACAATCTTCAAAGTGAGTTTGGACTAGGTAAGCAAAAATTGGTAGATGGTATTAATAGATTATGAATTTAGATTATATGTTATTGGAATTTTTTTGATCCAATGTGGAATAAAATAGGGATTATGACCTAGGTTGTGCATATGGCCCCTATTTTGAGTAGAATGGATAAGTCCTCTCTCTCTCCCTTCCTTTAGTTGGACTAATCTTGGACTCTTTCTCTGTCATGGTAGCTTCTTTCTTTTCCTTCTTCTCTAGTTGATGATGGCAATGGATGCTTGTGGTGCATGGCATTTTAATCTCCAATTCATGGTGTGTCATTTAATGCAAGTGTGTAGGCTGCCTATTTCCCTATTGATGATTGATGATGGATAGGAGAAGAGAACAAATAGTTAGAAATTCTTTTGATAAAGTGTCTAAATAAAACTATTAAACTTATGGCTTAGTTATTTAGACCCTTTACTCCAAAGTTGTAGTTCATGCATGTGTTATCTCATGTTTTATTCACACTTTTGCATACTCCGTGACTCATCATGATCAAATAATGGCCAAGCTTTATACTTTGGAACTTTCTTTGGTTGGATATTGAGGTCCTTTATTTATTATTTTGGCTTGGGATGTTACAAATAAGATCTAGGCACAACTCGTCAACCTTAAGCTCACACATGCATTATGTGACTTTAGGATAGGTGCCATTACCCACACCATCTATTAAGCATATAGCTCATCCCTAGGCACCCAAATCAACTCTCCTAGACATTCCATCTAGAGGAGTGTTCACATTATTCCTAGATAGTGTTCAACCATTCCCCCATTTTCTACAAGTCCTACATAGAATGGTGCAACTGCACAGTACCATCTACTACATTACCAAGGACATCCACTTTTTGGATACTTTGCATCACTGCCTAGGAATTTTTAAAGCACCATATTTTGCACTCATATCATGTTAGGTGCACATAGGTTGGATTCCTCAATCACACCACATCAACCTAGGACATCTACTTTTCTTCAGGTAGTTTGCATCTCTCCCTATGAATTCCCTAGCACCATAGTTTGGAATTGTATCATCTTAGGTGCACATATGTTGGATTACTTATTCACACCACACTGGGTAGTTCCTTGCACACATTAGTACTTACGCATTTAGCACCTCATTTCCTTAAGACATTCTCTCACGTTAGTGCACCACACTCACACTCAATTAACCCTACGATAGTCCACACTCATGGCCCCCTTAGTTGACATTTCTTGACAAAATGTGCAAGTACACTTAACTTCAGCCATCTTCAAGCCAAATTGCAAGTTTCCATACTAGGCTTAGGCATCTCATGCTTAGGTGTTGGGACCTAAAACGGGCCCAACACTAGCACTCTAGCACTAGTCGGACCTCTAAGACACACAAGACACCCCACACGACCTCGCAGCCAAGAGCGTCTAAGGCACACACTACACTAAACTCTAATATTGATCTTGCATGTGTAATAGGACATATTCCAACATTTTCCTTTCCCTACTCCTCAGAGGGAGATCCCATACACATTGGCATAATAAACCATGTATCACATACATAGGAGGCAATCTTTCGGCTGAAACACTGCGGCCTCATTGCAGCTCTCCTACATCTCGGGGATTAGCCCCTTGATGCATTGCTCCAACATAAAGAACAAACATACAAGCTCCACTCTTTGATTTATCAAATGATCCAGGAGTTGATATTTCCTCACCAAACGTACCCCAAGGAACTGCTCATCTATCCTACAGCAAGGGCTTCCTCACACACTCCACGTTGGTCATTTACTTAGGCAATCAAGGGCTATGCATACAGGGTTTTATACCATGTGGCATGCAAAATGTAGAAGTGTATGACCATTGTGCACAAACATTTAATTCTAAAACAAATCAGCAAAGTGAAGTGTAAAATCAGCCCTTCAATGATTTTCAATCTATGTGTTGTTGCGTTACTAGAGACTAGCACCGAACTTAATCGTGCTTCTCTTTAGACTTAAGTTTTTATTGGCCTATATGACATGCACAAACAAAATATCATAAATTTGCATCATTTTCAACACTTAAACGCTTCCACAAATTCTATTTTCCCCCTATCGTTTATATGTTGCATCGTTGCATAGGTGTAGGGTTTGGTTTTTTGTCATTTTCAATGTATAAAGTAATAAAAACACACTAAAACATAAAAACAAGGATGAACTGAGGCTTAATCCTCATGCCTCAACCTTGCTAAACATTCACAAACATTGATCATTTTTTTAAAAATAAATTTTTCTCTCATTTTTTCTATTTTTATATATTTATTTATTCATAAAAATAGGGTATTTTCTTATCTATGATTATTGACTAATTATGAAAGCCAAAAGATGGTTTAATCAAAATTTGTTCCATGTGAAACTTTTTTTCCCACTCGAAACCAACAAAATCTTCATTTTCCCTCAAGAAAACCGCTTTTCGGGTTGTAATTTAATTATTATGACTATGTATCATTATGGTTTTGCATTTCTTTTATATGCAGCCCTCAATCATGATGCAAACAAGATCCAAACAAATTTTTTTTCCATAAGATTTTCATTTCAACCATCAAACATAAAAAAGAAGTAAATTTCCTTTATAAAAATGAGGCATACCACTTATTTGTGTGTTACGGGTTTTTGGTAATTAATACGGACTGCCAATGGACCAACCAGTGATGATCAATCTTTAGTGTTGAACACCTTGCCTCAGTCTCCTCGTGATCTTGGAGCGATCTGATCACCGTCGAACAAGCATCCTTCAACCCCTCTTCTTCTTGATCTCCTTCGCGTGAACCACCATTTGGAAGAGAAAGAGGAGAGAGAAGACTAGATCTCGATCTCAGCAACTGGGCAACCATCTCTCGTGCTAGGCCAGGAGTTGGAGAGCGAAGAAATACAGAAAATCATCAATGTAATCTGATTGGGCAGTTGTTTTTTGGCCCCCTATTGCCTCTCCGTCACCATCATTGCCCTGCACCCCCCCTTCTTCTTCTTTTTTGACCCCCTATTGCCTCTCCATCACCATCATTGCCCTCCACCTCGGGCATTGCCTCTTCCATGTCCAGCATCCGATTAATGATCTGAAAATTTCTGCATGACTGTCTTGGGGTCCCCCATTGCCGGCCACTTCTAGAATTATGATCAGACACTCAGAAAAATTATGAAAATTACGCAACCATTTCTTGATGGGTCTTCAAAGCACTTTTGAAACCCATCTATTGCTTGTCGCTTAAAATTGACCCAACTGCCTCTGTCGCCTTCGACGAGACTTAATTTTCCCTTGAAATGTAGATTTTCTGGCAAATTTTAAGAATTTTTCAAGGTCAAAACTCCACCGCTCATTAGGGTCACTCAAACCCTAACTCGTCTCAAATCTAGGCATCTCATCCTTATGTTAGATAATCAAGAACTCACTCATTTAGCACCTAAGTGATACATACTTAGGTGCATCCCACCTAGGTATAGATACCTTCACACCATGGTTCATACCACATAGGAGTTACTTAGGCATTTAAGCATAGGATGCATTGCACTTCTAGGAGAGAAAATCATCTAAGATGCCGCCAACTATGAAAATTCTTATCATTACAAGGGTCAAGAACACAACATAGATTCAAAGTATTCCAAGTCACATTCAAAGAGTGGATCAAGATCAAGGGATTAAGAGGAGAAGCCAATTGTTAAATCGACAATTTCACCATCAACAAAGCTTAAGACCTAAGCAATATATTGTAAATTCAAATCTATAACCAATTGATATTATGTTTTGTTTTTGAGATGAAGTCAAGTGAGTTGGCACTTAATTCATTGATCAAGACTTGCAAAGAGGTTTGCCTTTAGACACTGCTACTTGATCACCATTGAGAAATAACTTAGGTTGCTCATTCACCCATTCTAATTAGAAGACTACTTGATTTGCTCCAAGATCTGCAACCTACACATTCAAGTTTGCAAGTTCAATTTAATTGCAAGAGATAAGGTCCCATAAAGTTTTTACATCTATAGCCAAAGACACATCAAGAAAAGCCAAGGATGGATACACTTAGTGCAAAGTCAAGAGGAAGACACCAATGTGAAAGGCAAAGGTGGTTTCTCTAGCAATGGTGACACAAAGAAGAAAGGTGGTGAGAAAAAGTCTCAAGTAGAGAAATTTTACTATGAAAAGAAAGGATATGCAATTGTAGATTTTCATGCCAAGAAGGTAGATAAAAAGAATGTTACCCTAAAAAGTAAATGAAGAAGATAGCCAATACAATTGAAGTAGAGTTGGAGCTATTCATAGTAACCATTGAGGAAGTACATTTCTTACCATAAGAACTATCTACTATTAACTCATGGGTATTGGATAATGACACTTCTTGTCACATGATCAATAAGAAAGGTCTGTGCAATTCTATGCTCTATAAGAATCCATCACTGTGATAATTAGAAATTATGCAAGTTGTCATGTTGAGGGCACATGTACGATTTCCTTTGTTGTTGCAAATGGTGAAGTAAAAAATCTTTCAAATGTGTTGTATATTCTAGAGATCAAGAGGAATTTGTTGTCAATATCTTTCATATCTAATCTTGGCCATGAAGTGAGGTTCACCAAGATAGGTGCAAAAATTCTAGACAATGCTAGCAACATTATTAACAAATCATAAGGGGGAAGGGAAAGAAGCAAGATTTTTGAGTGAGATTTTAAGTAAGTTTTTCTTAGAAATACCTCTATCCTTATTCCACATAGCTCACTTATTTCACACTTAGATGTATCCACCTTCACTTCCACTTTCACGATCATAACCATGACCACCACTACTAGTTCACCACCATCCTACCACCACCACCACTATTACTAACACCAACAACACCACCCAACCACCTTCACTCTCTCTATCTCTCTCTTCCTTCTCTCTCTCTCTATACATGTAAGTAGCTCATTCTCTCTCTCTCTCTCTCTCTCTCTCTCTCTCTCTCTCTCTCTCTCTCTCTCTCTCTCTCTCTCTCTCTCTCTCTCTCTCTCCATTTGCAATATGAAAACATTTGTTTGAGAATTTTGGGTTAATAGAATGAGAACTGAATTTTAGAGCCAATTGTAAAGTGCAAAAGTGGCTCAAAGCCGTAAAAGAGACACTTTTGGCAAAAAATGGAATGATCATGGACCCAGGTGCTAGAGTTTTCCTAGATGCATTTTTACATCGGGAATCCAATGCAAGTGTCTATTCATCAATTGGAGTTTTTTTTACCCACTAGTTAATGGCCGCAAAGTTTAGCATTATGAAGCAACTACCTTATCCAAAAGCCAGAAAGTGATGGAGGCCAATGTAATAGATTTCAATGCTAGGAAGTCTTTGCCTAGTCAGATCATGAATCTAAGGCCGTTTACCCTTCTATCCAACTTGAAACCACTTGTGGGAGAGTGTGAACACAAGAAAGTGAACTTTTTAAAAAAAGTTTTAAGTAACTAATGTAGTTTAAAAAGCATGCAAACCAAAAAACCTATCAAGGGGGGGAGCACAATTTTTTTGTGCCCCATTTCTTCTCCCAAAATTGGAAGTTTGTGCCTCTTCGAATCAAGCTTTCTCCTCCTAGCTGTGGATTGCTGCAATTCATTTCTCCAATTCACTCCAGACTGTGCACAATTTGATGCAATGAATGAAAAGTTCAGAATTTATCTTTCTCTCTCCTCTTTCTTTCTCAACATAAACATGGTTCATATTGGCTGAGAGGATGAGAGGGATGGGTGATGGTTTGTGACGAAATGTGAGGAAATGATCAAGGAAGTGCAAAGGAGACGCCAATGGCTAAGAAAGAGCGTCAACGGCTTCTTGTTTTTGAAATACGATGCATATGTATGTGGATTATAGCGTAAGCATCTTTTATTAATTTTTTATGATGAATTTTTTATTCTTGTGATAGAAAATAGTTAAATATGCTTGAATATATTTGAAATCATAGAATAATCACTAATTTCCAATAATTTGCGTAATAGGAATCAAAATTGTAAAACCCACAATGCAAGATTTAATAGAAAAATGATAATTTCGTGGATTTTTATGGTTTAAATTGTGTTCTTATGGGGTGATATTGAATATAATGTTGAATCACAATCCACATAAGCTTCATGAGTTTGCAAAAAAATTAAAAATAGTAATTAATATTAAAATAAATTATAAAAATAATTAAATTGATTTTTTTAATGGAAATTTTTAGTTTTTATACTTAAAAATTACAATAAATTAGGTTTATAGATGTGGATGTATGGTGAAGATAGAGCATGGGGACTTCCTCAATCTACCTCTATCTTTATGTGAAAGTGTGTGTTATCACTTTTCTACATGGAAAAAAAAGCATGAAACACCCATTTAAATCAGTGTATGATTGCAAAACCTAAACAACAGGAGAAAAGGGTTTGTGAAAAGTTAAGTATCAATTAAATTATGATTTCCATATATATCATGACATATAGAACTCCCTTCAATTAAGTTTAAAGAGGACAATATCATGGAATAGTTCAGTGTTGTTTCTAAGTAGTGAAGCAATACATTAGAAAGGAAATCATTGAAAGAATGTTTTTCACACAACATGTTGGCTAATTTGTGATTAATTTGTTTGAGCACTTTATACATGGTATCAAGAAAGAGGAAGTATCTTGGATGCATTGCAATTGGTTGCTAAAATTATTGATCAATGATGAGAGTGTATAAGGATTCCTAAGCTATAGAATAAAAGATTGTCTTTGGGGATTCTTAAGTGCGGAAACAAAATTATCTCTTGGAGGAATGCTTTATCAAAAGAGTGGACAAAGTTACAATTGTGTTCCATGTTTAGACAGTGCATCCTAGGGCCAATCCTCAGGGTGTAGGAGAGCCGTAGGAGCCGCAACACTCTGTTGAGGAGGAGCTCTTTATGTATGTGATACAAGGTGATGATCACCTATATGTTTGGATACTCCCGTTGTTGGAGTTGGGATGGGACAAAATTATTGGACTACAAATTGATACAAATGTGTGATTTATTTAGAGTTGTGTATATTCTCCAGACACTCCTAGCCGGGAGGCCGTGAGGGTGGCTTGGTGAGCATAGAAGCCTCAGCTAGAGCCCTAGAGCCAATGTCGGCCCGTTTTAGATCTCAATAGGTGGCGCATTTGTTGGGAGCCGCTAATAAGTGGTGGTTGCCAAATCTTGGTTAATAGGGACTAATTTTTCAATGTATGTCAAAGAGCATTGAAATAGATCCATTATTTCCTGATAGACACTATCAAAAAGAGATTCAATGATAAGAAAGAGCTAAAAGGGCTAGACAAAGAGCATAATCATTAGGAGGTATTCTTCTAATTGTAGTAGTCCAATATCCTTGAAAAAGAAAGGTCTTTTTGACCCAATTAATATCCCAGGTTGTCTGTTAGGGGGATGAGGAAGCTCGTGCATTTCACCTTTCCCAGAAAAGTCAATCTATTTTGAGTCAGAGTGTAACCCCTTTGGTAAAATCCCCTAGAGAAAACCAAGCCGTCATAATGGCATAACCCATTTCCATACCTGTAGGAACGGTGGATTTTCCAGTCTCAAGTTTCCCTCTACCCATCTTTAATGGGTTAGCAAAGGAAGATGCGAAGCTCCACATCAGTGAGTTTCAAAAATTAATATTCAATTGTCAATTTTAGGATGAAGGACATCTCATGATATTTTTCAACATGACTCTAAAAGAAAGAGCTATAATGTGGTATCATGGCTTGGAAGCTGGAACCATAACCATGATTGATTTATTCTTTATAGCCTTCCAAAGAGAGTTTGCCTTTGAGAGAGATGGTTAGTATTGGCTACATGTTGTGAATGTGACACATCAAGAGCCTCATGAGTGTATACCAACAAATTAAAAGAGGTATTTTGTAAATTGCAAACATCTATTCCTATTCCACTTACTATCCAACTATAATACTTTTTACATGGGCTAGACTTCAATATCCAAGTGCAATTGAGTAGTGTTGCTCTTGCTGATATAGACATTGCTATTACATGAGTAGAGGAGGTAGAGTTGCACTTACAAGTGGCCTATGCATCTAGGGCTAACCTAAATTCAAGTCTAGGTCTTGGAAATAATTTGGCATCGATCAATAGAAGTCAAGGTGTGACTAATACACCTATGATCAATTCGAATGGAAGAGGAAGAATAATGCAGAATGTGCTTATGTTTCTAGCACCTCTTAATGTTGCTATTTGATGGTGAGTCAAACAATTCCACTAAATGATGAAAACCAAATGATAAACCCTAATGTCATGCCAACTAATCAATGGGATAGTCTCTATTTAGGTGGTTAGTCTAGTTGAATGGCAAGTGGATGATCATGGTTATGAGTCTAGTGCATCAAATGTTCTTTGTAAAGTCAAGGACATGATGAAGCATTATATTAAGATGATAATAGAACAATATAAAAAAATAGCCATAGTAAAACTTGATAGAAAGTCATTGTCTTGAAGAGGGTGGTCCATCAAGATTTAGCTCTAAGTGGTGTGGTGATTAGCACTTTTCGAGAAACTTCCCTAACGTCAAATGAAACATATGTGGGAAGTCCCGGCCATCTAGCTAGTACTTGCTAGAGTAACATTAGATCTCTTTAGCAAGGGAGTAGGGAGCTAGGTTTGCTTAATTATCAAAATCAAGGGAATAACCTTCAATAGGATGAGGGACCAAAGCAAATATTACAAAGAGGAAAAGTTATTGTAGAAAAGCTACCAAGTCGTAGTGGTGGTAGCCTTATTGAAGGTGTGAGTGTCAATACTACTGAGGCTTCTAATTTACAACCCATTCCAAGAGAAGAAAATGTTAAAGAAGGAATAATGTAAAACCTATTGAGGAAAACCCTAAACAAGGTGATAAGGGGACACAAGTCTTGAACCCTAATGTTGAAGCCGGTCCTCTAAAAATTGCTGATGGAAAAGTTGATTCCAATAAGGAGTTGACAAGAAAGAAGGTAAAAGCCAAGAAAGAGGCACCTAAGCCTATTCAATGACCAAGAGAAAGAATGATTTGGTAGGAGAAGAGAATTTCTAACTATCATGAATTCGACTTAGCCAATTCTCTTTGCAAGGTAAAGCCTAATGCGAATCTCCTATAGCTCATTAAGTTATCACCAAGGGTGAGTAAAGAGTTTAAGAAGATCTTCACATTGGGTATATCATCAAACCCTTAGGAATAGCCCATGTTTGAATGACTGGGTTAAACATGCTGAAAAGCATTGTCCAAGGGTGGGAGTATATGACAATGACATATTATTGGATCATGCCATTGTAGATATAGGATCCTCCATCAACATTATGAGTTCCAAATTGATGGAAAGGTTAGGGCTGGAAATTTAAAAGGATACCTCCACAATTCTTCAAATGACTGATGATAGTTTAAGGCAACTGAAAGGTTGCATTACCAAAGTCCATGTGCTTGTTGCTAATGTGGAATGCATTTTGGACTCTAGGAATTTTTGGTTTGTAGGGTGACCAAGCTATCAAGTATTATTAGGAAGGCCATGGATCTTGCAATCTGATTGTCAAGTTGATATACATGCTACTCATTTGATTTTTGACAGAGATGCGATGCATAATAGTGGATGTATATATTGAATCTTCTCAAAGAGAGAGAGTGCCCTTATCTTCGATAAAATTAGATGCATTAGAGGATCCTTCTGGCAATGAGACTTTGTCAAATAATGAATCAAGAGAGGAGCCCACTATAAAATATGTCTACCAAGTGAATCTGAACTACCAAGTGAATCTGAAAGAGCCTATAGAAGCTCAAGACAAAATCAGAGATGTGGATGCGATTGAGCCACATCTTGGTATGTTGGATAAGCCACAACCAATTAAATTAGGATCTATGCTTAGCCTAGAAGAAAAAGGAATATGTGTCCTTTATCCAAGAATTTGGTGACATTTTTGCTTGGAGCTATGATGAGCTTAGGGGTATTTCTCCTAGTCTGGCGGCTATGCGTACTATTCCCTTGAAACAAGATAGCCACCTTGTTCGACAAAAAATGAGGCGTATGTCTTTTGTGCTAAGGGACATACTATTTGAGGAGTTACAAAAATTGTGTAAGGCTATTTTGATATTTCCTGTATAACACACGGAGTGGTGTTTGCCAAAAGTTATCAAGAAAAAGACAAATAATCAAATTTGGCTTTGCATAGATTTTAGGGAGCTCAATAAACAAATGATCAAAGATTACTATTTGTTGCTATTCATTGATCAGATTTTAGATCAGTTAGTAGGTAGGGATATTTATTCATTTATGGACTGCTTCACTGGTTATAACAAAATGGCTATCGTAGGGGAATATAAGTTTAAAATGACATTTATCACTATATTTGGGACCTTTGCATATCATGTTACAGCTTTTGGATTATGCAATGTGCTAGGTTCTTGGCAATGTACGGTTGATAAAACTTTCGATTATACTTTTCCAAAGGAGCTGAAAGTCTTTATTGATGACCTAGGAGTGGCCACCACAAGGGAGAGATAATTGATCATTCTAATGAAATGTTTTGAGTGATGTAGGAAGTTTTGCATTACTCTCAATCCAAGAAAGTGCATCTTTGGAGTGCCCTATGGATTGTTGTTTGGCCATGTGTTTAGCTTAGCTGGTATTGTGACCGATCCTAAAAAGATAAAGGTTATTGTTGTTGTGAGTCTACCACATATTTCTAAAGAAGTACATAGCTTTGCTGCCAATTGGATATTATCAACTATTTATTAATGCATTGTCTAAGAGGACATTGCCATTGATGAATTCATTGTCCTTTAACTATCTGTTTTTTTGGAGTGATCCATGTCAAGTATTCTTTAAGGATGTGAAGTGGGAATTGGCAAAAGTGCCAGTCCTAAAAGCACCTAAAAGGGGTGAGACATTTTATATATTTTCAATAGCTACAATGTATAGTATTAGATGTTGTTTAGCCGAGATTTGGAAGAAGAAGTGGTGCCATCTGATTGCATTTTCCAGTTCTTGCAAATTGGGGGTTTCGAGATTAATTATATCTATATGGAGAAATTGTGTCTAAGGATGGTCTTTGCAATGAAGAAATTCAAGCACTACATCCTGTATGAAAAGGTAGTATTTTATATGAAGATAGAGGGGATGAGGCTATTGTTGAATAAGTTCTAGCCTCCTGACCACCTACCAAAGTGGTTGATCACTTTGAAAGAGTTTCACTATGAAATTAGGAGTAAGCTACTGAAGTTGAAGGGCATTGTTAAATGTCTTGTAGATTTCGAGGAGCCGAAAGGAAGTCTTAGCTGAAGGTAGTGACCTCGAGGGTCTATTAAAAATGGATATGACCTCCATTCCATCCTTTTATGCTACCATAACACACTATCTATCCACAAGAGAGACTGGAGCTACTTTGTGAAAAGAGGAAAATTAGGTAGCAAGCCTTAAAATTTGCCTTGATTGTAGGAACACTTTATTGATAAGAGGTTGATCATGTTTATCGCTGATGTGCCATGCCTATTGAGGTTATGTTTATCTTGGAAGAGTATCATGACTTCGTTTTTGGAGGGCACTTTGCGGGATGGTTGACTGTACAGAGAGCTTTGAGAGCTAGATATTGGTGGCCATCCATTTTCCAATATGTATTTTTATATCTCAAGAGATGTGATACATATCAGACACATGTGACATAACAATAGGGAGAATAAGAAGTGCTCACTGACTCTTGTCATGGCTATACTACCATTTGAGAACTGGGGCATTGATTTTGTTGGACGTATGCATCCTTCATTAACCACACAAAAGAGTTATATTATTGTGGTCTCAAACTATTTCATGGAGTGGTTTGAAGCTTACACTACGATAAAGAATAATGCCAAGGAAACAACTAGTTTTATTTTAGAGTAGATGGTTTGTAGTTTTGGTCCACCTAAGAAGCTTGTGTCTAATTGTGGGACACATTTTTTTAATAAGATGATTGAGGCTCTGACAAAAGATCTAAACATTAAACATAATAAGGCCACACCTTACAACCCCCAAGCTAATGGGCAAGTAGAGTACCAATAAGTAGCTTGTGGAGATTTTATCAAAGATGGTATCTAAAGGTAAACATGATTGATATAAGAAGTTGTATGTGGTTGTTTGTGCTTATAATATGACATTCAAAAGAGCTACATGCCACGCCCCTTTTAAATTAGTACGTGGAAAAGAGTGTGTTTTAATTTGGAGATTGAGTTGCATGCAGTAAGGTTTGCTCTAAACTAGTCTCTAGGTGAGGAGGAATTGTTGCAAGAAATTCTAACTTCCCTTGCACATCTTGATAAGATCTAGTTGCAAGCCTTGTTGCATTAGGAAGTAGGCAAGAAGGAATGAAAATGATTCATGATCTTCATGCTAAGAAGTATAAATTTGCTAAGGGTCAATTGGTCCTATATTATGATACCCACCATGAGCTATTTCCTAGTAAGTTAGAACCCAAATGGGATGGTTCTTATAAGATTATTAATATCGAAAAGAATGGCTCTACATCTCTTTTAGTAGATTTGCAAGGGATAGAGCTCAAAACTAAAGTAAACTTCAATAAATTAAAGCCCTATTATGTATAAGGGACTTGGTGCCTTTGCAAGTCCTTCAAGATTCAACTTAAACTTCTAGAGATTGGGTACTAAGACTATTGGATGGAAAACGTTATTCATTATCTTAAGCATCTATATTTAGAGTAGCATTACAACTTACCACCAAGGAAAAGTGATCTAGTGGAGTAAGGGTTATCACATTATTGAGTGGCAAGATGGCTCTTTGACGTGCGATATTTGAGTCTATTGCCACCACTATCATAGGGTTCTTACTAGTTTTCATATCGAGTTTAGTGAGAGGAAGAAGGGATTGTGCTTATCTTACATCCCCTCTCTCAGTTAGATTTTGACTATCATAAGTACGAGTAGGTTGATTGCCATGCCAGGTTACATCAATGAAACCGTGGTTTTTACACATTATATTTTGATGGAGTTTCTTGAGAACCTGCTAAGCACGCAAGTGTTGGTGTTGTCATTAAAGACTCTTGTTGTTGAGTGGTTTTAAATATGGGAGTGTATTTAGGCATTGCTTTTATGAATAACATGGTAGAATATAGGGCCTTGCTATGGGCTTAAATCTAGCTAGATGTGGTGGTATTCTCCGATTATTGGTAAAAGGCAACTCACAGCTAATGATCAATCGATTGAATGGGACCTATATATAATGTAAGGGATCCCATTCTAAGAATGTACCATCATGCAACCTTGGAAACCCTTGAGATCTTTGAGGTAGTGACTTGCCAGTAGCAGTTGATTCCTCAATAGTAGAATTGCTTTGCAGACTCCCTAGCTAATTATGCCTTTATTGAAGATATCTTTCTTAACAGTGGTCTTGAGGGGCTTTTACAATTACCTCTTGATGTTAGTCCAGGGCTAGTGTGGGGATTTCTTACTGGCATGCTCTATTTTGGTCGTTGATGGTTAGTATGGTTTATAAGCCATGCAGCAATTGACCATCTTCCTATTCTCTCATGGATGCATCGAATAATTCAATGGCATATTCTTCGGACACACCTTGCCATCTATGTAGGGGGCTAGCTAATAATTTGATGCATTTAGTGTAGGGCCTAAAGGGCCATCCCCTTGGTCTAGTTTTGTGCTTCAATAAGGTTTATGTGGGGACCAAGGGTTTGCTTTCAATAGTAGGTTGCTGAATGGTATGCTTTATGGCTGTATTTCAATAAAGGTAACTTCTCCTAAGATGTTGCATGTCCCTTGCCCTATTGTTCCATATAAAGAGGTTTTCTTAGGAGTGTGATTGCATAAATCTCAACATGTAAAGACGTTGTCTAGCACTTTAAGAGCTATTTTTGAGGGTAGTCCTAGTGACCTTGTTGTGCTAGCGTACTAGGTAGTTGGTTCTAGGAATCGTTGTTACTTGTGAGGCACAAATAGGAAAGCATGCTAGTCAAATAAAATAGGGAAAAAAAACAATGAATATATTTGAAATATACAAGATACAGAGGTGTGTAAAAAGGGGTTTTGATCTCTAAAATAAGAAAATAAAAAAGAAAATTTCTAAGAGCAGATGTTCATTGCCTTGAGAAGGCTTGGTAAGTTATTGGAGATGAGACACAAAGCCAATGCCTTGTCTTCATGGGGGTGGCATTTAGCAGTAAAAATTAAATAAGGATGGTCAAAGTGAAAACAAAAGTAACCGAAAGAAAAAGAATTTAGTGTCACCTCATGAGAGCTTAGCAGGTTCTTGGATAATGAGACAAGACCTGAGACTGATGCCCTACTCTCCTTAGGTCACAATACGCTCAATTTCCTCCTTTTTATACACCCAAGAATAAAACACTGAAGAAAAAATGTGGTAAAATGGAAAAATATATGATTTTTAATAGCTCAGGGACTATAGGAGTCCTTGCCTACTAGCAGTTCTTCCCAGTCTAGTTATCCGATGCCACATTGGTAGGTCAGACCACCACTTAGGATGACTCTTTTGATAGTTATTTTTAGCCGGTTTGTGTGGGTGCAATTGGTTAGCGAGTAGCTCCAGATCTCTGTCAGACCATGCTTGGTCTATCTATTGTGGACTTCATGCTTTGATTTTGTAGAGATGTGTTTGTGCTTTGTTATGTCATTTTATTTGAAGTAGCTTGATGCTCTTTATGGTTCATGTTTATGCAGATCACTCCATGGATTCAATGGGCTGAGTCACCCTATCCCATGGTTGCCAATGAGAGCTAAATTTTGGAGCTAATTTTAAAGCACAAAAGTGACGATGCATTTTTGGTAAAAAATGGAACAATCACGGATCAAAGAGCTAGAGTTTTTCTAGATGCATTTCGATTTAGGAATCTAACGCAAGTGATTGTTCATTGATCGGAGTCTGTTTGACCCCCCATTTAATAGCCACAAGGTTTGGCATTATAAAGTAGCTACTTGATCCAAAAGCTAGAAAGCAAGAAGCAAGTGATAGAGGCCAAGATAATAGATTTTGATGCCAGGAAGTGTGAACACAATAAAGTGAAAAAGTTTTTTTGTGTCGCAAGTAATTAATATGGTTTAAAGAGTATGCAAACCAAAAAAACTTGTTGAGATGGGAAGGGGGGAGAGGGGTTGGGGGGGGGGGGGGGGGCACAAATTTTTTTGCATCCCATTTTTTTCTCCAAATTGGGACGTTTGTGACTCTTTGAATCAATCTTTCTCCTCCTACCCATAGATTTCTGCAATTCTTTACTCCAATTTGCTTTAGATTGCGAGCAATTTGATGCAAGGAATGAAAAGTTTAAAGTTCAATCTTTCTCTCTTGCCATAAATGTGGTTCATATGGGCTAAGAGGATGAGAGGGAATGGATGTTGATTCATAACGAAATGTGAGGGATGGATCAAGAAAGCACAAAAGAGGCGTCAACAGGTTGAAAAAGAGTGTTAATAGCTTCCCATTTTTGAAATACGATGCGTGCGTATGAGGATAATATTGTAAGCATCTTTGATTTAATATTTATGATGAATCTTTCGTTCTTATGATGGAAAATCATTGGAAATAGTTGAATATGATTGAATATATTTTAAATAATAGCATAATTAGTAATTTTCATTATTTCACATAATAAGAATCAAAGTTGCAAAACCTACACTGTGAGATTTAATAAGAAAATTATAATTTCGTGGATTTTTATGGTTCAAATGGTGTTTTTATGGAGAGATATTGATTGTAATGTTAAATCACAATCCACATAAGCTTCATGAATTTGAAAATAAAAAAATCAATAACTAATATTAAAATAAATGATAAAAATAATGAAAAATATATTTTTTATGGAAAAATTTAGTTTGCATACATAAAAATTTACAATAAATTAGGTACGTGTATGAGGATGTATCATGAAGGTAGGGCATGGGGATTTGCCTCAATCTATCTCTATCTTTACGTGAAAGTGTGTATTTACCGCTTTTCTACATGGAAAAAAATGACATGAAATACCCTTTTAAATCGATGCATGATTGCAAAACCTAAAGGATAGAGAAAAAGGGGTTGTGACTCAAAAGTTATCAATTAAATTTTGATTTCCATGCATATCATGACATATAGGGCTCGATTCATTTAGTTAAAGAGGACAATATCACATATTAGTCCAGTGTTGTTTCTAAGCAACGAAGCAATACTTTAGAAAGGAAATCATTAAAAGAATGTTTTTCACATGACACATTGGTTGATTTGTGGTTAATTTGTTTGAGCACTATATGGCATTGCATATTGCATCTACAATTATACATGGCACCAAAGAAAGAGAAAGTCTCCTAGATACATTACAATTGGTTGCTAAAATGATTGGCCAACAATGGGAGCGTGTGAGGATTCTTGAGCTACAGGAGAGATTAATTGTCTTTGGAGACTCTCAAGTGAGGAAACAAAATTATCTCCTAGAACACTTTTATCAAAAGAGTAGACAATGTTATGAATGTGTTCTATATCAAGCACTTTCTCCAATCATTTTTCATAAAAACACAAGAACCGCTCACTTATGCATAAAAACTGTGATTTCTGAGCTCGTATCTCATGGACAAGAGGCCACTGATGCTTCTTCTTTGCCATTGATGCACTCTCTCAGTTCGATCTACATCCTCCATTGCTCCAACATCATCATTTGGTCTAAATTTGTCATTATAACCCTCCCTCTTCTCTCTTGAATTGCTACATATGAATAGCCTCTAAGAAGAGAGAGGAGAGAGGAGAGAAGAGAGAGAAATACTAGAAAGTCAGAATTCTAAATACTCCACTAAAATCAGCAAACTCACTATCATCTCCTTCCTCTCTGTACCTGGATCAAGAATATCCTTCTCTCTCTCTAGAATGTTGAGGATCGGAGAGGCATCGGGTAATTTTGAGGAGGCGCAAAAAAATTTGCACCCTCCCCCCTCTTGTTTGTCATTTTTTTCATTAAAATGAGGCTTCTTATTAAGCCTAAGGTCTAAAACATTAAAATATTTATGTGTTCACATTGTCTTGCAAGTGGATATTTGAGTTTTGAATGGGCAAACAAACTTGTGCTGAAATGATATGTTTTTTGGGCTGATTTTTTTGTTGTTTTTGTTAGTGAATGGTTGTTTTTTGTGATGGATTGTTTGAATTTGAAGATGTTTTGAAGTGTTTGAAATGGTTTGAGTATGTTTGAAGGGTTTATGATGGTTTTTTATGAGGATATATTCTTTTGTAGGGTTTTGTAATTTTTTCTGTTTGGTTCTGTAAGGTCTGATTTTCTTATGTTTTGCTTCTGTTTTGGTAGTTGAGATGGTTGAATGAATGTTTTGAAAGATGATTGAGGTTGTGTTAAAAGGTTAATGAAAGATTGAATTGGTTTTTATGGTTTTTATGGTCTCTATTGATCTTCTGTAAGGTTATGTGGTTCTGTTGTTCTATATTTCTTTTGCTTTGTAGTCTATTCTGTTCGTTTCTGTTAAGTGTTATGTTGGATGTATGGATATTTTGGGATGTGTTTTTGTTTTAGGAAAGGATGAATGGAAGATCTATTCAAGCTAATTTAAGTGAAGAAGTAGCTAATGAAGATTCACAGAAGGTTACAGAAGAAC
Source organism: Lygodium microphyllum (assembly GCF_053477565.2). Taxonomy (NCBI): domain Eukaryota; kingdom Viridiplantae; phylum Streptophyta; class Polypodiopsida; order Schizaeales; family Lygodiaceae; genus Lygodium; species Lygodium microphyllum. Next base: position 19,551,819 of record NC_141157.1, read on the forward strand.
AGTGACAGAAGCCAGATCTCGCAGGACACTATGATGTCTCTCGTGCCTCTTCGCATCTGACATACTTTTGGGAGGTGTATCCATGACCAAGAGAGGAGAATTGAGTTTCATTTTTGAGTATTGTAGTGAGGCTATGATGTGTTATTGAGAGAGTAACAGTATGTGAGAGAGAGACAGAAGTGAGAAAAACTTAGTTCTATGTCTAAAAACAATGTATCAACTATGAGAGATAGAGAGAAAACTATGAAGGCATTGAAGATGAATACTATGTGATTATTTCCATTCAAAAATGGTGTATTCTTTTGTGTTCCTTGTTCTATTGATGGATTCTGTGAAAATGTTGAAGATTATGGTTGATTCTATTAAATCTGTGGGAGATATCTATTATGATGCTGCGTGAAGATTTGTTCTTTTCCTTGTTGTAGTTCTCTAAAGAATGAAACAAAATCTTGTTGATGATACAAGATAGATTTTATTGCAGTAGAAACCCCTTTTCCTTGATGTCTCTCTTGAGGCTCCATGTTTTTGGCGCGTAGTCGGGGAAACTTTCCATCAACAAGCATCAGAAGAGGCTGAAAATGAAGGAAATGGCATTGCCAAGAAGAGGAGAATTCAATGGATGCTTGCAAAGTTTCTTCTTCCACTAAAGAGTTGGAGATTCTTATTTCCAAAGCCACTTTCTACAAGAATTTCATCCTACAATGGCGGAAACATATTACCATCATGATGCAAGCTCTGTGTGGTAGACTATTTCCTCTTCCTGTTGAAGTAACAGAGACGTGCATCTTGGTGGCAAATTGTTTGGGAACAAACTAAAGAGCAGAAACAAAGAGAATGACCATACATGGAAGATTTAGCATTCATTGAGAAGTTTCCAGACATTATTAAGTGGAAGATCGTGAAGAAGATTTAGGAGTCATGGTCTATGGAGGTTTACAAAAATAAGAAAGAAAAGAGTTGGAATTTATTTGTGGATGCTCAATAGCAAGATACATGGGATGCTTGGTGTTCTTACAATCTTATGTTTGTCTAATTAGCAACCCACTGGAAATTGGTAGACACTGTGTTTTTCACAACATACACTCTTGAAACCCTCACAAGCTGGTATTATTATAATGATGGCACAACAACGATCTTAAGAAGAATGAGTTTTGATACTTTCATAACGAAACATCTCCCCCTCTATAGTGATTTGAAAGCTGAATTCAGAGATGTTGAAAAGAAGGAAGTAGAAGAGATGTTGGCCAGAGAATCTATTCTGTAGTACAGACCAACTGGTTGGAGTCAACCCCCTGATAAATGATGCCATCAAGAGGTAAGTGTTAGAACGAGTCCAGAGGTACATGAGAAGAGATAAGGCAAGAATCAAGGCTAAGAATGAGCTTGCAGCATAAGCCTCCTTTGACGCCCTAAAAGCACTCTTTACAGAAGTACCCATGGTGGCTCAAGGTCCCCTTCCTAGTCAGATTCGTCCTGGAAATAAATGTAGTCCCATTGCCAATTTTTAAGGGAGAGTACAATGAAAACCCCGATCTTCATGTAGCAGAGTTTATGGTAGCTTGTGTGTCTAACAATGCCAGAACCCCCGAGCATTGGTTAGAAATATTCCTCGCCACTTTCAAAAGGGCGATGTTTCAATGGTATGAGAGACAAGTAGCAAGAACTTTTGGCACATGGAACGACCTAAAGTTGGCATTCCTCACTAAATTCAAGCGTGAATATTTTGAAGAGCGAATGCGAGAGCAGTTCATGAACCTAAGTCAATCCTCTGGAGAAAGAGTAGAAGCTTATGTGTTGCAAATGGAATCCATCCTAAAGAGATGGACTAACCATCATTTGGATTAAGGTATCCAAAAAGGAGTGTTCCTCAAAGGCCTACAACCAGAAGTTTGCAAGTTTGTGGAATTGAGAAGACTAATCAATCTGCAAGCTGCAGTGGAAGGTGCAAGATTATATGACGAAGTTGAAGCAAGGTTGTCAACGACTCCATGAAGAGGAGTCTTACCTCCTCCCATGGCAGGAATGGTATACCCACCAAATGCAATCCTAGGGACAGTTGCCTACCCCTATTCCCAAATGCAAACAGTGCCACAGTACAATGTACCTAATCCACAGTGGCCGCAAACAACAATGCCTCAAATAATGGTTCAACCACAACATCAGTGGCCTCAATCAATTCCTTCAATGGTGACTCAACAACAGTGGAACCCTACCAATTGGAATCAACAACCCCAAGTCTCAACAGGAGCTCTGATTTAGAACCAGAACAGAGGACCCTCTGGATCAAACCAACCTATGTATGCAATAATAATAGAATCTTCTCAAAACTCTACTACAAGTACTCTAGGAAGTGAAAATATAAAGGACTACTTATCTAAATCAGTCGCAAGTATCAAGAAAGAGCTTATGGATGTGATTACAGAGCAGCTACAGATGCTGAAGGTGAATACTGCCAATATATCCACTCCTACGAGAGGTGGGAGAGATGTGATCCGTTCTAATACATGGTGCGAAAAGTGCCATCAAGTGGGACATTTAGCCACTGAATGTACTCGAAAACCAACCATTCTTGGAGCCTTTTGTTCCTATTGTTTGTGGAAGAACCATACAGAGGATATCTGCTCTCTGAAAGAGATGCACGAACGAAGACAGAAAGATGAAAATGCAAGATTCAACTTATTAGAATCTAAAATGATAACACATGGCATTGGAACAAAGCCTAGGGAGTTTGGTCCTAATTTTGGTCCAAGGAGGTTTCCCTCTCAAAGTTATAGAGAACGATAGTCTAGCGGTGGTCAGAGATCTGAGGTGGAATGTTACATATGTGGAGAAAAGGGTCATATCTCCCCAAATTGTCCAAACCCTAGAAGATCTGTGGATTACAAGCCCTTATGCAACCGATGCAAAGGAGAAGGTCATACTGCAAAAGATTGTCCAAGTCCAGCCCCTGTCAAATCTACTTATGATACCCAACAAAAGACCCAAGAACCTACTTCTAAACTGGTGGAATTGGAAGTGGCCGCAATAACGCGAGTAAAGAAAGGAGAACCCATAGTTCCAAAAGAGAACGTTCCTTCTGCCAAGACTATGAAGTTCAACCTCCCTCGGGAAAAACAGAACAATGCAATCCAAAATAAGGATGTATAGAGCACCATAGAGCCACAGAGAACTACAGAGACAGTTGCAGAGGTAGGACCAGACGTCCAGGAAATAGAGGATGCAGAAGTCCCTCCTCATGAAGACGAAGTGCATATGTTGCCGCTCTTGGAAGAAAAAGGGAAGATAAAAGTGGGCGTAGCCCCATTTCCTAGTCGATTGGAAAAGCTTGTGGATCCTATCAAAGAGTATAATTAGTTCAAAAACCTAGACACATTTAAACCAAACCTAACCTTCCGACAGTTGCTAACACTATCTCCTAGTTGCCGAAAAAGATTCAAAAGCATCTTGACAGGAAGACGCGGACTAAGGATTGCTCCCCCAATGTTATAGAATCCAAGATACATGCTCAACTTTCTTATATACTTAAAATATATATGGAAAATATTATGTTGGCATAGAGGGAGAATGGATGAGAGAAAAGAAAGATGTAGAGAGAGAGGTAGAGAAATTGGCAACATACTAGGGACTGGAAGATGGGCCAGTCCCCCCCCCTTGTGGAGTTATACTATTGACAAGGAGCAAGCTCCTCCGCTACACATAAGCTAGTTCTTACTTGTAGATCTTGGAAACAAGATCACGGTTCCTTGCACGGTATACAACCGGCTAACACTTGCACAACTTGAAAGTCAGCACCTTTTGGTCCTTCTTGAGTCTCCTTCTCTCCTACACAATATGTGTAGGGCTCTCCTCTTGGCGCTTGATTTCAGTAGAGCTTCTATAGCACTTGTACCTTCTCTTTTCCTCTTGGAACTTGATTTCAGCAAAGCTTCCGCAACACTTGCATTTTCTCTTCTTCTCTTGGAACTTGATTTCAGCAGAGCTTCTGTAGCACTTGATTTCAGCATGACTTCCACAGCATTTGCACCTTCTCTTGTCCTCTTGGATACATGTAAGGTGATGCTTCCTTCAACTCTCCCTTACACCCAAGGAGAGCCTCCTCTTTTATAGACTTTCAAGAGCTTCTCTTCTTGGAGAGAGAGTTGAGTTGATCTTCATGCAAGATGTGGTTGTTCCACTTTGCAGCACTAGTTTCGAGATATCTCTTTGTGCGTTGTTTGGATGAAAAAATGTCCAACACAAAAGTTGTAGATCTCACTGTTTCCGATAACTTTAGTGACCCGTTTTTAGAGATCGTTTTTCTATTGTGAGATATTTTAAAAATGGATTTTCCAAAAAATAACTTTTTAAATTGTACTCTTAACTTGTGGTCCATGCAACCACCTTGAGTCATAGATAAGGAGAGTTCATTAGATTGCCTTGGGCCTCAACCTTAAGATTGAATTCCACACAAAATCTTGTGTCATTTTAGACCTTAGAAAGAGAAAATCACTTTTCTCCTCACTTCCAAAGGATCATGTCTCTCGTCTTTCTTAGTGAGAGAATTCCCTCTCTCGTCTTTCTTAATGAAAGAAAATACCTTAAACCTTAACTTGTAGGGGAGAGGATGACCCCAAATGAATGCAATGCTCATTATACACAAGTAAAGCATTCCCAGGCATCCCCAGATGTACACATAAATACATATACACAATGCTAATGCACTTCCTCTTCTTAGAACTAAATCCATCTTCATTTATGTGTAACTCCTTGGTTCTTGTGTACACTCTTACATTTGGCAAACACTTCTTTTCCCCTTCATAACTTGTACTACCTGTACCGATATCCCCATCACAGTGCTCTGATCACCCCATTAAGTGATGCACTAGGAATATTGGTCTCTAAATAGTCTTATGACCATGCTAGATCATCATCAACACTTAAAGAAAAGTGAGTCATTCATTTATTGACATGAATTTATTAAATAGAGAATGTGTAATAAGCAATCAATTTAGTGACATCCCTCTGGCTTCTAAACAGTTGACCTCAAGTGTAGAGGGGATATGTAGTCCTTAAGAAGATCTAGATAGTCTTGTAGTTCTCTCTCAATCATAAACTGAGCGTCCATGGTGCGCAAATTAGATGATGTATGCGTACGTAGCGAGCGTCGGAAGAACAAAGAACTCTACTTTTTGCTCAAAAACCAAGAGAGAAGACTTACACGACATAAAGCAAGAAGACCAATTGGGTACAATCTCCCCCCATGCCTTGTGTGAGCGCTCCACAAAGCATGTATTTCATATATTATTCATCTCTAAGCTCAAAAATAGCCCAAATTTACAATTAGCGCTTTAGCTTTTGTGTTTGCTTTTGTCCAAATAAAGAATAAAGCGGTTGGGCGTCCCAAGAGTAGGGATGTGCCCAAATACAATGTCCAATAATGAATATTTAAATTGTGCGCCCATGCGCATACAAAATAATAAATATATATCAAGAGCTTTAATAAATAAGCACATCAAAATAAATATCAGTGCCATGCCTAAGATGCGCACCCATCAAAAATGATAATTTCTTCTAAATAACTTGAATACACGCTATCGCCCAGTGCTTCCCATCGCCGCTGCCACCTGCTCTACACATCAACTGAAGCATTCACAATTGTTAGAAAATAATAAAATTAAACCGAAAAAAGTGAATACCTAGCACTCTTCAGCTATAAAATAAATAAATAGGTTGGAACTCTGTCTTAACCTTAATTTAATACGAGTGTGCACTCTAAACTCATAAATATTCACTAATTTAAATATGTATTTTGTGGAATCACCCACTCACACATTAAATTAATGAGATGCCTGAAAAAGATAGGTGCCCCATTGACTTTTCGCACAAGGAATCCACCTTGTGTACGAGCCCTGGCAAATAAATATAATTTTACGGAATCCACTGCAAAACCTCACAGAATCCATCGTGGAATATGCCTTCTGGCATCATACCCCCGGGGTGGGATAGCAATTGTCCTCAATTGCTATTAGCTCAATGTGGAGCGAGCAGTGAGGGGTAAGCACTTAGGTCATGAGCATGCATCCATTGGGCCTCTTCAACAGGATGATTTTAAATTTCACCAAATATCTAGAATATCTACGGATAGTTCGAGTGGTCATAAAGTTGGTATCTAGAATAGTCTCAAGTTCAAGTATTTCAATTTCTTCTTCTGACAAAGGAGGATTTTCATAAACAGGGTGGACAGGTAATTGGCCTTTGAAAGGTCGTAACAAACTGATATGAAAAGTATTGCGGGTATTCCAGTGTTGGGATAGTTCTAATTTAAAGGCATTGTCATTGATTTTGTGAAGGATTTTGAAAGGTCCATAAAATCTAGGAGCTAACTTTACAACAGGGTGTTTCTCAACACTTTGTAGTCTTCGCTTTTCAATTCGTAACCAGACATAATCATCAACTACGAAATTCATAGCTTTTCTTTTCTTGTTTGCTTGTTTAGTATATGATTGCTAGGCTTTCGCAATCATGTCTTTAACTACATTGAAAATAGTAGCATGCATGTGGCCAATATCATCAGCAGCTTTAACTTTGTTTGACAATGAAGTAAGAGGTGTAGGTAATCTATATCCATAAATGATTTCAAAATGTGCTTTTCTTGTAGATGTATGTGGTGTGTTATTGTATGCAAGCTGAAGTAAATGCAAGTGTGTATCCTAGGTTTGTGATTTTGAAATTGTGTATGCACGTAAAAGATCTAAAATTGTGTTGTTTGTAGCTTCTATTTGCCCATTTGTTTCAGGATGAAATGCAAATGAAAAAGAAATCTTTGTTCCTAAGTTAGCAAACAAAGTAGTCCAAAAATTATTGCAAAATCTAGAATCACGAGCAGAAATAATAACTTTTCGTAAACCATGGTTAGTGAAAACAGTTTTCAAAAACAATTGAGCAGCTTGAGATGCAGTTAACATTTTCTTGCATGGAATGAAATATGCATGTTTGCTAAATCGATCTACAATAGTCCATATCATATCGTGATTAGCTTGAGTGTTAGGCAGACCAGTAATAAAATCCATTGAAATATGCTCCTATGGTGATCTAAAAGGAATAGTTACACATAACCTTTTCTCATAAAACATAAATCCATCAGCATAAGACAATGAATCAATTGGAATCCAATTATTGGTAATTAATTTATTCCAATCATCTTGAAAACTAGGGTCTTGGTCATAGGTATCTTTCATAAGGATAAGAGAATCAAAAGATATCACAGAGAGATTATGAATAGTTGGTCTTCTACTCAAGGCATCGGCAATAACATTTTCTTTTCCGGGTTGATATTGGATAAGTGGATGAAAATTTTGAATAAAAGCAGCCCATTTAATGTGTTGGTCAGATATTTGTGGCTGACTAAGGAGATGTTTAATACTTTGTTGGTCAATTTTAATCATGAATTCGGATCCCATTAAATAGTGTTTCCATTGACATAAAGCTTGTACTACAGCTAGCAATTCTTTATCGTAGGTAGAACTTAAGTCTTCAACTTGAGTTTGAATTTATTTCTGTTCAATTTGATTATGTCGATAAGGTGCTTTACATGGTGGTTGAGAACTTGGAATTGAGTCTATTTTATGATCTTCAGGACGTGTGGATGGTAAACTAGCTGGTAAGTTAGCAGCAAAATAGTATTTAAATTATGAAAGAAATTGTGCGTGCCTAGGATGCATCTTATTTTCCTTAACTTCAATTTCATTCACCCAAATTAAATAGGATTTGCTACTTTTTCTTAATGCACGTTTAGCCTATGTATGACTAAGCAATGGAAATTTATCAAAAGTATGCATACCATGCAATGTGATTTGTTTCCCATGAGAATGAATCTTCATTGAATGCGTGGAATAATCTATATCGAGATTATATTGATGACGCTAAGGCATTCCTAAAATAATGCCACTAGATTGCAGAGGCACAACTAAGAAATTTCTACATTCAACATAATCACCAATTTTAATTTCTAAGTCATGCACTTCTTGTGTTCCATTATCTAGTGCCTAAGAATGCAGCCTTGATGAGATAATGAGTGGAAGCAGTATGTAATTTCAATTCTTTGACCAATTTGTAAAAATGAAGTCGTGTGTACTCCCATCATCATGTAAAATAGTCTTTTCTTTACCACGCACAAGACATTTCATCATTAATAAAGAATGGAGATTTAGTATACCTTGTAAAGTATCTGAAGTAGTGTCATTATCATCATCGTCTTCTATGAAATCTAGCATTTCTTCATGGTCTTCATCTTCAGTCACTCCCAAATAGTTGATGTGAACAGGTGGCTTTTTGGATTGACAATTCGCCGCTAGATGTCCAGGTTGATGGCATTTATAACAGACTATGGATTTGGCTTTAGACACATTATTGGTAATAGCGAAAAGTTTAGGAATGTTGGGATTTGGCTGAAGAGATGGCTTAGGATTTGGATTTTTGTTTGATGGTAAAGCAGGGGATTGTGTTCAAGATTTACAGAATGAAGATGGAAGGAAACAGTTTTGATTGAATCTTCGAAAATTAGAATTGAATTGTTTTGTACTGAAATTACCATTGTTTGAGATTTGTTGTGATCGCTTCTCTCATCCTCGGACCAAGCAAACCAGACATAAACTTGCCCCTATGAGTCGCCTCAAGTATATCTTCAAGCATTCCAAGTTGTAATAAAGCATTCCAAAAATGCTCGGTATATTGGGAAATAGGCTCGCGATCTCTTTGTTGCAGAAGATCCCACTGTTTGATTAATTTTTGGTGGAACTGGGGTGGAAGAAAATTCTACAAAAACTTCTTTTAGAAAGTCTCCCAAGTAGTAGGACAATCAATGCTTTTGCGGACAATAGTCCACCACAGGGATGCTCTGTCCACTAAATGATTAGTGACACACTTAATTTTTCCTTTTTCAGCATACTGTTCTTCATGGAAATAATCATCAAATTGATTGATAAAAGCAAGTACAATCTTTCCATCGCATGACCCATTGAAAGTACGAAATTTGAAATTTCTTTTACTTATCTTTGTTTCTTTCCGAATAGATTGTGCATCAAGTGTCGCATCAATCATATGCCGTATAGTATCTTCAAATTGCGGTCCATCTTGATCGGTAGTAGATCGTTGAAGACTGGTTAATTGAGCTTGCAAAGTTTGACGTGCTCTTCGCTCCTCTTGAAGCTGCGTCATAATTAGGTCCAAATTTTGTTCCATCGTTGGTTCTAGTAGATCACCTTTGGCCATAAAATTCACCATATTTTGATCGGTCATCCTGCAAAATTTCAAACAACCTCACACACTTGAAATCCTATTAATGGGATGAGTGTAGCTCAAGTTCGAGTTTACAAGACTTGCTTTTTTTTAAATGGCTTTTTATGATCTTTCTTCTTCATGGCTATGGAAATTGATGTCAGTCTTCTTCCAAGAGGATACTTTGTCTGTGTAGACTGTGTATAGCAATCTGTTTACTGGAATTTGGCTCTATTAGAGCACAGGTGCGAACAAGGGCTTGCAAGGAGGTCAAAAACCGATTCGCGATTAACTAGTGTGAATGCCGGCTAAGAAGAAAATTTTAAAGGTAGTAGTCTTTAAGCTTTAAGCTTTAGTAAGCTTAAAAAGCTTAATCTTTAATAAAAGAAACATGACTTCCTTGGAATCAACACGACAAAACGGCATCATGTTCTTGTCGACGTCGACTGCAGCAAAATCATACTCCCGCCATCGACGATTAAATTTAGATATGAAAAAGTAAAGCTTAAGCTTTTGTTAAGCCTTACGCTTATTGTTAATGAAATTCTTAAGTTCTATCTCTGAGAAGAAAGATGACTTTCAAAAAGACTTCCTCGATGGTCCTTCACTTCCTGAGAGTGGTCCCTCGTGATCTGACTACGTAGTAAAGTGTTCTTTACCGCCAGGAACGCACTGGTATTGACGGATTGTCACGAGACTGACTTTAGAGCTCAATCTTTTAAGGAGCTTTGCCTTTGCGTGAGATGGTAAACAATTGGAAGCCCTCGATCTCAGCTTCGCTCTGATACCACTGGTGTGCAAATCGGATGTCGTATGCGTGCGTAGCAAGCGCTGGAAGGTCCCCAAGAACAAAGAACTCTACTTTTTGCTCAAAAACCAAGAGAGAAGGCTTGCACAACATGAAGCAAGAAGACCAATTGGATACAATCTCCCCCATGCCTTGTGTGAGCGCTCCACAAAGCATGTATTTCATATATTATTCATCTCCAAGCTCAAAAATGGCCCAAATTTACAATTAACGTGCTTTAGCTTTTGTGTTTGCTTTTGTCCAAATAAAGAATAAAGCGGTTGGGCATCCCAAGAGTCGGGCTGTGCCCAAATACAATGTCCAATCATGAATATTTAAATCGTGCGCCCATACACATACAAAATTATAAATATATGCCAAGTGCTTTAATAAATAAGCGCGTCAAAATAAATATTGGTGCCACGCCTAAGACGTGCACCCGTCAAAAATGATAATTTCTTCTAAATAACTTGAATACACGCTATTGCCCGGTGCTTCCCAGCGCCACGGCCACCTGCTCTACACATCAACTGAAGCATTCACAATTATTAGAAAATAATAAAATTAAACTGACAAAAGTGAATACCTAGCAATCTTCAGCTACAAAATAAATAAATAGGTTGGAGCGTTGTCCTAACCTTAATTTAATACGAGTGCACACTCTAAACTCATAAACGTCCATTAATTTAAATATGTATTTTACGGAGTCACCCACTGGCACATTAAATTAAAGAGATGTCTGAAAAGGATAGGCGTCCCCATCGACTTTTCACACAAGGAAATCCACCTTATGTACAAGCCCCAACAAATAAATATAATTTTACGGAATCCACCGTGGAATATGCCTCCTGGCATCAGTCCAATGGGGGATAATTCTTAAACTTAACGAGATACTTCCGTAATACCTTACCTGACCTTAGAGTATTGTCCTGATGGTGTAAAATTCTTTCAAGCACAAGGAACTGTTTTGTTTCTTCTATGTCAGGTAAATCTTCCTTGATTGGTTCCATTGGAGGTTCGCCAATATAGGGATGTAGCAAACTTATATGAAAAGCATTATGAATGTTCCAATGACTTGGTAGATCCAAACAAAAAGTCACATCGTTTATCTTATGTGTGATCTTGAAAGGGCCATAATAGCGATTAGAAAGCTTAATCACTTTACCCTTTTAACCTTTGTGCTTCTTCAAGCGAGCCTTCTCAAACTTAAGAAGAACATACTATCCCAACTTGAGATCTAACTTACAACGATGCTTATCTGCTTCATGTTTATGCTTCTCTTGTGTCCTTTGGTTAGCATCTTTTACTTGAGTGAAAGTTGTATCAATGTCTCTAACAAACTCATTTGCTGCAAATATCTTATCCTTCATAAGAAGAATGGGTGGTAAATGAGGCTTACCATAGATGATCTCAAAGGGTGCCTTACCAGTACTAGAGTGCATTGTATTATTGTATGCAAACTCTACTAAAGGCAAATACTTTTTCCATTCTCTTTGATTATCAAAGACATAGGCTCGAGGGGGTCGATCAACAATATGTACCTATAGCACGTGAGTTCAAAATAAGGGTATTTGATATCCCTAGAATCTACATATTTACAAATACAAAAGGGTGAAAATTAAGGCCTAACAGTTAACCTACAAAAGGGGTTTTTTTATTAATAAATTTTTAGAAGTTCCTATTGCAACTTGGGCATGTGGGTATCATGGTTTACTTGGAACAAGGGAGTTTTTGCATACTATTAAAGGTTCAATTCCCAAAGATGGCATCCTATAATTTTTTAAGCATGTGAGAGTTTTAGTTTATTAGCATTGCTTGTTAGGGTATATGCTTATACAATGGTGCAGTGGCAAGGTAGTTCAAGCCCCAAAAAAAATTACCCAGGGTTAATTGGAGTTAAGTGTCCCATTTTTTTGAGTTAAGATTTGTGGATTTGGTAGTTGAAAATATGCTACTTTTTTTATAGCACCTTCCCACGATCCCTTTCTACAACTCACACTAGGAAATTATGGCGAACGTTAGGCTCTTTGTGTGAGTTTTGTAACTTTTGCATATTTGTAAAAGTTATGAAACATCACTGATTGTTTCAAACTTTAATAGCCGATAGCCAGTTAACGGAGCCATAGTAGTGTGTAATGGCTGCAACAAAACCAGATATGACCTTCAACACCCTGTCAATTGATTGCGTGAGAAAGTGAAGTTGAAAATCATACATTCATTATCTTGTTCTAAGAAGGGGCCGTCTAAAGGTGCTCTTAGAGCCTCTTCCCACCCAATTTTAGTGGGGGTTGTGAGGCCCCACTATTACCACTATTCAAGTGTCCCACCACAGTGATAGTGGGGGCCCTAAAAAATAGGGTTGCTAAAGATTTTCCAATGATGGAAAAAGCAGGTGCAAACATAATGGAGCTATTCACACATGGGGTTTTTTTTTTGGGGGGGGGGGGTTCCCCCCAGAAACACTCCCACACCGGTGACCCTCCCAAGAACCCTTTCCAAGTTTAGACTTGACCACATGTAAAGGGTCTCCAATGCCAAGAATAGGGTTTGACACTCTTGTGGTCTTCCTCCCTGGCTCCCACCATCTCCACTGCTGAGCGCCTATGCTGGTGGGGCTTGGCACACTGCCTTCTTCATCGCATTCACCAGGCTTTCTACCCCCTTCCCTTCATTGCCTCCTTTGCTTGCATTCTCGGATCTTCCTTGCACCAATCCAGAAGGATCGTTGTTGTGTAGCCTCCCTCGCTTCTCTATCACATAGTTTGCTGCTCGCATCCGAAGAACGACTGCTAATGTGCCATCATTCTAGAACCTTTGACTTTTGAGTGATCTGAGAGCCATCAAGCTTTCTGGGGTAACGTGAGTTAGGAGATAAGACATGCAAGTTCCACATGTATTTACTCTACTCATTTGTTTGTTCTGAGTTCACACCTTTCTGTTCACTCTGTGTGTGTGTGTGTGTGTGTGTGTGTGTGTGTGTGTGTGTGTGTGTGTGTGTGTGTGTGTGTGTGTGTGTGTGTGTGTGTGTGTGTGTGTGTGTGTGTGTGTGTGTGTGTGTGTGTGTGTGTGTGTGTGTGTGTGTGTGTGTGTGTGTGTGTGTGTGTGTGTGTGTGTGTGTGTGTGTGTGTGTGTGTGTGTGTGTGTGTGTGTGTGTGTGTGTGTGTGTGTGTGTGTGTGTGCACGCGCGTGCGCATGTGTGCGTGTGCATGTGTGCATAGGCACCATTTGCTACCAAGCAGGTAGGTGTGAGGTTAGGTTCAAAGATTTGAGGCTTCAAAAGGAAAATGCTTGTGTGCAAGGCCATCAAGATTGAGGAGGTGAGAGACAATGATGACTTTGTGGAGTAGGTGGTGAGCCTTAAGAAGCAAGTCTTCAACATCATGCTTCATCCAATGAGTCGAGCTATTTTGATAGGTATGTTTTCTTCTAATTTCTCTACATTGTTTAATCCTAACAGAGGTCAATTTAATTTTTAAATTGGGTGTGCTTATGGCTGAGAGAAATTCTTGTAGAAGGAAAAAACTATATGGTAAACTGTTTCCTTGACGATTAGGTTTGTTCAAACAAGAGCAAGCAACACAATTTTTCCATTGTGAAATTTGTATTGAGTAGCAGTAGAGCAGAACCATCATTAGTTTCCCTCTCATCTCTCTATGGAGCAATAGCAAGAGAACCATAATTAGTAAGCATGTCTTCAACTATATCTTCTTAGAAAAATTTGTAATTCCAAATGCACACACACACACACACACACACACACATCTATCTCTCTCTATTATGAATTTAGCATTTCACTCTGCCCAATTATGCAAGACCTTCATTTACAGGATGCATTGCTAAAACAAGGATCAATGATGAGCCCAACCAATGTCCTAGATCAAGAGCATTATCAATGTCCATTTATTACTAGATTCTTGTTTTCATGTTGCTATATATACTTGTATGTGATGCCTAAGGCATGGTATTTGGAAGCTAACATTGGACAACCCAAAATGAAGGTAATTGAGTTGAGTGTCTAGCAAGAGCCACAATTACCTTGATTTTGGACAGGGCTCTCAATGCTACTGTCACGCAAATCTTTTTGAAAAAAAAGAGGAGTAATCCATTGAATTGTGTATGTTCAACCAATTAAACTTGTAAGCAAAGCATAGAATCAGATAGCAAATAGGCTCAATAAAAATATTCTCAGCATATGGATGAGTTGTTTATCTAGTTTCAATGCCTTGAATCCATCACCCTGAAGTACATAAGGTTTGCAACATGCTTTGTAATAAATCAAGTATCTGTTGAAGACTTTGGGTGGTGGGTGGTGCCAAGTGTGTTGGTTGCTACTGCGATGCAACAAGACGTGACCTATTTGTTCACTGCTATTGTGTTCCATACAACGTGCAGCTGTGAACTCCAAGCCAAGTGGTTGTCGCTACTACTGGTGGTGCATTTTGGGCTACAGATCATTGCAAAGCATTTACAAACAGATTGGCTATTGGAAATGCAAAGAGTGAATTGTTTTAAAGAGAGAGAAAGAGAGAGAGAGAGAGAGAGAGAGAGAGCCCTAAACTAGGGTGACATGCTAATGGAGGTCATTGACACCTAAAATTTGCACGAAAGCGTCGATACGACACTTGTTAAAAAGTCCAAAGGTGTAGTCAAATTGTAATAACATCACATTGTAACTTGCCTTCATTTATCACTAGGCTTAAATATGTCTACAAACCATTTCTCAAACTAAATATTAGTTTGTTGGCAGTCTCATACAATCATGGAATGTTACTATAATTTTGCATTCGTTCTCTAAGTTATTGTTGTAATGCGCCTATGTATTTGTAGGCAGGTAGTGTGAATTTATATATACACATTTGTGTGATGTACATTGTTGTGTTATATGTAGTCAACATTGAATAGCATCACAACGAGAGTTGCCTTGCACTACCCTTGCCTTGACAGGTATAGTAGCTTGTCCAAGAATTGACTAACAAAAGAATCTGGTCTCTCTCTCTCTCTCTCTCTCTCTCTCTCTCTCTCTCTCTCTCTCTCTCTCTCTCTCTCTCTCTCTCTCTCTCTCTCTCTCTCTCTCTCTCTCTCTCTCTCTCTCTCTCTCTCTCTCTCTCTCTCTCTCTCTCTCTCTCTCTCTCTCTCTCTCTCTCTCTCTCTCTCTCTCTCTCTCTCTCTCTCTCTCTCTCTCTCTCTCTTTGTGTCTCTCACATATTTATGGAAATTTTGTTTCTATGCAAGGAGATTGTATGAGTTTATTTTGTGGTTTTTTTTGCATAGGAGTCTTGGCACCATGGCATCCTTTTTTAGGATTCAAGTGGTCGATGGTGAGAGCAAGGAGGAAATAGACCTTTTTAGAGTCAAAAGAGACATAGGCCAACCCACATTCTCTCATGTTCAAGAACAGATTGAAGGGGATGAGCTTCTCTTGGAGCCTTTTGGGTTTCTTGATGAAGAAGGATATGCATTGACCAAGCAACAAGAGGGACAATGGACAATCACTGATCATCTCCTAGTTCACATCAAACGAAGCTTATGCAATGTAGAGGAATCTCTCCCTCCCCCTCCAAATAAAAGACATTTCTCTCAATCAGTTTGTTGATGCAGATTGTGAGGCTGAACCAAATATGACTACAAAGCTGAGTAGTAAACTATTGAGTCTAGATATTCTTGAAGTTTGGCAATGAGAATGTAAGAGAGTTAGATCAAAGCTCAAAGAAATGGCAATAGCGAGGGATGATAGGTTTGATTTGCATTCCGAAGACTTTGATGGGGCTCCTTGTGTGCAAATTTGGTGTCATGAATGTAATGATCTTTATGGTAAAGGCCCGATAGAAGGAAAGATAATAGCTTAAAATTGCTTCTCTAACTTCATGAGGTTCCATGTATTGGAGAGTAAGAAGCATGAGCTCAAGTATATGGCTGCTTGAGGATTGAAAAAAGAAAATATGCCCAAAGGAGTACCTCAACTAGCAAAGGATGACAAGATACAAATAGAAGAAGCAATAAAGAAGTTGCATTCTTATATGGCATCAAATGAAGGTACTATACCTTTCTTTCGTCTCCTATCTCTTTTTATGTTTAAAAGTTTTATTATCTTTTTGAATTGATTCTTACTCAACCCTTTCATGTTAAATTTTTTGTAGATTGGGATTTTGAGTTGATTGAAGCTACGTTACACAATTTTAAAGACAAAAATTGCGTGAAGGTGAGATGCAAGATTGATGATGCATGGCTATGATTATGTCCCTCAAGGTCAGATCTCTACACAATCCTCAACAAGCATACAAAGTCAAATTCTCACATGAAGTCACTCATGAAGAGCAAGGAAGGTTCAAAGGCAATACTCACAAGCTTGCGAGGGCATCCTCGAAAAGATATAGAGCACGATCCAAAGCAAAGATCTCTCACAAACTTCTTAGTCTCAATGAAAACAGGAGATACAAGTATGAGTGCTTTCACCCCCTCTTCAAGTCATGATACAAAGACTAGCAATTGGCTAGTAAATTTGAACTTGCTTTTTTGGGGTGTCTGGAGCCATGAAGTTAAGGTTAAAAACAAGTATATTAAGATAAATCCCTTCTTAGATGATCAATGTGATGGAAATAATTTGTAGCATGAATAGATATATCATTCTCAATGCAACAAACACACTATGTAGGGTGAATATTAAACATTGAACTCTAGTGTCTTGAGGACCAAGGCAAAGAGTATGAGTTGAAGAGTGTGTCATACTTTGACGAATCCCGAAACGTAGCAAAAAATCTCCAAAGATGTCATGCAGCAATAAACACAGCTCAAGAAGGTTAGATCAATGTCTAATGGAGCAGTTGAGGCTAAAAACAACAAACATAGCAGTGGCTGATGAGTTGATAGCCTAGCAATGATGAAAATGAGTAAAATGTAGCAGATCAGGTGATGTGGTAGATAGGCATTGATGCAACTAGTTCGCGATCAATTCTCCGATAAAACTAGTATTTTGTATTTATAGGGTCTCTTAAATTCTTGTATAAAAAAAATAAACTTATAGAAAGGAATTTATAAATTATGGTAAAAAAAACAAAAGGGTCAAACAAATATCACAAAAAAGGTCACATAGGGATATATAAAATATGCCATGAATACAGGTGATATATAGGATTTTTAAAGAGTGACACCCCCCCCCCCCAAGGACATAGGATTTCAAAAGGTCCAAAACGGTAGAATTACCACTTTCACTCTGCCCATCCATTTGAGGATGATAAGAGGATGAAAACTTTAACTTTGTCCTGAGGTTCTCGAAGAGATCTTGCCAAAAGAGGCCGGTCATGCGGGGATCTCGATCACTTATAATGGACTTAGGCACGCCATGATGCTTGAAAATATGAGCAATGAATAGCTTAGCCATATGATCGGCTTTGATTGTCTTTCCCACAAGTATAAAGTGAGCTTGCTTACTGAATCTATCAATGATCGTCCAGATTGCATCATTGCCTACTTGTGTGTGAGGAAGCTCCATGATAAAGTCCATGGCTATACTTTCCCAAGGCTCATTGGAAATAGTTAATGGCTTCAGTAGACCAGGTGGTTTATGCTTGTCATACTTTACTTTTGGCATATCTTGCACTCTCGGACATATCTTTCAATGTCAGCTTTAAGAGTGGGCCAAAAGAAATATCTTTCCAATGCTTGAGTAGTGGGTAGAATACCCCTATGTCCAGCATATGGAGATGCATGTGCTTCATCCATTACCTTGTGTCACAATGGTAATGCTACACAAATTGCTTGATGATGATACAAATAACCATCTTGAATTGAGTAAGGTGTAATCGATTGACTTGAGTTAAGCTGATCCCATATGGTTGAGAAGTCGGAATCAGTTGCATACATTTTGGGTAAATCCATGAACTCGTTATGGTAAATAATTGTGATTGCATTCACTCGAGGTCGCCGTGATAGCGCATCTGCTACCACATTCTTAGTTTCAGATGTGTGAAGGATTTGAAAATGAAACATAGATAAGAAAATTACCCAACGCATCTGTTTCTCTAAGAACTTCTTTTGAGTGAGGAAGTATCTTAGACTTTGGTGATCTATTTTAATAACAAAATTTGCACCAAGTAGATAGTGTTTCCATACTTGAAGAGCATGTACCACCTCGATAAGCTCTTTCTCATATATTGGAGCATGTAGCTCATGGTCCTTGAGGCATTGGCTCTCAAATGCTACTGCATGATGATGCTCTTGCTTTAGCACAACTCCGATGCAATCCCCAGAAGCATCCCAGTGAACGTCAAAAGGTTTTTGAAGATCCGAAACTATGAGAACTAGTTCTTGAGTCACAAGAAACTTAATTCTTTCAAAGGCTTGTAGTTGCCTTGATCCCCAACAAAAAGGCATTCGCTTCTTAGTAAGGTCATGTGGAGGAGACGCAACATACACAAAACCTCGTATGAACCTCCTATAGTATGAACATAGGCCCAAGAAACTTCTAACTTCATGTACAAAAGTAGGTGTAGGCCATTCAACAATGGCTTGAATCTTCTCAGGATCCATTCTCACCAAATTGTGAGAAACAATATGGCCTAAGTAATGAATTTTCGAAATGAAAAATTCACTCTTCTTAGCATTGACCTATAGTCTATGCTTGCAAAGATCTTGAAAAACAATAGATATATGTTTTCTATGCTCTTCTTCAAACCGTGAAAATATTAGAATGTCATCAAACAAGACACCTGTG
Organism: Lygodium microphyllum; assembly: GCF_053477565.2. Classification (NCBI taxonomy): domain Eukaryota; kingdom Viridiplantae; phylum Streptophyta; class Polypodiopsida; order Schizaeales; family Lygodiaceae; genus Lygodium; species Lygodium microphyllum. Next base: position 19,570,571 of record NC_141157.1, read on the forward strand.
AACTTTGAGTGAGGTCTGAAAATTCTCTCCATCATTCGATTGAATGTGGCGAGTGCATTAGTCAAACCAAATGGCATGACTAAGAACTCGTATAGTCATAATGTCGTACGAAAAGCTGTCTTATGAACATCTTCAGGCGCTATCCGTATTTCGTGACTCTTGAGATCAATGAGACTAAAGATACTGGCCCCTTGCAACTTATCCAAGATATCATCTATCCTTGGGATAGGAGAACAATTCTTGATTGTGATCTTATTCAAAGATCTGTAGTCTATGCACATATGGAAAGAACTGTCTTTCTTTTGAACAAGTAAGACTGAAGAGCAGTATGAAGAAGAGCTAGGTTGAACTAACCCTTTTTCCAACAATTCGTTTACTTGTGTTAGGATCTCCTCTTGCTGACTTGCACTTACTCGGTAAGGCAGTTGGTTAGGTGGTGAACTGCCTGGGATAAGATCAATTGTGTGATCTTCCGGGTGCTTAGGAGGTAACTCTCCTAGGAGTGAATCACTAAAACAATCTTCATATTGTTTAACAAAATCATGTCTAGCTTGATCAATTAAAGAGAGGGGTTCTTTTAAAGTCTGAGACTTAGAAGCATTAGTTGGTATTGTGTGTTCATTAGAGGCACCAAGTGCCCTTGAATCATTAGTTTCTTTTGACTCTCTCACAAAAATCATGTATACAGAAATAGCTTTCTTCATTTCTTTAGAAATGCTAACATGACTAACCATTGGCACAGGCCAATCTCTAGCATCAGCAATGCATACTATGTTCTGACCCTTGAATTGAAATGCAAGGGTATTCTTAACAAAATCGTGAAGAGGTCTAATCTTGTAATGCCAAGGCATGCCTAAGATAACATCATAGTTACCTATGGGTGCAAGTAGAAAAGATTCTTGGCCGCAGTAATCCCCAATTCTAAGATTCAACTTCCCTTGAATAGGAGTAGAATTGGTTGTAAGTCCTTCAAATGCCGAACCTGATCCAATCGGTGTTCCCAATTGATCCGCTGGAATTTGTATCCTTTTAACAATATCTGAGTGGACCCTAGATCAAAGAGTATCAAAACTCATTAATTGTTGAGTGTCCCCCAACCCTTTAAGAGTTGTCTTTTCTTCTTGTTTGAATGAGTGTTAGCTTGCATATCCGGAACAGAATTTGAGGATGGCGGAGGAGGATCTTTAACCACATTTGCTTCCTTCCTTTTGTGAGGACAATCAAGCTTCATATGCCCTAACTCACCGCAAAGAAAGCACCTTCCTTCCTCTTTGTACTTTTTTATCTCAAAGGGTGAGAGATACTTGCGCTTCTTCTTGTTACCCTCTGTCTTTGAATATTGGTCATGGGTAAAGGTAGGTCTTCTTCAATTAGTCCTGTCTCTTGGTTAATCATAGAGCTGCTCTTGTCTAGCTCTATAAGAACTCATCTCCAACTTTCGAGATGTACCAGGTGTATGCAAACTTTCAGCTATGATGGTAGACTCCATCATGTGAGATAAGGTTTCATGTGGATACACCTTCATGGTTCTATGTAAATGAGGGAGTAGGCTAGCTTTAAACTTCCTTTTCTTCTCTTCATCGCTGATCTCCATGAAAGGAGTAACCTTGAGAAGAGTATACCAAAACTTGTCCACATAACTAATGACATTTTTATGCTCTTTCTGGCCTAGCCAATCTGACTCCTTCTTGACATCATTCTCAAAATCGAGAGGCAAGAAATGAGCATAAAACTTCTTCTTGAACTCTTCCCAAGTTGTAGGTTTCCTTCCCTCCAAAATGAGAGTCAACCACCAATTGCTAGCAGTGTCTTTCAAGTGCATGCCTGCATGCCTTAGCTTGGGCTTTTCTAAGAAATTACCATCAAAAAAAGCAACTTCAAATTGCCTGACAAAGGCTAACGCCTTAGCAAGATCTCTCTTACCGGAGTAAGAGTCAAACTTTATGTCCTTATCCCCAGACTTGAAAGTCTTAGTCTTCTTAAGCTTGCTCCTCTTATGGTCCCTCTTTGTCCATTTGCGGATTGCATGAGACTTAGAACCAAGAGAGTAGAAACTAGAAGATGAGGAAGAGGAGGAGGAGGAACTTGAGTAATCAAGGGAGTTGCTGAGGGAGATGACTCCCTCCTTAACCGCCTCACTCGAGGTGAGGTCTTTTTACTCTTCTTGACCCGAGAATCCTTCTTCCTTCTAGAAAGCTTCTCAGCAATTGGATGCTTTGCATCTTCACCATCAATTGGTGCAATGGTGTTTCCTCCAGTATCACCATCTTTTGGAGGATTCGGTCCTTCATAAGTAGCTTCTTTCCTTGCCCTTAAGCTGTCAATCAATTGACATACTTGTAGGTGGTTCATCAGTTGCCATCTTTACCTTCTTCTTGCAAGGATCACCTTTACTTTGAGAAAAGCAAAGAGACATGCACTGATACAACTGTTATAGAATCTAAGATACACGCTCGACTTTTTTATATACTTAAAATATATATGGCAAATATTATGTTGGCACAGAGGGAGAATAGATGAGAGAAAATAAAGATGTAGAGAGAGAGGTAGAGAAATTGGAAACACACTAGGGACTGGAAGATAGGCCAGTCCCCCCCTTTGTGGAGGTATATTATTGACAAGGAGCAAGCTCCTCTGTTACACATAAGCCAGTTCTTACTTGTAGATCTTGGAAACAAGATCACGGTTCCTTGCACTGTATACAATCGGCTAACACTTGCACAACTTGGAAGTTGGCACCTTTTGATCCTTCTTGAGTCTCCTTCTCTCCTACACAATATGTGTAGGGATCTCCTCTTGGCGCTTGATTTATATAATTCCACACAAAAGCTTATGTCATTTTAGACCTTAGAAAGAGAAAATCACTTCGAGAGGATCATGTCTCTCGTCTTTCTTAGTGAGAGAATTCCCTCTCTCATCTTTCTTATTGAAAGAAAAGACCTTAAACCTTGACTTGTAGGGGAGAGGATGACCCCAAATGAATGCAATGCTCATTACACACAAGTAAAACATTCCCAAGCATCCCTGGATGAACATATAAATACATATACACAATGCTAATGCACTTCCTCTTCTTAGAACTCAATCCATTTTCATTTATGTGTAACTCCTTAGTTCTTGTGTACACTCTTACATTTGGCAAACACTTCTTCCCCCTTCATAACTTGTACTGCCTATACCAGATATCCCTGTCACAGTGCTCTGATCACCCCATTAAGTGATGCACTAGGAATACTGGTCTCTAAATGGTCTCATGGCCATGCTAGATCATCATCAACACTTAAAGAAAAGTGATTCATTAATTTATTGACATGAATTTATTAAATAGAGAATACGTAATAAGCAATCAATTTAGTGACACCCAACAACAACAAAGTTCAACAAAGCCTCAGAACCTGCGAAGGAAGTGGAGATGGCTAATGCCTTCCTAGATCCTAGAAGTCCAAAGATTAGTGTATGGATAGAATTATGCTTTATTTCAAATGCATTGATTGATGGAGGCTCATCAATAAGCATAATGACAAATGTAACAATGAAGGATCTAGGTTTGCAAGGAGTTCAATCTACACAATGGCTTATCAGATTGGCATACCAAAGCAGAATTAAATAGTTAGGTATCCTCCCATACATAAAAACAACCCTTACAGGAAGAAACTATTGGCTAACATATTTGGTGGTCAAACCAAATTCTTATGGGACCTCATACCCTCTTCTCTTGGCAAGACCTTGGCTTTTTGGATCAAGAGCCAAGACAGATTGGTTCAAAGGCTCCCTAACCCTAGGCAGAGGACCCAATAAAGTGGTGTTGAAATTATATGGATCACAAAAAGGCAATGGATCCACATCCATCGAAGTCATAACAGACTCCTCCAACGAAGTAACAAATGGTACATTAGGAGAAGAAGAGGCTGTTAAACAAATCTTTCCCAAGAAAACAGAGGCACAGTCCCTAACAGTGGGCACTGTAAGCTAACTATCAAGAGAAGCAAAGTCTTTGTCCATGGGAAAATGCCTCCTACCTCAACTCTAATTGACTTCTAAAATCACCTTTGACAGTGAGATAGAAGCATGGATGTAGTGTTCTCCCTATTACATGGCAGTCGCAGAGTCAGAAGCAGAGACAAAGCCAGAGATAAAGGCAGAAGCAGAAGTAGACATAGAGACAAAGGACCTGTTCTTCTCCTACATAGCCTCTATAGAAGCAAAGATAGAGCCTCCAGAGGAAGAGGATGAAAATGATGAGGAGGAGAATGAAGCAGGTAATAAAAGTGCAGATGAAGAAGTTTCTCTAGTAGCAGACGATCTTGTTGATGTCCTTACAGAGACCTCAGAGGCCGAGGATCTCGGTGTGTTGGATGGAATGACCATGGTTCCATTTTTGGGTTGACCAATGGACCACAAAGTATGTAGAATCTACATAAGCAATGGATCAAAGGTATAAAAATTAAGTTCACTAGTGGCTCCTGTCGCCCTGACCATTTATTCTAGAGAAAAGATGATGATGATGCCCCTTGTCAACAAAAGTTAGAGATATCATAGCCATAGCTTATAGAAGGTCCGTGCTATGTGACATTCCTAGACACATCCTCTGAAGATGAATCCCTAAGTCGAGAAGAAATCGCCACTCACACAAAACCAAACAAAGCTCTGATACCCTTCCAGCAATCTGAACAGACAAATGAGTCATTTGTTCAGAAGGAGGATACTCGTTTTAGTGGAACATTAGACGATGAAACTACTCCATGGGACATTTATCGCGAAGTGGAAGGTGAAAGGCAATTGATTTTCTTGGATACTGACAGTACTGAACGTCACCTAAAAGTGGGTCTAAATCTTCCAAAAGAAGAACTAGTGGTTGTACGAGACCTACTGAAGGAGAACTTAGACGTGTTTGCTTGGTCGTACAAAGACCTAAAGGGGATTGACCCTACATTTTGTCAACACCACATCAATCTAGAGCCTGATGCTAAACCTGTGAGGCAAAGACAAAGGCGTATGAATCCTAATTATTCAGCTCTAGTAAAGGTTGAATTATTGAAGCTTCTTGAAGCCAAGTTCATTTATCCTGTGGCTAACAGTGAATGGGTTTTGCCCATTATGTTTGTACCCAAGAAGAACGGGAAACTTCAAATACGTATGGACTTTTGAAAGCTCAACTCAAAGATGAAGAAGGATCATTTCCCTATCCCTTTCACAAACCAACTATTGGACACAATGGTAGGCCATGAGCTCTATTCCCTCTTGGATGGATTCAGCAGATATAACCAAGTCCAAATCACAGAGGAGGACCAATCCAAAACAACCTTCACAACAGAATAGAGAACCTATGCCTATAGACTGATGCTGTTTGGGCTCTGTAATGCTCCTGCTACCTTCCAACGAGTAATGATGGCTGCCTTCTAGAATCATCTGCATGATTTCATTGAGGTGTATCTCCATGACTTATGTGTCCATAGCCTAGTCCGTGAGCATTGGGAGGACACCTAGAGCAATGTTTTGATAGATGCGGAGAGTATGGGATTTCTCTCAACCCCGACAAATGTGTCATTGGCGTCTCATCAGGAGTTCTTATGGTCCATATTGTCTCTGCACAAGGGATTGCAACTGACCCGGCGAAGATTAAGAAGATTTCCGCCTTGACAGCACCAACAAACCTCAAGCAATTGAGCGGATTTCTTGGCAATGTGGGCTACACCAGAGTTTAATACCCTAAAACAGTGCCTCATCCAAGCACCTATCTTGCAACCTCCTGACTGGACGAAGGAGTTTCATGTGCACACAGATGCATTAGTTGAAGGGCTAGTTGCTGTCCTATGTCAAAAGGGCCCCTCTAAATTAGATCAACCAATCTATTATGCAAGTCGAAAAGTAATTGACTGAGAGCGGAACTACACAGTGATAGAGCTTGGGTGCTTAGCAATGGTGTTTGCACTGGAGAAGTTTCGACACTATCTATTGTCAACACATTTCAAGTTCTACGTGGATCATGAAGCCCTGTCCTTCTCCTGATGAACAAAGCAGATGTTAAAGGACGACTAATGAGATGGTTGCTCCTGTTCCAGGAGTTCGATTTTGAAGTGGTCACTAAGCTTGGCCATTCCCATGTCCTAGCTGATCATCTTTCATGGATCCCTCAAACAACAGAAGAGGAACTGGATGATCCAAACCTTCCTAATGCTTCCTTGTTTCTAGTTGAAACAGTTACTCCCTGGTATGTACACATAGCCAATCTCTTGGCAACTCAACAATATCCTCCTAGCATCTCAAGCTGTGAGAAGAAGAAGCTTCTATTAGAATCATCCCCCTACACCTTGCTAGGTGGTGCGATGTACAAGAGAGGCAAAGATGAAGTATTGCAAAGATGTGTTGCAGGAGACGAAATCACCATAATATTGAATGCATGCCATGACGAACCATGTGGTGGATACTTCACAGGAGAAGCAACACCCAGGAAGGCTCTGTTTGCGGGATACTGGTCCCTCCACAAGGATGCCTATGACTACTGCAAGAGATGCAACGCTTGTCAACGAATGGGGAAACCCACCAAAACAAGTGCCATGCCACTGCAACCTATTCTTCCCCTAAAGCCGTTCGAGAAGTGGGGGATTTATTTCGTAGGTCTCATTGATCCACCCACCAAATGGAAGCAAAACAGATACATCCTGGTATGTACAGATTATGTCACAAAGTGGTGTGAAGCTAAAGCTTTGAAGCGGGACCATGGTAATAGCGCAGCCTTGTTCATGTACGAGAATATTATCACCCATTTTGGTAGTCCTCTCGAGTTAGTAAGTGATAGAGGTACTCATTTCCTTAACAAAATCAAGGAAGGGCTGACAGAGCTGTATAAGATCCGCCGTCACAAGTCCACTCCTTACTACCCCATAGCCAATGGCCAAGTTGAAGTCACCAATGCATCCTCTGCTTGATCTTGACAAGAACGATTGTCACACATCGTCGTGATTGGGACGATTGACTTAGAGAGGCCCTTTGGGCATACAGAACCTTCCATACGGCTGCTACAGGACATACCCCTTTCCAGCTAGTATATTGTATAGAAGTTGTTTTCTCGGTTGAACTGGAATTGCCCTCTTTGCGAGTGGCTATCAAAGAACACTTGGGAGATGATGAGTCACTACAATGCTACCTCCTGCACTTGGAATGTTTAGAGAGACTCGCATGATGGCTCTACAGTGCATGGAAGCCATGCAAGCCCAACGTAAGGCTTACCATGACAGCTTCAACAAACACAAGAAGTTCAACGAAGGTGATCTGATTTTGACCTAAGATTCGAGATTTGGCAGCTTTCCTGGCAAGCTTCAACAACGGTGGATGGGCCCGTACAAGGTACTTGCTATCAACCCTAATGGCTCTGTTCAGGTACAGACCGTTGATGCCTCTGATGATCTCTTCCTGATGAATGGTTATTGCCTGAAGAAGTACTTCTCTCCTTGGGGATCTTGACAATCACAGTCACCCCATACTTTCCCCCATTGGCATGGCACTGTAATTCTTCTGATGCTACTCTGCCACTCCTGAAGAGGTGCACGCAACCCTCTGTCCCCTCCAGCCCATCTCCTGCCCCTGATCTCTTATCCTCTATTTTCAATAAGCCGCGGTGGAGAGGATGGTTCTGACAAATGGTGTTTCTACCATTTTCCTTCTGAAAAAAAACAAAAAAGAGAAAAAAAAAGAAAATATATATATAACAGTTATGGGAGAAAAGGACTATGGTTTCATGCTGCCCTATTTCTTTGAGAAAAGGTAGAGACACCCTCATGAATAGGTTAAGACAAAAAAAAAACTGTTATGGGAGAAAAGGAAGAAATTCCCTGTCATAGCAGGCCTCGTTCCAAGAAAAGGTGGAAACACCCTTGGGCGGAAGTTGATTGTGGGAAAGGTTGCAACACCCCAAGTTCAGGATAGTTGAATCACTAGCAGAACCTTTCCAGAAGCAATTTGAAGCCACCTCCCTTGGTGCGCTATCTCTGCAATATCAGTCTGTCTGCCCTCCTTAACAAATGATCTTTCATACAAATCATTGAAGTACCAAACGTGTCAGCTACCTCCCTGGGTACACATCATCCTCAACACTCTTGTGACAACAACAACTGACACGATCTTCATCACTAACCCCTTGAGTGATGCAAGCTTTTATCCTAATAGGATGGGGACATGAGTATGGGCTGCCCTCTATATTTATCAAAAGAGTGTGAGACAAAGGGTGGGGTGAGTGACCAATCTTTCCCTTCAAATCAAATGAGAGGTGAGATGTGTGAATGGAGTGTTGCACGCACAGGTTGGGCTTCTCAATGCACAACGCACAATCTGTTCCTATGCACTACACCATAAGGCTCCCTGGCCTTCCTTCTTGCACTGTACGCCGGCACAGGGGCGAGATGCACTGTTGCACCATCAAATGCGCACAAGGCATACAACCTCTGCACAAGTGAATGTGAGGATTAAAACAACCAAACCAAACCAACCAACCAAAAAAAAACAAACAAACAAACAAAGAAAACCAAAAACAAAAAAAAAAAACCAAAAACAAAAACACAAAACAACCAGGGAAAAAAAAACAAACGAAACACCAAAAAAAAAAACAAAAACCCCCCACCACTCACTTTTAAAATATAAAAATAACCAAAAAAAAAGAACCAACCCAAATAAAAACAAAACAAAAACAAAAACACTAAAGGAAAAAAACCCCCCAAAATTTTTAAAAAACTAAAAAGTTAAAAAAAATCAAACCCCCCTCCCCCTCCATGGTTTTTCCCTCCCCCCTCTCTCTCTCTTTCTTCTTCTTTCTCTCTCCCTCTCTTTCTCTCTGCCCGATCTTCTTCTTCCTCTTCTTCTTCTTCTTCTTCTTCTTCTTCTTCTTCTTTCCCCTCCTCCTCCTCCTCCTTCTTTTCCTTCTCCTTCTTCTTCCTCCCTCTTCTTCTTCTCCTCTCTTCCCCCCAACTTCTCCTCCACCTCCCCTCTCCTCCTCCTACCCTTCCTCCTCGTTGCTGCCTCCTGCCCTGCGCCCGCCGCCCTACCCGCGCCTAGTCAACACCGCCCCGCCCTCGTCCTCCTTCGGCCGCCCCTCCTCATCGATGCCGCCCCTTCTCCTCCTTCACCTCCCCTCTCCCGTCTCCACCCCCACCTCCTCTTCCTCCACCACCTCCTCTTCCACCACCACCTCCTCCTCCCCCACCCCCCCTAACCAAGCTCCCCTTCCCCCACCCCCTCTTAAGCCCCCCTTCATGCGCAGCAGAGCCTTATTATGGTTGCGGGTCTTCGTAGCAACTGTTCACACGCAGTTGTACATGGTCATTGAGTCCATGGTCTTTGCAAGCGTTCACACGCAAGGACGCGCGTCGAACTCATTCATGGGCATGCGTAGTTGCTGCTGCTCACACGCGACTATTCACACTTACGTCTGGGTTTTCATTTTTGAAATCTCGAAAATAATTTCCAAAAAAATAATTAAAAAATTAAAAATGTACAAAAAATCGCTGAAACTTTTTTCCATAGTTTAAAATTTTTTCATCGTGAATTTCAACTTGCTTACAATTATTCACAAAATGATGGAAATTGATAAAAATTCTAGAAAAATACCTAAATATCAAAACAAATCCAAAAATTTTCCAAAAATCACATTCACTTTCTTTTTCATTTTGGATTTTTTAATGAAAAATTATTAAATATTTTTTTAAATACTTCTTTTGTGGAAAAATCTTATGACAATGTAATTATCATAAACACATCCTTTGGAACTCCCAAACATGATAAGAACATTTCCATCACATTGAAACAGAATGGTTTTCAACCCTCATAGTGGGACAAATTGGTTTCTTGGTTATTATTTTTAAAAAATGAAAACAAAAACATAACAAAATATACAAAAACAACACAAACCAAACCAACGAAACAAACAGAAACAAACTCTCCTTTTTATTTACTGTTTTTTTTAATGACAAACAAAAAAAACAAAATAAAAACAAGAAAACCACGCAAATCAACATATCCCACTAAAATTCCAATCCACATCTTCTCCTTTATTTTAGTCATGTGTACCATTGTTTTTGTTTGGTCAAGGAGTTAATCAGTTTTCATTTTTTTTTCTATCCACCCGAGCAACTATTATCAGTCGACATTTTGTTCGTTTTGTGGATTTGTGTGGATTGCGCATTCCATTCTAGAGGACATCATTTCAGACCTTGCGCATGTCCACCCACACATTGCCAGGTTCTTTTCTTTTTTCCATCTCTCACTTGCACCATAACACACCATTAATTGTAAGTAAAATCCATTGACCTTTGCACACACCCAATTAATAGAATGCGCTTCATAAAATTATAATTAAAACGAATCGGACTTTAATTATAAAAGGAACCCCTCCGTTGCACATGCACCTTTGCAACCTAACTCGTGTAATTTATAAATTAAACTCCATTCATAGGTGCACATGCACACATGTTATATACACATTAAATTGTAATTAAAATAAACCCCCCTAAGTCACACATGCATGCACTCAAGTGCCACACATCATGTAATTGTAACAATGAACTGCATCAATAGAGACCCATTCAAGTCAAGTCAAGTCGTGTTAAGCCTGAGAGGGGTTGGGCTACGTTTCCAACTCACTATGCATTAACAGATTAACTTAACAATTATTTATATTTAATGGATTATCTAATAAAAATGAATCGTTAGTTTCACCCACCCACTTCACTGCACTGTAGGACATTGAACGTTACTTGGGATTTGGGATTATTAATCTAACCTTGGTGCATATGGTGTTTATTCTATTTTTAGTCAGAATATTTGGTTCAATCATGATTTTTTGAGTCCGTATCTGGGCTACGGTATGTGTGCCATTTTTGTTTTATTTTGTGTGCTTGATACGAGGTCTCGAGTACATGTTTGTTGCATAGCATGAAGCTTTTGGTCGCATATATACGTAGGTCATGTCGAATTTTCCGTAGGATGTGGTTTGTTTCGGGTGGTTTGGTCTAGTCCGTCTGGTCCTCAGTCTATTTCATATCAATGGTCTCAATGGAGGTTTTGTTTGTGGGTTTTGCAGGTTTTCTCTTTGTCTTCCTGGTTTTGTGTGTGTGGGTTTTTTGCTATAGTCTAAATGGCACCTACTTCTACCCCTATGATTGTGGTACACCATGTTCCCCTCACAGTCCATGATTATTCCCTCCTTTTAGAGGCGGATTACATCTGACATGCACGCCTCCGCCCATTTGTTGCCCTCACATTTCCGTCTATGGATGAAAAAATTTGTTACTCCTTCTTGGCTTCTTACAAAAATCAGCCTAGTCTGGTTTATAGCTGCACCTTCTATTTATCTGTAGCTAATATCAGTGAAGCACTATGCTTGCCCATTTCTGCTTCATTTGTGTCTAGCGGTAACCAGTTACTCACTGCTGAAGAGATTGTTATGCTGATGAAGAAGGAAACTTCTACTCCCTTGCTCCTTAACCAACTCATTAACAGTTCAGGGGTATCTATTGCCCATATCTCTTCTCCCATTTGGAAGCAGCTATGTCAATTCCTTTAGGACCGGTTTATGTCGAGCAAGTCTGTATCCAAGTATCTGTCCAAAGAACTGTTCACAGCTTCTATGAAGATTCTAGAGGGTGCTAAGTTCAATTGGGTAGGCTTCCTATTATCCATGATGGATCAACATTTCGAGTGAGTACGGAAGGATCAAAACAGTAATGTTTCCTACGGTGCCTTATTACAGAGAGTCCTCACTTTTGCACCTCCTCCTGGTGGTGTTCCAATGCCTGATCCTACTCATTTACCAGTGCAACCTACATCTTATGTCCTTCTCCTCGGCCTATGCAACCTAATTCAGAATATGAAGAGTCCCCTCTTGTGTTTTCTTGCAAGAAACGCCTTTGCACAAAGGGTCCTTCCAATCCTCCTATACTAGATTCCCTGGTACAAACATCCACTCCTGCTATTTCTGGTAGTGCCCTTCCTTCATTCCTCTCCTGTACCAATCTATTTGCAGCCCAAAAGGAAGGACGGTTAGATTTGCAGATTTCTTCATCTTTACAAACCATATTATCTGGACCTATGCTTCCATAGATGGTTTCAAATGTCCAGTCTACTCTGGAAACCGCCCTCACTTCTTGTCTTTAGACACTGTACACAAGTGTTTACACTTCCATGCAAGTTAAGGTGGATTCCTTAACCAATCAGTTGAGTAAGGCACTAGAGGATCTGTCTTCCGAAAGGGCTACACTCAATGATATCCATAACCAAATGACTACTGCTACAACCTTAATGGATTCACAGAAGGTAACTATTCAAGAGCTGGAATCTAAGATTGCTAAATTGGATGAGGAGAATGCATCTCTGGTGATTGAGAAAAATTCTGCCCTTGAGGAAATGGTCACTTTGGCTAGTAAACTTGATACTAGTGAGGAATCGTTGCAACACTCTCAGGAAACTGTAGAGTCCCAAAAGAAACTTATTGAAGAACCTAACCAAAGAGTGGCTATTCTTTGTGTTTCTCCTACTGCTCCTGTATCTTTTGCTTTGTCTTCCAAAGAGGAGCTTGATCAATTGCAACAAAAAGCTAAACTATGTTATGGGTTCTCATCAGCTAAGGTTGAACACCTTCAGCAGTGTATGGATTGCATGCATAATGATTTGTCCATTATACTGAATTGGCGTCACCTCCTCCTTCCTTTTGGGTGAAGTATAACCAGTAGAGATTTGCATTATATATATCCTTAAGCAATGTGGATTTGGAGCCTCCAGAGGATGGATGGTCAAATCTCTGGCCTGCGGATCTCTTGAGAATTGTTTTTGATCGCTTTGTAGATGAGTTGATTTCCCATGAGGTCCAGTTACTATCTTTCGTATATCTTACAGGCCATTTGCAGATCTCTGATGAAGAAGATTTGAATGTTTATGTGGGAGATGTCATCTTACAGATAGTGATGTATGTGCACTCAATTGAGCTTCTGCTAGCAAAGAGTTTGCGAACCTATCATGAGCAAACATTTTGGTGTAAGGGGCATGCTTGGCATCCACCTTTGGAGGATGTTGCTTTGGAGCCTCGTCAACTCATAAATGTTTTTCATAAATCTGATATCTAGCCTCTACAATCTTAGTTATTGAGCTTTATTGCTTATCACATGTTATTTACTGAGTCCTTTCTTCAAGACCTTAATTTTCATTGTTCTATTTATCCCTTAGATCCTACAAATCTTCTTTCTTATTCCCTCATGTCTTATTGTTTTCCTCTTTATATTTCTCTTCTTTCATCTAATCCTGACCCCATTCCTCTCTTATCCTTTACCCCTTCAAGATTTTCTCATATTCCTGTTTTTACTACATGTCCTTTCATTGCTGATCCTACATTATCTCCTACTCCTTCTGAACCTCCACCTACCATTCCTCTTACTCCTATTTTTCCAGTAGTATCCCTTCATACCTTTTTGATGTCTTCTCCATCTTTTCCGCCTTCTTTATCCCTTCATTTATCTTCCTTTTATGATCTATCCTATCCTCCATTACAATGTTCCTCTTTTATTCCATTGCCCTCTCCATTCGATTACATTAACCTTCCTCCTTAGACAATGCTGGATACACCAGGGTATGATAGTGACATACTTCATCGACGACAATGGATGCTACATGATTCTGTGACAAGACCGGTGTTTAACTGGCCTTTTATTCTAGGGTCTTGGGATGTCTCTACAGCATGTTTGAATTATTACCTCCATTTTGCTAGAGTACATGTTATTTCTAGGGATACCACTATTCACATTGCAGCTCATTTTTGTTGGCATCTTGCTTTCATGCATCAGCAGTCCACCCTAAATACTCGAAAGAGTATCCCACACTTGCTGATCAATCCAAATGAGGATGTAGTTGTTGCTCACATGGATGTTCTGTATTACTTTGCACATGCCTTCCCTACTAGGTTCATAATTTTACTGGAAAGGATGTGTTGTCTACAGTTCCTCCAAAATGTGCCTCAGTACTTTGTAGATGAGAACAAAGCCTTGGGCCGTCTTAAATTTAGTATGCAAATTAAGAAAAAATACCTTCATCCTACTTAGTAGGAGGGTTTTCATGATTGTATCCTCTCTCTCTTAATGGAAACTTCTTCTTTCTCTCTATTCTTTTGGGGATTTGTGCCATTCAAACTATATTTGTATATGGGTATTTTTTGTGTTGGGTTTTGTTTGTTTTTTATATTGTGAGGAGCTGATGAAGATGAAGCTGTGAAGATTTCTGATAATGGTTATAACATGGTTGTAGTGAGAATTTGGATGCTGAACTCTTATATTTTTTAATAGTTTGAGTTATTTTGGTTTTATGGCATTGTAATGGTTTTTGGTGTTATTGGTTTTCCTTTCATATGTGTTTTAGATACAAGTTCTATGAAGCTAATATGTTGGGGTTGTGATAGTAGTTGGTGATTTGAGTTGGATTGAAGATTCTTTTTAGCAGATATTAGAGCTTTTATTCTTTTTTTTTTTGAGGTCGCGAGGATGCTTCCTTTCTAAGTGTGGGGATATGTTGAGTGCTGAAATGATATGTTTTTTGGGCTGTTTTTGGTTGTTTTTGTTGCTGAATGATTGTTTTTGCTGATGGATTGTTTGAATTTAAAGATGTTTTGAAGTGTTTGGAATGGTTTGAGTATGTTTGAAGGATTTATGATGGTTTTTTATGAGGATATGTTGTTTTGTAGGGTTCTATAATTTTTTCTATTTGATTCTGTAAGGTCTGATTTTCTTCTGTTTTGCTTCTGTTTTGGTAGTTGAGATGGTTCAATGAATGTTTTGAGAGATGGTTGAGGTTGCGTTAAAAGGTTTATGAAAGATTGAATTGGTTTTGGTTTGGTTTTTATGGTCTCTGTTGATCTTCTGTAAGGTTATGTGGTTCTGTTGTTTTGTATTTCTATTGCTCGGTGGTCTGTTCTGTTCGTTTCTGTTGCGTGTTATGTTGGATGTATGGATGTTTTGGGAAGTGTTTTTGTTTTAGGAAAGGATAAATGGAAGCTCTATTCAAGCTAATTGAAGTGAAGAAGTAGATGATGAAGATTCACATAAGGTTACAGAAGAACGGTGACAGAAGCCAGATCTCACAGGACACTATGATGTCTCTGGTGCCTCTTCGCATCTGACATACCTTTTGGGAGGTGTATCCATGACCAAGAGAGGAGAATTGAGTGCTATTCTTGAGTATTGTAGTGAGGCTATGATCTATTATTGAGAGAGTAAGAGTATGTGAGAGAGAGAAGTGAGAGAAACTCAGTTCTATGCCTAAAAACAATGTATCTACTATGAGAGAAAGAGAGAAAACTATGAAGACATTGAAGATGAATACTATGTGATTATTTCCATTCAAAAATGGTGTGTTCTTTTGTGTTCCTTGTTCTATTGATGGATTCTGTGAAGATGTTGAAGATTATGGTTGATTCTATTAAATCCGTAGGAGATATCTACTATGATGCTGCGTGAAGATTTGTTCTTTTCCTTGTTGTGGTTCTCTAAAGAATGAAACAAAAGCTTGTTGATGATATAAGATAGATTTCCTTGTAGTAGAAACCCCTTTTCCTTGGTGTCTCTCTTGAGGCTCCAGGAATTCAAGATCTTGTCTAGACAGGTTGCTCCACAGCATCGAAATCCATAAACCTAGCCTTCGTTATACACTTTTCGACTCCCGGATCTAGTAGCTATTTTATAACGTCCAACCTTGCAGGGATTAAATGGGGGTAACAACCTCCGATCAATGAACCAAAACTTGCATTGGATTCATGACATCGAAGTGCATCTAGGAAAAGTCCAACTCATCCATCCACCATTGTTTGATTTTTCATGAAAATTTGGTCTTTGATGCCTCTTGAGCACTTTTTTGCTCCAAAAATGGGCTCAAATGCTTCAAGCACGGCTCAAAAACGGCTCCTAAAATCCAGCTCTCAGGTGGTCCATCAAGATTTAGTTGTAACTATTTTGGTGGTTAGCACTTTGTGACAAACTTCCCTAATGTCAAATGCAACATATGTGGAAAGTCTGACCATCTAGCTAGTACTTGCTGGAGTAAGATTAGCTTTCTTCAACAAAGGGAGTTGGCAACAAGGTCTAATTAATCATCAAAATCAAGGGACTAATCAAGATGAGGGACCAAAGCAAATATTCCAGAGAGGAAAAGATATTGTAGAAGAGCTACCAAGTGGTAGTGGTGTCAGCCTTATCGAAGCTGTGCATGTCAACATCACTTAGGCTTCCAATTTATGAGCCATTACAAGAGGATAGAAGGTCAAAGAAAGTGATAGGAATAATGTAAAACCTATTGAGGAAAACCCTAAATAGGATGATAAGGGAATGCAAGTACTTAACCTTGATGTGGAAGCCGGTCCTCTAAAAACTATTGATGGCAAAGTTGACTCCAATAAGGAGCTACCCCAAGGAAAAAGGTAAAAGCCAAGAAAGAGGCATCTAAGCCTATTCAATGAGAGCAAGAGAAAGAATGACCTAGTAGGAGAAAAGAACCATTGCTCATAGCCAATTCTCTTTGCGAGGTAAATACTGATGTGAATCTCTCGTAGGAGGCTGATCAAGTTATCTCTAGGAGTGTGTAAAGAGTTTAAGAAGATCCTTCGCATTGGGTATATTGTGAACCCTTGGGAATATCCCATGTGGGAGATGACTGGTTTGAACATGCTAAAAAGAATTTTCCAAGGGTGGCAGCATATGTTGATGGCATATTAGTGGATCATGCCATTGTGGATATGTGATCCTCTATCAACATTATGAGTTCTAAGTTAATGGAAAAGGCTAGGACTAGATATCCAAAAGGATGCCTCCACAATTCTCCGAATGCATGATGACAATTTAAGGCAACCAAAAGGTTGCATTACCAAACTCCATGCGACAATTGCTAATGTGAAGTGCATTTTGGGCTTTGGGGTTATTTGGTTTATAGGGTGACCAAGCTATCAAGTATTATTAGGAAGGCCATGGATCTTGCAATCTGACTGCCAAGTTGATATACTTGCTAGTCGTGTGATTTTTTGTAGAGGTTCTAGACATGTAATAGTGGATGCATATCTTGAATCTCCTCAAATTGTTAGAGTACCCTTATCTTTGACAGGAATAGATGCATTAGAGGATCCTTCTAGTAGTGAGACTTCATCAAGCAATGAATCAAGAGAGGGGTCCACTACAAAAGATGTCTACCAAGTGACTCTGAATGAGGCTATAGAAGCTCAAGACAAAATCAAAGATGCGGATGTGACTGAGCTAGATCTCGATACTTTGGATGAATTAAATTAGGATCTATGCTTAGTCTAGAAGAGAGGAAGGACTACCTTTCCTTGATCGAAGAATTCCATGATATTTTTCCTTGGAGCTATGATGAGCTAAGGGGTATTCCTCCTAGTCTGGTTGTGCATACTATTTCCATGAAGGAGGGTAGTTGTCTTGTCTGACAAAAAGTGAGGCATATGCCTTTTGAGCTACTAAGGGACACACTATTTGAGGCATTACAAAAATTGCATAAGGCTGGCTTGATAATTTGTATATAACACACAGAGTGGTGTTTGCCAGTAGTTATCAAGAAAAGAAAAATAGTCAAACCAAGCTTTGCATAGATTTTAGGGAGCTCTAAAATAGACAGTCAAAGATTATTATCCATTGCCGTTCATTAATCAAATTTTAGATCAATTAGCAAGTAGGGATATTTATTCGTTTATGAGACTGATTCGCTGGTTATAACCAAATGGCTATTGCAGAGAAAGATAAGTTGAATAAGACATTTATCATTGTATTTGGGATCTTTGCATATCATGTTATGGATTTTGGATTATGCAATGCACCAGGCTCTTGGCAACGTGCAGCTGATAAAACTTTCAATGATATTTTTCCAGAAGAGCTGAAAGTCTTTATTGATGACTTGGGGACAGCCACCACCACAAGAGAGAGATAACTAATCATTCTAAGAAAATGTTTCAAGTGGTGTAGGCAGTTTTGTATTCCTCTCAATCCAAGAAAGTGCATCTTTGGAGTGCCCTATGGATTGTTGTTGGTCCATATGTTTAGCTTGCCTTGTATTGCGATTGACTCTCAAAAGATAAAGATTATCGTTGCTATGATTCTAGCACGTACTTCTAAAGAATTGCATTGCTTTTTGTTGTCAATTGGATATTATTGACAATTTATTAATGCACTAACTAATAGAACATTGCCATTGACAAATTTATTATCCTTTAATAGTCTATTTGTTTGGAGTGGTGCATGTCAAGTATCCTTCGAGGATACGAAGCAAGAATTGGCAAAAGCACTAGTCCTAAAGGCACCTAAAAGGGGTGAGGCATTTTATATATTTTCAACAACTATGATGTATAGTATCAAATGATGTTGTTTAGCCTAGATTTGAGATGGGAGAAGTGGTATTATATGATTGCATTTGCTAGTCACAAATTGGGGGTGTTCAAGATTAATTATACCTAAAATGAGAAACTATGCCTTGGGATGGTCTTTGAGTGAAGAAACTTAGGCACCATATCTTGTATAAAAAGGTAGTACTTTATACAAAGGCAAAGGAGTTGAGGTGATTGTAGAATAAGTTATAGTCATGTGACCGCCTAGCAAAGTGGTTAATCACTTTGCAAGAGTTTGACTATGAAATTAGGAGTAAGACACCGAAGTTGTAGGGCATGGTTGAATGTCTTGTGGATCTCACTAAGCTGAAGGAAGTCCTAGTTGAAGGTAGCGACCTCAAGGGTCTATTCAAAATGGATACGGCCTCCATTCAATCCATGTATGCTGCCATAGCACACTATCTATCCACAGAAGAGACTGGAGCCGCTTTGTTGAAGGCTGAGAAGATGAAAATTAGGCAGAAAGCCTTGAAATTTTTCCTAATTGCAGGAACACTATACTAGCAAGGGATTGATGATGTTTATTGTTGATTTTTCATGCATGTTGAGGTTTCATTTATCTTGGAAGAATGTCATGACTCCACTTATGGAGGGCACTTTGTTAGATGGTTGACTACACAAAATGCTTTGAGAGTTGTATATTGGTGGCCATCCATTTTCCAAGTAACATTTTCATATGTCAAAAGATATGATACATGTCAGAGACATGACAGTAGGGAAAATAGGAAGCGCCCACTAATTGTTGTCATGGCTATACTACATTTGAGAAGTAGGGCATTGATCTCATTGGACCTATACATCTTTTGTTAACTACATGCAAGATTTATATAATTGTGGTGATAGACTATTTCACAAAGTGGTCTGAAGCTCATGCTACGATAAAGAATAATGCTAAGGGAATGGCTAGTTTTATTTTAGAGCAGATTGTTTCCCATTTTGGTCCACCTAAGAAGCTTATGTCTGATCATTTGACACATTTTATGAATAAGATGATTGAGGCTTTGAAAAAAGCTCTAAAGATTAAACATAAGAAAACCATGCCTTACAACCCCCAAGCTAATGGGCAAGTAGAGACTACCAATAAGCAACTTGTGGGGATTTCATCAAAGATGGTGTTTGAAGGTAAGCATGATTGGGATAAGAAGTTCTATGTGGCTATTTGGGCTTATAATACTAAAAACACCTAGAAACATGCAAAATATTGCAACTTTTTTTAAAAAATTTGTATCCAATTGATACATTATTACCAAATTTTTCATATCAATTCTATGCAAGTGCAGTGTTCGTAGTTGTGGTCTTTGGAGGATGCATCTCTGTAGTCTGACAAGGAAAGAAGGGTGGTGGGATGACCCTAATGCTATAAATAGATGTAATGTTATAACCTTAGGGGTGTTAGAGAAGGACAATCGACAATTAGATTTTTTATTTCCCCACTTGATAAGCATAAGATGTTGCAAGGTAATTGTGATAGATAATAACAACAAGAGCTTGAATCTTGTGCATTGTGCTTGAAAAGGTGGATTTTTATGAGGTGGTTTATATTGGAAGAACTCAAGTAAGCAAGACTTTATGGAGTATTCGAAGGTATTTTTGAATGAGGACTTTACTTTGAATTGTTAATCCTTCTCTATAGATTTGTGGTTGGACAATTGACAATTCTTCTAGGGCAATGGAATACTTAGACGACAGGGTATGTTGTGAATTGGGTGTTGTAAAATTTTTTGTAGTTACAAGAATCTTTAGACATTTGAGAGGGGATTATAATGCTCAAAGAATATAGTTTTAAGGGGGGAATTAAAATGAAATGGAAAGAAGAAAAAAAAAGTGATAATTGGGAGAGGTTGTTACCATTCATGGGGAGAGGCATGAAGGCTCCATCTTTTTTGCCACCATGAGGAGAGAGAGGGAAGGATGACAATTGGGATTATTAAGAGGGAGAGAGAGAACCTTCAAGGATCAATGGCAACATTGGAGGGAATCGTCAAGAAGGAGAAGGCAGTAAGATAGGCCTCAATTAGCATCAACGGCCCCCTTCTCATCATCGCAAATATATAGGGTGCCATCATTTTGGGACATGAGTGAGAGAGAAGAGGTAAGAAGTGGACACTGGGGGAAAAAAATGATGGGGAAGAAGAAAATCAGAGAGACATGACACATGTTGATCATAATCTCCATCATTGACCTCTCTTTGTACATTATCAGCCCCCTTCTTATCATTGCAAACATGATGGTCGCCATGATCTCTTATTGAATGATTATCACCTCTTCTATTATTGCGATTATAATCATTTTTTTCTTTACTTCAAATCACTACCTTGAACATGAACATGTTGATGGAGGTTATCATTGATCAATTGATGGAAGAAGAAGTAGTTAACTTATTAATATTTTCACCCTTTATGGCCTAAGGTTAATCAAAATATAGTTGGGATTAGTCCCTACATTCAAAGCAAGATGGCAAAAAATATGAAGTACTTGGAAGTGGAAGGGAAGAGGAAGCATTGGTTAGAGTGCTACTTGATCAATATTCCTTGGTGTACTATGAAGATGCACTTCCAAAGACAGGATTATGACCTATATATTGCCAAGTAAGTGTCTCATTTCGTTTAACAAATATTATTGAGATATCGGCAATCACGCCCAGCTTAGCTATAAGAGAGGGGGATTTAATAAGGGGGGGAAATACTAGCTACACTGGCTGGTATATAAGGTGTTAGGGACTTGATTTTTGACTATCAGATTTTAATACAAGTCTCCTTTCATCTTCATCTCCTTCTCCAAGCTCTCATGGCTTCTTTCTCTCTCTTTCTGTCATTCTCTCTCTTTTTCTAGTATTCCTCTCTCCTCGCCACTCTCTTTCTCTCTCTTCCTACAGTCTTTCTCTCTCTTCTGCACCCTCTCTCTCTCCTTTCCTTCTCTCTCTCATGCCTCCTTCATTACAAGTGGTATTAGAGCTCTAGTTCTAATCCATTTAGTTACTTTACATGCTTAGTTACCATCCTTTTCAGCTTAAAAAATCCAAGAAGCTTCATGTACATAGTGACAGGCACAAAAATGGAGGAGCACTGAAGAGCCACAAGTCAAGGACCAAGAGGACAGTAGTCAAGAGCATTAATGGAGTCCTTGGACCAAGTTTGGAGGCTGGAACACCACATTTAGCAAGTCAAGGGTCATTTTTGGCCAATTTTAAAGGTATTTTCCTAAAAGACAGTGGTAAATGGAGTAGAAGATGGTAAAGTTCTGGTTACTTTTCAGGAAGAGTCTTCTCTCTCTTCATTCTCAAGCTTCAGCCAAGCTTCCATGGAGAAAAACCAGTCAGGATCTTTTCCCTCCCATTTCCATTGATCAAAAGGCTTCTACCAGAGCCTCCCAGGGACCTAAGAGATTAAGCCTCCATGCTCCAAGCTTTTCATAGAGTACTCTTATGGCTCATAGGCCATCATTTTATCATTTTATCTGGGCCTACAATTCTCAGATCTCCTTGTATTGAACCAGAAGGGGAGTTGCAAAAGGTCTGCTGCCTTTCTATTCATCACCAGAAGGCCTGATTCTCTCCCTGCGCCCCCTTTTAAGACTCAAAATCTTCTGCTCTCTGTTGTAGTTGAGTCTCTGACTTTTGTTTGGCTCAAATGAAGTCACCTTGGTCTGAGAACAGTGTATTGCAGATGAAGCTGTGACTTTGTTTGGCTCAAATGAAGTCACCCTAGCTTGAGAACAATGTATTGCGGATGAAGCTGTGCAGTTCTTCTTTAAGTTCTTGTTTCTTCTTGAATACAAAGTGAATTCTGAAGGCAGCACTGCAGAAAAACCCTTCGTGAGTTTGGATGTCATGGTGAATTTCTCTAATCTATGGCATCGAGCAACAGAGTCAAATACATTGTCAGGTCTATATTCTAACCATACCATGTTTCATCCAGAAATAGCCATTCGGGCACGGCTCTCTGCAGGGATGTCATAACCCCCAGTTTGGCTTGGTGCAAGTTCATGTGAGGAACAAGTAGAGGAATGGCCATGTGAAGACGCATCGTTTCCTTCACAAAAGCATGCAAGTATGGCAGCTTGGGGACATCTGGTTCTGTTGAAGGGACACCATGACCAAGCACAGCAGTATTTCTTTCGGAGTGGACACAAGACAGGGATGAAGTCATTGTAGTTGTACTCAAAGCTTTGAGCAAGCCGACTCCTCTCGATGTTCAAGCACTTAAGCTCGACAAATCTACAGACACCTGCTAGCAGATCTGATGCAACGTCGAAAAGGTTTCAAGCTAGCATTCTTCAATAACCACAAAAGAGCATGAACAACTTCTGCAATCTCCACACAGGCTCGAATATCTTCACTATGAGCACAAATATTGCCTAGTATGAGTGCAGCATCCTCCTTGGCCTTCGCAAAGCCTGTCTCAACAATATAATTTCATCATGGACCTTGCTACTTTATGGGTTTTCTTGATCGCAATGCTGCATGCTACCACAAGCTAAAGATTGTGAAAAAGATTGTCCTTCAGTTATGACAGCAGGAGGATTCCCTTGCACTGTGACTTCAATTCCCTACTGACAATTGAATGTTGCTTCTGTAGACAAATCTTTCTGAGTACAATGTCCAAAAACAATAGCATTAAGTGTTCCTTCAAAATCTTCAAGGCTCTGTGCAATTACAGGCTTTGCTTCTTGTCGGTATACACACCCTAGTTGGTGCAAGTTTCAAGCAGAGATATCAGAGAAACCATGGATCTCAGTGGAATGGGTACATTCTGCATTTAATCATGTATAGACTCTTCTTGTTAATAGAGCAAACTCTCCAAAGTATTTTCTCTTCCTTTCTTTTCCAAAGGTTTCAGGATTGTGCATTATGTCAAATCTCCTATCAGAGAAGATCATCAAGATCAACATCATACTCGCTCCCAAAGTGCTAAGCAGAGATGGATTATTAGAAGTGTGCTTATAGACAGTGTCATATCCTGGAAAACATAGCTCCTGTAAGGTCAAGCATTGTTTCATTCCTTGGATCTCCCAGTGGGAGCACTGGTGCACATTGGGCATTGGTAGATGTGCTTCAATGACCTGATCAACAAGTGACTTCCTTCACATGGAACCCTTCTAGAAGATATTCTTACAAAAAGTCATGAAGATTTCCTGAGCAAGGATAACGAGTTTGAAATGCATTTGGTTGGACATCAGTCTTATATTACTACGTAAATATGGTTGGCCTTGATGGCAATGTAATGTGCTACAAGTGTCTTTTATATCACTGAAGGTTGATCCCTGAAATCCCTATGAGAAGCAATACACATGGCTAGATATCAATAGCAGATGCTTCTGATTGATTGTAATCAAATATGCATATAATGTCATTATAGTATTGAAAATCTAGGATCTTGGAATCCTTAAGAAAGTTAAATTGTTAGCATCGGCATCATGGTTTGATTCAACGTTTACAATCTGGGATGTGGCACAAGGAGCTCCTTTTATTGTCATGATGCATGTGGGAAGTTCATAGAAGGAGGTTTTCAGTAGTTATTCACATGGCAGATTGGGGACCATACAAACCTTCTAGTCTTCAAGGTTTTACAGAGATTGAGGACTTCTTTGTTGGTCTTTTCATATGAAAAGATAAGGATTACGATCAAGCTAGCAAAACTTCAGTTTCCCTTATTGTACAATGGGGTGCTTAAAACAAGGATCCTTTGAAGGTTAGTTTCATACATTACTTTTGGGCATTACCCATGTAATGTATCGGGATGGATCATACACAGACCACTTGACATGCTGCAAAAGCCTGCATTAAATCAATGAGTGCATGCTCAGTACAAGGTAATGCTGAGATTCCCAAATGTGTGGCACATGTAAACTCTAGTATAGGGACTTAAAACAAGGTTGGTGCAATTGCACTTGTTTGTATAAGAACGCATTCCCAGAAATGTTTGGGCTAGAATACTTCATAAATGCTAAAAGATGAGTTGTTGACTGCTTCAAGATTGTTCTTTGCAAGGATTGTTAGGGTCTGAGCTTTGGCATTGTAATTAGACCACTAATGGCAACAAAGATGAGGCGGCAAGTGTTTGATCATTGCTATTAAACTCATTTGTTGCATCACGATGCACATGTTGTGACATCTGAAGATACTTTCCTACTGAAAGGATTGACTTGGCCATTTCAGATGTCCTTCTTTGGGTATCATCAACCAGCTTTGGAGACTTGAAATAATGTAGATGAAAACCTTGCTGCCAGAATGTGGAGTACTCAATCTTCTTGGAGTTGGGCATCTCTAGGACACCAATGCATTGTGTGCCTTTTTATTAATCTATCAAAGTGAGTTTGGTGGTGGTTTAGCAATTATCCAAGGGAAGTACCAGATTTGCTGCATGCTTATTATGACCTCTATGGGTTCAGCTTTCTTGGAGAACTAGGCTTGAAAAGTTTATGTTGGAGCTAGGTATCTAAATTACTGCACCCCCCCTCCGGAGATTGTTGTACTTCCATATCTATTTGGATTGCATCAGAGACAAGGATCTCAAGCTGCTCAGACACTATTGCATGCATTTTAGACTCTGACTGAAAAGATTATCATGCATAGAGAAAAGACATGCTAATGGCTTCAATGATTCCAAGGAAGAGATGAACAAGCTGCTACTAGAGGCATCAATGCTAATCTTAGCAGTTGACATAGCTTATTGATGCAATTCACCTTGTGGAAGACAAGAACAGAAATAGAGAAGTTATGTAGCCTTGCTAATGCTCATCAAACAAGAAGATTTTGAAAGCAACTTGACTACAATGGCAACTGAGATCAATAGCTCTAGCTATAGTGAACAAGGTTGGCTTCAAACACGGGCTAATATTGACAAACTTGGAGCTTTAATTGATCAATATATTGCTCTTATGAAGGCGGATAGAGAAAAAAGAGCAAGACTTGAATCAAATGCTTATGCTTATGGCCAACATGTATATGTTGATGGTACACACTATGATCTACATGCATCTTATGAATATGAACAGCAACAACATACAAATGAACATGATCAGTATGCAAGTACATCTGGATAGCATGTTAATGCTTATAAATATGATGTACCATGTCATAATGCAGAGTATCATTCCAATGAACCGTGGTAGCAGAATGGCTATTATGGGCAACATGCTTATGCTTATGAGCATGCACCTTTTCAGCAACATAGTCATGATTATACATGTGAACCTTTCTTAATTGAGCAGCCCAGTTCTTATGGACGTGACAATAATGGTCATGCTTATCAGTACTCTTCTAGCTTTGATCAGCAGCAAGTTCATAACTACCATGGTATCCTATATCCCAATCAATTCATACCTCATGATTACCCAAATGTAATGATGAGTTCTTTTCCAAGTGCTGATGATGAAGAAGAGAGAAATGAGTAAGCTAAACAACAAGATTGGGATAATGAGCAACATGATCAACAAGAAGATGACCAAGAAGACCAAGAAGATGTACAAGAAGGGAACAATGAAGAGCAAGATGTACAAGCTGATGGCATCTTTGTTGATGAATCACCTGAGGCACTCACAAATGTAGATGGTCATGCTAAAGGTTTTAAACTCTTGGAGAAACCTCATGATGATATTCTTGAGCATCAGTTTACACTTAATCAAGGTTTACAATAGCCCTTGGACGTATTTGATAATGAGTACCTTGATCATGGCTATGATGACTGGCACATATCCGATGATGATATAATACATGATTTGGGCATACATGAATATGAGAATGGCATTGTGCTTCCCTATGATCTGGGAAATTATAGATGTGATCATGGACTTGATTATGGAGATACTTCATTGTATCCATTTGATCTGGGTGGATTGGAGTATGTGGTTGATGGGCATTCTCTTCTCTTGGACAATCATTATGACGGAATACCTTTTGATCCAGGAGGTTAATGGATTGCTTGGGATCTCATTTAGACCAGCATCCGTCTTTTTGGTAGACTCTTTTGGCTGAAGATTGGTCATCTCTGGCCATATTTTAGTGCAAGGAAGATTCTCTACAGCTCTCTGTTTTACACCAGATTTTTCTCTAAACTTTGAACAGCCAAACCCAACCTACATGGACTGAAAGCACTTACCAAGAGCTCCATTTTGATGTGTAGCATGCCTCGATCGGAGTCTCCTACAGAAAGTTATGACAGATTTACTACAGCATGGCCCTGTAGTAAACAGCTCGCTGTCCACTGTCTGCAACTCATATTTACTCAAGATACTTGGGTCAAATTTCATTTTTTATAATTCCCCAATAAGACCCATGTAACATACATACCCCAATGACCCAACATATGCAATAATACCTCTTCATTCATTTGTATATCCCTGTAATAATGCACCAGAGTAGTACTTTGATCTGCTCCTACCCAGTTAGCATAAGTGCCCAAATTGTTTTTAAGGGCAAAAACCTTCAGGTGGGGATGGAATGTAACAAAGGGGGATTTAATAAGGGGGGAAATACTAGCTACACTGGCTGGTATATAAGGTGTTAAGGACTCGATTTTTGACTATCAGATTTTAATACAAGTCTCCTTTCATCTTCATCTCCTTCTCCAAGCTCTCATGGCTTCTTCCTCTCTCTTTCTATCTTTCTCTCTCTTTTTCTAGTCTTTCTCTCTCCTCATCACTCTCTTTCTCTCTCTTCCTGCAGTCTTTCTCTCTCTTCTACACCCTCTCTCTCTCCTTTCCTTCTCTCTCTCCTAGCTCCTTCATTACATTAGCCTCTTTGTATGGAGCAGTGTGGGCTCAAGATGCAGAATCCCATATGCACAATGGTGGAAAGTGCAACCTAGCCTATTCCTATAAAGCATTGTACTTGCTCTTTTTTTAATGCAATGTCATAATACTTTTGTCCTTCTTCCAGTAAAGTGTTTGTGTCATATTCAACACACAAGATTGTGTTTATGAGTCCAAGTCTCAATCTTGGAACCTAATTCACTTGTGGGATAGTCAGTCTTATTTTCTATGTCCTCATGAGCTCACTCTTCCTCTTTCAACCTCCATAGCCATGTCCTAGATCCATGCATTTTAATAAAAATAAATGGTGTAACATTAGAATTTTCTTAGTTTAAAATTTTTACACAATGTTTTAAAGCTTGATTTCTCACTTTGAATGGGTGCTGATGTTTCTTGATCTTTGATTTAATTTTAAAAGATAGAAAAATTCTAGATGCTTAAAAATTATTCCAAACTAGTTACCTATGAAAATTATTATAAAACTTGCGAGTGAATATTTATCAAATGTTATATTTTTAAATAAATTTTATGCTATGAGAAGTTTGTTAACTTTTTTGAGAATCTTTGGAGAAGGTTTAGTATATTTTACAAATTAAAAACTGCTTGTTTTAAGTAAAAATAAGAGTTTTTATTGATACAAATTTATATTTCCACATTAGAAAGTTATGATATTTCATGGAGAAGTTAAGAATATTATTTTTTATTTTCAAGAAAATTTTTAAAAATAGAGAAAGAAAAATAAAATTAAATACATTTTCTAAGAAGATATTTACATGAGAACATTGTGTTTATGATTTTATACAAAATAAGAACATATATGCTATGTTGAACTTGTGTCAAATAGGGACAAGAGAAATGTATAAGAATTCTCTGATTAATATTATTAATATTGAAAAATTGTTTATGAGCTATCAAAAATAAATAACATGAGATAAATTACAATTGAAAAATAAAATATTAAAATTCATAAACAAAACCCAAATTCACAGTTGGTTAACATAATGGCATGAATGTAAGCCTCGACATCAAGTTGAAATTCTTTATTCTATTTCATAAACATCATTTGGATGCTTGAGCTTGATCAAGAGAGGAGGGCCAATAGTAAATTTACTAATTAGGGGAAATTTTGGATTTTGAAAGAGAATGAATTTTGTGTGTGAATATTCTAGAGTGGAAAAGGAGATTGTATTCATCTTGTTTGGCACTCAGTTTTAGAGGACAGAAAAGAAAGACATATTTATCAGATTTGAAATGAATAAATTGCTTAAACATTTTAAAGCATGATGATGAATTTCAATTGACAAAGAGGGGTTATGTATTGAAACGGGATTAAGATTTGTGGGTTTTAAGGAACATTAGATTGATTTCTTTTAAATATTTTCATTTTAACCACAAATAAAAAGAATTAATATATAAAAAGGTGGAGAAAAACATAATAAGGAATTTAAACGAATTATAACTATAGATCAAGATGATATATGTTAAGAAACAAACTTCTTCAAAGTTCAACAAGGTATAACTCTTGCATAAACCGCCACAAGTATGGTAACATGGATAAATTATTAGGAGCTACCCCTGAAAGATGGGGGCGAAACCATAGTTATGCTAGGATTAGATTTCTAGTGCCCATTCTGGAGACCTACCTATGAGTGATTATTAAAAAGAGAAATAAAAGAGGTAGACTCACTTAGTTCTTAGACATTGAGTGATATTAATTGGACTACAATAGCAAAAGAGTGTCATAAATACCTGGAAGGCTAAATAGAGTTGTCAAAATTAGTGATATATATCACCTATCTAGTGCAAGAACTCTTGGGAGTTGGCTTGGGAACCTAGCTAGTAGTGACTTGGTCTTTGGTCGGCGGTCATATTTTGGTGCACTTTTCACGAGCCAAGTGCACTCGAACGGGTGGTGCAACTCCCTAGGACATTTAAATCATTAGTATATATGAGTGAATATCAGGTCTCTTTTCTAAGGGAATATTTGTTGAATTTGCCCTAGGATTACCAAAGGCAAGTATTAGATTGGGCAAGAGATACAGAGTTAGTTGAGGGGGAAAATATTTTAGCCCACAACTAACTGTAGGCATTGAACAACTATCCTCCTAGAGTTGGGGATATAATAACTATGTGTAAACCATTGCCTTCTTAGTGGCACATTTTGGGTTAAACGTAGATGCAATAGAAATAAATATGATCAGTGTCTCATACAACTTTGACTGGTACTGTCGAACTGCCTATCCTACTTAGAAGATTCATGTGGGACGATGTGTTGCCTTGGATTTATGTATCTAAAGGTTTGAAAATCACATTTGATACAAAAGACATGAGGGAGATTGCAAAAGTTTTAGGTTTAATTCGTAAGCAAGAAGAGAAATTGCCTTATGGAGAAGTAGACTCGGAATTACCAAATATTCTCAAACTATTAAATGCACATGCAATTACAAAAACCCCAGCCTTAGAGCTTTAGAAAAGTTGCATAAATTGAAAGATATTGCAAAGTATGACAATAGTACATATTACATCAGTTGTGGATTAATCCTGAGGAGAGGCAAAAATGGCAAAATGGAGCCCGAGGAGATAAATGAGCTAGGGAATGAGCAACTTGGCAGGAAGCTTGGTTGCTAAAGAGGTTCGAAAGGGTGAATACACTATTGAACCTAGGGATAGATGCTATGTTGAGCTCAAACAAGGAGCCTTTTGAATCTAACA